>NC_050587.1:5618125-6328750 GCF_013368585.1 Megalops cyprinoides
GTTCTTAAAACTACAACCAAACAAACGCTGAGGTTTCTTAGCTTACAGGTCATGATTTGTTATAGTATGTCCATATGTATAGCTGTTGAGCTGTGTACCAGAGGGCTTGCAGACTAAACGCCATAAACACAAAGAGGACAAGAAGGGACAATGGAAAACCACATTAAAAAATGCTGATTGATTAAATAAAGTGTGGCAAAAATTTGTCATCCATCAAATGTATCAGGAGAATCCATGTCAGAGGGATTAGATGGCATTTGATGAGATTTTCCTTGTATGGGGGAAGGGTTTTCTCCTGAGCGTGATTTTAGAGAGGCCACACTGTACCCTCTCGCACAGCGTGCACCCTGAGGAACAGTCAGCCGCCTGGAACTCCCATGGGAAGGTGGGTCTTAGGTAATGACACTCAATGTCCACAGAATTATTGGTAAGTTTGGATCCTCAGCTCCAAATGTACTTTCTTTCCCTTTGCAATTTAAGACAAAGGTGAAGAAGTAATCACGTAAAGTGAAGAAAATTACATTTAGCAGATACTAGAGTGTTGTATTGCACTCACAAAAAGATGAATGCCAGCAACACAGAATTTTATCCCTGTAAGATATTAGCTCTTCATCAAAAACATAGTCATTTTGAGTTATTGAGATGATGTTTAGGTTTTACACTTTTAAAAGTGACTGCCTGGGGTTAGTTTTGAATCAAAGTAGGTCATAGGAAAATGTGGTTTGTCTGTCTTATGGAATTATTTGAACCAGAAAATCAGGTCTTGAAATTCCAAAGTTCCAAAGTACCAGTTGAGTCTCACTGCCCAAGTCTCATGTTCTATTATTAGACTATAGACTATTATTGTTGGCATATAAAGTGTGCTTGGCAGATTGCCCCGAAGGTTTAAGTACATCGCAGCAATTTTCCATGCGTGCAGAATCTTGTCACAGTAAGTTAGGTGTGCCCATTGATTTAGAACACACAACTACAGAAACGCAAGGCTCAAAGTTTGAATAGACATAGGCTGAGATACTGACACGCTGTGGTATGTGCAATCTGTTACTAAAGGGTATAGTTGGTATAAATATACAGTTTTTGGCACTGTGTGACACATTCCCATTTGAAAATTGTTCTGTGAATTTACTTTTTACTTTCACCTTTGTGTTAATGTCAGATGATCTGGTGTGAAGCCGCCTCATTGGAATAAACCCGCATTCTGTTTGTTATAATACTGGATGACTAGCCAGCACCATTCTCCGATGTCAGTTGAAATTACAGTCAGCTCTGAAACACTGTGTAAGGGACCATTTTGCAATTTGTATTTTTTGCTGTTTATTATGAAATAGGTATGGGTTGGGATAAGATATCTGTGTAATTTATTCTGTAACTTAACACATGTTTGTAATTTGAATGTAATTTGCGTGTGTGTGACGTTTTTTTCTGGAAATCCTGTACACCTGTAGCACTGAAAATTGTCCTTCTGGTGACACCATAGTTTTTGCATCAGGTGAGATGAGCTTTAAAAGTTGGCTGGCGGGTCTGAATGGTAGACGCTGATTTGTTTGGGCCTGCATTATTTCTGTGTGGATTTTGTGCTTTGTAAAGATGAGTGGAATTGACGCACGTTTAACAACGGAAGAAAGGATTATCGTATTTTTAGTTTGCATTCCTTGGTGAGCGCAGCGAGGTATAACATTTATTCATTTCATAAAATGTATAACCGTGGAAACGTGTGAACGATTTTATTGTTGTACAATGTAGCTAAACTTTGCCGCTGTTGATATTTTCATATAATGGGTTTGACTGGAACAGGGTTGTGAAGTTTGTCGTTTGTATGTTTTGATATAGTTTTCACGGTGCTGTATGGTGATTCGACGATATGGATTTAAGAACGTTTGAACGAACTGTTGCTGTGATGAACTTAAGTAAAGGAACCCGACACATCAGTTGAGACTCTCTGGATCCCAGGGCTGCTACACACTGAAATGCCGCACATTGAGAATGAATGCATTGATTGCAAAAACTCAGTCTGACTTTCTGTAGTATGGTGCATATTCTCCACTTTTAACCAATGGGTAACAAAATAAGCATATCATCAAATACATCACAGGGCCATTTTTAACCAAAGACTACCCAGTGTAAAATATACCATTTTATATTCCATCCTCTTACCATCTGAAAGCCATCTTCCACATAAATGATGCTAATCCTTCAACAGAATATATTTGAGCAGCAGCCCCCCAATCCCCCAAAGTGGCAGTCAGTTGTCATATGTTCAACAGTGAGGATTTGTTTGAATTTACAGCTGCAATTCACCTCAAATGACTTCTCAGAATTGACAGATATAAGTGCATTCACACGCTTCAAGCTATTTGACATTGGATAGGTATATTATGTGTATTTAAAATTAGTAAAACAGCCGAATGGCTCCATATTTTTTGTGTAACTCCACTTCTCTGTCTGTCGTAGACAACTGTAGAGCACATCGTCAAAACCACATCTGTATCCATAGTGTCATCTCTGGTTCGTGTGCTAATTACCTCCACATGTCCAGGGTAGGAATGTTTCTCTCTGTGTGCCATTCATAAGTTCTACTGGTAATTTGAACACTGTTAGTTTTACTCTGTTACATCAAATGAGTTTATTAAATGCTGGGTTCAACATGAATACTGTTTTATTGTGAAAAGAAGCGCATACACAGTATTTTCATCTGTTTTTTATCATTAAACTGCAACATTGCAAAGATTTAAAAGCAATAAGAATTTACACATGCAGATCAGTCACCATCAAATTTTGAATGAATCACTTGTATAGATACATACAGACTTCAAAGTTTTTGCAGAAAATCAGGAAATAACATTCATTGTTTCATGTTATTAGAATCAAAAGTCATTTCTTGCATGTTTGATCTGTGAAATGGTACGCTGAGTCTTCAGGCATAGAAGAAGCACACACAGATGTATGAGGTGTGTCAGAGCGGCTCCATCAGTGCAGCATTATTTGTGCTTTTTTTCTTTGCTGTGGAGAATCCTAATGCAGAAAGATGATAAAGGCAAAGCTGTTAGTGTTTTATTATTCTTATTATTGGCACAGTGATCACACTAATCAATGTGCACACAGGTGTCTTTGCCTTTACCACAGTGACACAGATGAATGAATGTTGATCAATAAGAGAACAGGAAAAAATAACTTGACTTTGAGTGAAATATGATTTTGCATAATAAACAATGCCCACAGTGTTCACACAATGTGACACACCTTCCTCCCAGGAACTTGGTGACAAATGCTTGCATTCGTTGAGTGGCAGGATTCAAGCAGCGCTCCTCCTTTGAGCCCTTCAACGTGATACTAAAGGAACACACAGCATGTAAGGAGCACCAGATTATACTGACTAAAGCACAGTACATAACTAAAGCACATTACATACTAGAGACTCAGATTCTGTTCCTTGGAACCAAGTACTGAGAGGCCCAGTGAGGATTTGTCCGTAAGGAAACAGCGTTGCACGCTGTTTGAAGGAGCACTCACATGATCTCCGTCTGCTCACACGTGGTGGTCGCCGGCAGCACCTCCACTCTGCCGATCAGCTTCCGGGGAATGAAGTCAGCCATGGCTCCCAGGCACTTACAGCGGCTGCTCTGGAAACCCGGAGACCCTGGAAACCAGGTGTCTATGAGTTCAGTTCATTATACAGTTACCTTCCCACCCTCTTCTATTGAGTGCTTTTCACATTGTAACACACAAAAAAGATACCTATCAACAATTACATACTGGTACAAAAGAAGAGGAAGATGATGATGGCTTACCTTCAGTGGTGGCAGCAAGGGCTAGCACAGCAAGAAACAAGGTGAGCACCTTCATGTTGGGAAGGTTTCTTGCTTGTCGTATGGGTAATCAGAGAGTGGAGACCTCTATTTATAATCTCATTTCATTTCAGGGGGTTGAAGGAGCGGAGCCAGATTTGAGGGGTTCCCCATGCTCTTGTGTTTACACGCAAGGCTCCTGATTTAAAAGAAACACCTCAGTCAACACAGCTTCTTCTTTTCACCGCTTAGTTTCACTGTTTATGAAGAAAGGCAATTCCTTAAGTACCGGACGTTTATAGGAAATGGGTTAATGTTTTTCATTCACGAAAATAGTCAATTTAAGCAAACAGTTAAATTGCCTTCAAGTAACGTCACCTTGCACAGGTTGTTTTTCTTGGTCTGAAAAAGCCTGCAATGCGTGCTGCAGAATTCATCTGCAGTTTATCTTGTCACAGTCAATTACACACCTGCACAGTGAAAGAATTTTCAGTCTTTGTCAACAGATAATGAATATGCAGAATTTCACAAACATGGACAACAATTAAAGTAACTGTAATAATGCAACATTATATTAAAACAAATAGGAAAATCCCTCTCAATCCTCCACTGGAAAGTTAAGAGCATTTCTTCTTTCAGACAGAGAATATTCTTCTCATGCGACAGAATGACACTCACTCAGAAATATATTTTATGAACTTTAATGATATCCTTTTTGAAGAGGATTGACATACTTTTTTCAGGCTAGAGAACTGGGTAAGGCAATTAAGCACCTGGAATGCCCTTTTCTGGTCCTTAATGAGAATGTTTAGAGAAATTATACTGATTAAATCAATGATATTATTCTACCCCCCATTTTCAAAATATATACTCAAATTTATTGGTTTATATAATGAACTGTTGACTTCAAATGTAACCTATTTTTGTTCACCCACCGCATAACAGTTGAATTTTAAGTCCTTTTAGTTGTTTGTGAGTATATATGATCACAGGATTTAATGTGTTCTGTGTTAGTAAAACATTTGCTTATTTTTTTGGTATAACATCTTTTGCAATACCAATTATCACAGCGTGTGTGAAAAGTGAAACAGAGATGTGATGCATGTGACTGTGTAAGAGTTTGGAGTGTGGAATTTCTACACCATGTGTCTGTTTGGGCTACTTCAGTTTAAAACACCACACAGGATCCATGATTGCAAAGCTAACCTTACTGAAATATTCCCAGGTTCAGAAAGAGGATATGGGCACTGTACTCACTCCCAGTCTGACACACGTCTCAGATATGTCCCATACTTTCTAAATTTGGCTCTTTACCTATAAAAGAATGCAGGAAGTTCTAGAAGTTGATCTCTCCCCATGTCCACATGTAGTTACTTTGGAGTGGGGGGTTGCAGCTTAAAATGCAGCTTTTAATGCAAAGCAGACTGGAGTGTATGCATTCCATTTCTGTCATTACTGGCAGAGAAAGGCCCCTGATAGCCTGGAAGTCCCCACACCCCCTTCCTTTTCAAGTTGCTTGGTTTTTTACTTTTTTATTTATTTAGATTTTTTAAATGTTAGTGCAAATAGCAACTACTCTATGTATGACTTATGAACAAAGATCAACTTTACCTTCTGCTTAAGAGTATAATATAAATATGAGGATTTCTGTTTCTACTATCAAGCGATCATTATTTATTATTTCTGTTGTTGTTATACTCAGTCTTAGTATTATCATTTTTTTAGGGAAGTGGAAAGGGGGCATTAAAAAGCAAAAAGAAAAAAATGTTTGTGAGATGATAACTGGCTGTTCCAGGGCCAGCCTGACACATAAGCGAACAAAGCGCCTGCTTAGGGCCCCCCGTGGCCACCAGAGGGCCTGCAAGAGCGCTTGAAATGTCCCACAAAAGAGCTTGAAATGTTTTTTTTTTGTGATATATTGTATTATGTCAGTGGTAATCATACAGAAACGCAATATTATGTTAACGGGCTGGCTAGCCATTATTACTGGTTTAATCAATTCCTGCTGCCTCTGTTAGAGCTGGTGTCACGTTCATGCGCATGTGCACTGTAATGGACGTTAACTGCATTTTGATGCAAGCACAGTCAGTCAGACTAACGTTAGGTTACAGTCCTCTCCTCTGCGTCGATGGAAAAAGCAGCAAAAAAGGACATATCCTCCTGAGTTTGCTACCTTTTAAGATTAAAAGCCATAGAAGGGTAAAACCATGCCAGGCTGGCATTGGTATGATGTAAGCAACATAGCTACAACTAATAAAATTGATAATGGGTGTGTTAGATTTACAGTAGGTGTGTGAATGATCAAGCATTGACAATAGTCAATAGTATTGGCAGCGCCGAGGCGGTGGGGGGCCCCCAAATAAAATTCTGCTGAGGGCCCCATAAAGGCTTGGGCCGGCCCTGGGCTGTTCATTGTGGCTGTGCTAGAGAAATTCACTCTGAACATTAAAGTACATAGCCTGACATATATGTCCAATGTTCCAAATCTGATTTATGCAATACTTAAGATTTACATAATGTGTAAATAGATTTGTTTTACTTATTTTAAGGCTGTTTGGAGTTGAACTTGAAGGTGCTCGGAAAGCATGGTAACCAGGCAGGGAATATCCATCAGATAGGCTTCGCAGCCTTGGGGTGTTTTGGCGTGATCTATTTTCCATTTCGTCGATGGCTTGAGTTGCTTTTTCCAGCTGTTGCTCAATTTAGTTGATTTTTTTCATTGTCATCTAAGCGTGTTCTTGCAAATGTAGATCCCTTGATACTTTATGATTATGATTATCATTATCATTATGAACTTTATGATTTATTTTTTTATTATGTCAATTCCAATTATCAAAGATTAGTTTGTTTGTATTGTTGTGGGGTTCCAGCTTTCAGTCTAATTTCGGCTCGCCACAGCTGTTTTCAGATCTCAGGCTCAAGAACTTAGCGTTGCTGTGTTGGCTCTGCTTATTCTTTCCCATGAATGTTTTTTTTTTTCAGCAAATCTGTGCCTTTGCATCAGGTGTTCATTGTCAGCATTTTAGTTTGAAATCAGGAGTTTGAAAATAATTTTTACCTCTCTAAAAGGTTCTTGGTGTTTATAGCGGAACTAGTCTCAGCACACCATCGTACTCCTCCCTGCCCATTTTATATTTTTCTTTTTCTACATACATTTTCAAGATAAGTAGATTAGATTTCAAGATAAGTGGTTCAGAGGAAATTACTCAGTTGTGGCGGAAATATTATTATGAGCTGTTCAACTGTGTTAAAAGTAACTCTTTTGTAGTGGGCAACATTTTTAATAATGAAGATGTGACTGTCTCCCCACAAGAAGTCTATGATACAGTTATGATGTTAAACAATAATAAGGCATGTGGTGTGGATATGATATCTGCTGAGCATTTAAAATTTGCAAGTAGAAAACTCTGTCCTCTACTTGCCATTTGTTTTACTGGGTTTTTAATTCATGGTATTTTACCTGACTCTATATTATCTGTTATGTTAGTGCCTATTATCAAAGAAAAAGCTGGCAAAATATAAAGCAGGGATAATTACCGGCCTATAGCTCTGGCCAGTATTTTATCCGAAGTCTTGGAGAGGGCTATACTGAACAAGATGGAAAAAGTTTGTCCTGACCTCTGACAATCAATTTGGTTTTAAACCTAAACATGGCACAGATATGTGTATTTTTGTTTTAAAGGAGATTTTAGATTTGTATAAATCATGAAAGGTTATTTAACAAGTTATACAACAGAGGGGTTCCCAAATCTCTAGTGAGAATTCTGGCTTTTTGGTATGCTCACCAGTCAATGTATGTAAAATGGGGTAACACTATGTCGGCTCCCTTCAATGTATGCAATGGAGTTAGACAGGGAAGCATTTTGTCTCCTTTTCTTTTTAATGTCTATATGGACGATTTATCAAAGTTTTTGAATGACTGTGGAACAGGTTGTAGGGTTGGTAACACTATCATCAACCACTTGATGTATGCAGATGATTTGGTGATTTTTTTTGTCCATATAGTGCTGGTCTTCAGCAGTTACTAAGGGTTTGCTCTCAATATGGCTCAGACCTTGACATTAAATACAATGCAAAGAAGAGTAACATTATGATTGTTAGGAGTAGGGAGGACAGTAAACTCATTTCCTGACTTCTCCCTGTCAGGTACTGTCCTTAAAGTATGTGATGAGGCTAAAGACTTAGGACATTATATAACTGATGACCTGTCTGATGATAGAGACATTGACAGACAGTGTCGTATGATGTATGCACAATTTGTTGATTCGCAAATTTGGTATGTGTTCAATATCTGTGAAGACTACACTTTTTAAAGCATATGGTACCCCTATATATACTGCCCATTTGTGGGGGCGCAGTATGCAGGAACTTAATGTAGCATTTAATGATGGAATGAGGCTGCTGCTTAAGGTGCCATGATGGAGCAGTGCAAGTCAAATGTTTGTTAGTGTTGGCGTGCTTACCTGCTCTGCTGTGCTGCGCATCTCATGTACAGATGTATGTGTAGGTTATCAGACTCTGTAAATAGCATAATTTCAATACTGACGAGCCCTGCACTAAGTTCTGTCAGGTTCTTCTCTAGTATGTGGAATCATTGGCATTTTAGACTATGTGTAAATATATGATATTTTGGATTATGTCTGTTTTTTTTCCTCTTTGTATTTGTTTGTTTTTGTTTTATTGTTTGTTTTTTTTGTGCTATGGACCCTGTATGTGTCCTTAATAAAGCTTTGATATGATATGATATGATATGATATGATATGATATCCCCCAAGTGTGCATCTGTGTGGCTAGGCCAATAGGATATTTTGCATTCAGTGAAAGTCCCAGTTAGGAACACCTTTTGTTCAGTGATGAGGTGGGACACTTTCTGTTTCGGTTCTTTACTTACCTGCATGATTTACTGCCACAATCACATCATTCAAACAATCAACTAAAGGATTAATTGAAGTGAAATTAAGGTGTGAACTGTACTTTTTTTCTCTTATTGCATTGTTGATGAAATTCTTATCAAACTGAGACTCTGGATTTGCTCTGCTCTCTCTTGTTTGAGGATAACACTGAACAAACAAAGGAAAAGCCATACGCCAGTTTGCACAGTTCTTGTCAGTGAGCACAAAGTGATTTTCTTTTGGGAGTAGTATCATTTCAGTAGATTACAATAGCTCTGTAAAATCCTAACATAATCTCTATGCATTCACAGTGGGAGAATAAACCTCAATCTTCTCAATCTCTTTTGGTCGAATGCAGCTCACACCAGCATCCATGCATTGACACCAGCCCTGGAGAGAAATGGCCATGCCTGATGGGGGGGCATAATTATTCTGTCTCATGTCCCAATGTGACTCATTTATAAACCTATGAACCATTATAAAATATGAACCATGGCACTTCTAGTTTGTTTTCTGATTGTCAATGTAATATTGTAGATATTTAGCAGAACCAGTGCCATCAGGCCTTAAAGGCATATTGAACTGCACTCCTCCTGCAGAGACTCCTGATAATAAATGAATTAATTCATATTACACTGTATGATGCATGAGTTAGCTGTTGAGAAACTCTCAACCATTTAAGCTGTACTACCTTTCACATCCATAGATAGACAGCAGGCAGGCGAGCAGGATGAAAGCAGGATTTGTTAGCTGAGGAGCTGAAGTTTAGACTGAAGTTTACACTGCTGTGTTTCTGCTGTGGCATACATTATCCCATGATGCAACAGTGTCCATGAGTAGTGCCAAAAGAGGGATTTTCCTTCTGTGTTGGTTCTTCTTTCACGGAAGAGTTTCCCATTTCTCAGACAGTAATGGGGAGAGTGAGAATGTTGTTTATTTAATGTGACAATCCTAAAATGTTGCAGAGCAAAGTGGATTTTAAATCATTGCTAAATGTTTAAATAATGTACAACAATTCAGATTAAATCAGTGTTGAATCATGATTTAATACTTTTTACATGTACTTCTACTTGCCGAATTAAAGAACATGCATGTGTTTAGGAATTAAGGTATTGATTACAAACTGGCAATAACTGGAATTGTAAATGGATTGTTTAACTTTTATGGTCACTTTCTTAAAAACCTCCATATGTTTTAAAGTTGTGAGTGAGTGAATGAGTTTAATTGTCATGTAAATGATAATAAGTATCATCAATATTTGCCAGCTTTAATGGTTGCTTTCATCAACAGCTCCAACTGAATGGTGAATGAAATGACCTGTGTAAATGAGTTTTTATCAGTAGAAATATTGTTGAATATGACCAGCCACATAATTTAAATAAGCAATTAAGCACTTCTTCATTCTTATTATAAAATATGATTATTTTATTGTATCAACATTTGATTTGATTTTTACTTACAAATAATCCAAATCAAAAAGCTGTCAAAAACTGTGCACAAAGGGAGACTGAATGATTTTTTTAAGTTATGGAAAAAATCATAGTCCTAAATCTACTGTATATAAATCTATATAAATATTTTAATCATGCAGATGCAGGATAAGCTTTAACTAATTGCAATGCTGCTTAGTGGGGAAAAACCACAACCTGAAGAAGACTAACAACATTACTTTTATATATATTCATTTATACAAGAAGGTATAAAAGAAGGTTTTCCACCAGGCTCTGATCTACATCAGACAAAGTGGAAATGCCTTAACAGATTAAGATGAGGCATTGGTCCTTCCAAAGTGTGCCTAAACAAATGGGAATACCACGACAACCAGGATCTCACTTGTATATGCAGTACAGAACCACAAACCATGGAGCACCTACTAAGATGTCCATCACTGGAGCACCAATGCACAGCAGAGGATCTTGCAGAATACAATGCAATACAATATTGCTGCAGAATGTGTTCAATTTTGGTTGAATCACATCTAGCTTTCTTCTGTGGACTCGCCAAGAAGAAGAAGACTTTTTTCATGTTGGAAAAATATAAATTATAAACTTTTGAATTATGCATGGATAAACTTTAACTAACCAAAACAATGGTTATTGAGGAAATCCCCAGACTGAACCAGATTAACAAGATTACATAAAGATAAACTGCTGTGCATCTGAATCAAAGCCACCAGTTTCCGAGGCCATGACAGCAGCTGCGTGATGAAATGGGTGATTTCCAGGAACGCATTGACCTCCACACACACGCAGCTCTTTACCCCTCAGGCTGTGTTCTAGTGGAGGAGGAAAGGAAACTGAATCTGAAAAAAAAAACACAGGAACTGGAAGTCTGAAGAGGCATTACAGCCAAATCACAAAAGGGTTTGCTAAGTGGATGTATGTTAAATTTTAGCTTGAAGTGAAACACAAATTAATGAAGTATGTAACATTGCTCTAAAAGTGATGCAGAAAGAAACTAATCTATGCTCCTCTTTGCAGTTCACATTAAATTTTCACAGTTCATATTGTTGTTAGTGTTTTAATTATGTGTTTATTTATTTATTTTGGTATTAAATTATGTTAAATGTTAAATGATATTTCTCATGTCATGTTGATTTTGTTCTTGCAGGCCAAATGTGTTGGTTGTAAACTACCATCATATTGATATCAATATTCTGAGCAGGAGAACTATATGATCTGGAACTGTGAATAATTTTCTGTGTCAGTACATTCGAAGCATGTTTATTGAGGCATTGGGACTGATTTTAAAGGCACTATTCAGACTTCCATAGGTATTGTTATTCTGTATGGCATTATTCAGACTGTGTTCTCATTGGCATGGTTTAAAGGTCAAAACCCTGTGAGATTTACTGAAATTATGGCCTTACTGTCACATCGACAATGGCTATGCCAGTAATATGACCCTTTTCAAATGAATAGATGGATGAATAAAAAGAATTCTCAGTGATTTTTTGAAGGCAAAACCAATGGGATATTGTGGCCAATTCATACTTTAAAAAGTACAGTATGCGTATTCAGTCTTACACTATTCAGGAGGACTGAGTTCTCGTTGATCTGGTTAAAGGAAAAACCCTCCAATGAGATATTATGGCCTTGCTGTCAATGACTGTGCCCATAATATGCATTTTCAAGTTGAAGGAGACAGCAATCCTGCACCTGGAGTGCTGACATTATGAGCAGTATTTTTTACATTTCATGAAGCCATTTTAAAGCAGTGGAAGCATGGCACTTTCAAACAATTACATTTCAAATGACCCACACTGGGATGGGTGGAGGGACAGACAGTTTGGACACTTATTGTGTGGCCAGTAGCATTGTATTTTAATTCTGTTTTCAGATTCAGATAAAGATAGATGTAAATATGTGTAAGGAGACAAACCACAGGGTCATATAGGTTATATACAGTATGTTTTGTGGCCCTGAGAACATACCTTGAGTTACCATGTGAATACAATTAAGGCTGGCTATTATGTAATTCCCCCCCCCCCAAAATAGCATAGTGTACCTTTACTCGTTCTGTTTATTAGTCTTCATTGGTGCTATGAAAACAATACTTCATAGATCGATTGGTTCCGATCCATTGTTCCAATTAGCTTGTGATGCAGTTGTGACAGTATTCACCAATATAGGGGAGACCAGGGCATCTTGTCACACTTTTCACACTCTTTTATATATCTTGGGATCAATAGATCTTATTGTTAAAAATTGCATACCAGATGGTATTGATGCCCCCAAATGGTTAATCTTAGAGAGTTCATCTTGCAGCCCTACCTCCTTACTAGCGTTACTGTGCTCCAGACTCCCATTGGAAAAGTCCACCTCTTATTATACCAACAACCCCATTGTTGTACAGTCAGTAAAAGTTTGGAATCAGTTTAGGCAGTCATTTGCACTTCACAATTTCTCACTATTCGCTCCGATAGTTAAAAACCACGTTTACCCCTTCGACATCAGATGGAGCATTTAATATTTGGTCTAGGAGTGGGATCTCATCATTTCATGACCTCTATATAGATAATAATTTTGCATCCTTTGAACAACTGGTGAATAAATTTAGTATTCCTAGATCACATTTTTTCAGATATCTACAGCTGCGGAGCTTTGTAGCCTCACATTTTGATTGTTTTCCTTTATATCCCCCCACGTCACTGTTAGACTCTATTTTCAAACTCAGGATAGACCTCAAGCAGATTATAGGTAGGATATACGACCTTCTCAATCTACACAATTTGGTAATTTTAGATGATCTTAAGAGCAGGTGGGAAGAGGACTTAGATGAACAAATTTCAGAACAAATCTGGCAGAGAATTATTCGAAGAATTTACTCATCATCCATCTGTCAACGGCATGTTGTTATACAGTTCAAAGTAGTACATCGACTTCATTGGTGCAAGGTTAGACTGTCTAGAATTAGACCAAATTTGGACCCTACATGCGATAGGTGTAAACAAGCCCCTGCAAGCTTATTACATATGTTTTGGATGTGTCCAGGACTACATTATTTCTGGCAATTTATTTTTGATACTTTCTCCGAAATCCTAGAGGAGCCAATAGACCCCTCCCCCTATATTGCATTATTTGGTGTTGTACCGCCGGATGTCCAATTAAATAATCACAAATGCAATATGCTGGCTTTTTGTACTCTGTTGGCCAGGCAACTAATATTGTTTAGGTGGAAAGATCCTCTTCCCCCTACTTACTCTCAATGGACTAAAGAGGTTATGCAGTATCTCAAACTAGAGAAGATAAGATATTCTCTCCAAGGGTCCGTACTGAGATTTTACATGATCTGGCAGCCCTTCTTGACATTTGTGGAAAATATGGAACCAGAGAATATAAACCTATAGTATGCCTCCACTCCCCCCCTTTTATTTATTTATTTATTTATTTATTTATTCATGTATGTATGTATGTATGTATGTATTTATTTATTTATTTATCAATTTATTTATTTACTCATTCTTTTTCCTCTTCCTTTATTATTGGTATTATTATATATTTCTGCTTTTCATGTAATTTTGGAATATGACTAGTTCTGTTTCATTGGTACAGGTCTGAGGGGTGGGTGGTATGGGTGGGTTTAGGGGTTTAGTACTGTTTGTACTTGTATACTGTAAAAATCTTTAATAAAAAGACCTTGATTAAAAAAAAAATTGCATACTAAATGAAAGAACAAAGTCTCAGGCATATATTCTGTATTAATTTCATTTTCATATCTTATTTCAGTACAGAGTTATAGGCATTTAAATAGTGAGTGTGCACATGTGACACATTGCCCCATCAGTAGGTAAGCTGTCACACTATGTGGGGTAAGATGTCAGGACTCAGGCACGGACTCAGACGCGGACCACGAGTGCTCCAATTACAGGCGTTTAATAGAAGAATCCTCAAACAAGCAGGCAGTCCAAAAACAGGCAGGGTCAAAATACCAGGTAAGCAGTCCAAGGGCAAAACAGGGATCAAAAACAGTAACAGGCAGGGTCAAACCTTGAAGGCAGGCAGATCAGGCAATCAGGACAGAAGGGCAGGCAAAAACGAAGTCGAGGAACAGGCGAGGCAAAAACCAGCAAAATCTAAACAGGGTAAACAGGCGGGAAACGAGACAGGCAGAAACACTGAAACGATCTGGCAAACAACACAGAGACAAGCAGGGTAGATATAGGGCTGGGCTGATTAGGAGATGGGAAGCAGGTGTGCAGGCAGGCGGGTGGAGACAATCAGGTGGGCGGAGACAGGGCGGAGAGCGGGGCAGGGCTATAACACAAGGAAAACAAAGGCACATGGACAGGGAAAAACAAAAACACAACAGCTAGGGGGCGGGAGCCCTGACAGTACCCCCCCCCCCCCCCCCCCCCTACGGACGCCACCGGGCGTCACAGCAGGCGAGCCTGGGTTCCGGCGGTGGAAGTCCCGGATCAAGGCGGGGTCCAGGATGTCCCTGGCTGGGACCCAGCATCTCTCCTCGGGTCCGTAGCCCTCCCAGTCCACCAGGTACTGGAGACCGCGCCCTCGACGCCGAACCCCCAGCAGACGGCGTACAGTGTAGGCTGGGGCTCCATCGATCAGGCGGGGAGGCGGAGGAGTCCGGGGAGCTGGGCAGAGAGGGCTGCGGACGACGGGCTTGATCCTGGAGACGTGGAAGGTCGGGTGGATGCGGCGAAGAGAGAGCGGGAGTTTCAGCCGGACCGCTGCGGGGCTGATCACCTTAGCGATGGGAAAGGGACCAATGAAGCGGGGAGCCAGCTTGCGGGAGTCCACCTTAAGGGGCAGGTCGCGGGTGGAGAGCCACACTCGCTGACCCTGGCGATAGCGAGGGGCCTTGGAGCGGTGGCGGTCGGCAAACCGTTTAACCTGAGCCACGGAGCGGAGCAGCGTGTGCCGAGCGCGTCTCCAGGTGCGGCGGCATCGTCGGATAAACGCCACCGCTGAGGGTACGCCGACCTCCTCCTCCTGGGCCGGGAACAGGGGAGGTTGGTAACCCACACAACACTGGAATGGGGACAGCCCTGTAGATGCAGAGGGCAAGGAGTTAACGGCGTACTCCACCCAAGGAAGGTGCTGGCTCCACGCTGACGGTTCCTGGGACGTCAGGCATCGCAGCACCGTCTCCAACTGCTGGTTCGCCCGCTCGGTCTGGCCGTTGGACTGGGGATGGAAACCGGACGACAGGTTGACGGTGGCACCCAGTAGCCTGCAAAAAGCCCTCCAAAAATGAGAGGTAAACTGCGGCCCCCGGTCGGACACCACGTCGATGGGCAGACCATACAGCCGGAACACATGATGGATGAGTAGCTGGGCAGTCTCCTTGGCGGAGGGCAACTTGGGCAGCGGTATGAAATGTACGGACTTCGAAAACCGATCAACAATGGTAAGGATGGTGGTGTTACCATCAGACAGGGGCAGGCCGGTGACAAAGTCCAGGGCTATGTGGGACCAGGGTCGTCTGGGAACAGGCAGGGGTTGCAGCAGGCCGGCGGGCGGTTGGTTGGACGTCTTGTTCTGGGCACAGACCGAGCAGGCGGTGACGAAGTTCCGGACATCGTCCTCCATGGTGGGCCACCAGAACCGCTGGCGGATGAGCGCCACCGTGCGACGGGCCCCGGGATGGCAGGCGAGTCTGGATGAGTGCCCCCACTGGAGGACCTGGGAACGAATAGACTGGGGAACAAAAAGACGGTTAGGGGGGCAGGAGCTAGGGCCCGGCTCGGCCTGGAGGGCGGTGCGGACGGTCGTCTCGATGTCCCAGCGTGCTGCTGCGACAACACATCGAGTGGTGCTGGGCTCCTGGGTGTCCCCGGCGGGCACGAACTGGCGAGAGAGGGCATCCGGCATACCGTTCTTGGTTCCCGGGCGGTAGGACAACGTGAAGTTGGACCGGGAGAAGAACAAGGACCAGCGGGCCTGTCTAGGGTTCAGACGCTTGGCCGACCTGAGGTATTCCAAGTTCTTATGGTCGGTCCACACCAGGAACGGCATGCTTGCCCCCTCCAGCCAGTGCCTCCATTCCTCCAGCGCCAGCTTGACAGCTAGCAGCTCCCGGTCGCCGATGTCATAATTGCGCTCAGTAGGCGAAAGGCGATGGGAAAAGTAAGCGCAGGGGTGGAGTTTGCTGTCGGTGGCCGAGCGCTGTGACAGGACGGCCCCCACTCCCACGTCCGAGGCGTCCACCTCCACAACGAACTGCCGGGCAGGGTCTGGCTGAGTCAGGATAGGCGCAGAGGTGAAGCGGGTTTTCAGGTCACGGAAGGCCTCTTCAGCTGCCGGGGACCAGGAGAAGGCCTTGTTGACCGATGTCAGAGCGGTGAGGGGAGCTGCTACCGTGCTGTAATCCCGGATGAAGCGGCGGTAGAAGTTGGCGAATCCGAGGAAGTGCTGCAACTCCCGGCGGGAGGTGGGACGAGACCACTCCTCCACCGCTCGGACTTTCTGCCGGTCCATCTGGATGCTCCCTGCCGTGACGACAAAGCCCAGGAAGGAGATAGTGCTTTGATGGAATTCGCACTTCTCCGCCTTGACGTACAGGTGGTTTTCCAGCAGGCGCTGGAGAACGTGACGGACGTGCTGGATGTGTTCAGGCAGGGAGCGTGAGAAGATGAGGATGTCATCCAGATAGACAAACACAAACCGGTTGAGCAGGTCACGGAGGATGTCGTTGACCAGGGCCTGGAAGACAGCCGGGGCATTAGTCAAACCGAACGGCATGACCAGATATTCATAGTGCCCAGACGGAGTGTTGAAGGCCGTCTTCCACTCATCTCCCTCACGAATCCGGACCAGGTGGTAAGCGTTGCGGAGGTCCAGTTTGGTGAAGACGGTGGCCCCCTGTAACGACTCAAATGCAGAGGACAGAAGCGGCAGGGGGCAGCGGTTCTTAACTGTTATGGCGTTGAGGCCCCGATAATCAATACAGGGACGGAGGGAGCCGTCCTTCTTACCCACGAAGAAGAACCCAGCCCCTGCGGGTGAGGAGGATGGACGGATGATGCCTGCAGCAAGGGACTCCCGGATGTACCGGTTCATGGCCTCGGTCTCCGGGGGTGACAGGGAGTACAGACGCCCCCTCGGGGGTGACGAGCCGGGCAGGAGGTCAATAGCACAGTCGTATGGGCGGTGCGGAGGTAGCGACGTGGCGCGGGACTTGCTGAATACAGGTTTCAGGTCCAGGTACTCAGGAGGCACCGCCGACAGGTCTGGGAAGTCCTCGGGGGCAGGAGAGACCAGCGATAAAGGAACCAAGGCATCCCGAAGGCAGTGGGAGTGGCAGTACGGGCTCCAGCCCAGGATTGTATTGCCCACCCAATCAATGTGGGGGTTGTGCTGGGCTAGCCAGGGGTGGCCCAGGACCACGGAGGCTTGTGGGGTGTTAATGTGCAACACGATCTCCTCGCGATGGTTGCCAGAGACGAGGAAACTCACCGGAGGAGTGGCGTGGGTGATCCGAACCAGCGGGGCCCCAGTGATGGCGTGGGCTTCCAGTGGCGAGTGCAACGGGACATGGGGCAGTTTCAGCCGGGCTGCCAGGTTGGCATCGATGAAGCTCCCGTCGGCTCCCGAGTCAATCAGGACGGAGACTGTGTGAGACTGACCCCCGACGAGCAGCATGGCCGAGAACAGAGGACAGACCTCACAGGACTGGTGTAAGGGGGTGACGCTCACCTGTAACCCCCTGGCTGTGGGTGAGTGCTGGCCTTTTGCCGGGCAGGTTGCGATGAAGTGACCAGGCTGTCCGCAGTACAGGCAAGATCGGGTGCTGATCCTCCTCTGACGCTCGGCAGAAGACAGACAAGTGCGGACAACCCGCATCGGCTCTGGGGAGGCAGGTGGTGGAAATGCAGGGTTCCGTGCGGCCAGCGCGGGCGGATGTTCTCGGGTGAGGCTGAGCGGTCCACTGGCCCCTCTCTCCCGGCATCGCTGCGACAGGCGCTGATCAACTCGGATGGCCAGGTCCACCAAGGCGTCAAAGCTAGCTGGCAGTTCCCGGGTGGCCAGCTCATCCTTGATGGGCTCCGAAAGACTGTGGAGGAAAGCGTCGTATTGCGCCTCCATATTCCACCCACTAGTGGCGGCCAGGGTGCGGAAATCAATGGCGAGATCGGAGACCGACCGGCGCCCCTGGCGGATCAGCAGCATCTCCCTGGCGGCCTCGTGACCGTGCCTGGAGCGGTCAAACACCCTCCTCATCTCCTCGGCGAAGGCTCCAAATGAGTGACAGAAAGGAGCGCGGGCATCCCAGACCGCGGTGCCCCACTCCCTGGCACGGCCTGTTAGCAGGGTGATGACATATGCGATCTTCGCCCGGTCTGTGGGAAACGTGGAGGACTGGAGCTCAAACACAAGGGAGCACTGGGAGAGGAACGATCTGCAGGTTCCTGGATCCCCTGCATACGATTCAGGGGGTGGCAATTGGGGTTCCCAGCTCAATGGTACAGGTGTGACAGACGAGGAGGCTGCTGCGGGAGGTGCGGGGCAGTTCTCCTGGCTCAGCTGCAGCTGCTGTAGCTGAGCAGTGACAGTAGCCATGTTGGTAGCGAATCTCTCCAGGGAACTGCTGATGGCTTCCAGCTGGCTCTGATGGCTCCCCAGCAACGCACCTTGCAGCTCCAATGCCACCTTCATCTGGGGAAGGTCCGCTGAGTCCATACTGGCCAGATCGTACTGTCAGGACTCAGGCACGGACTCAGACGCGGACCACGAGTGCTCCAATTACAGGCGTTTAATAGCAGAATCCTCAAACAAGCAGGCAGTCCAAAAATAGGCAGGGTCAAAATACCAGGTAAGCAGTCCAAGGGCAAAACAGGGATCAAAAACAGTAACAGGCAGGGTCAAACCTTGAAGGCAGGCAGATCAGGCAATCAGGACAGAAGGGCAGGCAAAAACGAAGTCGAGGAACAGGCGAGGCAAAAACCAGCAAAATCCAAACAGGGTAAACAGGCGGGAAACGAGACAGGCAGAAACACTGAAACGATCTGGCAAACAACACAGAGACAAGCAGGGTAGATATAGGGCTGGGCTGATTAGGAGATGGGAAGCAGGTGTGCAGGCAGGCGGGTGGAGACAATCAGGTGGGCGGAGACAGGGCGGAGAGCGGGGCAGGGCTAGAACACAAGGAAAACAAAGGCACATGGACAGGGAAAAACAAAAACACAACAGCTAGGGGGCGGGAGCCCTGACATAAGAAGTCACAGTGGATTTTGCAACAAATAAAACAAGAACCAATTCATTGTTGGGTTATTTTTTTTACTTCACATTCAAAATTAAATTCAGCTACAAAAAAAAGATTGATTAATCATGGAACTTGAATCAATCCTGGAACATGGCCGCTAAATCAGTCCCAACTACAACAACTGGAAAATCATTTCAAAGAAACTTTCAAATAAAACATGTCAATCATTCAAACAAATCTCAAACCAGGTCTCAAACCTCACTAGTCAGACTCATCATCATAATTGCAGTTCTGGCACACATAAATTGCCTTGCCAGGGGTACACAAGCCCCCTGTTTGCATTTCACGCACTGGACCCAAGTTCACAAATGGCTTCACAAAAACAAGGCACAGGCACTCATCTTCATCTGATGAAGAGGCATCTGGAGTCTTTTTTATAACTGCCTTCTTTTTATTTGGTGTTATAGATTTGGTTCCCTCACATTTCTTTTGGAATAGATTCTTTTTACCTTGTGCCTGCCTTTCAGCCACAAGTGCCTCCTTCACTGGTGTGTCAGTGAGAATAGCAGTTTTTCTTGTTTTTTTTTTTTTTCTTGGTTGGCGGGCCTGGACCAGCTTTTCGGTATGGCTAAATGTCCTCTGGAGTTGACTGGTGGGTGGAGCTGGCATTACTAGGCAAGGGTGAGGTGGTGCTAATGGGCAGGGCTGGGTTAGTACTGGGGCCTGGCAAGACTGGTTTGGTGCTGGGACCTGGAAGGGCTGGGTCCTGAAAGGGGTGATCTGAGACATAGGATGGTGCAAATTCTGTCTCCAAGAACACATCACTGTCACCCAAAAGCCGGCTTGAATATTCAGTAGGGTTGCAGCCAGAGGATATGCAATTACCACAATCCCAGGGATATCATAGATTGTGACTGTTTTCCCTGGGTTGTTAGTCATCCAGGAATCAGACACTGATGATGAGTTTATGTGCCTCTTCAGCAGCCATAAATGGTTCTGTCCAAAGGCTGCAGCGTATGTGAGCAGTGAGGTGGGAAGGAGAGCATAATTATGCCATTTTCTTTGGCAAAATTTAGTCCATCAATGGAAAGATGGGAGCTGTGGTTGTCCAGAAGGAGTAAGCATGGCTTTTCCTTTGAACATTTAGCATGCTCAACAAAATGATTGAGGAAATCCACAAAATGTGTTTCCTTCATCCAGCCAGAGGGGTTTGCTGCCAGGCAGTCCATTGCTGAGGAAGTAATCACGGAAGTTTACTCGAGGGATTATGAAGTAGAAGGGAATGTTGTTCCCTGTTGCTGAGACTGCACATGCTAGCATCAATAGTGTACCCCTTTCACCAGATGTCAGTAACCCTACCTGTTTAAACCCGCGCCTGGCCACCATTTGGTCTGGTTTCTGCACAGTCGTCACACCAGTTTCATCCATATTCCAGATGTCCCCTGGTCCCAGTAAATGTTAGCCTAACACCTTCTCCAGATTGTCAAAGAAAGCCTTGACATTCTCCTTGTTAAAGGCACTCGCCCTGGCAAGGTTAGTTGTCTCTGGCTTTCTGAGAGTGTAGGGTGCTGCTTTAAGAAGCGTGTAAACCACTCCCTGCTGGCTTTTCCTTTTTCAGCCCAGGCTGGTGGAAACTGCAGCTCCCATGCCACTGCAAATTTGTACACTCGCTTTCTCACCTCAGTTGGTGACAAACCAAAATAGATGTCAGCTGATTTCATAAGGTACTGCTCAAGCTGCAGCTCCAAGTCTGGGCTAAAAACCTGCTGTGGAGATTTATACTTTCTATTTCAGCTGCAATGAATGTCTTACAGTATCGAGCCAGCGTACGGTAGTTAATGTTATAATCCTTTGCTGTAGTCCTGATTGATTTATTTGCCAACTTCACCTGCCTCACTGCCATTAGCATCACGTCAGGTGGTGTGCTGCCATTTTCTGTTTTTCTTTCATAATTCCTGACCATCTCTTCTCCCTTCAGTCCTTTCTTTCTTTCTTTAAAAACACATTCACAAAATTCAAAATTACATATGACAACACTTGACAAGCAGACTCTCTGTGTCTATGTATACTGGAAACTTGTCTCAGTGATTTTGGAGCAAGTTGTAATATGTGATAACTTACCCCAAAATCACTGAGACAAGCTGACCCAAACTGCCATGTTTGCAAAATCTTAAAGTTATCTTAAAGCAGGACATTAGCAAAAGTATAACAAGACTCTTCTACCAAGTACAAATGTATACTTGTGAAGATAATTTAACTAGAAGAATATTATTACAAAAAATGTCAAGTTCAATTTTTTTACTTTAGAATGTGAAAAATGGTAAATCAGTGCTCACCTCAGTTAACAGTGTGCTTTGCTTTTCCCAGACAGGATGACATCAGACCAAGTAGATGCACAAAACTAGTATTTGACTTTTAAGTAGTACCCTCTGATGGTGAAAATTCTAACAATGTGACAACTTACCATCGTGACAAGAAGCCCCAGTCTCCCCTACCATGTGCAAATGGAATTTTCGAACATCGTTTTCATACAATGTCACATTGAAAACATAAATATTGTAATAGAATGATTCACATCACCAAGCTTTAAGTTATTGTAAGATGGGAACATTTACTAGTAGTCCACGCAGTTAGGCAAACCCTACGTATTGTGTAACGTTACTAATATAAATGTCTCAAGAGCCAGTTTCGCTCATTCCTTGTCAATCCAGTGAATCCAGTAGCACCATTTAGATGATAATTTCTGTATGTATTGTAACAAGATGGGTAGGCCTGCTACTTTCACATTCATGTTACTAATACAACTGGTTCATTTCAGTCTCTCCTCTAACTTTATGTAGACCCTAGCTCAGTCGAGTTCACCCAATTATGGATCTATTTTATAAAAGTGACATTGCATCCAAACCTGTGACAGATTGTGAACATTGGCATGGATAGAGGGTTTGATATCTGAAGAGAATAAAAAAGGAAATCATGTTCAATCATGTGATATTTTTGTTTTCTTAGTACCATCGTTTCTTGGGCTCAAAATCATTTTGTCTCGTGAACTCCATTTCACGCAGTGTATTGTGCTGTATCCTGACCTGGATGTATCGTCCCCTGCCCAAGACTACTAATAAAAACAAAAACTAACATTTTAGTTTTGGAATATGCAGCATTTTTGTTTAACCAATCTTCTTTGAATCGGTCTTTGAATGTAT
Organism: Megalops cyprinoides; assembly: GCF_013368585.1. Classification (NCBI taxonomy): domain Eukaryota; kingdom Metazoa; phylum Chordata; class Actinopteri; order Elopiformes; family Megalopidae; genus Megalops; species Megalops cyprinoides. The sequence goes on from NC_050587.1 coordinate 5,640,668, forward strand.
GAAAGAGCATGTACATACAGCAAACATTTTTTAAAACATATTTTTATTCAAAAATGATAAAACATTACAGAACAATTCACACAAGATACATTGCCTTTTTTTTTTTGAAACCCATCCCACCCCAACCCATACTGCCTCATAATTTCAAAAAAAAAAGGAGGGGGGGGGACACATCAGATACAAAAATTCTGTACAGTGGGTGAAACAGTCAGGGCCTTGCATTATCTTCAACTCTCATACTTTGAGGGGAGAGTCTTAAGCCTTTCAAAGTACAAAGTACAATATCAAGGGATTCCAAGTTTTCAGGAATGTTTTAGTTGATCCTCTAATGCAGTGTTTCTCAACCCTCTCCTGGAGGACCCCCTTCCCTGCATGTTTTAGATCTCTCCCTGTTCCAACACAGCTGATTCAAGTGATCAGTTTGTTACTAAGCAGCTTCAGGAGTTCATAACGAGTTGATCATATGAATCAGCTGTGTTGGAGCAGGGAAAGATCTAAAACATGCAGGGCAGGGGGTCTTCCAGGAGAGGGTTGAGAAACACTGCTCTAATGATATACTTTATTTTGTCTAATTTTAGGAATAACATCAGACCGCTAAGCCAAAGTGATGTTTTTGGTGGTTTAGGAGATTTCCATTCTAACAGTATTCTTCATTCTTATATTTTGGATAGTTTTGATTTTGGTGTGATACATTCGATGAAAGACTTTAAACTGTATCAGGTTGAGATGAGCACAGGAGGTTGTTCCATTGACTCTACTCTGAGCCCAGTCCCAGGTTGCATCAGAAATTTCTACCCCGAGTTCTTCAGCCCATTCAGTTCTGATTTTATCTAGTGACACCGTTTGGAGAGAGATGATTGTATTTGATGTATGTGAAATCTGGCCTTTTCATTGTACAGGAATTTGCAAGATATTATCCAAACCTGAAATTGATGGTAAGGTGGGGAAGGTTGAACTAACTCAAAGTCTGAATAAAATGACAGACCTGAAAGTATCGAAATAGATCTGCTCTTTGTAGTTTACATTTTTCGGAAAGAATATTGAAACTGGCAAAAAGACCATCTATGTAAAAATCTTTACACCTAGCAAGACCAACTCTCTGCAACTGTGTAAAAGTGAGATCTAATTTGGCCGCAGGGAAGAGGTGATTATTGCACATAGGGCTTTGCATAGAGACGTCAGTAAGTTTGAATTTTTGTCTGAATTGTGCCCGTATTTTGAGAGTGGGGATTACTACAGGGATGAGGTATGCTGTGCTGGTGGAAAAGGTAATTTCGCTGTGATTAGAGCAGAGAGGGATGTTGACATACAGGAGTTTGCCTCAACTTTGCACCATTCCGCTTCTGGATACTGAAACCAACATATATTTTTTTTTGTAAATTTGCCGCCCAATAATAATTCCTAAGATTAGGGAGTGCTAAGCCGCCCTGTATCCTAGGTCTCTCCAGGAACACTCTGCTGATCCTAGGATTTTTACCATCCCATAGAAATGTAAAAATCAACTTATCTATTGACTGGCCAGTATTTTGACATCTACGTTTAAAAGTGAGATTGGCCGATATGACCCACATACAAGTGGATCCTTTCCTGGTTTCAGGAGAATTATAATGGCTGCCTCCATTAGACTTGACGGTAATTTTGTTTGACTCAACAAATGTTCAAACATCTCGAAAAGGAGAGGAGCAAGTTTAGCCAAAATTTTTTTATAAAACTCTACCAAATAGCCATCCGGCCCAGGGGTTTTACCACTCTGCATTTTCTGAATGGAGTCAATAATCTCTTGATTGTAAATGTTCATCAAGGTTGTTTTAAATGTAGTGTCTGTTGTGGGGATATCTAGCTTGTCTAAAAACTATAACATGTTTGAGTTGACGTCTGGGAATTCTGATGTATACAGTTTTGTATGGTATTTTTTAAAAGTATCGCTAATTTCAAACGGATCTGTTGTTGATAACTGAGGCATTGCAAATCTGCGGGATCATACAAGATGCTGATTTGCATTTCAATTGATGAGCTAACAAGCAGCCTGCCTTTTCACTATGTTCATAGTAGTGTCCTTTTGACCATAGTAATTGTTGCTCGATTTTGTGTGTTGATAAGTCATACTGAGTTTTCAGACCGATTCTTTTTTTTGTATAATTCTGGTGTTGGGGTTATGGAGTACTGGTGGTCTATTTTCATTATAAAGTGTATGAGTTCTTGCTCTTTCTGTTTTCTTGCTTTATTATGTGATATGGAGTATGATATAATCTCTCCTATTATTACAACTTTCAGTGTCTCCCATAAAATGGATGGCGAAATTGAGTCTGATCTTTTAGTTAATAAAAAAATCATCAATTGCCTTAGATATGAATTTACAGAATTGTCTGCCAATAGAGCTGTATTCAGTCTCCAGGTAGGATGCTGTGTTCGATTTTGAGAAATGGTAAGATCAAGAATCACAGGTGCATGATCTGATACCACAATGGCAGTATATTCTGTTTTCTTTACTGCAGAGAGGAGTGTTTTATCAATAAAAAAAAAAACTATTCTGCTGTATGCATGGTGAACATGTGAAAAGTAAGAGAATTCTTTTTATGTGGGTAGAGAAACCTCCAAGGGTCTACACAACCAGTTCAATCCACGAATTCGCAAAGAGCCTGGGACATTTTGGAACGTGCTAAAGATTTAGGGTTTGATCTTAGGCTGGGTCAGTCACAGTATTCAGATCTCCAGCGAGAATCAGACTATGTGAATTTAAATTAGGTAATAGGGAAATAAGTTTATTAATGAAGCCAACATCATCCCAGTTTGGGGCATATAAACTTGCAAGAACCACTGGGGTGTGAAAGAGATAACTAGATACTATTATAAATCATCCCTGGGGGTCTGAGATGGTATGTGATGCAGTAAATAATATTTGTTATGGATTAATGTCTCTGCCCTCCGCACCTTAGTATTAAAGTTACAATGAAAAGTTTGTCCTACCCAATATTTCCTGAGTCTGACTTGGTCTGCTATGGTTAAATGCATTTCTTGTAAAAATGGTATTTCTGTGTTTAGCCTTTTCAAATGAGAAAATATTTGTGCTCTTTTTATCTGTCCATTCATACCCTTAACGTTCCAGCTAGTAAACCGGACAGATGACCCTCCTACTTCAGCCCTAACATCAGTTTTGGTTTCAGGTGTCATCTTGCTAAGTTATACAGTTTATATATATACAGTATATATATATATATATATATATATATATATATATATATATATATATATATATATATATATATACATATATATATATATATATATATATATATACACACACACACAAGTTAGATACAGTTTCAGCCCACTTAGTGTTCATCCCATGATAGAACAGTAGCACTTTGTCAACAAACCCCAAAAAAAAAATTAAACTGAGTAAACGAAAAACCCATTCGGCAGTAAATAAACCCATCCCGACACACAACATAACACACACGTCTTCTATGTCTGCCTCTTGAACGTAGGCAAACTGCAGGCCCCCTTCCAAATCTTGAATCCTCCGGTTGACCATCAACTCCTGATCCTTAACTTTACTTAATGAGAGCCTCCGACCTCCTGACAGTTACAGTAATTTTTTTAACCATGTTGAATTACCCAGTTTTAACAGTTAACGTTAGCCACATTAATCACACCCGTATCAAACAATGAACATGAGCGGTATCGTGGCCTACAATGATAATAAACGATAGCTAATGCTAGCCAGCCAAGGTAGTTTTAGCCAGCTAGCCACCCCTACAACACAAACCTAGCAAGACAGTCGTCTTCATCTTAAAGTAAGCCACCTTAAATCAATCTAGTATGTGAGTGAGTTCTCATGGTAGGCTATCCACTTAAGTTACACATTTTTACCTTAGAACTTTTTTTGTCCTTTTATGTTACCGTTACAGTTCGGTGGAGATAGGTTATTACCTCCCCCTTAAACACAGTTCAGTCCGAAGTCGTAAGCGGCGGTGAGCTAGCCTTCAGTCCCGCAAACCGCTGATGTAGCTGGCTAGTCGTCACAGCAAAGCCAGCCCGCCAGCAAGTGAGCAAAGTGGTCTGGAAAGAGAACTCGATTAGCGTGTATCTTGGGTCACCACCCGTTGATCGTAGAATGCCTTTGCCTCCTCTGGTGTGTTGAATTTGAGAGTATCTCCTCCGAAAGAGACTCGCAGGCAGGCTGGGTAGAGTAGCTGGAATTTTATTCTCCTCTTGTACAGTGCTTGCTTGATGTCGTTAAATTCCGCACGCCTCTTCGATAGACTGACACTGAAATCTGGGTATATCCTCAAGGTAGAATTTTTGTACTTCAGCTCATGTTGTCTAGCCCATCGCAGCACTCGCTCTTTTTCTTGGAACCGTTGGAAGCATACCACAAACGGTCGAGGAGATTTTCCTTGTTCCGGCTTTTTGCCTACTCTGTGCGATCTCTCTAAAGCTGGTGTGCTGTCGAAAACTTTGTTGCCCATTATCTCCATCAGCATGTTTGACACAAATGTAACGGTGTCCTTATCACCCTCACTGCCCTCCGGAACATTTATAATTCTCAAGTTTGCCCTGCGAGAACGATTTTCTAAGTCCTCAATACGATCCAGAAGTTTTGCATTCTGTGTTTGCAAAGATTTGATAGCTGTTTCGGCTGCGAATATTTTTTCAAAATTCTCCCCTGCCAGGGATTCCGTTGCAGTCAGACGGCTTTGAAAGCTATCCACAGTCTCTCGTATGGCGTTCACAGTTACTTGCAAAGGGCCAACTGATTCTTGGATTAGGATGGAAATGTCTTCTCTCAGACTGACACGTTGCTTGGACAGTTCTTCCACCAGCTGAGTCATAGAAATCCCTTCATCGTCTCTGGAGGTCCGCTCGCTATTATTGGCAGGGGAGGCCATCGCTGCTAGCTTGCTAGCAGTAGTATTTTGTGTTGTCGGTGGAGCAGTGGGCAGTCTGTGTTTGGAGTTGCTCATTGTATGTTTGTGGTGATACAGGACTTATACTCGTTTTTTTTTTCTTTTTTTTGTAATTTAAGTTTTTATTGGAAAAGCGGAGTTTACATACACAACATAATTTACTTCACATACATTCCTTGATAAGCTCTTCCATGTATTTTAGTGCCTGTAAGAAAAAGGAAAACAAAACAAGCAGGAAAAAAGAGAAAAAACAAACAAACAAACAAAAAAAATAACATAACAGGGGGATAGATTAGGTGTGTCCTATTCAAATAGAATCTATTAGTATTCTATAGAAGTATGCCATTTCAGTGATCTACAGTGTAAAGAGACCAGGTTCAACAGAATCTACAAACTCAATCCAATTAGCCCAATACTTACAAAATCTCTCTTTTTGCAATCTCAAAGAAAATATCCATAACAAAAATATCTTTCACTACCTCTAGGAAATCCTGTAAAGAAGGTGATGTAGACTGCAGCCACTTTCTTGTTACAGCTTTTTTACTTAGAATCTTCACAAGGTTCTTTAAGTTATAGGTTTTAATGACATCATCCCATATCCTCAAGGGTAGGCCAATCCATGGGTTATCTCTATCTGAGAGGTGGAATCTTAATTTCTTATCCGCTATCATTGCTTGGATTGGAACCCCATCTGACAGTACAATGTCCTTCCAACGTGCTAAGTAACTAGGATTACACCAGCATATGAGTGCTCTCAGCTGAGCGGCAGCATAGTAATCTTTTAGACAGGGCAGAGCCATTCCTCCCTTATTTTTCCCCAGTTGAAGTGTTTTGTACCGTATCCTCGGTTTTTTGCCTTGCCACAGATATCTAGAAATGATTTTGTCCCATTCTAGAAATTGTTTTCCAGGGATTTCTACTGGAAGTGTCTGAAAGAGATACAGGATTCTAGGTAATATGGTCATTTTCACTGAGGCTATTCTTGTTTCTAAGCCTAAAAAAGGAACTAGATTCCATCTAGCAATATCTGCTTTTATTTTGGTATTCAGAGTATTATAATTTATAGACCTAAGTTTATCTAAGTCTTTTGGTAAATATACTCCTAGGTATTTCATTGAATTTGCCTGTCAGTCAAATTTATATTGTTTTCCAATGTCATGTGGGGGATCATAGTTGTAGGAGAGTACTTGTGTTTTTTGTATATTCATTTTGTAGCCTGAAAAAGATCCAAAAGTTTGAAGTGATGTCATCAGTGTGGGAAGGGAAGAGGAAGGGTCACTTAAATAAATCAATACATCATCTGCAAAAAGGGAGATTTTGTGTTCGGTATCTGCTATGCTTATACCTTTTATGTTGTTATTCTGTTTGACCCATTGGCTTAGTGGCTCAATATACAGAGCAAAAAGCAGGGGTGACAAAGGGCACCCCTGCCTCTTGCCTCTTTCTAAAGTAAAGGCATTTGACAAGTTACTATTAATTTTAATTCTGGCAGAGGGTTTATCATATATACATTCAACAGGTTTAATAAAGTCATTATGAAACCCAAATTTTTTCAAAACACTATATAAATAAGACCAACTAACCGAATCAAAGGCTTTCTCAGCGTCTAAACCCAATATGACTGCCTCAATTTTATATTTTTGTATGTGTCTCATAATATATAGAGTCCGACGTACATTATCCTGTGTTTGCCTTTCTTTAATAAAGCCTGTTTGATCATGGGATATGAGCTCTGGCATACTCGTTATTTTATTATACTTTTGAGTTATTAAAATTAATTGTAAGGAAAGTTATGCCAGCAGTCCACTAGCAGGCTAAATTTACAAAATTCACATCAGGAGGACTTCGTCAAAATAGAAAACAAAAGACATGAAACTCGAGTGCCACTAGGCTGATAATATGAAACTAAAATAAAAATTGCTGAGCATCATTTACAGTTAATGTAAAGCCAGATAAAAAATCTGCCACAGAACCACTTCAAGAATTTTCAGTGTACCTCTTCTTCATCACTAAATATTAGATGAAATTCTGAGCAAATTCTTTGACTCTGGATTCAGGCACCTCTGTTTCCACTCTCTTTCTGGGTAACAGTGAACAGGCAAACAAGAAGAAAAATATGTTCATCTGTAGCATAACATAATTGTGATTGGCCCCGGTGCAAATATTTTTTCTTGCAACGACCCCCAACCCCCCGCCCCAAAAACAAGCGCACGCTCGTGCGCACACGCACGGACACGGACACACACACACACACACACAACCACTCCAGACAATTAAATTAAATAAGTGGTGGGTAGAAATAATATTTATTGCCGTTTAGCGCGTATGCTAAAACCGGTGTGATTAGAGCACTAGATTGGAAAAATTCTAGATAATTTTAGCTTTGAGGAAACAGCAATTTAACATTAAAAATATAGCTAATGCTAACTGAAAACTATGAGAAGCTTAATAATGCTAATGAAAACATAATGAACCATGTAACATAATACGCACGCTACATAGCATAAAAATGAGTTGTGGGTGTGAAAGGGTTACTAAAACATGTAGTTTTGGAATATTTCAATAAGGACGAAAAAAATACATAAAAATAGGCTATGACTCCGTAAGTGTAATACACAAGGTGGGAAGGTGGTATATAGCTATCGCAATTACAAGTAATTTTAGTGATATCGTTGAAAGGTTACTTTGAAGACTATGTGAAATGGTCAATACATAAGAGGGCCCACCTACAATAGTAAAGCAGCAAAAAATCACCTTCCTACACCCTGACAGCTTCTGGGCCCCGGTGTACTGCACTAGTTGCACCGTCGATATTTACGCCAGTGATGTTCATATGAAGGATTTATGAATACAGTTATAATGGTGTTTATGTGAGTACATAAACACCAGTGAGTAATACTGCAGGACACTTACATGATCTCCAGGCGTTCACAGGATGAGGTGGGAGAGAAGACTGCAATCTTCTGGATCTCTTTTGGTCGAATGAAGTGCACACCAGCATCCATACACTGGCACCGGCCCCTGGGAGTTATGAACATGCCTGGAGAGAAATCACATGATCACATGTTACTAGATGCCTCCAGGTACTAAAACTGTGAATCCTGCACACATTGGTCAGGTAATTGTAATTTTCCTTCATTCACAAAGAAACCACAGATATTAATTTCATGATCAATATGAAATAAAGTAAAGACACATTTTGCAACCACTCTGCTCTCTTCCCTAACATAACAGGAGATTACTTTTGATTTCATTGCTGCAACATACATACACAATCTCCATGCATTCACAGGCCAAGAAGACCAGTTGGAAAAAACTTGAATCACCTTGATCTGTTTTGGCAAAACAGTTCAGTAGTTCAGTTGTGATTCCATTGACTGTCTTCTGACCATGTCTGGAGGGGAGTAAAATCAAATAATCAAGTCTTACAAAATTCTGCATTGTAATGAAGCTATAACTAAAAGTGATATTGATTACTGAAAATATATTTTAATATCAAAGGCATTCCATGTTCACTGTCTGAGTGTCAATGTCTTGCAGATGTTTAACAGAGCCTATGATCACTATAGGCACCTTTATCTCTCCTCATAGAAATTTGTGTCATATTTGATAAAAACCACCCTTTCAGAAATTCTCAGATTTTCGAGTTTTAATACCTTTAACATTCAAGACAGCAGGCAGGACAGCAGGATGAAAGCAGCTGATCTCATGGCTCTGGCAGGTGAGTTTTCTTTTCTTCTTGGTTCTTGGCAGCTGAAGAGGTGAAGTTGTGACTGAACGAATGAATCTGCTGTATATATACTGTGCGGACTGTATCCCATGATGCAACACTCTCCAAAAGAGGGATTTTCCCTCTCTGCTCAATCAGCCGGTGTCTCTTTCACAGGAGAGTTTCACATTTCTCAGAAACAGTGTCTCAGATAGTAAAAGTGAGTGGGAGGGAGAGTGTTGATTCACGTGCAGCAGAGCCAAGGAACTTTTAGACGATTTTTAAATATTGCTGCAATAATGTACACTGATTCAATTTAAAAGCATGCTATGTTATGATTTAAAGCAATTTTACCTGTACTTGCCCAGGTAAAGAACATGCTGTTGGTTTGTTATTATGATATTGATTCCAAAATGACAATACACAGGATTCAATGTAATTAACATGGGGTTCTTGTTTTCAGTATGTGTTACTTGCCCCGATGTTTCTAACCCCAGATTCACCATTAACCTTTAGCACATGTAGCCTTGGGTTGGCCAGCTGCTGGAGTCTTTAGGAAGGCAACACTTGAGTTTGATGTTAAACTCTTTCTTTTATCTGATAATGTCAACTAAAAGATTACAGAATCTGGAAGAAGAAATTACATACTCATTTTAAAAAAAGACTGCAGATGCATTTCAGTCAAATGACAATATTGTTTCTCAAGAAGTTTTACAACATTTATGTCAGGCTGCCAGTTGATTCAAAACTGTTTTATTGTTTAAGTTTATTGTTTCCAAAGTAGTTGATTAATCAGTGTATTTCTCATGTCTTTTTTAAATATGTTGCACAAGGTTGCAGTGTGCTAAGTGTGTGATATGCTGCGTTCGTGGTGGGGGTGGGGGTGGATTGGAGAGTTGAGGGAGTTCGTATAATGAGTAATGAGTAATTTGTATAGTGTGTAATGAGTTTTATTAAGTAGTTTGGAATAATGTATGGAACAGTGTAAAAGAAAATAGCAAATTAGAACTCAGGTTTTGAAACATTAAATTTATTTTGTAACCTGCCTGTGCCCATTTTAACTCAAACACTAATTCAATTTCCGCATAATTCTGATCCCAACAGTCAACATGTAATTGTATTGGAAAAAGGCAAGTACTTAAAATTACTGTCAGATTATTAAGATGTAAAGCAATTGTCTTCTGCACAACAATGTGATCATGCTCAAATTTCATTCAGAGAATTGCATTCACCAAGAATCTTTTCATACCTGGTTAGCAGGAGCTTCAGGTGGTGAAATAAAAACATATGAAAGGAGAACGTTGAAGGAAAAGCATGAAGGATGTAAAATCAACATGATATAAATGAAATCAGGAAAGGCTTAATGAATCTCCCTAGTACTTTGATGCATGTTTTAATTTCCTGCTTTTATCAAGGAATGTGAGGAACCCCCTTCATTGCAATTCATGTAGCCATATTTCAGTTTGGAACATTGGTTCACATCAAGATTTTGACCCCATACCTTGAGTATGTACTTAACAGTCAGACAGACTGACTTAACAGACTTAATGAGACAGTTAACTGGCCCCCTATGTGCATACAGTATTTAGAATGAAGATCTGCTCTTTAACAAACCACTTTATTTAATGAATGAATGAGTGAAGGAATGAAAGAGTGATCATTTTAGTATTTTTCAGTCTTTTTTATTTATGGTGTTATCATACCAAACATAAAAAAAAATCAGTTTAAAAACTTTATTTATGGAATGCCATTGAAATTCATAAAACTTTGACATGTACTGTATGAAATGCCTTCCCAATGTGCAATACTTACAATATTTAAATAATGCAGTAAATAGCCGTAAAAACACATAAAAGGTTGTAACACACATTTGAAGCTAAAAGTGAAATAACTAATTGGCTTTCACTGACTCTCCAAAACAGCTTTGAAAATAAAATAAAATATTGAAAAACATATTTTACAAAAAATATTTATCCTAGTGTAGCTTGCTTTATGATTTAGTAGTACATTAAATAACTTAGTTGGTCCCTATTTACATTTTCCAGTAATGACACAAAGCTTTAATAGGATTATTAATCAATGCATGTGAATTGCACAAGCTGCAATGATTCAATGTGTTTATCTTCTCTCAGAGGATGCTGGCAAGTTAATGGTAGACTTCAGCTGCTTCAACACATATTTCACTCCAGGTTCCTGAAATATTATTCATAAAGTTGTTGATTACCATATGAAGAAATCAGAAGTATTGAACAATATTGACAGTGAAGGAAAAGCACACATAAATTCATTTGCCAGGAGCAAATCCACAGTAATGAGCAAAAAACGCAGTTGATGTAGTTTCTAAATTTTGTTTAGTAAAAGTAAACCAGATCACAATATACTGTAAGAACACATCTCATGAAATCAGTGAACAAATATCATTGTTACTAAGAGTGTATGAATATATATACCATACCTCCCCGCCCACCTGGTTCCCTCATTGCCTGCACCTGCCTGCCTGCTCACCTGCTTCCCATCTCCTCGTCTCCCCAGCCCTATATCTTCCCTGCGTGTCTCTGTCTTGTTGCTAGTTCGTTTCAGTAAGTTTCTTCCTGTCTCGTCCCCGCTCTAGTATAAGCCTGAAATCTGATTGCCGTTTGCCGAATCCTGCCTGTCTCCCGACTTCGTCCTTCGCTCGCCGACTTCACCTGTCTGACACTCTTCGCCCGCCTGGTTACCGACTCTGCCTGCCCCGACTTCCGATCCTGGATCTGCCCCCGGACTGCTTCCCCGTGTTTTTGAACCCTGCCTGTCCCTGTACGACGAACTGCCCGCTGATTGTAATTAAACGCTTGGCTACGTTTACCCGGTGGTCCGCGTTTGTGTCCCGATCCCCGTTCCTGACAGAACGAACTAGCCATCATGGACCCAGCGGACCTACCACAGCTGAGGACGGCCCTGGAGCTCCAGGGTGCTCTGCTGGGCGGACACCAGAACCAGCTGGATTCCATCGGCCGGTCCCTGGAGGGTTTCACCACCAGCCTCGCCGAGGTCTCTGCGCGGCTGCAACAATTGCAGCTCGGCCAGGAGAGCCGACCCTTTCCGCCAGCGGCTGTCTACCCACCGGTTCCGCCAGCGCCTCCCAGCCGGGAGCCTCGGCTGCCACCCCCCGAGTCGTACGCGGGGGACCCGGGAACCTGCCGCTCGTTTCTCTCACAGTGTTCCCTAATATTCGAGCTGCAACCCTCCACGTTCCCCACAGACCGGGCGAGGATCGCCTACGTCATTACCTTGCTGACCGGCCGAGCGAGGGAGTGGGGTACTGCTGTCTGGGACGCCGGCGCTCCCTTCTGCCACTCATATGCCGGATTCGCCGATGAGATGAGAAGGGTGTTTGACCGTTCCAGGCAGGGCCGCGAGGCAGCAAGAGAGATGCTGCACATTCGCCAGGGGCGTCGGTCGGTGTCGGATTACGCGATCGACTTCCGCACCCTGGCCACCACCAGCGGGTGGAACGCGGAGGCCCAATTCGACACCTTCCTCACGGTCTTCCTCCAGTCCATCAAGGACGAGCTGGCCACTCGGGAGCTGCCGGCCAGCTTCGAGGCCTTGGTGGACCTGGCCATCCGCGTGGACCAGCGCCTTTCGCAAAGACGCAGGGAGAGAGCGTCCAGCAGCCTGCCCGGCCCTGTCCGTGAGCAACCCCTCCCGATGGCGGCCAGAAGCCCTGCACCACCATCCCCGGGAACCTCCGAGCCGATGCAGGTCGACCGCACCCGCCTGTCTCCCGCGGAACGACAACGGAGACTCAGCACCCAGTCCTGCCTATACTGCGGGCAGCCTGGCCATTTTGTGGCGAACTGCCCGGCCAAGGGCCAGCGGTCACCCGCAGCGGGGGGATTGCAGGTGAGTGTAACCCCCCTGCGTCATTCTCCCCAGACCCGTCCTCTATTTTCAGCCATCCTGCTCGTCGGAGGTCAGAGCCACGCTGTCTCCGTCCTGATTGACTCCGGGGCGGATGGCAGCTTTATCGACGCCGACCTGGCAGCCCGGCTGCGCCTGCCCCGCGTCCCCCTGCACTCGCCGTTGGAAGCCTACGCGATCACCGGGGCCCCCCTGGTTCGCGTGACCCACGCCACTCCCCCGGTCAACTTCCTCGTCTCGGGCAACCACCGCGAGGAGATTGTCCTCAACGTCATCCGTTCCCCGCAAGCCGCCGTGGTCTTGGGTCACCCCTGGTTAGCTCGGCACAACCCCCACATCGACTGGGAGGGCAACTGAATCCTGGGCTGGAGCCCCTTTTGCCACTCCCACTGCCTTCGGGATGCCGCTACCCCTGTGTCACCGATCACTTCTGCTCCCGAGGACTTCCCGGACCTGTCGGCACTGCCGCCCGAGTACATGGACCTGAAGCTGGTGTTCAGCAAGTCCCGCGCCACCTCGTTGCCTCCTCACCGCCCGTATGATTGCGCCATTGATCTGCTGCCCGGCTCGCCCCCCCCTCGGGGGCGTCTGTTTTCTTCATCACCACCGGAGACCGAGGCCATGAATAAATACATCCGGGAGTCCCTCGCGGCCGGTCTCATTCGCCCCTCCTCCTCTCCTGCGGGGGCCGGGTTCTTCTTCGTAGGGAAGAAGGACGGCTCCCTCCGTCCCTGCATAGATTACCGGGGCCTCAACGCCATCACCATAAAGAACCGCTACCCCCTGCCTCTTCTGTCGTCCGCCTTCGAGTCGCTACAGGGCGCGACCGTCTTCACCGTCCGCACTGCCCTCCAGAACGAACCGGGTCCCAGCTCTTGTCCCCCTAACCGCCTCTTTGTGCCCCAGTCTGTCCGTTCTCAGGTCCTGCAGTGGGGGCATTCATCCAGACTCGCTGGCCACCCTGGAGCCCGGCGCACAGCGGCGTTCATTGGCCAGCGGTTTTGGTGGCCCACTATGACGGAGGACATCCGGAACTTCACCGCCGCCTGCTCGGTCTGCGCCCAGAGCAAGCACCTCCCCTGGGTCGAATACGCCGTCAACTCCCTTCCCTCTGCTTCCACGGGGCTGTCGCCCTTCCAGTGCTGTGTGGGCTATCAACCTCCCCTATTCCCGGCCCAGGAGGAGGAGGTGGGGGTCCCCTCGGCAACGGCGTTTGTGCAGCGCTGCCGTCGCACCTGGAGACGTGCGCGCACCACACTGCTCCGCTCCTCGGCTCGGGCTAAGCGGTTTGCTGACCGCCACCGCTCCAAGGCACCCCGCTATCGCCAGGGGCAGCGAGTGTGGCTCTCCACCCGGGACCTTCCCCTCAAGGTGGAATCCCGCAAGCTGGCTCCCCGCTTCATCGGTCCTTTTCCCATCGCCAAAGTGATCAGCCCCACGGCGGTCCGGCTTAAGCTCCCGCTCTCTCTACGCCGTGTCCACCCCACCTTCCATGTCTCCAAGATTAAGCCCGTCGTCCGCAGTCCTCTCTGCCCTGCTCCCCGGGCTCCTCCGCCGCCCCGCCTGATCGACGGAGCGGTGGCTCACACCGTGCGCCGCCTGCTTAGGGTTCGGCGTCGGGGGCGCGGTCTGCAATATCTGGTGGACTGGGAGGGTTGCGGTCCCGAGGAGAGGAGCTGGGTTCCTGCTAGGGACACCCTGGACCCGTCCCTGATCCGGGACTTCCACCGCCGACACCCTGGCGAACCCGCTGTGACGCCCGGTGGCGTCCGTAGGGGGGGGGGGGGTACTGTCAGGGCTCCGCCCCCTTAAGCCGCGGTGTTTTTGTTTTCCCTGTCCTTGTGCTTTTTGTTTTCCTTGTGTTCCTGCCCCGCCCTGCTCCCCGCCGGGTCCCCGCCCACCTGGTTCCCTCATTGCCTGCACCTGCCTGCCTGCTCACCTGCTTCCCATCTCCTCGTCTCCCCAGCCCTATATCTTCCCTGCGTGTCTCTGTCTTGTTGCTAGTTCGTTTCAGTAAGTTTCTTCCTGTCTCGTCCCCGCTCTAGTATAAGCCTGAAATCTGATTGCCGTTTGCCGAATCCTGCCTTTCTCCCGACTTTGTCCTTCGCCCGCCGACTTCACCTGTCTGACACTCTTCGCCCGCCTGGTTACCGACTCTGCCTGCCCCGACTTCCGATCCTGGATCTGCCCCCGGACTGCTTCCCCGTGTTTTTGAACCCTGCCTGTCCCTGTACGACGAACTGCCCGCTGATTGTAATTAAACGCTTGGCTACGTTTACCCGGTGGTCCGCGTTTGTGTCCCGATCCCCGTTCCTGACAGGTTTACCATTAAAACCAATGGCACTTTTCATTAGTTAGTTAGAGTGGATCTTCCTCATATTTTATTTTGAAGTGCAACAAAAATAATTTATGACTGACATATTGCTTTGAAAGTCATACAGAAAGCTGAGGATACTGTCAAAGTTGTCATTTCAAAATCTCTGTGCTACAATGTTTTCATAATTTCATTTATTTTTCTGTGCAGTTCACATTAAAAGTTCACATTTCACATTCCTATAGTCATCAAAGGTGTTAAAGGGATTTAAGATTAATTGTTTTAGTACAATGTTGAATGTATTCCTAAAGGACAGATATGAAACTCATCTCAACTATGAAACTATCTAAACATTAGAAACATTTTGATTAAGACATTAGGACTGATTGCATTGGTATTGTTATTCTGTATGAAATTATTCAGACTGAGCTCTCATTGGCCTGGCTGAAAGGCCAGTGAAAATATTTGAAATTATGGCCTTGTGTGAGCAGGGCTATGGAGGGAGTCACGTGCAAGGAGAGGCAGGCATCTTGGAGAACAAGCAGGGCTTTATTTGGGAATGCCCAGTCTCATAGTCAAAAGCAGGCAGGAGATCTTACACACAAAAACAGAAAATCCAGCAAACATACCAAGAAACCGCAAGACAAGAGCAAGTCCAAAAAAAAAAA
Source organism: Megalops cyprinoides (assembly GCF_013368585.1). Classification (NCBI taxonomy): domain Eukaryota; kingdom Metazoa; phylum Chordata; class Actinopteri; order Elopiformes; family Megalopidae; genus Megalops; species Megalops cyprinoides. The sequence continues at coordinate 5,656,172 of NC_050587.1, forward strand.
CAACAAAAACACTAGGTAAGGACAGTCCAAGTGTTAAGCAATGGGCAAGGACTCAGGTGCAGACCACGGGAGGTTCGAAGGGGGTTTTATTGAGAACATAAGACAAAAGCGAAATCAAAACATAATTTAGATATAGCAGGTAATATTTAGGGGTATGATTCACATATATTATGTATTGATGAATTTTCAATATGTAGCATGTTTGTTTTGCTATGAAGTATTCCTCTAAATATATGAATGAATGAATGAATGAACAAATGAATGTGCAATCACATAACTTTTTTTATTTACTGCAGATAAAAAATGATATGTAAAAACATTTATATACGGTATACCAGTGACATTTATGAGATATTTACATACAGTCTGTCACACTAACAGGCAAGATTCACATTCTGAGGCCTTTTCACAATCAGAATAGAAAGCATAACAGGAAACACAGGAGAAGCTAGAGTGGCACTCGGATGAACATATAAATCTGTCATCATTAGAAATGAGCAGCCATGAAATCAAATAATTTCTTCCTTCTTCCTAAAGCATCCATTTCATTTAGTTCCATATAAATATATCCATTGCTTTATCAGCATTCACAAACAGAATGACAGATGAACACACACAGGTTGGCCACTTTACCATTTCCTCCTAATGGGAGTGGGTGTCAGTACTCCTGCCTCCTAGTAGTTGTGTTCATGTTTTTTCCCCTCTGTCATTCTGGTCCATGTGCTTTGTGTGTTTCCATGTGTTCACTGTTTCTCCCTGTGTTCCAGCCTTGCCCCGCTCTCCGCCCTGTCCCTGCCCACCTCATTGCCTCATTGTCTCCACCTGCCTGCCTACCCACCTGCTTTCCACCACCTCGTCAGCCCAGCCCTATGTCTTCCCTGCTTGTCTCTGTCCCGTTGCTAGTTCGTTGCAGTGTTTTCGTGCCTGTTTCGGCCCCGCCGGTTTTTCTGCCTGTCAGTAATACCCGTTTTCGACCTTGCCTGCCTGCCTGGTTCCTGACCCTGCCTGTTCCTGTTCCTGACTCTGGTTTTGCCCTCGAACTGCCTTCCTGGTCTCGACTCTGCCTGTTTTGAATCGCGATTTTGTCTGACGATGATAATAAACCCGTTTGGAACCCGAAGCTCCCGTGGTTCGTGTCTGGGTTTGTGCCTGAGTCGTGACAGTGGGAGTAAATAAACAGCTTTCACCGACGCTCAGAACAGAGTGAAAAAGAGAGGGAAAAATAGTGTAATAGAACAAAATATGTAAAACGATTTTAAAAACAGCTTACTGTTTAGCAAGTAGGCTAAAGTACTTGCTTCATAATTCAGTAAAATATTTAACCATTTGGTAAAATTATTTACATTCCAATGTCAACACATTATATCGGTGCAGGTGAATTACACAAGATTTGACAACATGTTAGTGGCAATGATGCAATGACGTTATCTTCTCTCAGATGGAACTGGTAAAGTGAATGGAAGACTTCTGCTGCTTCAAGACATATTTCACTCCAGGCTCCTGAAATATGATTCATACAATTGTTAGTTATCTAAATAGGAAATCAAAATAACTAGAGCATAATTAGCACTTTGCTCAGTTTATAACTCTGTCACCATTAGTGGTTTGATGTCTGTACCAGACTAAGGAAACAACGTTATCTAACATACCTGTTAAAACGTACCTCCCCCCAAAAGAAAGTTTTATTAAGTTTTTTTTTTTTTCTCTCTCTCTCTAACACCATTTTGAATTCCTGGATTCAGATGCATCAGTCATGGGAAGGTTTCTCATCAAAAGCTGAGGGTGTTTCAAGATCAAATATTAATGATACCTTTAAGTTTTTTTGGAAAAATAAACATCACCCACCCCTAAAAAAGTCCTTTCTGAACCAAGAACTGAGCGTGGTTTTGAAATATTACACTTCATAGACATGAATGACACCTTAAAAGTGAAATGGTTAAGACAATGTTTAAAACTGCCATAAGCTTTATGGTACTTTATTCCACACAATATATTTAAAGAAGTAGGAGGTCTTAATTTTTTTGTTGGAACGTAATTACAGGGTAGCAAGGTTACCAGTTAAATTATCCATTTTCTATCAACAAGCACTTACAGCCTGGAAATTGTGTTAATTACATAAATTCTTCTATTGTATTATTTTACGAGGAAGAATCCATATTCCCAAAGCCAAATGTCAAACCTACGGAAGGCGAGAATGGCCATGCTTGCAAGTTTTTTAATGCCGTTATCTTGAGAGCACGAGTTAATTATTTCGTTATCGCGAGATAACAAAGCTCGTTTTTTCCCTTACAAGAGTGATCTGCGAATTCCATGTCTGCACGGTTTCCCATTCCTTTTTACTTTCTTGTGCGCGAGAATGGTTTCCTTACATAGCTTATGTTTAGTAGTTTTCCGTAAATGCGGCATGTCTGAGGTGAATTTTTAGATCTCGTTTGTCCGTTTTTTTCTGCCATTTTTCAAACGCTTAGCTCAGGTGTCCGGGTACTCAGAACCAGCCTGACTGCTGCCGGAGCAGTAACCTAGTATTTTATTTGCAAAACACAGAAAATTAGATGGAAATCCATTGCAAAATTTATTGTACTGCAATACAATACAAGTCTCTGTGTGTAATAGGCTGTCAGATTTTACTGTTGCAATCTGCTACATGGTAAGCAACGCAGGTAAAACCTTTTGCACATGAAAACTGTTCACCTGATTAATCTCTCTCAAAGAAAAACTTGTTAACCAAATCTTTAGCTGATTAATAATCATTATCAACTCAAGGAGTATATACTGCCTATATACAGCTATTGACCACAAAAATAATCTTTTACAGTTGAGGAATTGCTGTGTACTTTTGTCATTCTTCAATAAACAGTATGACTCTTGTAGAATGCAGAACTCCACTGTCACAAACCATGTTTGAATGAACGAACATTTTAGTTTATAATTAACATTTTTATTAACATCATATCAAATACAAATACATTTATGTGTACAAAAGTTTATTTACAGAATATCATCAAAATTCTTTATGCTTTGAGGTATATGAAGCACCTTACAAATCTGCTACATTTACATCATGAAAACATTCATGATGAGAGAAGAATAAATTTACTCAATGGATAACTTTGTCACCATTAGTGGTTTTAGCTGCCTTTTACAACATATCAAAAACAAAGACATTGATCTGTAGAAAAATGCATTTACATCCACATCCAAAACATCCAAAAGCATTGGCATATATGAAGTAACCTAATCTGCAACACTTACAACATTTACATTATGAAAACATTCACAGAGTTGCAAAAGAAAGACAGTACAGTATAAACAGAGTATAACTAGTACTTTGCTCAGTGGTCACCATTAGTGGTTTTAGCTGCCTTAACATCAAACATTGTGATTGTCCTAAAGGCAGTCATTGCACCAGTTTCATATAAATCCATCCATTGCTGTTTCAGTCAGGTCCATAAGGCAAACAGAATGACAGAAAGACACATAGGTTGATCACTTTACCTGCTCCTCAGTGAAGGAGGTAAGTGAATAGCTTTCACTGACTCTTAAAAACAAATACTTATTCCAGTTTTGAAAATAAAAAAGACTCTCTCAGTCTGAAGTCTAAAAATATATATTTACACAAAATGTATGGCTTAGTTTAACTTCCTTTGTAATTTTATAATCTAATAATTTACTCAATGTTTTGACATTTTCCAATATTAATAGCAAAAGAGATAACTAAATAGCTTTCACTGACTCTCAAAACCAAATGCTTGTTTTAGTTCTGAAAAAAAGGTACAAAAAGTCTAAAAATATATATATTTTACACAAAATGTATGTCTTAGTTTAACTTGCTTTGTCATTTGGTAATCTATTCAATAATTAGGTTAATGTGTTTGCATTTTCCAATATTAACATGTATCAGTTTAATCTCATTAATATTATACAACAAGCTTGAATGATTCAACATCAGTATCTTCTTAGAGGACTGGGTAAATGTTTTTGCAAATGAGAGTTGCTGCTTCAGGACACATTTCACTCCAGGCTCCTGAAATATGATTCATGCAGTTGTTAGTTACCTAATTAGGAAATCAAAAACACAGAACAATAATTTAAAGTCTGAGTAAAAAGCTGAATGTAAAATATGAATATATACCTCACCTGTTTTTCTTCTGTGCATTCTTGATGAAATTCTGAGCAAATTTGGACTCTGAATTCAAGCACCTCTGTTCTGCACTTTCCTTCAGGGTAACACTGAACAAAGAGAGAAAGAGCCCTCAGTTCCTAGAGTTCTTGTCAATGAACACAGCTTTAAGTTGTTCTGGGCATACTATCATGTTGGTAGTTTACAACTGCAAATGCATGTCAATGAACACAGTTATAAGTGATTTCCTTCTGGGTGTAGTATTGTGTCAGTAGATTACAGTAGCTCTGTAAAGTCCTTACATGATTTCCATGCGTTCACAGGAGGAGCTGGGAGAAAAAACCTCAATCTTCTCAATCTCTTTTGGTCGAATGAAGTTGACACCAGCATCTGTGCACTGACACCGACCCCTGGGAGAAATGGCCATGCCTGATGGGGAGAAAATAAAATGATCACATGTTACAATATTCTTAATTATAATGAAACTTTTAATCCTGCAAATATGATATTGCAAATATTTTATTTTCATTTTCACAATCAAAGGCATCTCACTGTCACTATGAGTGTCAGTGTGACCTTGCATGTATTTAACAAAGCCTATGACCAGTATAGGTACATTTACCTCCCCTCATAGAGGAGATAGTGACTTCTCTTAAATTTTACAGATTTTTTTCATATTTGATCTTTAAGAAATGCAAAAATTGTATACAGGTATGATGCACAGTTCTCATACCTTTGACCTCCACAGACAGCAGGCAGGCCAGCAGGATGAAAGCAGCTGATCTCATGGCTCTGGCAGGTGAGTTTTCTCTTCTTCTTGGTTCTTGGCGGCTGAAGAGGTGAAGTTGTGACTGAATGAAGGATTCTGCTGTATATATACTATGCAGACTGTATCCCATGATGCAACACTGTCCAAAACAGGGATTTTCCCTCTCTGCTCAATCAGCTGGTTCCTCTTTCATATAGGAGAGTTTCCCATTTCTCAGAAACAGTGTCTCAAATAGTAAAAGTGAGTGGGAGGGAGAGTGTTGATTCACGTGCAGCAGAGCCAAGGAGATTTTAGACGATTTTTAAATATTGCTGCAATAATGTACACTGATTCGATATAAAAAAGCATGCTATGTCATGATTTAAAGCAATTTTACCTGTACTTGCCCAGGTAAAGAACATGCTGTTGTTATTATTATTATTGTTATTATGATATTGATTCCAAAATGACAATACACAGGATTCAATGTAATTAACATGAGATTCTTGTTTTCAGTATGTGTTACTTGCCCCAATGTTTCTAATGCCAGATTCATCATTAACCCTTAGCACATGTAGCCTTGGGTTGGCCAGCTGCTGAAGTCTTTAGGAAGGCAACACTCGAGTTTGATGTTAAACTGTCTTTTATCTGATAACGTCAACTAAAAGATGAAATTACATGCTCATTTAAAAAAAAAACTTGAAAATATGTGACTCGTAATTTGTTATTTGAATTATGCAGAATTCTTGCTTGAAGCTTTAACTTTAACTTAGCTTTAGCTTTAACTAATGTAATAGTTGAATTTTGGAGGAAAAACCCAACATGACAATCTTACAGTACTTAAGAGAGTCTAATTGTATATTTTCATGTGTTCTGCAAACGCCCAACCATCCCAGTTTTCTGTAGCCATAACAGCTGCTGGATGATGAAACAGGGTGATTTCCAGGAAGACATTGACCTCTAAAAGATATGCAGTGCTTTACCCCTCAGGAGGAAAGGAAACTGAATCTGAATCTGAAAAAAGAAGTAGGATTTAAGACTGCGGATGCAATTCAGTCAAATGACAATATTGTTTGTCAACAAGTTTCACAACATTTATGTCAGGCTGCCAGTTGATTCAAAAATTAAGTTTATTGTTTCCAAAGTAGTTGATTAATCAGTGTATTTATCATGCCTTTTTAAAATATGGTACACAATGTTGCAGTGTGCAAAGTGTGCAATATACTGCCTTCGTGGTGGGGGTGGCAGTGTTGAGGGGGTTCGTATAATGAGTCATGAGTAATTCGTATAGTGTGTAATGAGTTTTATTAAGTAGTTTGCAATATTGTATGGAACAGTGTAAAAGAAAATAACAAATTCGAACTCAGGTTTTAAAAGATATTTACTTTACAAATTTATTTTGTAACCTGCCTGTGCCCATTTTACTTCAAACACTAATTCGATTTTCACATAATTCTGATCCCAACAGTCAATATGTAATTGTATTGGAAAAAGGCAAGTACTTAAAATTACTGTCTGATTATTAAGATGTAAAGCAATTGTCTTCTGCACAACAATGTAATCATGCTCAGATTTCATTCAGAGAATTGCATTCACCAAGAATCTTTTCATACCTGGTTAGCAGGAGCTTCAGGTGGTGAAATAAAAACATATGAACGGAGAGCGTTGAAGGAAAAGCATGAAGGATGTAAAATCAACATGATATAAATGAAATCAGGAAAGGCTTAATGAATCTCCCTAGTACTTTGATGCATGTTTCAATTTCCTGCTTTTATCAAGGAATGTGAGGTACCCCCTTCATTTCAATTCATGTACATTTACATTTATTCATTTAGCAGACGCTTTTATCCAAAGCAACTTGCATAGGTTACAGTTCTTTACAATGTTATCCATTTATACAGCTGGATATTTACTGAGGCAATTGTGGGTTAAGTACCTTGCTCAAGGGTACAGCAGCAGTGTCCCAGCGGGGATCAAACCGGCAACCTTTCGGTTACGAGTCCTGCTCCTTAACCACCATGCTACACTGCCACCCCTGTAGCCATATTTCAGCTTGGAACATTGGTTTTCAGCCAAGATTTTGACCCCATACCTTGAGTATGTACTTAACAGTCTGTTTTCAAATGATCAAATGGACTTCATGTACGGTGGAAACTTTTTTAATCTAAGGAGGGTGCTCAACATTATTTATTCCTGTGCTGTTTCAATGATCCAGTAACTAAATGGCAAAAAAAGCTATTTATAAGGTAAAGTGGATCTCAAAACACAAGCTCTGTTCCATTTCATTTCATTCACTTGAGAAAACAAAAGTCAATTCACTCATGAAAAACTCTTCAAAGAAAATGATGGGAATCTTTTAATGAATGAATTGATTTTCAGTTAGTCTCAATTTACTGAATTGAAATAATGAGAGAGTTAGTAAGAGTTAGCTAGTAATTCCAACCTTTTTCTTATTATGTGGCTTATAGTATTCAGAAATTATGTTCCATTTTGTATAAATGTGTTTAAAAAGATAGCTGCCATTTTAAAGCCAATAAAACAGTATAATAATATTTTGGTAATACAAGCCAAAAAATATATCAATATTGAAATATGAATATATCATTGTAACTATCATTGTAACTAAGTGTGTATGAATATATATACTATACCTCTTACCTAGGAGGGAATCAAGTGCAAGGACAGGAAGGCATCTTGGACAACAAGCAGGGCTTTATTTGGGAATGCCCAGTCTCATAGTCAAAAGCAGGCAGGAGATCTTACACACAAAAACAGAAAATCCAGCAAACATACCAAGAAACCACAAGACACGAGCAAGGTCCAAAAAATAATAAAAAAGTCAAACCAAATCCAGAAAAATCAAAGGACAACAAGAACATTAGGCAAGGACAGTCCAAGACTCAGTGATGAGGCAAAAAACACACATGTTATACATACACAGGACAAGTGTCAGTGCTCCGCCTCCTTAGCTGTTGTGTTTTTGTTTTTTCCTTGCCCATGTGCTTTTGTTTTCCTTGTGTTTTAGTCCTGCCCCGCTCCCCGCCCGGTCTCCGCCCGCCTGATTGCCTGCACACCTGCTTCCCATTCCCTCGTCTGCCCTGCCCTATATCTTCCCTGCTTTTCCCTGTCCTGTTGCTAGTTCGTCACAGTGTTTTTCGCCTGTTTCGTCCCCGCCGTTTGCGTTTTGCTTCTGTCTGCCTGTTTCTCGTTTTTTTGACCCTGCTCTTACCCAGACCTCGTTTTTGCCTGCCTCCTTGTCTCGTTCGCCTGATTGCCTGCCTGTCCGGTTCCCGACCTTGCCTGCTCCCGTTTCCCGATCCTCGCTCTGTCCACGGACTGCCTTCCGGTTTTCGACCCTGCCTGTTTTCTGATTAGCGATTCTGCCTGACGATTCCATTAAAGACGCTTGGAACCCGAAGCTCCCGTGGTCCGCGCCTGAGTCCCTGCCTGAGCCCTGACAACAAGGGGCAATCAACAAACTGGGTACAGATGTGCACAGCCAACATGGAATTCAACAGATTGTGCACACTTGATTCCAACTGACATTGAATGAGTCTATGTCACCTTCAGTGATATTTTTTTGAAGGTGGAACCAATGGGATATTGTGGCCTTCCTACCATGTCCACAGTGGCTGCACCTGCCAACACCTCTGCCAGATGGCATACATTGGTGTATTGTATGTTTATCTAAGAATTCATGGTTCTCATTTGTAAAAACATCTGAGTCCACTCAGAAATAGTTTTGTCAGTCTGAGCATTACTGCACGTATGTAGAAACCAGTGCATGCAGAGTGAGGTTACCTTTTTATGAGTTACTGACTTGATTTGCTGTTTATAGTGCGTATGGGAAGCACAATGACTATTGTTGTATGACTAAAGTTATTTACATTTTGGCAGCATGTCCAAGCTGAAGTACTTCTGTGAGGATTTTGCTAACTCAAGCACAGCTCAGTGTAAGACAGTGCAATGTCTGTCAGGAGAAGTAGCTATGAGCTGGATATGATGAAACAGGCTATTCAGACAGGACAGGCCAGTGGTGAGAATAATTATGGGTAGTGGAAGATTTGTGGTGATATAATGTGGCAAGTAAAACAAAATGGAGAAGTATAAGATGAGGAAGGAAAAGCTAAAAGTCCCAGTTTGGCTTTTTATCACAGTTCTGTATGACTTGCATATGAACTCAGCGATTTCTGATAAGGTGAGATGGCAAAGATGTAAATATCTGCATGGACACAGACCTCAGGCTCATTATGGTTGTTTCTGTGGCTTAGAAGGGCATCATGCTCAGTGTATTTGCTTTATTAATATGTGCATTCATGTATTTGTGGTGTTTTTTGTTTTGTGGGTTTTTTTGGGGGGGTGCTGTAGGAGGAAATAGCTGTGAAGATAATTCCTGGATGTGCGTAGCCCATCTGCTGTTTGTCAGTGCTTTCATGAAAGTCTGAGGAAAAGGTGTTTTACTGCCTTCCTTGTTCAGCGATAACTTGTAATTATAGGTTACCAATTAAAAAAAAACAATTTGACATTTTATTGTTGGAATTTACATATGTTCGATAATATTTAGGTGACTGAATGAAGGAATCTGCTCTATACATACTGTGCAGACTGTATCCCATGATGCAACACTGTCCAAAAGAGGGATTTTCCCTCTCTGCTCAATCAGCTGGTTCCTCTTTCATATAGGAGAGTTTCCCATTTCTCAGAAACAGTGTCTCAGATAGTAAAAGTGAGTGGGAGGGAGAGTGTTATTTGATTCACGTGCAGCAGAGCAAAGGAAAATTTAAACAACCGTTAAACAATGTACTGCAAAAATGTACAGTATTTCAATTTAAAAGGTATTGTTGTGCCATGATTGAATGATTTTATCCAGTTAAAGAACATGATTGTGATCACATATTAAGGTATTGATCCCAAAATGGCAATAGCTGCTATTATAAATTGATTGTGAAGCTGCTGTGGTTGCAGTTTTCAACAGCTCCAAATAACTAGATTCAAAAGTAATGCAAATGTTAATGAGTAGAAATGCTGGGTATTCAATAATACTCTGGCCAACCACATGGATTAATTCCAAACAAAGAGGTAATATTGTAGAAAGCTGTCATTTACCCTGTATTTTTACCATGTGGGTGTGTTACATATGGCTTCAACAACACAGTGGTATTCTAAATATGGCGTACATGGCCCTGTATTGTTTGGGGGGGGGGGGGGGGGGGGGTCACTTGTAATGTGCACCTGCACTCATTTGTTATAGCCTGCTTTACTGGTCATGTGTGGCCATTCCTTACCAAAAACTAACACAGACCATCTGTGCTTGTTGGATTAGATTTAACTACAACTCATTGCAATTTAATGAGGGACTACTGAGAAAAAAAGCTTGAAAATCATTGCGGTAGTGTATTTGGACATTCCTAAAGAAAGTCTCCCCTTGTATGCAATGTGCTTTCAGGATTTTTTCTGTCATCCAAGTGTTTAGTTGATTAATAATCAATATAACCTGAAAATGTATATACTGTGTATTCTGATATTGACCACAGTCTTTTACAGTTTTGGTGAGGAATTAATGTGTATGTTTGCTCATTTTCAACAAACAATGTGACTGCTGTAGAATCCAGACCTCCTTTGTCAAAAACCATATGAATGGATGAATGAATGACCATCGCAGTTTACAGTTAACATTTTTTATTCACAACATATCAAATACAAAGATATTGATCTGTAGAAAAGTTTACTTTCAGAATGTCATTGAAATTCACTAGGTATTGACATGTAAGAAACACCTTACTAATCTACAACACTTGCATTTACATTATGAAAACATTCACAGTTGCAAAAGAAAAACAGCACATTATAACCAGAGTATAACTAGTACTTTGCTCAATGGAAAACTTTGTCACCATTAGTGGTTTTAGCTGCCTTAATATCAAATATTGTGATTGTCCTAAAGGCAATCATTGCACTAGTTTCATATAAATCCATCCATCGCTGTTTCAGTCAGGTCCATAAGACAAACAGAATGACAGAAAGACCCATAAGTTGATCACTTTACCTCCTCCTCAGTGAAGGAGGTAAGTGAATAGCTTTCACTGACTCTCAAAAACAAATATTTATTCCAGTTTTGAAAATAAAAAGGTATAAAGTCTCAGTATAAAGAATAAAAATATAATTTAAAAAAAAGTAAAAATGTTTAGCTTAGTTTAACTTGCATTTAGTTAATGTGATTGCATTTTCCACTATGAACCCAAATCAACAATTTCTTATCAATATACAACAAGCTGGAATGATTCAGCATCACTGTCTTCTCTTAGAGGACACTGGAAATGCTTTGTTGATGCAAGATGCTGCTTCACTCCAGTTTCCTGAAATATGATTCATACAATGGTTAGTTACCTCATCAGGAAATCAAAAACACAGAACAATATTTTAAAGTTGGGGTAAAAAAGCTGAATGTGAAATAAAATATACCTCACCTGTTTTTCTTCTGTGCATTCTTGATGAAATTCTGAGCAAATTTGGACTCTGAATTCAAGCACCTCTGTTCTGCACTTTCCTTCAGGGTAACACTGAACAAAGAGAGAAAGAGCCCTCAGTTCCTAGAGTTCTTGTCAATGAACACAGCTTTAAGTTGTTATGGGCATACTATCATGTTGGTAGTTTACAACTGCAAATGCATGTCAATGAACACAGTTATAAGTGATTTCCTTCTGGGTGTGGTATTGTGTCAGTAGATTACAGTAGCTCTGTAAAGTCCTTACATGATTTCCATGCGTTCACAGGAGGAGCTGGGAGAATAAACCTCAATCTTCTCAATCTCTTTTGGTCGAATGAAGTTGACACCAGCATCTGTGCACTGACACCGACCCCTGGGAGAAATGGACATGCCTGATGGGAAGAAAATAAAATGATCACATGTTACAATATTTGTACAATGCTGTTAGTCCTGCAGATATATTAATTGTTGCAAATATCTTTCATTATAAAAGGCACCCATCATTCACTGAGTGTCAATATGACCTTGTAGATATAGACCTTGTTCAGGTTTTGAAATTGTAATACCTTTGACATCCACAGACAGCAGGCAGGCCAGCAGGATGAAAGCAGCTGATCTCATGGCTCTGGCAGGTGAGTTTTCTCTTTTTCTTGGTTCTTGGTGGCTGAAGAGGTGAAGCTGTGACTGAATGAAGGATTCTGCTGTATATATACTATGCAGACTGTATCCCATGATGCAACACTGTCCAAAAGAAGGATTTTCCTTCTCTGCTCAATCAGCTGGTTCCTTTTTCATATAGGAGAGCTTCCCATTTCTAAGAAACAGTGTCTCAGATAGTAAAAGTGAGTGGGAGGGAGAGTGTTATTTCATTCACATGCAGCAGAGTCGAGGAGATTTTAGAAAATTGTTAAATATTGCTGCAGTAATGTAGACTGAGTCCCTGTGGCATGATTTAAAGCATTTTTACATGTAGGCCTAACTATTCAGTTAAGGAACATGCAAGTGTTTTGTTATTATGATATTGATTCCAAAATTAAAGTAGACAGGATTGAAGGTAAATAACTAAATGTTACTTGCCTCAATACTTATAACCCCAGACTTCCCGTTAACCTATAGAATGTGTAGCCTTGATTTGGCCAGCTGCTAGAGTTTTTAGGAAGGTAACATTTGTGTTTGATGTTAAATTATGCCTTTTATCCCAGAACCTCAAGTAAAAAATGACATCTACTTTAATTTTATCATGTAGTATGTATTGTACAGAATTCAGGTCAAATATCAACATCATCTTATGCAAACATGGGTACATGGGTACAGTACAAAGCTATGCTATTAAAATCAATAAAATATATGGCAAAACAAGACAGATAAAGAAAAAAATTGGTATCGTTGCTTTCTACATTATATAAATTGTATAAATTATAAGGGTCTTTGAATTATGCAGAATTTTCAGATAAGCTTTCACTAATGTAATAGTTAAACCTTGGAGGAAAAAATCCATCATGACAACCTTACAATATAATGAGAACTCTGAAAAGCCTTACTGTACAGAAAGAGAGTCTAATTGTATATTTTCATGTGTTCTGCAAACGCCCAACCATCCCAGTTTTCTGTAGCCATAGCAGCTGCTGGATGATGAAACAGGGTGATTTCCAGGAAGACATTGACCTCTAAAAGATAGGCAGTGCTTTACCCCTCAGGAGGAAAGGAAACTGAATCTGAATCTGAAAAAAGAAGTAGGATTTAAGACTGCAGATGCAATTCATTCTGATCACAAGATTGTTTCTCAACAAGTTTTATACCATTTCTGTTGGGCTGTCAGTCAATCCAAAAATAATGTTTATTGTTTCTTTAGTAGTTGATTATCAGTGTATTTATCGTGTTTTTTTAAATGAGTTACACAATGCGGCAGTGTGCTAAATGAGGAACACACTGCGTTGGTGTTGGCTGGGGGTGGGGGTGGGGGTGGATCGGGGCAGTTGAAGGGGGTTTGTAGTGTGTAATGAGCTTGGAATTTATCAAGGAGTTTATTAAGGAGTTTGGAGTTTCCAGTCAACAAGAGTCTTTTCACACCTGAATATCAGGAGCTTCAGTGAAATAAAAAACATAGGTGAAAGCAGAAGGTTGAGGGAAAAGTATAAAGAATGGCACATTAACAGTATAAGCAAAATGAGATAAAATCACTCTATGGTAAAATAAAAGACAGTCACAGAACCCAGAGGGTATCTCTTCAGTGTGCAATCATGGAGAAAACAAAAAGCACCATAAACAGATTAAACTTCTGGAGTCATAGTCTGCCAGGGCCCCAACGTCCTTCCAGGCGAGAGGAAAGTGACCTGGGCTGAGCTTTGGAAAGCTGAGACACACCGCATCCAATTTCGCATCCAGGTAGTGTATGATGTGCTTCCAAGCCCATCAAATCCGCACACATAGGGCAAAGCAGAGTCACCAGCATGCCCATTGTGCCCATTGTGCTCCAAGTGAGGAACCCTGGAGCACATCCTCAGCTGCTGCACAAAGGCGCTTGGAGAGGGACGGTACCAATGGAGGCATGATCAGGTCCTGAAGACCATCGCTGAAGCTATCAGTGCAGGAGTTGAGTGGGCAAAGCGGTCCCGACCCTCCAAGCAGGCCTTTGTCAGAGCTGGGGAGCAGCCAAAACCCACCAAAAGAACATCTGCAGGCATCCTGACCTCTGCTAGCTGAAGTTCCCCAACCATATTGCAGGCACCACCCTGCGACCAGACATTGTTCTTGTGTCTGAGTCCACCAAGCAAGCTGTGCTGATGGAGCTGACAGTCCCAGGGGAAGTCCCACTTGAAAGATGCCTTTGAAAGGAAGCTCTCTAAGTATGCAGGACTAGTCAGGCTGGATGGAGAGTGAGGTGTCTCCCTGTGGAGGTTGGATGCAGGGGATTTGCCAGAGCCTTCAGTTATTTGGGCATCGAGGGAGAGAGGAAGAGGAGAGCTATCCGCAGCACCACCGATGCGGCAGAGAGGGTTTCAAGATGGCTGTGGCTCAAAAGAGGAGAACCATGTAGTCATAAGTAGCTAGCCATCTGGACTCAAGCTGGGGTATGATCAGCCCCGGCTGGGTCACCTGGAGGAGGGTGTATGATGTTGAAAGACCTGAAACACTCGATGATTCCAGGAACATCACTGAAGATGTGTCCAGAGGAAACAGTAGATGTATGTGCACAGACAGAAAAAAAAAAGTCTCATGGAAAATCTTCAAAGAAAATGATGGACATTTATTAATAAATGAAATGAATTTTAGTTTATCATCTCAATTTATTGAATTGAAATAATGAGAGCGTTAATTAGAGTTAACTAGCAACTCCAACCTTTTTCTTATTATGGGGCTTATAGTCTTCAGATATAAGCATTTTATATACATGTGTTTGCAAAGATGCAATGCTGCAATTTTAATGCCAATTAAACAGTTTAATAACATTTTGGTAATATAGGCCAAAAAATGAAACAGTTTTACTTAATGAGTTGACTGCCCCCCTATGCACATATAGTATTTAACCAGTTTACACTTGATAAAACAATTAGTCATGCAATAAATAATGAATAATATAATGTGAGTATTTTAGAATGAAGATCTCCTCTTTAACGAACCACATAAATTAATGAATGAAAGAGTGAATCTTTTAGTAAATTTCAGGTTTTTTATTTACAGTGTATCATGCCAGATATAAAACAATTCATAAAACATTATTTACATGATAAATTAATAGTCATAAAAAAACACGTAAAAAGTTGTAAAACAAATTTGAAAGTAAAAGTGAACAAAGTGGCTTTCATTGACTTTCCAAAACAGTCAAAACTATATAAAAAAATATTTTACACAAAATATGTATCTTAGTGTAGCTTGCTTTATAAGTTAGTAGTACATTAAATAACTTAGTTGGTACCTATTTACATTTTCCAGTATTGGCATATTAACAGGACCTCTAACCAATGCATGTGAATTGCACAAGTTGCAGTGATACAATGTCTTTATCTTCTCTCAGAGGATGCTGGAATACTGGTTAAAGGAAGCTAATGGAAGACTTCAGCTGCTTCAACACATATTTCACTCCAGGCTCCTGAAATATTTTTCAGAAAATTGTTGGTTACCATATGGAGAAATCAGAAGCACTGAACAATATTTACAGCAAAGGAAAAACACACATTAATTCATTTGCCAGGAGCAAATTCAATATTGTGAACAATAGTGTCCACAGTAATGAGCAAAGAACCCAGTTTATGTAGTTTTTAAATTTGTTCATTGTAACTATGCAGCATAAAACAAGTTTTCAATGACCTCACTTCAGTCAACGTGTATCCAAATCAGAATATAAAAATATGAGTGTATGAATATATATACCATACCTCTTCTTCCTCTGGGCATACTTGATGAAATTCTTGGCAAAGCGGGATTCTGGGTTCAAGCACCTCTGTTCCCCACTTTCCTTCAGGGTAACACTGAACAGACAAACAGGAAGAGTACTATGTTCATATGCAGGATTTATGAATACAGTTATAATGGTGTTTATGTGAGTACATAAACATCATTGAGTAATACTGCAAGACACTTACATGATCTCCAAGCGTTCACAGGATGAGGTGGGAGAGAAGACCGCAATCTTCTGGATCTCTTTTGGTCGAATGAAGTGCACACCAGCATCCATACACGGGCACCGGCCCCTGGGAGATATGGACATGCCTGCAAAGAAATCACATGATCACATGTTACTAGATGCCTCCAGGTACTAATACTGTGAATCCTGCACACATTGGTCAGGTAATTGTAGTTTTCCTTCATTCACAAAGAAACCACAGATATTAATTTCATGACCAATATGAAATAAAGTATAGACACATTTTTGCAACCACTCTGCTCTCTTCCCTTACATAACAGGAGATTACTTCTTATTTCAGGAGTATTGATAGTGTAGAAAATGAAGGTATTGTAATGAAATCAAGCAAATTTATATATACTGTATACATTTTTTTTTACCTTTGACATCATGGTGAGTTTTCTCTTCTTCTTGGTTCTTGGCGGCTGAAGAGGTGAAGTTGTGACTGAATGAAGGATTCTGCTGTAAATATACTCTGCGGACTGTATCCCATGATGCAACACTCTCCAAAAGAGAGATTTTCCCTGTCTGGTCACTCAGCTGGTTCCTCTTTCATATAGGAGTTTTTCCCATTTCTAAGAAACAGTGTCTCAGATAGTAAAAGTGAGTGGGAGGGAGAGTGTTATTTCATTCACATGAAGCAGAGTCAAGGACATTTAAATCCTTTCTTCTAAAAGTAGTGCAACTGTAAATGAGCTTTCATCAGCAAACATGCTGGGGGTTCAGTTCTATTACTAATGCTACTAATTGTGACTGCATTCACAGAACCAAGCTATGGCAAAGAGAAAATTGAGATTGTACAAAAAGGTGAACCACGTAGTATTTTTACATTATAGAAAAAAAATTTAATTATGGCATTTATCACAGTATAAACTCTTTAATTATCCGGAGTTCATGGATATGCTGGAAGCAATAAAACAAGTGTGACGAGTGAGGAAAAGCCTAACTGAAGCAGACAACTCCATCTGTCCGGTTTTGTGCATCCAACTCTGCTGCTGAAAGATGAAACGGCGTCATATTCAGGAAGGCGTGGAGCTCCTGAGCTGCACAGAATTTCATGGTTTAATGCACTTGTGTCTGTACCAGCTAGCTTGAACCTTGTCTGACCAACTATTGAAACTTGGTCACACTCTTGCTTTGCGCTTGCAGTGAGGGAACGGAAACCGAAGCCGAAAAACACCACAGGAACTGGATTTATCGCTGTGATGCAACTCAGTCTTATTGAAATATTGTGTAGCTAACATTTCCATCAGAGAGAGAGAAGTACTAGGACTAGCTAGTGTTTTGGTGTTAATTGTGCGACAGTGTCGTTAAAGTTTACTGTTAAAATGTAACAGTATATGCAGCGATCACTCACCAGTGTGATGCGCCATCTGCGAATTCCATGACCGCACGGTTTCTTATCCATTTGCATTTCCTCAAACGCGAGAATTATTTATATAGCTTATGTATGGCTTCCGTAAATGCGGCAAGTCTGAGGTGAATTTTCAAATCTCGTTTGTCCGTTTTTTCAGACATTTTCAAACGTTTCGCTCAGGTGTCCAGGTGAAGTTCACACGCGTGTGCGGCAACCAGTCCGTCTCCTGCCGCAGCGGTAACCTGTTGCTGCGCATCTGTCATTCTCATTGGTCAAAATTCAAGATGGAAAACATGCTTCTTGTTTTCAGTATATGATATTTTAATATGACTGTTTTTAAATGATATTACTTGTTCAGTGAACAAAAGGCAACACTATTGGAATTTGAGGAGGGGCAATTCCCGTGAAGAAGCTGGCTAATGCCTCTCACGTGAAATATTTTATTTGCAAAACGCAGAAAATAAAATGGAAATAAATTGCATAATTTATTATAATGCAATACAGTACAAGTCTCTGTATGCAATATACTGTCAGATTTTACTGTTGTAATCTGCTGCTAAACAACAGTTGCAGCTAGCTCTGTTATGGAAGGGGTATGGAGACATAATCACGTAAATCAGGTAAAAGTCCATCGGTTTTGCACGTGAAAACTGCATTTACCTGGTTAACACCTGATTCATTTATCTCAAGGAATTGATTGCTAATCAAATCTTTAATTGATTAATAACCACTATAACCTCAATGTATTTATACACAGTTATTGACCACAAAAACAATATTTACAGTTTTGCTGAGGAATTGTGGTGTACTTTTTTATTTTTCAGTAAACAGTGTCACTCTTGCAGAATGCAGACCTCATCTGTCACAAACCATATGAATGAATGAATGAACGAACATTTTAGTTTATAAACATTTTTATTAACATCATCATCAAATACAAACACATTTATGTGTGCAAAATTTTACTTACGGAATATCATCAAAATTCTTTATGCTTTGAGGTATATGAAGCACTTCACTAATGTGCTGCACTTACAACATTACAACATTGTATTAAGAAAACATTCACAGTTGCAAAACAAAAACAGCACAGTATAACTAGAGCATAATTAGTACTTTACTCTGTTTATAACTCTGTCATCATTAATGGTTTGATGTCTGTACCAGACAATTTATCCCCCCCCCCCCCCCCCCCCCCAAAAAAAAAAGAAAAAGAAAAAAAAAAACCTCAATAAAACTAACATCATTTTGAATTCCTGGTTTCAGATTTATCAATCATATCAATCATGGGAAAGATTCTCATCAAAACCTGAGGGTGTTTCAAGATCAAATATTAATAATACTTTTGTTAGGTTTGTTTGGAAAAATAAGCATCACCCACCCCTAAAAAGTCCTTTCTGAACCAAGAACTGAGCGTGGTTTTGAAATATTACACTTCATAGACATGAATGACACCTTAAAAGTGAAATGGTTAAGACAATGATTAAAACTGCCATAATCTTTATGGTACTTTATTCCACATAATATATTTAAAGTAGTAGGATGTCTTAATTTTTTGTTGGACCGTAATTACAGGGTAACAAGGTTACCAGTTAAGTTATCCATTTTCTATCAACAAGCACTTACAGCCTGGAAATTGTGTTAATTACATAAATTCTCAGCGCACGTGTTTATTATTTGAAAACAACGAATGTATTGTTACATATGTAGCTTTGATTTTTGTAAAAAAAAAAAAAAACTGGAAACTAACATTGTGCCTAAAACGAAACATGCCATTGTCACAGAAGAGGAAAATGTTGTTTACTCCGAATGCAAGGATAACAATCTATGTAGGCCTATTATTATTATTAGTAGTAGTATTGTTATTAGTTTTATTTTACGAGGAAAAATCCATATTCACAAAGCCAAACATCAAACCTACGGAAGGCGAGAATGGCCATGCTTGCAAGTTTTTTAATGCCGTTATCTTGAGAGCACGAGTTAATTATTTCGTTATCGCGAGATAACAAAGCTCGTTTTTTCCCTTACAAGAGTGATCTGCGAATTCCATGTCTGCACGGTTTCCCATTCCTTTTTATTTTCTTATGCGCGAGAATGGTTTCCTTACATAGCTTATGTTTAGTAGTTTTCCGTAAATGCGGCATGTCTGAGGTGAATTTTTAGATCTCGTTTGTCCGTTTTTTTTTCTGCCATTTTTCAAACGCTTAGCTCAGGTGTCCGGGTACTCAGAACCAGCCTGACTGCTGCCGCAGCGGTAACCTAGTATTTTATTTGCAAAACACAGAAAATTAGATGGAAATCCATTGCAAAATTTATTGTACTGCAATACAATACAAGTCTCTGTGTGTAATAGGCTGTCAGATTTTACTGTTGCAATCTGCTACAAGGTAAGCAACGCAGGTAAAACTTTTTGCACATGAAAACTGTTCACCTGATTATTCTCTCTCAAAGAAAAACTTGTTAACCAAATCTTTAGCTGATTAATAATCATTATCAACTCAAGGAGTATATACTGCCTATATACAGTTATTGACCACAAAAATAATCTTTTACAGTTGAGGAATTGCTGTGTACTTTTGTCATTTTTCAATAAACAGTATGACTCTTGTAGAATGCAGAACTCCACTGTCACAAACCATGTTTGAATGAACAAACATTTTAGTTTATAATTAACATTTTATTAACATCATATCAAATACAAATACATGTATGTGTACAAAAGTTCATTTACAGAATATCATCAAAATTCTTTATGCTTTGAGGTATATGAAGCACCTTACAAATCTGCTACATTTACATCATGAAAACATTCATGATGAGAGAAGAATAAATTTACTCAATGGATAACTTTGTCACCATTAGTGGTTTTAGCTGCCTTTTACAACATATCAAAAACAAAGACATTGATCTGTAGAAAAATGCATTTACATCCACATCCAAAGCATCCAAAAGCATTGGCATATACGAAGAACCTTAATCTGAAACACTTACAACATTTACATTATGAAAACATTCACAGAGTTGCAAAAGAAAGACAGTACAGTATAAACAGAGTATAATCAGTGCTCTGCTCAGTGGTCACCATTAGTGGTTTTAGCTGTCTTAACATCAAATATTGTGATTGTCCTAAAGGCAATCATTGCACAAGTTTCATGTAAATCCATCCATTGCTGTTTCAGTCAAGTCCATAAGACAAACAGAATGACAGAAAGACACATAGGTTGATCATTTTACCTCCTCCTCATAATAGCAAAAGAGATAACTAAATAGCTTTCACTGACTCTCAAAACCAAATGCTTGTTTTAGTTCTGAAAAAAAGGTACAAAAAGTCTAAAAATATATATTTTACACAAAATGTATGGCTTAGTTTAACTTGCTTTGTCATTTGGTAATCTATTCAATAATTAAGTTAATGTGCATTTTCCAATATTAACATGTATCAGTTTAATCACATTTCTCATTAATATACAACAAGCTTGAATGATTCAACATCAGTATCTTCTTAGAGGACTGGGTAAATGTTTTTGCAAATGAGAGTTGCTGCTTCAGGACACATTTCACTCCAGGCTCCTGAAATATGATTCATGCAGTTGTTAGTTACCTAATTAGGAAATCAAAAACACAGAACAATAATTTAAAGTCTGAGTAAAAAGCTGAATGTAAAATATGAATATATACCTCACCTGTTTTTCTTCTGTGCATTCTTGATGAAATTCTGAGCAAATTTGGACTCTGGATTCAAGCACCTCTGTTCTGCATTTTCCTTCAGGGTAACACTGAACAAAGAGAGAAAGAGCCCTCAGTTCCTAGAGTTCTTGTCAATGAACACAGCTTTAAGTTGTTCTGGGCATACTATCATATCAGTAGTTTACAACTGCAAATGCATGTCAATGAACACAGTTATAAGTGATTTTCTTCTGGGTGTGGTATTGTGTCAGTAGATTACAGTAGCTCTGTAAAGTCCTTACATGATTTCCATGCGTTCACACGAGGAGCTGGGAGAATAAACCTCAATCTTCTCAATCTCTTTTGGTCGAATGAAGTTGACACCAGCATCTGTGCACTGACACCGACCCCTGGGAGAAATGGCCATGCCTGATGGGGAGAAAATAAAACAATCACATGTTACAATATTTGTATACAATACTGTTAGTCCTGCAGATATATTAATTGTTGCAAATATCTTTCATTATAAAAGGCACCCATCATTCAATATGACCTTGTAGATATAGACCTTGTTCAGATTTTCAAATTGTAATACCTTTGACATCCACAGACAGCAGGCAGGCCAGCAGGATGAAAGCAGCTGATCTCATGGCTCTGGCAGGTGAGTTTTCTCTTCTTCTTGATTCTTGGCGGCTGAAGAAGTGAAGTTGTGACTGAATGAATGAATCTGCTGTATATATACTATGCAGACTGTATCCCATGATGCAACACTGTCCAAAACAGGGATTTTCCTTCTCTGCTCAATCAGCTGGTTCCTTTTTCATATAGGAGAGCTTCCCATTTCTAAGAAACATTGTCTCAGATAGTAAAAGTGAGTGGGAGGGAGAATGTTATTTCATTCACATGCAGCAGAGTCAAGGAGATTTTAGAAAATTGTTAAATATTGCTGCAGTAATGTAGACTGAGTCCCTGTGGCATGATTTAAAGCATTTTTACATGTAGGCCTAGCTATTCAGTTAAGGAACATGCAAGTGTTTTGTTATTATGATATTGATTCCAAAATGAAAGTAGTCAGGATTGAAGGTAAATAACTAAATGTTACTTGCCTCAATACTTATAACCCCAGACTTCCCGTTAACCTATAGAATGTGTAGCCTTGATTTGGCCAGCTGCTAGAGTTTTTAGGAAGGTAACATTTGTGTTTGATGTTAAATTATGCCTTTTATCCCAGAACCTGAAGTAAAAAATAAAATTAAATTAAAATAACAATTACAAAAAAACTTCAACTATGTGTGAATCTGTTTTTCTATTGGGAAAATATGATATCTACTTTAATTTTATCATGTAGTATGTATTGTACAGAACTCAGGTCAAATATCAACATCATCTTATGCAAACATGGGTACATGGGTACAGTACAAAGCTATGCTATTAAAATCAATAAAATATATGGCAAAACAAGACAGATAAAGAAAAAAATTGGTATGGTTGCTTTCTACATTATATAAATTGTATAAATTGTAAGGGTCTTTGAATTATGCAGAATTCTCAGATAAGCTTTCACTAATGTAATAGTTAAACCTTGGAGGAAAAAATCCATTATGACAACCTTACAATACAATGAGAACTCTGAAAAACCTTACAGTACTTATGAAAGTCTAATTGTATATTTTCATGTGTTCTGCAAACACCCAACCATCCCAGTTTTCTGTAGCCATAACAGCTGCTGGATGATGAAACAGGGTGATTTCCAGGAAGACATTGACCTCTAAAAGATAGGCAGTGCTTTACCCCTCAGGAGGAAAGGAAACTGAATCTGAATCTGAAAAAAGAAGTAGGATTTAAGACTGCAGATGCAATTCATTCAGATCACAAGATTGTTTCTCAACAGGTTTACACCATGTCTGTTGGGCTGTCAGTCAATCCAAAAATGATGTTTATTGTTTCTTTAGTAGTTGATTAATCAGTGTATTTATCATGTCTTTTTAAATGAGTTACACAATGCGCCAGTGTGCTAAATGAGGAACACACTGTGTTGGTGTTGGCTGGGGGTGGGGGACGGTACCAATGGAGGCATGATCAGGTCCTGAAGACCATTGCTGAAGCTATCAGTGCAGGAGTTGAGTGGGCAAAGCGGTCCCGACCCTCCAAGCAGGCCTTTGTCAGAGCTGGGGAGCAGCCAAAACCCACCAAAAGAACATCTGCAGGCATCCTGACCTCTGCAAGGGACTGGCAGCTGTTGGTGGACCTCGAACAGTAGCTGAAGTTCCCCAACCATATTGCAGGCACCACCCTGCGACCAGACATTGTTCTTGTGTCTGAGTCCACCAAGCAAGCTGTGCTGCTGGAGCTGACAGTCCCAGGGGAAGTCCTGCTTGAAAGATGCCTTTGAAAGGAAGCTCTCTAAGTATGCAGGACTAGTTAGGCTGGATGGAGAGTGAGGTGTCTCCCTGTGGAGGTTGGATGCAGGGGATTTGCCAGAGCCTTCATTTATTTGGGCATCGAGGGAGAGAGGAAGAGGAGAGCTATCCGCAGCACCACCGATGCGGCAGAGAGGGTTTCAAGACGGCTGTGGCTCAAAAGAGGAGAACCATGGAGTCCTAAGTAGCTAGCCATCTGGACTCAAGCTGGGGTATGATCAGCCCTGGCTGGGTCACCTGGAGGACGGTGTATGATGTTGAAAGACCTGAAACACCCGATGATTCCAGGAACATCACTGAAGATGTGTCCAGAGGCAACAGTAGATGTATGTGCACAGACAGAAAAAACAAAAGTCTCATGGAAAATCTTCAAAGAAAATGATGGGCATTTATTAATAAATGAAATGAATTTTAGTTTATCATCTCAATTTATTGAATTGAAATAATGAGAGTGTTAATTAGAGTTAACTAGCAACTCCAACCTTTTTCTTATTATGGGGCTTATAGTCTTCAGATATAAGCATTTTATATACATGTGTTTGCAAAGATAGCTGCAATTTGAATGCGAATAAAACGGTTTAATAATATTTTGGTAATATAGGGCAAAAAATGAAACAGTTTTGCTTAATGAGTTGACTGCCCCCCTATGCACATATAGTATTTAACCAGTTTACACTTGATAAAACAATTAGTCATGCAATAAATGATGAATAATATAATGTGAGTATTTTAGAATGAAGATCTCCTCTTAAACGAACCACATAAATTAACGAATGAAAGAGTGAATCTTTTAGTAAATTTCAGGTTTTTTATTTACAGTGTATCATGCCAGATATAAAACAATTCATAAAACATTATTTACATGATAAATTAATAGTCATAAAAAACACATAAAAAGTTGTAAAACAAATTTGAAAGTAAAAGTGAACAAAGTGGCTTTCATTGACTCTCCAAAACAGTCAAAACTATATAAAAAATATTTTACACAAAATATGTATCTTAGTGTAGCTTGCTTTATAAGTTAGTAGTACATTAAATAACTTAGTTGGTACCTATTTACATTTTCCAGTATTGACATATTAACAGGACCTCTAACCAATGCATGTGAATTGCACAAGTTGCAGTGATACAATGTCTTTATCTTCTCTCAGAGGATGCGGGAATACTGGTTAAAGGAAGCTAATGGAAGACTTCAGCTGCTTCAACACATATTTCACTCCAGGCTCCTGAAATATTTTTCAGAAAGTTGTTGGTTACCATATGGAGAAATCAGAAGCACTGAACAATATTTACAGCAAAGGAAAAACACACATTAATTCATTTGCCAGGAGCAAATTCAATATTGTGAACAATAGTGTCCACAGTAATGAGCAAAGAACCCAGTTTATGTAGTTTTTAAATTTGTTCTGTAAAAGTAAACCAGATCACAGTATAAGAGCATGTCTCATCAAATCAGTGAACAAATATCATTGTAACTATGCAGCAAAAAACAAGTTTTCAAAGACCTCACTTCAGTCAAAGTGTATCCAAATCAGAATATAAAAATATGTTCTGAAATATTGATAAAAGAGTGTATGAATATATATACCATACCTCTTCTTCCTCTGGGCATTCTTGATGAAATTCTTGGCAAAGCGAGATTCTGGGTTCAAGCACCTCTGTTCCCCACTTTCCCTCAGGGTAACACTGAACAGACAAACAGGAAGAGCACTATGTTCATATGCAGGATTTATGAATACAGTTATAATGGTGTTTATGTGAGTACATAAACATCATTAAGTAATACTGCAAGACACTCACATGATCTCCAAGCGTTCGCAGGATGAGGTGGGAGAGAAGACCGCAATCTTCTGGATCTCTTTTGGTCGAATGAAGTGCACACCAGCATCCATACACTGGCACCGGCCCCTGGGAGATATGGACATGCCTGCAGAGAAATCACATGATCACATGTTACTAGATGCTTCCAGGTACTAAAACTGTGAATCCTGCACACATTGGTCAGGTAATTGTAGTTTTCCTTCTTTCACAAAGAAACCACAGATATTAATTTCATGACCAATATGAAATAAAGTATAGACACATTTTTGCAACCACTCTGCTCTCTTCCCTTACATAACAGGAGATTACTTCTTATTTCAGGAGTATTGATAGTGTAGAAAATGAAGGTATTGTAATGAAATCAAGCAAATTTAAATATACTGTATATATTTTTTTTTACCTTTGACATCAACAGTCAACAGGCAGGCCAGCAGGATGAAAGCAGCTGATCTCATGGCTCTGGCAGGTGAGTTTTCTCTTCTTCTTAGTTCTTGGCGACTGAAGAGGTGAAGCTGTGACTGAATGAAGGATTCTGCTGTAAATATACTCTGCGGACTGTATCCCATGATGCAACACTCTCCAAAAGAAGGATTTTCCCTGTCTGGTCACTCTGCTGGTTCCTTTTTCATATAGGAGAGCTTCCCATTTCTAAGAAACATTGTCTCAGATAGTAAAAGTGAGTGGGAAGGAGAGTGTTATTTCATTCACATGCAGCAGAGTCAAGGAGATTTTAGAAAATTGTTAAATATTGCTGCAGTAATGTAGACTGAGTCCCTGTGGCATGATTTAAAGCATTTTTACATGTAGGCCTAACTATTTAGTTAAGGAACATGCAAGTGTTTTGTTATTATGATATTGATTCCAAAATGAAAATAGTCAGGATTGAAGGTAAATAACTAAATGTTACTTGCCTCAATACTTATAACCCCAGACTTCCCGTTAACCTATAGAATGTGTAGCCTTGATTTGGCCAGATGCTAGAGTTTTTAGGAAGGTAACATTTGTGTTTGATGTTAAATTATGCCTTTTATCCCAGAACCTGAAGTAAAAAATAAAATTAAATTAAATAAAAAATTACAAAAAAACTTCAACTATGTGTGAATCTGTTTTTCTGTTGGGAAAATATGATATCTACTTTAATTTTATCATGTAGTATGTATTGTACAGAATTCAGGTCAAATATCAACATCATCTTATGCAAACATGGGTACATGGGTACAGTACAAAGCTATGCTATTAAAATCAATAAAATATATGGCAAAACAAGACAGATAAAGAAAAAAATTGGTATGGTTGCTTTCTACATTATATAAATTGTATAAATTATAAGGGTCTTTGAATTATGCAGAATTTTCAGATAAGCTTTCACTAATGTAATAGTTAAACCTTGGAGGAAAAAATCCATCATGACAACCTTACAATACAATGAGAACTCTGAAAAACCTTACAGTACTTATGAAAGTCTAATTGTATATTTTCATGTGTTCTGCAAACACCCAACCATCCCAGTTTTCTGTAGCCATAACAGCTGCTGGATGATGAAACAGGGTGATTTCCAGGAAGATATTGACCTCTAAAAGATAGGAAGTGCTTTACCCCTCAGGAGGAAAAGAAACTGAATCTGAATCTGAAAAAAGAAGTAGGATTTAAGACTGCGGATGCAATTCATTCAGATCACAAGATTGTTTCTCAACAAGTTTTACACCATTTCTGTTGGGCTGTCAGTCAATCCAAAAATGATGTTTATTGTTTCTTTAGTAGTTGATTAATCAGTGTATTTATCGTGTTTTTTTAAATGAGTTACACAATGCGGCAGTGTGCTAAATGAGGAACACACTGTGTTGGTGTTGGCTGGGGCTGGGGGTGGGGGTGGGGGTGGATCGGGGCAGTTGGAGGGGGTTTGTAGTGTGTAATGAGCTTGGAATTTATCTAGGAGTTTATTAAGGAGTTTGGAGTTTCCAGTCAACAAGAGTCTTTTCACACCTGAATATCAGGAGCTTCAGTGAAATAAAAAACATAGGTGAAAGCAGAAGGTTGAGGGAAAAGTATAAAGAATGGCAAATTAACAGTATAAGCAAAATGAGATAAAATCACTCCATGGTAAAATAAAAGACAGTCACAGAACCCAGAGGGTATCTCTTCAGTGTGCAATCATGGAGAAAACAAAAAGCACCATAAACAGATTAAACTTCTGGAGTCATAGTCTGCCAGGGCCCCAACGTCCTTCCAGGCGAGAGGAAAGTGACCTGGGCTGAGCTTTGGAAAGCTGAGGCACACCGCATCCAATTTCGCATCCAGGTAGTGTATGATGTGCTTCCAAGCCCATCAAATCCGCACACATAGGGCAAAGCAGAGTCACCAGCGTGCCCATTGTGCTCCAAGTGAGGAACCCTGGAGCACATCCTCAGCTCCTGTACAAAGGCACTTGGAGAGGGACGGTACCAATGGAGACATGATCAGGTCCTGAAGACCATCGCTGAAGCTATCAGTGCAGGAGTTGAGTGGGCAAAGTGGTCCCGACCCTCCAAGCAGGCCTTTGTCAGAGCTGGGGAGCAGCCAAAACCCACCAAAAGAACATCTGCAGGCATCCTGACCTCTGCAAGGGACTGGCAGCTGTTGGTGGACCTCGAACAGTAGCTGAAGTTCCCCAACCATATTGCAGGCACCACCCTGCGACCAGACATTGTTCTTGTGTCTGAGTCCACCAAGCAAGCTGTGCTGCTGGAGCTGACAGTCCCAGGGGAAGTCCTGCTTGAAAGATGCCTTTGAAAGGAAGCTCTCTAAGTATGCAGGACTAGTTAGGCTGGATGGAGAGTGAGGTGTCTCCCTGTGGAGGTTGGATGCAGGGGATTTGCCAGAGCCTTCATTTATTTGGGCATCGAGGGAGAGAGGAAGAGGAGAGCTATCCGCAGCACCACCGATGCGGCAGAGAGGGTTTCAAGACGGCTGTGGCTCAAAAGAGTCATGGAGTCATAAGTAGCTAGCCATCTGGACTCAAGCTGGGGTATGATCAGCCCCGGCTGGGTCACCTGGAGGAGGGTGTATGATGTTGAAAGACCTGAAACACTCGATGATTCCAGGAACATCACTGAAGATGTGTCCACAGGCAACAGTAGATGTATGTGCACAGACAGAAAAAACAAAAGTCTCATGGAAAATCTTCAAAGAAAATGATGGACATTTATTAATAAATGAAATGAATTTTAGTTTATCATCTCAATTTATTGAATTGAAATAATGAGAGCGTTAATTAGAGTTAACTAGCAATTCCAACCTTTTTCTTATTATGGGGCTTATAGTCCAAATATAAGCATTTTATATACATGTGTTTGCAAAGATAGCTGCAATTTTAATGCCAATTAAACAGTTTAATAATATTTTGGTAATATAGGGCAAAAAATGAAACAGTTTTGCTTAATGAGTTGACTGCCCCCCTATGCACATATAGTATTTAACCAGTTTACACTTGATAAAACAATTAGTCATGCAATAAATGATGAATAATATAATGTGAGTATTTTAGAATGAAGATCTCCTCTTAAACGAACCACATAAATTAACGAATGAAAGAGTGAATCTTTTAGTAAATTTCAGGTTTTTTATTTACAGTGTATCATGCCAGATATAAAACAATTCATAAAACATTATTTACATGATAAATTAATAGTCATAAAAAACACATAAAAAGTTGTAAAACAAATTTGAAAGTAAAAGTGAACAAAGTGGCTTTCATTGACTCTCCAAAACAGTCAAAACTATATAAAAAATATTTTACACAAAATATGTATCTTAGTGTAGCTTGCTTTATAAGTTAGTAGTACATTAAATAACTTAGTTGGTACCTATTTACATTTTCCAGTATTGACATATTAACAGGACCTCTAACCAATGCATGTGAATTGCACAAGTTGCAGTGATACAATGTCTTTATCTTCTCTCAGAGGATGCGGGAATACTGGTTAAAGGAAGCTAATGGAAGACTTCAGCTGCTTCAACACATATTTCACTCCAGGCTCCTGAAATATTTTTCAGAAAGTTGTTGGTTACCATATGGAGAAATCAGAAGCACTGAACAATATTTACAGCAAAGGAAAAACACACATTAATTCATTTGCCAGGAGCAAATTCAATATTGTGAACAATAGTGTCCACAGTAATGAGCAAAGAACCCAGTTTATGTAGTTTTTAAATTTGTTCTGTAAAAGTAAACCAGATCACAGTATAAGAGCATGTCTCAACAAATCAGTGAACAAATGTCATTGTAACTATGCAGCATAAAACAAGTTTTCAAAGACCTCACTTCAGTCAAAGTGTATCCAAATCAGAATATAAAAATATATTCTGAAATATTGATAAAAGTGTGTATGAATATATATACCATACCTCTTCTTCCTCTGGGCATTCTTGATGAAATTCTTGGCAAAGCGGGATTCTGGGTTCAAGCACCTCTGTTCCCCATTTTCCTTCAGGGTAACACTGAACAGAAAAACAGGAAGAGCACTATGTTCATATGCAGGATTTATGAATACAGTTATAATGGTGTTTATTTGAGTACATAAACACCAGTGAGTAATACTGCAAGACACTTACATGATCTCCAGGCGTTCACAGGATGAGGTGGGAGAGAAGACCGCAATCTTCTGGATCTCTTTTGGTCGAATGAAGTGCACACCAGCATCCATACACTGGCACCGGCCCCTGGGAGATATGGACATGCCTGCAGAGAAATCACATGACCACATGTTACTAGATGCCTCCAGGTACTAATACTGTGAATCCTGCACACATTGGTCAGGTAATTGTAATTTTCCTTCATTCACAAAGAAACCACAGATATTAATTTCATGACCAATATGAAATAAAGTATAGACACATTTTCGCAACCACTTTGCTCTCTTCCCTTACATAGCTGGAGATTACTTCTTATTTCAGGAGTATTGATAGTGTAGAAAATGAAGGTATTGTAATGAAATCAAGCAAATTTATATATACTGTATATATTTTTTTTACCTTTGACATCCACAGATAGCAGGCAGGCCAGCAGGATGAAAGCAGCTGATCTCGGGGCAGTTGGAGGGGGTTTGTAGTGTGTAATGAGCTTGGAATTTATCTAGGAGTTTATTAAGGAGTTTGGAGTTTCCAGTCAACAAGAGTCTTTTCACACCTGAATATCAGGAGCTTCAGTGAAATAAAAAACATAGGTGAAAGCAGAAGGTTGAGGGAAAAGTATAAAGAATGGCAAATTAACAGTATAAGCAAAATGAGATAAAATCACTCCATGGTAAAATAAAAGACAGTCACAGAACCCAGAGGGTATCTCTTCAGTGTGCAATCATGGAGAAAACAAAAAGCACCATAAACAGATTAAACTTCTGGAGTCATAGTCTGCCAGGGCCCCAACGTCCTTCCAGGCGAGAGGAAAGTGACCTGGGCTGAGCTTTGGAAAGCTGAGGCACACCGCATCCAATTTCGCATCCAGGTAGTGTATGATGTGCTTCCAAGCCCATCAAATCCGCACACATAGGGCAAAGCAGAGTCACCAGCGTGCCCATTGTGCTCCAAGTGAGGAACCCTGGAGCACATCCTCAGCTGCTGTACAAAGGCACTTGGAGAGGGACGGTACCAATGGAGGCATGATCAGGTCCTGAAGACCATCGCTGAAGCTATCAGTGCAGGAGTTGAGTGGGCAAAGTGGTCCCGACCCTCCAAGCAGGCCTTTGTCAGAGCTGGGGAGCAGCCAAAACCCACCAAAAGAACATCTGCAGGCATCCTGACCTCTGCAAGGGACTGGCAGCTGTTGGTGGACCTCGAACAGTAGCTGAAGTTCCCCAACCATATTGCAGGCACCACCCTGCGACCAGACATTGTTCTTGTGTCTGAGTCCACCAAGCAAGCTGTGCTGCTGGAGCTGACAGTCCCAGGGGAAGTCCCGCTTGAAAGATGCCTTTGAAAGGAAGCTCTCTAAGTATGCAGGACTAGTTAGGCTGGATGGAGAGTGAGGTGTCTCCCTGTGGAGGTTGGATGCAGGGGATTTGCCAGAGCCTTCAGTTATTTGGGCATCGAGGGAGAGAGGAAGAGGAGAGCTATCCGCAGCACCACCGATGCGGCAGAGAGGGTTTCAAGACGGCTGTGGCTCAAAAGAGTCATGGAGTCATAAGTAGCTAGCCATCTGGACTCAAGCTGGGGTATGATCAGCCCCGGCTGGGTCACCTGGAGGAGGGTGTATGATGTTGAAAGACCTGAAACACTCGATGATTCCAGGAACATCACTGAAGATGTGTCCACAGGCAACAGTAGATGTATGTGCACAGACAGAAAAAACAAAAGTCTCATGGAAAATCTTCAAAGAAAATGATGGACATTTATTAATAAATGAAATGAATTTTAGTTTATCATCTCAATTTATTGAATTGAAATAATGAGAGCGTTAATTAGAGTTAACTAGCAATTCCAACCTTTTTCTTATTATGGGGCTTATAGTCCAAATATAAGCATTTTATATACATGTGTTTGCAAAGATAGCTGCAATTTTAATGCCAATTAAACAGTTTAATAATATTTTGGTAATATAGGGCAAAAAATGAAACAGTTTTGCTTAATGAGTTGACTGCCCCCCTATGCACATATAGTATTTAACCAGTTTACACTTGATAAAACAATTAGTCATGCAATAAATGATGAATAATATAATGTGAGTATTTTAGAATGAAGATCTCCTCTTAAACGAACCACATAAATTAACGAATGAAAGAGTGAATCTTTTAGTAAATTTCAGGTTTTTTATTTACAGTGTATCATGCCAGATATAAAACAATTCATAAAACATTATTTACATGATAAATTAATAGTCATAAAAAACACATAAAAAGTTGTAAAACAAATTTGAAAGTAAAAGTGAACAAAGTGGCTTTCATTGACTTTCCAAAACAGTCAAAACTATATAAAAAATATTTTACACAAAATATGTATCTTAGTGTAGCTTGCTTTATAAGTTAGTAGTACATTAAATAACTTAGTTGGTACCTATTTACATTTTCCAGTATTGACATATTAACAGGACCTCTAACCAATGCATGTGAATTGCACAAGTTGCAGTGATACAATGTCTTTATCTTCTCTCAGAGGATGCGGGAATACTGGTTAAAGGAAGCTAATGGAAGACTTCAGCTGCTTCAACACATATTTCACTCCAGGCTCCTGAAATATTTTTCAGAAAGTTGTTGGTTACCATATGGAGAAATCAGAAGCACTGAACAATATTTACAGCAAAGGAAAAACACACATTAATTCATTTGCCAGGAGCAAATTCAATATTGTGAACAATAGTGTCCACAGTAATGAGCAAAGAACCCAGTTTATGTAGTTTTTAAATTTGTTCTGTAAAAGTAAACCAGATCACAGTATAAGAGCATGTCTCAACAAATCAGTGAACAAATATCATTGTAACTATGCAGCATAAAACAAGTTTTCAAAGACCTCACTTCAGTCAAAGTGTATCCAAATCAGAATATAAAAATATATTCTGAAATATTGATAAAAGTGTGTATGAATATATATACCATACCTCTTCTTCCTCTGGGCATTCTTGATGAAATTCTTGGCAAAGCGGGATTCTGGGTTCAAGCACCTCTGTTCCCCATTTTCCTTCAGGGTAACACTGAACAGAAAAACAGGAAGAGCACTATGTTCATATGCAGGATTTATGAATACAGTTATAATGGTGTTTATTTGAGTACATAAACACCAGTGAGTAATACTGCAAGACACTTACATGATCTCCAGGCGTTCACAGGATGAGGTGGGAGAGAAGACCGCAATCTTCTGGATCTCTTTTGGTCGAATGAAGTGCACACCAGCATCCATACACTGGCACCGGCCCCTGGGAGATATGGACATGCCTGCAGAGAAATCACATGACCACATGTTACTAGATGCCTCCAGGTACTAATACTGTGAATCCTGCACACATTGGTCAGGTAATTGTAATTTTCCTTCATTCACAAAGAAACCACAGATATTAATTTCATGACCAATATGAAATAAAGTATAGACACATTTTCGCAACCACTTTGCTCTCTTCCCTTACATAGCTGGAGATTACTTCTTATTTCAGGAGTATTGATAGTGTAGAAAATGAAGGTATTGTAATGAAATCAAGCAAATTTATATATACTGTATATATTTTTTTTACATTTGACATCCACAGATAGCAGGCAGGCCAGCAGGATGAAAGCAGCTGATCTCATGGCTCTGGCAAGTGAGTTTTCTCTTCTTCTTGGTTCTTGGCGGCTGAAGAGGTGAAGTTGTGACTGAATGAATGAATCTGCTATATATATACTGTGCAACCCTGTCCAAAAGAAGGATTTTCCCTCTCTGCTCAATCAGCTGGTTCCTCTTTCATATAGGAGAGCTTCCCATTTCTCAGAAACAGTGTCTCAAATAGTAAAAGTGAGTGGGAGGGAGAGTGTTGATTCACGTGCAGCAGAGCCAAGGAGATTTTAGACCATTTTTAAATATTGCTGCAATAATGTACACTGATTCAATATAAAAAGCATGCTATGTCATGATTTAAAGCAATTTTACCTGTACTTGCCCAGGTAAAGTACATGCTGTTGGTTTGTTATTATGATATCGATTCCAAAATGACAATACACAGGATTCAATGTAATTAACATGGGGTTCTTGTTTTCAGTATGTGTTACTTGCCCCAATGTTTCTAACCCCAGATTCATCATTAACCCTTAGCACATGTAGCCTTGGGTTGGCCAGCTGCTGCAGTCTTTAGGAAAGCAACACTTGCGTTTGATGTTAAACTCTGTTTTTTATCTGATAACGTCAACTAAAAGATAAAATTACATACTCATTCAAAAAAAAAAAAACTTGAAAATATGTGATACGTAATTTGTTATTTGAATTATGCAGAATTCCTGCTTGAAGCTTTAACTTTAACTTAGCTTTAGCTTTAACTAATGTAATAGTTGAATTTTGGAGGAAAAACCCAACATGACAATCTTACAGTACTTAAGAAAGTCTAATTGTATATTTTCATGTGTTCTGCAAACGCCCAACCATCCCAGTTTTCTGTAGCCATAACAGCTGCTGGATGATGAAACAGGGTGATTTCCAGGAAGACATTGACCTCTAAAAGATAGGCAGTGCTTTACCCCTCAGGAGGAAAGGAAACTGAATCTGAATCTGAAAAAAGAAGTAGGATTTAAGACTGCAGATGCAATTCAGTCAAATGACAATATTGTTTCTCAACAAGTTTTACAACATTTCTGTTGGGCTGTCAGTCAATCCAAAAATGATGTTTATTGTTTCCAAAGTAGTTGATTAATCAGTGTATTTCTCATGTCTTTTTTAAATACGGTACACAATGTTGCAGTGTGCTAAGTGTGCGATATGCTGTGTTTGTGGTGGGGGTGGCGGTGGACTGGGGAGTTGAGAGGGTTCGTATAATGAGTAATGAGTAATTTGTATAGTGTGTAATGAGTTTTATTAAGTAGTTTGCAATACTGTATTGAACAGTGTAAAAGAAAATAGCAAATTCAAACTCAGGTTTTAAAACAATAAATTTGTTTTGTAACCTGCCTGTGCCCATTTTCAATTTCCACATAATTCTGATCCCAACAGTCAATATGTAATTGTATTGGAAAAAGGCAAGTACTTAAAATTACTGTCAGATTATTAAGATGTAAACCAATTGTCTTCTGCACAATGTGATCTTGCTCAGATTTCATTCAGAGAATTGCATTCACCAAGAATTTTTTCATACCTGGTTAGCAGGAGCTTCAGGTGGTGAAATAAAAACATATGAACGGAGAGCGTTGAAGGAAAAGCATGAAGGATGTAAAATCAACATGATATAAATGAAATCAGGAAAGGCTTAATGAATCTCCCTAGTACTTTGATGCATGTTTCAATTTCTTGCTTTTATCAAGGAATGTGAGGAACCCCCTTCATTGCAATTCATGTAGCCATATTTCAGTTTGGAACATTGGTTTTCGGCCAAGATTTTGACCCCATACCTTGAGTATGTACTTAAGAGTCTGTTTTCAAATGATCAAATAGATTTCATGTACAGTGGAAACTTTTTTAATCTAAGGAGGGTGCTCAACATTATTTATTCCTGTGCTGTTTCAATGATCCAGTAACTAAATGGCAAAAAAGCTATTTATAAGGTAAAGTGGAACTCAAAGCACAAGCTCTGCGCCCCGTTTTCTGGTTGGCCGAGCCGGAACGAGGAGGCGGGGCGCAGCGCCGCGGGATACCTGCGTCAGGGGAGAGAGCGGAAGAGGAGGGGGGGGGGGGACCGAGACGCAGGCGAATAATTTCTTAATTATAAAATAATTTCTTCCTTCTTCCTAAAGCATCCATTTCATTTAGTTCCATATAAATATATCCATTGCTTTATCGGCATTCACAAACAGAATGACAGATAAACACACACAGGTTGGCCACTTTACCATCTCCTCCTAATGGGAGTGGGAGTAAAACAGCTACAACAACAGTTGAGTCAAAAACAGAAAAAAATAGAGTAATAGAACAAAATATATAAAATGATTTAAAAAATAGCTTACTGTTTAACATGTAAAGTACTTGCTTCATAATTCAGTAAAACATTTAACCATTTGGTAAACTTGGAATTTACATTCCAATGTCAACACATCTAGGTTTAATTGGATTATTTATCAGTGCAGGTGAATTACACAAGATTTGACAACATGTTAGTGGCAATGATGCAATGACGTTATCTTCTCTCAGATGGAACTGGTAAAGTGAATGGAAGACTTCTGCTGCTTCAAGACATATTTCACTCCAGGCTCCTGAAATATGATTCATACAATTGTTAGTTATCTAAATAGGAAATCAAAAACACAGAAAAATATTTTAAAGTTGGGGTAAAAAAGCTGAATGTGAAATATGAATATATACCTTATATTTTACACAAAATGTATGGCTTAGTTTAACTTGCTTTGTCACTTGGTAATCTATTAAGTTAATATGTTTGCATTTTCCAATATTAACGTGTATCAGTTTAATCTCATTAATATTATACAACAAGCTTGAATGATTCAACATCAGTATCTTCTCTTAGAGGACTGGGTAAATGTTTTTGCAAATGAGAGTTGCTGCTTCAGGACACATTTTACTCCAGGCTCCTGAAATATGATTCATGCAGTTGTTAGAATCCCAAAAATGTGGTCAAAAGAAACAGGCAAAAAAAAAAAAAATCAGCAAAACAGGCAGGCAGAACAGGACAAACAGCTCGAAGCAAAACAGATGAACTACAAGGAACTAGCAACAAGACACAAAACAAACGGGGAATATATAGGGCAAGGCTGATGAGGAGATGGGATGCAGGTGCGCAGGCAGGCAGGTGGAGACAGTCAGGTAATCAGGTGGGTGGGGACAGGGCAGAGAGCAGGGCAGGGCTGGAACACAGGGAAAAACAGTAAACAACAGCACATACAAGGAAAACAAAAACAAACCGGGCTAAGAAGCCGCAGTCCTGACAGAATCTCTAAACAAATACTTATTCCAGTTTTGAAAAATAAGATACAGAGTTCTTATAAGAGTTAGAGTTCTTGTTAATGAATACAGTGGTAAATTATTTTCTTCTGGGAGTAGTGTCATGTCAGCACATAACCCAATAAAATCCCTACATGATTTCCATGCATTCACAGGAGGAGCTGGGAGAAAAAACCTCAATCTTCGCAATCTCTTTTGGACAAATGAAGTTCACACCAGCATCCAGGCACTGACACCGACCCCTGGGAGAAATGTTCGTCGAGTACTGTTGTAACCTGCGGGACATCGAAATGCTTGACGTGAAAAGGCTTACCGTGGCTTAATGTTCCAAAACAGCTATCAGTGATCACCAGATCTCTCTTGTACATCTCTTGTCATAAACATTTCCACCTGTCAAAAAATCAAAACCGAAATTCTAGGAGTATGGTCGTTATCTCACGTTAAGTGTTTTCCTCTCCATTGACGCCGATAAGGAAAAGGCTTAACGTGGCTTAATGTCCAAAAACAGCGATCAATGATCACCAAATTTGTGTGGCATCTCACATGTCAGAAATGCTATCTCCTATCAAAAAAAGCAAAACTGAAATCCAATGAAAGGGGTAACTATATACCGTTTCTTCTCTATTGATCCCCATTATAAGGAAAAAGCTTAACATAGCCTTATGGACCAAAACAGTGACGTATCAGGACTATACTTCTCGAACATGTTTCTGAACACGTTTAATAACCAATACGATGACCCCATGGGTTTAATATAAACGTTTTCATTGAAGTTCCCAGCATAGGAACCCATTATAAAGACAATGTGTGCGGCTGGCCTATAAATTGGCCTACTGGGAATATCTTAATGCAAATATTCATGTTTAACCTCTTACAAAATCACTTGAGCTATATGCTACACTACACTGGGGTGGTGATAAGCACGTGTATAATCGGCAATGTGTAGGTGTAAGGGGTGTGGGTCCGCGAGCAAGCGAGTTTTGAACCGAGGTTCTCACTACTCACTGCCAAACCCTTACAGCCAGCATCATTGCCAGTTGAGCTAGAGACAAATTGCCGTTAGCCTGTTGGCAACAATGCTACTTAACCAGGTCTCGGGGAGTGACGTACCGCTGAAACCGCTCGGCTACTTGCTACCCGCTACCTAAGGCTTTACGCAGGACTCACACAAGCTATTACTTCAGCTCTGCTACATAGGCCTACTGTTGCAATAACATTAAGGCTTTTCTGCCATTATAAGAAAAAAGCTTAACGTGGCTTAATAATGAACCTAAACATTTCTCTCACACATCTCATCATAAACACAATCTCCTCTTGAAAAATCAAAACAGAAGTCCAAGGAATATGGTTATCACGTAGGACAGTTACCCCTTTCATTGGATTTCGGTTTTGCTTTTTTGTTAGTTGATCGCCGTTTGGAAAATTAAGTTATAGCCTACGAAGCGTTTTCCTCATAATGGGCATCAATGGAGAGTTTTGCTTTTTTGATAAGAGAGGAATGTTTATGACGTGAGATGTCAGACAAATTTTGCAATCATTGATCGCTGTTTTGGGACATTAAGCCACGTTAAGCCTTTTCACGTTAAGCATTTCAGAATGCCCCTAACCTGCTCGCAAACAACAGTTGCAGCTAGCTCTGTTATGGAGGGGGTCTGAACACGTGATCAGGTAAAAGTTAGCCGGTTTGCAAATGAAAACTGTATTTACCTGAATCATCTCTCTCAAAGAATAACTTGCTAACCAAATCTTTAGCTGATTAATAATGATTATAAACTCAATGAGGATATACTGTGTATACAGTTATTGACCACAAAAATAATCTTTTAAAGTTCAGGAGTGGCTGTGTACATTTGTCATTTTTCAATAAACAGTATAACTCTTGCAGAATGCAGACTTACTCTGCCACAAACCATATGAATGTGTGGTGGAAAACTACTCCCAGTCTGGGCCAGGTAGACTGGGGCTTCTTCCACACTTGAACAGTAATTCACCAATTTATGTAATGTATATATACACCTTTCTATATACCTTTCTGTAATAATTTCAGAAAGTGACCAAAAGTGACCAAAAAAGGACAAATATAATACTCAAGAGTCTGATGTAATTTGTTTATTGTATATGTTGCAAATCACATACAGTAAACCGGGCTGGTCCGCACAGAGCAACACACATTCACTCTGAAACACCCTCTGAAAGCATTTCTCTTTTATGCTTTTTTCCCTTAGCTCCTCTTATTGTGGAGCTTAGACTCTAACCCCCTCCTTCAGTTTCATAACACATTTTCTGTACACTATTATTTCCTGCCTAATTATTTAAAAAATCCCGCCTTGGCTGTACACTATTGTCTCCAAAGCCACACATATCTAATTTATAAAAAAAAAAAATTAAAAAAATATCAGTCCTGCTTCAGCTGCTCTCCAGTATTGCCAAGGCCACGCATACCTAATATATGTATAAAAATAACTGTCCCTGCTTAACCTTGGCTGTATTCCATGAAGAATCCCTTGTTAAACAACTCCCCTTGACAAAGACCAATTCTTTTATCTTACACTCAAGGTCCATCCTCCGAGCGCTGCTGAGACAGCATCCAGCTAAGCCCCGATAATAAGCCTTACTTGGCACACAGGTATCTCACAGCTGCTTACCCCTCCCTCAGTCCTCTGTACTGTTCTGACCCTTCCGTTTAGTTTTTACCCACATGCATGCAAAACAAGAAGTTTATTTAAGGTTAAAATATTAAATTATCTGTGCATAGTAAAAATAAAGAGGTTAAAATCAAAAACTTACATATACTGGCAATGCTTATGATTTACATATGGGGTATACACTTAGTCAAAAATCTTCCACCACAAATGAATAATAAATGAATATTTTAGTTTAAAAGTCTCTTTTTTATTTACAACATATCAAAAACAAAGACATTGATCTGTAGAAAAATACATTTACATCCACATCCAAAACATCCAAAAGCATTGGCATATATGAAGCACCTTTTTAATCTGCAACACTTTACAACATTTACATTATGAAAACATTCACAGAGTTGCAAAAGAAAGACAGTACAGTATAAACAGAGTATAAACTAGTACTCTACTCAGTGGTCACCATTAGTGGTTTTAGCTGCCTTAACATCAAATATTGTGATTGTCCTAAAGGCAATCAATCATTGCACCAGTTTCATATAAATCCATCCATTGCTGTTTCAGTCAGGTCCGTAAGACAAACATAATGACAAAAAGACACATAAGTTGATCACTTTACCTCCTCCTCAGTGAAGGAAGTAAGTGAATAGCTTTCACTGACTCTTAAAAACAAATACTTATTCCAGTTTTGAAAATAAAAAAGACTCTCTCAGTCTGAAGTCTAAAAATAGATTTTACACAAAATGTATGGCTTAGTTTAACTTCCTTTGTAATTTTATAATCTAATAATTTAGTCAATGTTTTGACATTTTCCAATATTAGCATGTATCGGTTTAATCATATTTATTATCAATACACAAGCTGGAATGATTCAACATCGGTATCTTCTCTTAGAGGACTTGGGAAATGATTTTGCGAATGAGAGTTGCTGCTTCAAGACACATTTCACTCCGGGCTTCTGAAATATGATTCATACAATTGTTAGTTACCTCATTTGGAATTCAATGACATGGAACAATAATTTAAAGTTGGAGTAAAAAGCTGAATGTAAAATATGAATATATACCTCACCTGTTTTTCTTCTGTGCATTCTTGATGAAATTCTGGGCAAATTTGGACTTTGGATTCAAGCACCTCTGTTCTGCACTTTCCTTCAGGGTAACACTGAACAAAGAGAGGAAGAGCCCTCAGTTCCTAGAGTTCTTGTCAATGAACACAGCTTTAAGTTGTTCTGGGCATACTATCATGTTGGTAGTTTACAACTGCAAATGCATGTCAATGAACACAGTTATAAGTGATTTTCTTCTGGGTGTAGTATTGTGTCAGTAGATTACAGTAGCTCTGTAAAGTCCTTACATGATTTCCATGCGTTCACAGGAGGAGCTGGGAGAAAAAACCTCAATCTTCTCAATCTCTTTTGGTCGAATAAAGTTGACACCAGCATCCATGCACTGACACCGACCCCTGGGAGAAATGGCCATGCCTGATGGGGAGAAAATAAAACGATCACATGTTAATTTTTAATCCTGCAAATATTTTATTTTCATTTTCACAAACAAAAGCATCTCACAGTCACTATGAGTGTCAGTGTGACCTTGCATGTATTTAACAAAGCCTATGATCACTATAGGTACATTTACCTCTCCTCATAGAGGAGATAGTGACTTCTCTTAAATTTTACAGATTTTTGTCATATTTGATATAGACCTTTAAGAAATGCACAAATTATGCACAGGTATGATGCACAGTTCTCATACCTTTGACCTCCACAGACAGCAGACAGGCCAGCAGGATGAAAGCAGCTGATCTCATGGCTCTGGCAGGTGAGTTTTCTCTTCTTCTTGGTTCTTGGCAGCTGAAGAGGTGAAGTTGTGACTAAATGAATGAATCTGCTGTATATATACTGCGCGGACTGTATCCCATGATGCAACACTGTCCAAAAGAGGGATTTTCCCTGTCTGCTCGCTCAGCTGGTTCTTCTTTCATAGGAGAATTTCCCGTTTCTCAGAAACAGTGTCTCAGATAGTAAAAGTGTCTGGAAGTAATGATGCTATTTTTGGTGCAGCAGAGAAAAGATTTATATCGATGTCTCATAAGGTTAGTATGACTATCCATGCAACTGACAATGGTGAAATGAGCACGCTCTGGTAAACCTACGTGCCCCTAACCCCTCCAGAACAAAGCCAGTTCATTCCACTGCTGTTGGATCCTGGTCACTCTTGGCAAATGACACAGCTAGTTTTGAACCCGGGCCTTAGGGCTGAAATTGAAGCCAACACCTTGCCTTCTGAGCCAATCAGGACCCCATAATGACATTCTTCTTAATAATGGAAATGCCTTGACCAATCACTACTCAGAAATCAAGCCATGCACCCATTAGATAATATGTATTGTGGAAAAAATGTACTGCTTATTTTATTTCATGAGTGTGCATTTTCTTAGAATTTTAGTTTTGATTTTTACATTGTCAAACTAAGATTCAAAAGTATGTTCAATATTGTGGGCAATATTGTGTTTGTGATGGTACTTACAGTACAAGAACATCATGCATATTATAAAAATTGGTAAAATATTTCAAGTTTAATTATCATAAAATATACCATAAATAGCATAGCTGTGCATTTTTTCCATCCTTTAAGACATTGCCGTGTCATGATTTTTTTTTAATTGAATTGAAAGTACAAAAAGTGATGAGAAATCTCACATATTTGCTCTTATTTATGCGTTCATCTTTGTGTAGATTAATGAGTTTACCAATATAAAAACACCCAAAATCATTATGGAATCTCTGGAGGGCAAGTAGTGTGAGAGCTGAGTGTCTGATCATTTTGTATTCTTTGTCTCTACCTGCATGTATAAAAGTTATAAAAAAAGATTTATTCTTCACAAAGCCCTCTGTGTACTCTCCTGAAATGTTAAGGATGTTGTATTTTCCTGAGCAGAGCAGATTATCTGATCCAGGGCCTTGACTGGGGTCTGTCCTGTGTGGGTCTAAGGAAGCACACAGGCCATGCCCGGTCAGCAATAGATATGGTTTCACCTGGCTCAAGTCTGAAGGAATGTTTTTAGGGAGTTTTTTTTTTTTTTTAATGAACTCCTAACCACAGAATGCATAAAATTGTAATGTACTGTACTCTAATGAAAGTTGGAATTGCTCTGATTTCTCTATGCAAGTTGTTGGATGACTTTTCCCCTGAGAGCTTTCAGAATAAACAGAATTGTCTCATTGCACTCTGAGTCTGTTTCATCACTGAAGTTTCTTTCTAGATGGTGAAATTCCACAACAGTAGGCAATGCTTCTGGAGAGCAAAATGATTTGAGACAACTTTGATGTATAATACCCAGGGACCAGTAATGGATGGAGAATCTGTGGGCAAAATTTCAACCCACATAATAATTGTGAATTGTGAAGAAAAACACTGGCTGAGATAGACTGACTGTATGGCACAGAGTTGCAATGAAAGGGGACTTTCTCATGCCTTGTAAAATGAAACTTGCCTGTGCCCTTTTTTGCACTCTCTCTCTGCAGTTGTGACACTGGGTGATTTCCAGGAAGGCTGTGACCTTCCTCCAGTATCTGGCTGTTATGTTGACCCAGCATGTTGTGTTTTTCAGCAGGGGGTGGAAACTGAAACTGGAGTAAGTGGCCATGTTGTAGTGAAGGACAAGACCAGTCACCCCACCCGGCCTCAAACCCGGGTCTACAGGGTACCAACCATGCAACTTTGACCACAACACCAAAGAGCATGGCAGTCAGAGCGCATACGCAGCTGTAGTGACAGCACTCTATCACACTGCCCTCCCCTTCGGGAAGCACGCCCATGCACTTCACACACCGAGGCTTCCCTCACGCATTCCCCTGCCATACTTTTCCCATCCCAGGGTGCCCCACTCACCAGTGCTTCACCTATCTCTGGGGTCCCTCACACCGGGGTCACCCTAACCCGGGGGTCCCTCATACGGCTCACACACCGGGCACGCCTCCGATGGCCTCACGGCAAGCCACTCTAACACCATTTGTAGCAAAGGGCAAGAGCAGTCACCCCACCCAGCCTCAAACCCGGGTCTACAGGGTACCAAACTGCAGCTTTGACCGTGACGCCAAAGAGCCAGGCTCATTGGTATGGCAGTCAGAGCGCATACTCAACTGTAGTGACAGCACTCTGTCACACATATACACATTCTGTCTCAGGAGGTCATGTGAGAAAATATCATTTACTTTGCATTCATTTTGTCCATCAATTTGAGGCAGGGGGCATTTTTGTTTAGACTTCATTTTGTGTGTTTGAAGTTGTA
Source organism: Megalops cyprinoides (assembly GCF_013368585.1). Classification (NCBI taxonomy): domain Eukaryota; kingdom Metazoa; phylum Chordata; class Actinopteri; order Elopiformes; family Megalopidae; genus Megalops; species Megalops cyprinoides. Next base: position 5,699,885 of record NC_050587.1, read on the forward strand.
ATGCATTATGAATTTTAAACACAGCAAATTTCTTTTGGTCCAAGTTGTCCACACTTGTCAGAAAAATGCTGAAACCACATGGGCTTTTCACAGAAACATTTTTCAGTTGATGTGTTGCCCTGAAGAAGGCAAAGAAAAAATGTAACTGAACATACAAGAAGCAACCTGATTAAACACATCACAATTTATAATGTAAATGAAAGTTACTTAAATAAGTCCATACAAATAACCAATTTGTATGGACTTTGCCACTTAATTGAGTTACACATCAGTGGAATCTACTCCATATCTAACTTTAGCAGAGGTAACCTCTTATGCATACCCAGTTGCAGTGGCGGAACTAGAATTTTTGGGGTGGCCAAGGCTACTTTAGGGGGGTCCATAGACCATGAGAGAAAATTAGTGTGCAACCCTAACCTGGCATCTAAGGAGCATGAATGAATCCTATGACTGCTGATTAGAGGTATAAGTGATAATTCACTTAACCCGGAGTTCTTTAGTGTGGCAGATAGTGTGGTCCTCTAAGGTTACTTCACTAGAATTCTTTAACATACTACGAATAGCCAGTGTCTCTACGTCAGAACTGCAGCTCAATTTCTTCCTCACACACACACACACACATACTGTACTCACATACTGGACAGACTTGGGTCTCTCCATTTTTGTGAATATATAATCTGGGTCTATAAGTGTTGAACATCCAAAATATTTTCAGAAAATAAAGCTCAGGCACCAAGGAGATAAGATAGCATTTGTATGTGACATAATTTGCATAGTTTATTTATGGAAGTAAATTCACCAAAAAAAAAAAACACACACACACACTGAAATTTGACAAAACAGGTATGACCAACTTGTACAGACCTCTCTGATCCGCCCAAGTCAAACAATGTTTTTTTTTTTCTGTCTGACTGAAAACACAAGATATGCCTGCACAAAATATTATCAAGCAGAAATGGACTTGAAAAAGAAAACTAATTTTGGTGCCCACCAATATTACAAACTTAAACAATGTTCCCTGCAATTACTGCAAGGTTTTTTTTTTTTTTTTTTCCAAAAACATAATTTCTCAACAACAACCCATATTTATCGTACAGTAAGATGAGTAAGTGCATTTTTGTTTGTTATTCAAGCTTACATATATTTTACAGGCTTTGTTGATTTGTAACTGTTGTATTTGTTGTTCTGTTAGTTACATATGCAACAAAATAGTAATGGTACCTACTTTAACCCCCATTACTTTTCAACCTCTATTTCTCAGCCAATTTACACTGAATTGCAAAAATAAGACAGTCTATTGTTACATCTAAGAATTTTAGTCCAATGTCAATCTTAATTACAAATCCCCATTATCATAACTGTACCTTAAAATCAAGTACCAGCCTTAGTTACTAGTTAGATCACGGCTAGCCCTACTCTGCAATAAGTAGCAATAATTTCTTACACCTTTACGATGGCAAACAGGCTATCTGCAAAGTGTGGTAATTTTTTGAGTAGGCCTACCGTTAACAGATTGATAATAACAATTGTTCGTTTTGAGTTCAAGTACGAAAATCTAACCGAGTTAATGGATTTCAAATTGCTAAATGCTAACTTGCTGAACACTGACAGCTGTGCTAGTTACCCCACATTGGCTAAACACTCGTATACTGTAACTTACGACACTGCAGTGTATATGCGTGGCGTGTATTACTAGCACAGATGTAAACACAATGTTAGGCTAAATTGGGAATTGCGATCTCTCTTATCTGAACTGTCTGTTGTGGAGCCAAATTGCCAATATGCATCTACACAGCGACTCAACTTTCGTCAAAGTTGTTCAGGAAACCTAAACCCGATGCTAAACCTTAAAACTCACTTCAAAACAGTGCTTTCGGTCTGACTGCCACCCTAAAATTTAATTCGCTATCACTGGCAGTTTGATGCTGATTGATATCTCATTTCACCTCTTCTTGAAAGAAGTGTTTTGTTTTGTTTTTTTTCAAATCGAGGACGAGGAAGAAAGAATATTTCCACAGTTTACGGATGAAATAAGATGTCAATCAGCATCAAACTGCCAGTAATAGCGAATGAAATTTGAGGGTGGCACCCGGGGTGGCCAATCAGATATCTGGGGTGTCCAGCACCACCCCGGACACACCTGTGTAGTCATGGAGGTAATCCTGATTAATTGAATAGGTGTAAATTGTTATTCAACATGAGATTTGATCAAATGAAGGTCTGAGTATTCAAGTAGAACTGAAGTTGAGTGTTGGGTGGAGAAGTGATTTGTGTGATCTAGTTTGACTCCATGTAGTGTAATATGGAGCTCTGAGTGCACGACTCCCTGGAAGCTGTGTCCAGTTCCATTCATTAGCAACTCAGTGTGCTGATGAACAATGTCAAAGAGCCATCTATAGCCGTTTTCATATATGAACTCCGGACAAAGTGCGGAGAATCAGGTCCGCAACTTGGCCGGAACTGCCCTTTCACACATGTAGCACGCAACAGGAGATTGTCCGTGACAGACGCGTTCTCACATACAGGAAATACTCTGCTTTGGTTTAGGTGAGGGGCGGCGCCTGGGTAGAGTGTGGAGGAGGCAGGACATGATGGAAAAAGTACGCTGCTATGTGAGCTAACCGTGGTCTGCAAGACCACCCAGCCCTTGCGTTATCAGTGACTGAGCAGTGTGGCAGTAGATTTTCAGTCTGGTTTTATTAGGTTTGTGCTGAGGTTTTGGACACGTTACATCACGTGCACAATCACGCTGCTGTGTGTTGTTCAGGGTCTATGGCTGGTGGATGCTGAGACCTGTTTCTGAAGTCTGAAGTAAAACTTTGATTCTTTGTTCTAGCTGTTCTCCATCTGTAGTAAGTGTCTGCCTTCACTCATCAGTATGGGTTTTGATCAACATTTTGAACCTTTTGTTGTGAAATTCATGAAAATGTTTTTTTTTTTTTCAATTAGAATGAAATTATTTCTCTTTTTCCTGTTTGAAGTAAAGTAAATAAATCGCCATCAAAGCACACTATTATGAACAAAGAAACTGATATGTAAAAAGTTAATAAAAAAACCTGAGGTTCCTGAGGTTCAGTGGCTAGCACTATCATAGATTAAAGAGTGCCTATCCTACAGGCTATATTAACAACATTAGAGCAGAATAGAAAATCAAAATAACAGTAAGCCTAGCTTTCATTGGCTATCAAAAACACTAACAATTGCAATTGTTGAAATTTAAAAGTAAAAAAAAAAATACAAACAGACTGGAAAGAAATGTATTTTTGTCATTTTGGTAATCTTCATGTCATTTTATAGTGGTACATTTAACAATTTAATTAAATTTAAATATTCCAAGATAATCATCTTGGTTTAGTTTTATTTTTTAAGCATCTGAATTTCAGATTTTTGAGCATTTTGTGACATTTTACTGTATTGATGCAATGTCGTTTTCTTTGCTGAAAGAATGTCTTTTAGTGAATGGAAGCCATTGTCCTGCTTCAAGACATAGTTTGCCCCAGGCTCCTGAAATATAATTCACATAGTTGTTAGGTTGTTATCATGTAAAATCAATGAACCAATATCACTCTAACTGTGCACCATACAACAAGATTTAAAAAAACCCCACTTCAGTCAAAGGCTATCCTGTTCTGATAAAAGAGTGTATGAATATATAAACCATACCTCTTCTTCCTCTGGGCATTCTTGATGAAATTCTTGGCAAAGCGGGATTCTGGGTTCAAGCACCTCTGTTCCCCACTTTCCCTCAGGGTAACACTGAACAGAAAAACAGGAAGAGCACTATGTTCATATGCAGGTTTTATGAATACAGTTATAATGGTGTTTATGTGAGTACATAAACATCATTGAGTAATACCGCAACACACTTACATGATCTCCAAGCGTTCACAGGATGAGGTGGGCGAGAAGACCGCAATCTTCTGGATCTCTTTTGGTTGAATGAAGTGCACACCAGCATCCATACACTGGCACCGGCCCCTGGGAGATATGGACATGCCTGCAGAGAAATCACATGACCACATGTTACTAGATGCCTCCAGGTACTAAAACTGTGAATCCTGCACACATTGGTCAGGTAATTGTAGTTTTCCTTTTTCCATTTTTACAACCACTCTGCTTTCTTCCCTTACATAACAGGAGATTACTTCTTATTTCAGGAGTATGTTGATAGCAATGTGTAGAAAATGAAGGTATTGTAATGAAATCAAGCAAATTTATATATTTGTACCTTTGACCTCCACAGACAGCAGGCAGACCAGCAGGATGAAAGCAGCTGATCTCATGGTTCTGGCAGGTGAGTTTTTTCTTTTTCTTGATTCTTGGCGGCTGAAGAGGTGAAGTTGTGACTAAATGAATGAATCTGCTGTATATATACTGTGCAGATGTAACACTCTCCAAGATAAGAGTCCCGAGAGGGATTTTCCCCTTGTGCTCACTCTGTTCTTTTTTTTTTTTAATTCTCATTTCTCAGAAACAGTGTCTCAGACAGTAAAAATGTGACAGATGGGTGATATTTGTTTCATTGTAAATATTAGTCCTTATTTGTTTATCAGATGTCCTTACCCAGAGTGAGGGGCATAGCTTACACTTCCTATACTTCATATGTTTTGGAGATGCTTTGGGCCAGTTTTTTTGTCTGTATGCTGAATGGCAAAGCAATTTTTACATTTTACTTGCTATATTTTATAGAGCTGGATATCTACTGAAGCAATTAAAACTATGTATTTTTCTCCAGAGCACAACAGGAGTGCATTCCCTGAGAAATGATCCCTCCTATGTCAGATTGAAAACCCAACTCCTGTATCACTGTGATGCAGTTTTGCAGTAGCTCCTCCAGATTATACCACCACGGGCAATACATCACTGCATATAAAGAGATAAACATGTTTCTTATTAGGCCTCCACTCTGACCAGCTCACTGTGACAACTCTCACGTTGATATATGACAATATGTAAGTTACCTCATTGGCACTCTCCACTTCTTCACATCACTCCACACCATTGGTCTCTCCACTTCTCACATATAGTATTAACCACAGACCAAACAGTAATGTGTGGCTTTTGAGGGTGACAGAGGGTGATTTCCATGAACACATGGACCGCTGTGCCCATACCACACTATGACAATTCATGCTTATGTTCAGTATATGACTACTGAAACTGAAATTAAAAGGAACAGAGAGGAACTGTGACTTCTTCAGCTTTCAGATTCAACCACAACTTCAGAAACATTGCCGTGCTCATTTATTCATGTCTGCATGCATTTCTGCCCTCCATGGAAGGTAAATGTCCTATCCATAGAAATAGACGTTTCCCTTATATTGAGTTGGCCTCTTAAAGTGAATGTATTTTTAACAGTTTTAACCATTTATTTTATGTAAAGTACAATGCAGTTTTGTATTGCCCGATGTTGTTACCAACTACCGTAAGTGCCTGTTAGTTTAGTATAGGAAATATGTCCTATACAGAAGCTATAATGTTGTTCTTCTAAAATTGATCTTGAAGCATCTTTTTAAAAATACTAATTCACTCCACTGTCTTAAAACTGCAGTATTTTAAATTTATAGTTGTATCAATCATTTAATTTTAATAGGGTGAATTTAATTCATTTATTGAGCGTTTCTCAAACCTCTCCTGGAGGACCCCTTGTCCCGCATGTTTTAGGTCTTTCCCTGCTCCAACACAGCTGATTCAAACGATCAAGTCGTTATGAACTCCTGAAATTGCTTAATAACAAACTGATCATTTAAATCAGCTGTGCTGGAGCAGGGAGAGTTCTAAAACATGCAGGACAAGGGGTCCTCCAGAGAGGTTTGAGAAACACTGATTTATTGGACTGCATCTGTATGTGACACTATATCTTCATGGGTAAAATATCACTATTGTTGATTATGAATTGTTTTATAGAAAATTCCACACAATGCAGTTGTTTTGTATTTTTTGATGTGTGTTAATCTTACAGCACTTGATTCTAAAGCCTCTGCAGACAAATGTTGCTTAATGTGCGCTTTGAACAGTGATAATTCATTGGAAGCATGGCATTGTGTGGGAAAGCATGACATTGTGTTGATCAGCAGTGCTTTTGTATGCTGTTACTCAGAAAATATGAATAGAAATTTTCCATTACTGATGATTATGAAGTTGCTTGGAGCTACTTGACCAATATTGTTCACTATGACTGCTGTCTAGTTGCCAGAACCATGACATTACACAAAACATTTTATTTACCACAGCAACTGCTACTTCTTGAGTTTTCAAAAAAAATAACAATGACCAACTTTCATTTGAAAATTTCTAAAGAAGATACCATTGCAATTATTCACAGTACAGTTCAAGCTATCTTTGATGTCACAGACACAAGAATGTAACAGCAAATGATTATGTCCACAGTCAAACCACTTTTTTAGTGCTTCTCCAGTATCATTTGCTCTGTCGGATAATCTCCTGACATCATTTCCAGAGTATCAATATTTTAATATTACTTACTCCAAGTCCTTGAACTCCAGCACACAGTTAAAAGCAACAGACTCTAGCCAAATCCACAGTAGGTTATACTTATGCTTTCATTTCCCATCACTGGGACTCCTGTTCTGTACAGCACTCTGATTTTCAGATCCTTCTAAACAAAACACTTTCACATTTGTTTAAGGTAGTATCTGGGAGAATTTGGTAACAAGTATGAATGCAAGAATAAATGATGACCATGGAAGCTATCTGCTCACTGAGCACTTACATTTGTTACAACACAAATGTTCCTCTTGGTGCAAAAAAAGATGTGTTTGACTGAGACTGAATGATAAGGATACATGGTGCCCACCTCCCACCTTACAGAAGCTAGAACGCCTTGCATTTGTAAATTCAAACAAGCTTGAGAAATAGCTTCATCTCTCATTATTCTCTGAGGCCCTTGTAAATTGAAACCTTTTTTTCACCATAGGACATGTTTTTTTAAATATATATACAGTATTGAAACCACTGTTACCAGATGCTTTGACCACTAAGCAGTACTTTGGGTGCCAAGTCCAGTTTAATTTAAAAGTGTAATATCCATTGTCCATAACTGAAAGCTAATTAGTGAGATAGCTAGCTAGCAATTTAGCCACATAACAATCTTAGCAGGCAAGTTGGCACACTATCTAGGTAATGGAAAATTGACAAAAAAAAATTTTTTTTGTAGTATCTGGCTGTATCTGGCTAGTTACCATAGTCATTTAGTTAATTTATCTAGCAAGCCACCTGGCTGAAAGCAGAATTAGCTTGCCAGCTATCAATCCAGGTGAACTCCTACTTAATTGGTTAGCAAGCTTTCTGGCTAGTATCCATTTTTTATTATTATATTGATGTATTTGTAGTGACAGTTATCATTAATTAATGAATTATTGTTGTGTTTAGTTAGCTATTTAGCTAGTTTTCATGCACAACCAAGCTGGCTGTCATCAGTTTTCTGCCAAGGGCAGAAAGTGACTTGAATTTGGTTACAATGAAGAGAAATTTAAGACAGAAGCAGTACAAGAGGATTAGGAAGAAAGAGTATTTATTCTGCAATCTTATGAGACTGTGACCAAATTCTGTTGAGGTTAGCTGGTACAGAAGTAAATGTTTGTGATAACTGTCATTGTGGTAACTTCAGAGAGAATCCACAAAAGGGCCAAACTCTCAGTGCTGTATAGGTATACAGGGTGCCCTACCAAACTGTAATTCAGCATATGGTATATCTGCCACCCAAATGTTATATCAGTTTAAAGTGTAACATTATTCAGTAGTTATTGAAGAAGGAGACTGTATGCAGTGATACACTTTGCAAATGTATTGTTACCACTAGGCAAATAACATTTTTGTATTAATCTTTTACTTTAAGATTTCTGTATACATTATGTAACATTTTATCACTTACTGCATGTGTGAACTCTGTGTATAGGTGTTTGAAAGCAAACGGTTTTGTACTGAATTCGTCTTTGTGGTTGCATTGTTTGATTCATTGTACTGTCTGTGTAAGTATGTGCTCGCTATTAGTTTTTAGACCAAACTGGGCCCAATGTTGTCATTTATCAGGGGTGTGCCCTTTTACCAAATTTGAGCTGTTGTTGTCAGACGTTTCTGTGCATTGTTTTGCATACTGGGGTAGTCATTGTAGTTTGAAAATGTACACTGCTGGATTAAAGTGATTCACTAAAACACAATTCAAAGTCAAATGACAATTCTGTGGAGTGTATTACACTGGCACTAGACTGAAGTTCAACATCCCACACAACAATGACCGAGGACATTTTAGCCAATGACCAATAAAGAGTGATACAAAGAGACACTGTATCAGACAAAAATGATAACTGTATCCAATAAAGAACTGTATATTGTAGTAATGGCAAAATATGGTGAACACATTCATTTATTATCATGCAACCATAATTCATATAACATATAAAGTGATTACTTGGATCTTTTGGAGAAAAAGGCAACATTTCTGTTGTCCAGATAAACACTGCTCGTCACTTGTTCCTCACATCTTCATCTTCTGTCCATACCTGCAATAATAACGAATCAGCCATCGATATTTTTGCAGAGGTGGCTGATGGGAAACAATGAAAGGAGGTGGATCCTTGAACAGCTAGACACAAAGACAGATCTGATAGGGTATTTTAAAAGACAAAGAAATTGACAATGGAGTACTTTTTATTCTGTTGTGTGAGGAATCTCTCCACATCCCCCATCCCCCCATTCCCCATAGTCTTTGGGCAGCCAAGCTCACCTTAGCTTCAGTAGCATCCTCATATATCTCTGAGCCCACCGAGAATCTGGGTTCACACATCTGCGCTGTTTATTGTGAAGGGTCACACTACAAAGAGCCAAGAACAGGAGAAGAAGAGAGAAAATACATCCACATCGACATCATTGCTCTTCTTCAAAGGCTTTGAAGACTCAAAGAGTCTTCAAAGACTCTTTGAGTCTTTGAAATAGAGGCTTGAATAAGGCATCTGCTTCGCAGACTTACACTATTTCAACTTTTTCACACCGGACAGTCTGTGGGTACAGCTCCACTCTCTTCACCAGACGGATGTGGAAACGGTGTGACCAAGCACGGCAAAGGCAGTCCTGTCTGCCCCCGAAGATCGAAAAACCTGAAGGTTCCAGAGTTCAAAATTATTGCATAGCCTTTATGGCAGAGGTGTGCAATAAAGTGTAGCAAACATGTAGCAAAGTTTTTAAATGCTTGAATTAAAAGCTATATGAGATAGCTGTAAGATAGTGATATTGCTGTATACTGTAGGTGTAAGATAATGATGTGATATGTTTCAACATTTCTTCCAACAGTTAGTGGGGCAGTAGTGTAGCATAGTGATTAAGGAACAAGACTCGTAACCGAAAGGTTGCCGGGTCAATTCCCTGCTGGGGCACTGCTGCTGTACCCCTGGGCAAGGTACTTAACCCACAATTGCAGTAAATATCCAGGTGTAGAAATGGATAACATTGCAAAAAACTGTAACGGATGTAAGTTGCTCTGGATAAGAGCATCTGCTAAATGCCTGTAATGTAATGACAAGATATTGTAAATTGTAAATATAGACCACTTCTTAAAGCAATGCTGAATGACGTCTTTGTTGTATTAATCATTGTTAAGTGTTATGAAGGTAACATGCTAATAATTATCTTCCTATCCGTCTATTGATGGGAAGCTTCAGTTACTTGCATTGCTGTCCAGAGCTGTCGACTAAGATGTTAGCTTAAGCACACAATACTTAGGTTACTATTAGACCAGGGTCACAAACATAGTCAACTTACCGTACACATGGGAAGTGCAGACCAGAATGACCAAACAGAACACTACTCCCCTCATTTTGATTTCCTGATTTCCAATCAGCTTCTGTAGACTCATGTTAGATCTCACTCATTTTATACCATTCCGTCCACAATGGATTTATTATGACAGCATTGGCAGAGACAACGTCGCAGTGGGGAAATTCCTAAAATTTGATTATGTTTTTGCTGAAGCACCACATTATGTTGACTCAATTGTGCTGTTATGTGACATTCTCTGATCTTTTTCAGAGCATATGACATTTGTGAAGCTGCATTCCATAAAAGAGAAACTTTAGATGACGTTTTTTGACAAAACAGTCAAAGTGTTTCAGAAACATGGATAAAACTGTAATTTAAGGTTACAATTGGTGGATTACAAGTGCAAAACTGTTCCATCTTAATATCACATGCTGTGTGACATTTCTCTTTGCAGTTTGTTCAATTTCTGTTATTTTAAATTAATTAAAAAAAGATGTATGAAAAATAACATTTTTGTACTGTCTTAGATTTGTCATTGAAATTAATACCCAGGTTTTCTGGGTGATGTCACTAGAAGGAGTTAAATATCAAAATGACAATGTACAATATTTAAATTCGTTCATTGTAAGAAAGAGATGTGGTTTTCTGATTCCATAGTTTTAGTTGATGAAGAAAATCTTCAAGAAACATAATTCAGATGTATAATAAACTCAGATGTAATAATGTACTGTATGATTGTATGATGCTGCTGATGACAAACTCTATTATAATTTGTAACATTTAGAAAAACAGACACTCCTTATACTTGTGTAATTGTAGCATGCAGATTCTTGCTGATGAAACTAATTCAATTCAAAACTGAAGTGTCTGTGCAAGCGAATTTCACTGCCTTCATCAAGTTCTGGTTTTCTTAACACTAGCCCACTGTTTTACCTATTCTTAGAGCATGGGGATATTTCCACTGGAAGTACCCCTGTTACACAAGATGGAAGCTGGCAAATGTTTAAATGTTGTTGTTATTAATTTAACATTAAGGGAATGTGAACAGGTGTCAATGTCACCCTAAGTGCCAACAGCGGGTAGCTCAGTGAAGGAACGTATAATGAAATAAACACGTTGTTTCTGACATTCAGTCTCAAAATCCACAGTAACACACTAAAGAGGAACTGTTGGCTTCCTTCGTTTAGGTGATAAGGTAAAACCAATGCCAGAGGACCTGAGATCAGTCATACATTATGTGAGATCAGCTATATATATTTGGCCTATATAAATCCTTTAAATAGACAAACATAAATAGTGAAGTTAATGAATTTCTTTCCAAAAAAAAAAATAAATTTTAAGAAACATTTCTTGGTTATTTTAAGGAATCTAAATTGTAAGATAGTAAAAATAAAGAAAGAAAGTATTTGCAAACTTTTGACTGGCACTGTAAGTTTTATCTCTTTAACCTTGACTAATGAAATTGGAGCACAACATTCAGCTTTGTTTACACAATATTTACATTATGCAACTGAAATATTTGTATACATTTGTATATAATATATATTATGCCTACCTTTTCAGAACTATTTTTGTATAAAAACATTTGTGCACATGTGAGTGCGCGTGCACACACAAACACACATGCTCTGTTTCGTTTTTTTTTTTAACTATCATGTCTTTATTTTGTCATCACTCTCAAATCAACACAACACCTGTAATTGTGTTCTGTTTATGACAGAATATTATTAATAATACAATACATGGCAGAAACAAGTGAATATAACTTCTCCAAAATGTTATTATTTTAAAAATAAAAATGCATAATTTATAGAACATAAATATATGGAAACAAGTCAGAACCTAACTGCATCATCATGCAATTTCGTTACAAGCACAGTGCCTTCACATTTTTCATCTGGTGACAGAGGGAAACCACACTCTTCCCTGGCTGAAATGGTAGATACATCATACAGAGGAATTTACCTGAACATTTACCTGCAAAGCCCATCCAATACACAGGCAAGCCTTATAAACTAATCTGTCTATTGTTTTTTTGTCGTGAACCACCAACTTCATTGAATTGGGAATGATTTTCCACTGTTTAGGGACTACAGATGCATGCAGTACATGTACAAGTTTCCTCTGAGGTTCATGCCTCGTTTGATTCCATGGCAATGCCTAGTCCAGTGTAAGGTGTTCTAGAGTGTACTACCAGTGAGCAGCTCATGACTGGTGTAGCAGAAGTCGATGTAAGAAAATGCCTCTCTGTTCTTTCACTGTTTCCTCTGTTTCTTCCCCCTCTTTTGGTTTGGCCTCTTCTGCCCCCTCTGCTGTCTGGAAAGTAAAAGCAGGTGGAAGCAAACATTCAGATAAAGATAAAGGTTAACATGGCTTTTAAAATGTTCTAGTAATGAAGGCTTCATATGATAAAAATGGCTTGGGAACTTCTGAGAAAGCAAATGAAATCCTTTTTTTCCTGTACTGCTGATGACTATGAAAACAGCATCATGCTTCAATTAGGATTGTGTTCGAATGTAAAAGAAATACAAGAGCGCCTTGATTTCACTCCTGAGATTATGAGAACATTACTGAAGTGCTTATTGAGCAGAAATTAGAAATCAAGCGTTTGACATTTGTGTCAGGCTTACCTCTTCTTTAGTAGTCTCCTCCCTTGTGTGCCCTTTGGATCAATGCATACATATACCTTTCCACGGGGTGTCTGTAGAGTGACACTACCAGAAAAAAGGTTTGACAAGGATTAAATTTCAGTAGTTACAGTCAGATATGCATGCTCTTGGCAGACTTTGGCATATTGGACTGTAAGTTGTTTTTTTTTTTAATTGAAATGAAAGGCCAAAAGATATTTGCGTTGAGAAAATGCTACTTCAGAGCAATGACATTACAGTTTGAGTCATTGTAACGATCCAATTGTATGCGGTGATCTTACTCACACAATCTCAGTCTTTGCACACATGAGACTCTCTGGAAACAGTTGAACAGCCTGGATAAGTTTGCGTGGCACTCCTCGCTGTGGCTTCCCCTGGCAAACACACCGCTCTGTTCCTCCTCTAACCAGCCCTGTAAATTCAACACACACCAATGAGTAATGCACTCTGAGCTGTTTCTAAGCCCATAAGTCAATCAAAACTATATTATAAACATGGTAATTTATTTTGATATTATATTATGCACATACAGTGTATTAGGAGGCAATGAAATCGATATGTGCAGTGTACATACAATACATTAAAAATGACCTCACCAGCAGATTGGACCATCCTGAATCCAAAAACTGTAACAAACAACAAAATTAGCATTGCTGAATTCATGGTTGTTCCTCTGGGTTGACTGAAGCACAGAGCACCAGTTACTCTTCCCTGGGCTCTATATATCAGGTGCTCTGAGTTTGTTTCACTTTCCATTCAAATGTGAGCCAATGAAGTTTCTTCTGCAGGAGACTGGAGAAGCCTCTGGCCTGGAAATTCCTGATAGGAAATCCCATCTGATAAGAAAGTTCAAGGTCCTGTTATGCAAGAAGACTCTACAAACAACAGGATCCTTCCTGCATTAAAGGTATCCAAAGAAAAAGAAAAATAGCAGTCTGCATGGCTGGATTGTGTAACCCTTCTAACTTTATGCATAACAAAACAGATCATTAACAATCTTGTATTACTGTTTTCATAAATATGCATGTTTTCATGTGTATGTGTCACCTACCAGTGCCTAACTGTCAGTGGGGGGCCACAATGGTCACATTGTACATTAAAGGCAATTACAGAGAGCATACTTAAACCCCACATAACAGGTAGGTATAACAGCAGCATTAAACATTCATAATACATTGCGCATGACAAATGGCACTTTATAACATGTCATTACATGCTATATAGAAAAGAATATCACACCGAACCCTGGCAACAGTGTCTCACTGCATTGAGACACCTCTTGCCCCATGTTTGTTATATGTGTCGCGAGACACTGAGGGCAGGGTTTACATTTATCTATATAACAGATATTATGATAAGTGTATCAAGTATCATGCACAATGACTTATGAATTCTTCATACTGTTGTTATGCCATGCTTATGTAGCCTTTAAGTGCGCTTTCTGTAGCTGTCCTTGATGTACAATGGAATACTGGAAGTATGTACACTGAAGATTACTTTACTGACATTCTTATGCAAGTTGTGTACTTTCACTCAATGTGCTATATAATAGTCTGGCAGTTGTCTTTACATTTTAGGCTTGGTAGACCTGTGGTGTGACTTATATTGATGGTTGCATACCAGCATTTGGACTGCTGGGGCATTTCATTGGTTTTAATGAGAAAATTTACCTTACACTGTGCAGCTGAGACAAAAATATGAGTACTGTAAATATTAGAGGATGTTTGCTGCTATTCCTTATTTGGCAACAAAAACTTTCCATACTTATTTATTTAGTTATAAAGCAAACACAGGTTTTATCACTGTACAACCCTAGATAAGTCACCTGCAATGTCCTGTTTTGTCTTCTACAAAACTTCATCTCAATTACAGGAAGTGGCTGACTTAAAAGAAGTAAACTGGTCTGTCCGACAGCACTTGGTGCCCGTTGCCACCTGGTGGCCATGCTGGAAATTGAGAGTATTGTATTGTACTGTATTTTTTGCTGGTTCTTACGAATTCTTTCCAATGCTTACATAAGATGTTAGCAAGGAAGTACAATACAGTATTGTATATAATTATAACATATAGACAGCCATAGGACATGTTGTAATGCAGATGTAAAAGTTCCTTTAGCATTTTCAGTTGTAATTATTTGGTGGCTGTCACTATGTGCCTTTCCCATAGGCCTCCAGTCAAGGCACTATAAGGAATACACAAAGAAGAAAAAGAGCAATGTGGTACTAAACATATGTAGCAGTAATATTACGCCCTACATGAAGACTGATTGCTGTGAAAAGGATACAGAGCTGTCACCATTACAGGTTGCTCAGAGCACACCTGTCTTTGTGTGCAACAAAGACACCTCAAAGCTGTTATTTTACAAGCTAGGTCTATTCCTTGCTCTCTTGTTTTACGACATTAGACAGTTCAAAAAGATTTTTGTTGTTTTACTACAGTGGTGTTTAATAATTTAAAACACTAACTCAGGTGAGTACAGTTCAAAAGGCTATGATAACACACTAAAAAGCAGATAACAGTCTTCCTAATTAACAATACCTGCATATGTTATTGACTCTACAGCCGCAGTCCGCTCTCACTCTGCCCTAACACAACAGCACCAGTTAAACTGCACTTGGCCATTCAGGTATTAGCATGACTTACGCTTCATCCTGTCACCATCAGCGTTGCTGCCTCACATGAAGTAGACCCTCTGAGCAAGACGGCCAAAAGCATGCTGTGACGTTCAAAGGCTAACCACGACACATAGCATCGCCTGTTTCTAGGACAAAAGAAATCCTGATTGGATTTAGAAAGTGATCAAACATTTAAAAGTCCAGGATACGCGGTGAAGCTAAGAGGAGGGGTTTCCCAGATGCAAAGCGAGAGAACGCACTCTGAAACCGGACGTTGATAATAAGCAAAACAGACAAACTACATATTAAGTAGCCTACCCGTTAAACAGTCGAACACACCTACCAAGTGTCAGATTATATTTAAATTTACATTTTATTGATTGGCAGACACTCTTACTCATATTAATTTACAAACAATGAGTACAAAGTCGCATCAACACAGAACACAACTGCATTCACCTAAACAAGGATTAGCCCCTTACGTAGTGCTGCAGTAATTAGTGCATTCATGGTTCATCAGAATATGCTAGGTTTCATAATTATTTAGATTATCATAAAGGCAGCAATTCTTTATTAGTATTTGGCCAACCGCTGTGTAGGGAATGGCAAACTTATAAAAACAAGCGTGATTTTTGACAAACAGCTTGAAGAAAATGTTTGCTTTTTGGAAGATTTGTTTATTCGTATAAGATTTGTATACTTATCTACATGTGTAGATAAACAGAATGAATTGGTTGATTTATTAAAAGCACGGCGCCTATCTCGCTGGACGTTGGTTTGAATATACACTGAAGCTACCTAGCTACATTTTTACTCAACGTTTAAACGTGAACGTTTCCTGTACAGATCAGTGATGCAGGTATTTTTTCCATTCAGAGCTACATATAAACTGAACCACCTGTCTTCATCCTATTCAGATGGTTTTTTCTCAGGTCTTTTCATGATGAACGATTCATTAAACCCAGACTTATTACAATATTGTGTTCTTCAGTTTCTTGCTAACTAGAGCTAATATAAGCGTTTTAAAGTAAGTATTGTCAGATACATTTAGCAAAGCTAACCCAATCCCTATCGCAGTGGTCTTGGGAATTTTACATTCGTATAACGTTACTAGTTACACTAAAATGACTAAGGGTATTGAACTGTGTTAACTAGCCAGTTTAACGTTTTATATAAGTAGTCGTTCTTTGATGGATTTGTGGTGTGCTCTGAAAAAACACAGGTCAGTTAATTTTTGAGTTATTTCTTGTGTCATGGTGGTTTTTACAGCACCGGCAGGTGCAACAATAATAAATACTAATTGAACCTGAATCGATTTAGTGCTGACTCATATACAAGCTAATTGGTTATGCGACCTAAAGATCAGATATCAATAGTGTCGGTTTATGTAGAAAATGCCAATTGGTGTTTCGTTACTATCACTGAAATATCTCAGTGCTGTCATCATAGTAATCATGATGCAAATAGATCCTTTGGTGCAAACCCTTTGTGCGGCATTGCATACTAGACCTCACTGTAATGCAGTGAACAACTGATATTGTTGATGGAGACTCTGGTGGTGTTTTTTTGATTAATACACCCTGCCAGGGAAAACTTGCGATGCAGGAGAGATGGATGCGCTATCCCTGCATCAGCATCAGCATCACAGAGGCATCTTGGGAATTGTTTTTAACCCCCCTCTCCCAGACCATCTGCTCACGTGACACTCGAGCTTCAATACAGCTCATTAGCCGGCCATTTTGGTCTACACCCAGTGCAGTGCGCACAGCCAATCCAATTAGTATGAGACAGGCTGACCAGGGGAGAGCAAGGTTGTGATTTTTAGGAGCGGCAAAGCATTCAGCACGTCTCCGATTCCTCTGGCAGGACGGCAGGATTAGGGGGCAGCCTTTGTTGTTTATACAGGGACTTATCCCCCGTGCTCATCAGTAGGGGGAGACGGCAGGGAGGGGGCAGAGAAAAGAGCAGCACCGTCTCCGCTGCGCTGCGTTGCTGGGGGTTGATGTCATTCGTTTCTAATCTTTCCTCCTCTTTTCCCTCCTTCTCTCTCCGTCGGCGGTGAGTGGAGATTACAGCGCTGAGCTGCCGTGCGTTTTCGGCCCCTGTTTTTGCGCCCTTTGGAGAGACCCGTGGGTTCTGCGTTGCCGTCGTACCAGCTGAGTCATCATGTCCGATCTGACGCCTCAGAGCGACGCCCCCACCCCCACCACGGACAAGATCACGCAGGCGGCCAGGGAGACCATCTACCTCTGCAACTTTCGGGTGTCCGTGGACGGGGAGTGGCTATGCCTGCGGGAGCTGAACGACATCTCCCTAACCCCGGACCCCGAGCCGGCGCACGAAGGTAGGCTCGGCGGGGTGCTGGGTGTTGCTGTGGAGGAAGGGGGGGTGGGGGAGGCCCGGTCCAGCAGTCTCAGCATCACTGTGTTCCCAGACCGCGGCTACCTCATCATCCCTCCCAAACACTGACTGCTATGCCTGTCACACAGAGCTGCAGGAGAGTGCGTGTAAACCAGGAAACAAGCGCAGCATCGTTTGAATAAAACACACTGTACTGCTGCAGCCATGTCTGCTTAAGCCTGGAGCAGGGGAAAAGCTAGAGTTCATGCATACAATATATTTAATTGATTTTAATAGTAGTTGTTGCCTGTAGGAATCTTGGATTTTTACAGTCCTGTATAGAAATATATTGAGTATGAGACAGTAAATTTTCTAGCAGATGATTCCAGGTTTCAGCATCAGTTTCATAGATGGCAACACATCTAATCCACATGTGCTGCATGTAGTGTATACTTAAGTGTTGTGTAT
Source organism: Megalops cyprinoides (assembly GCF_013368585.1). NCBI lineage: Eukaryota > Metazoa > Chordata > Actinopteri > Elopiformes > Megalopidae > Megalops > Megalops cyprinoides. The sequence continues at coordinate 5,717,730 of NC_050587.1, forward strand.
TTATGGGAGTTATGTGATTTGACTTGGACCCTGTCTAAATGCAGAAAACCAGAAGATGTTGCTTTCTGTTGACACACCTTACAGTGTTTTTAGAAATGCTACTACTGATTTGCAAATGACAGGTTCCCTTGTTTTAGCGGAGAACATCGCGTTCAGTGGGGACAGTTGTGTGTGTGTCACATTGATGACCCAGTATTTGTTTTAGCGTGGTACAGCAACTCTACAGGAACTTACTGGCTGCAGCTTACCGCTGTCTGCCCGTACTTTGTTTATGAAGCATTCCTCTTCCCTCAGTGTCACTGCTCATCAGTGTGTGTATGTAATTCCTGAATGAATCACATTCATATTCAAACTGCTGTGTGGGGAAAAATGTGATTATGCACCATTTACTCCCTGTACGTATTGTTGTTTACAGCTCTCATTCATTTAGTTCACAGTAGATGTTTGCGATGATTGACAGCTCTGAGTAATGAATTAAGCTGGAGCAACAGTGTAGCTGGCAGGCTGGGGGCTGGAGGCGGACCCGTTTGGCTTTTTAATTATTAACTCCAAGACCACAGGAACAAACACTTGTACTCACGATAATTTTTTTGCAGGCGTGGTCACGCTGTATGTTGTTCTGTCTGTTGTTCTGTGGAAGCACAGTTGTAGCTTTTGATGCATATGCAAGGGAATTAAATGTACAATGTGGCTGTTTTTTGAATCCGTGAGAAATCCAGAATGTTGTTTTTTTGTGGTTGAGCAGCTTTTGATTAATCGCATGTCTCATCCATTAAAATCAGTGGGATTTAAATAGGTTAGTGTGGCATCTGTTTATCTGACTTCAGTCAGGCCTCATGAAAATTTAAAGCCCTAGAGTGTTGCCTCTGATGGAGTGCAGATGTTTGTTCAGTGGTGCTTATATCAGGCACAGGCTTGTTTTTGTGTTCTCCCTCTCAGTAAGTCTCTTTTCTGCTCTCTCTAAGTCTTTGGGAGTGTATATGAAAGCAGAGTGGTCAACTGAATCCCTACAGAAAAAATGAAACTGTCAGCTTTTGAACCCTACCTCCCCTCCACCACCATACACACACACACACACACACACACACACAAGACTGTTTTTGAAGAACAAATAACACACCCTGTCTGCTGTTGCCACATGATTGTCTCAGATTTGAGTTGAATTTATTCAGCATGGATGGAGGCTGTGTTTCATTCACCTCTGTGTTCTCCTTGTCACTTTCACCACTCTCAGGAGAGGTTGTCACAGTGATTGAATTTAATACTCCTGTTAAAGCATGTTGAGTGCGGGGCGCAACATCACACAACATACCTTCCAATAAAGCTGTGTTTTTAATGCCAGCTATCTTTGACTCCTATTGTATCTCTATAAGTGTTCTTAGATACATTTCTAAAATCTGTGATCCCATAAACCTTGTGTGTTAAACACAGTGTGGATAAGCAGGGAGTAGATATGCTGACCTCGGGACAGGGACTGAGGGGTTTGTCACATTGTGGTCCTGCAGTTAGGTGCGTGTGACAGGTTTCTGAGCCAGCATGACAGCTAGTACAGTTTGCCAAGGATTATAAGTGCGCAGTCACATGTCACTAATTGTGCTGTGCTAAGCTGCGTCCGTGTAACTATGCAGGGCACAGTGGGCTATAGTTACAGTGACAGTAGAGCTGTGCTGTGTTCTCCTGTCCCTGCTCTTTTGCTATGCTGGTGCTATAGGAGCTCATTATTGGGATTTGTGAGTGAGGTAAGCCCTCATTAGAAAGTGGATGGCTCCTTTTAAGATTATCTTCAGAAGAGCGTGTGACATTTATGAGCCAAAGTGTGAAAGGCCATAGCCTGCTAATTCTTTGATCCTTGTAATATACTATTTAGCTAATTTCACCCTCTATGTTGATATAGGGGAGACATTATTCTCTAGTTCAGAATCTTAAGCATTATGTTGCTGTGAGCGATGGCGTTTTTACAGTGATTTCACTGCGTCATGTGCAAGGTGTTGATGGATGGCAGTCAAAATAAAAAGCATGTAGCAAAAAAAAATTTCTGATTTAACAGTGAAGGCTGGCTCACAGTGAGATCACAGTAAGCTGTAGATCATAAATGTTTCCATGATAATTTACAGAGCTCTGTTTTTGCCCTGCCAAGTCTCTGAAAAACAACCGACTCATCCGAAACACTAAAACAGCAGCAAGAGTGCTTGTCTGAGGCAATATCACTTGGTCACTTTATCTTATATTGTCATGTCTGTAGGAGCTTGAGATTCTTTTTGAAAGTCCCTCAGGCAGTTTCATGAGTGATGAAAAATGAAACTCAGGAAAAGTGCTTGGTTGGACACAATGAGCTTGCACCAAGTAGATGGCCTTCACAAGCCTGATTTATACGTGTTTTGCAAAGTACATCCAGACAAAACCCTTTCCCTGTGTGTCATTCTTTCAAAGAAGAAACATACGTGTCCTTTAAAACCATTTAGGTCTGAAGAATGTATGAATGAACTAAATCAACTGAGGGTTGGATGTCAGCATATATCCAGTGTGCCATTGTGTGATGTGGTTGCATCAGTAAGTCAAAAGTCCAAAGTCTCCTGCCGGAGGAGACCTGGCCCCACTCAAGTACTTGGCCTTGTGTTTTAGGCTTTCTAGGCTCAGGTTCATTAAACTGCTCTGATCTGTTTCCATCAAGCTGTAGCCTCTAGACTGATGAATGTTATTCTCAACAGGATTCAGAATCATTATAGTTGTGTTTGTGAAGCTATCAACAAATAGTCAGTGCATGTTTTACATGCTCAACGGTAAGGCCCTGCTAACATGTCCTGCTAACATGTCCTGCTAATATTTCCTGCTAATTTGTAGCCTGTTGGTCATGACTGGATTGGTTTTATGTATTGTGGAATGTTAAGGACATCTATAGAGATCCCTAACTATTTTCATGGGTTTAAGGTCAAGCATTAATATCAAACCTCAGAATTCTGTGGAACAGAACAGTGATTTTGAAATTCTGTTCTAATCTAAAATGGCTGCTGTTATGTCATTCAGTAGACTGAAAAAGGGTTGAGATCTGTTGCTGCTGTCCCCTAAAATAAGCAAGTACACATCCTCACCTCACTTGTTGCCCCAGTTCTGTTGGTGTTGCTTTTATTTCCTGCCATGGTACGCATGACATTCTATCCTTTGTTCTTTTTTTCTTTGTCCCCTTTCCATTCCCCTTTGCAAAGACTCATGGGAGGATTTCACAGATTTGGTGGAGCAAATGCAAATGCTTGATGAGTTTGAAGGTGCGTATCGTGGCATTACCCGTCCAGCTCCCGCCATTCCAGCCCACCCACCTGGGGCTCTGCCTCCAAAACGAGCCTGCGGGGGAGCCGTTTCCATAGCCATCATCCCACCCCACCCCACCCCTCGTCTCTCTCTCTCTCTCTCTCTCTCTCTCTCTCTCTTTCTGTCCCACTCCCGTCTCGGAATTCACTGAACCTGCATGGCATCCCACCCTCTCCCTTCCATGCCCTCCTGAAGCAGCTGATGTGGTGCTCACATGCGCCACTGGGACTGAGAGCTCAATGCCAGGGCTGATATACACATTTTCCCTCAGTGAACGACAATGCCTAAAGCCCCTGCATCCACATTTGGCCCTAAACCACAGTATAAACATCCTCTGATAAATGATGGTGCTACTGAGTTTGGTAACATTTTTGCTGCAGGCTGAGAAAATCCATTAAACAGGCATAGATCCAAACCTCTGGTTATGTTGCAAAAAAACTACCTAGTTCATAAGCCTTTAGATTTGTAACCGAAGCATTAAATAGTAGTGTAAAAGCATGTTTTTAATGAAATGTGAATAGTCAGAATTATCGCTGTTTTTCTTACTGTACTCATGCATGTGGAGCACCTTTTATTTTTATGAAATGATCAGTAAGAACATTTTAAAAGCTATTGTCAGTTTTAGATTGAACTTTGTTGTGGCATCTGAATATATGGTGTCCTAATATGAAAGTATCTAATGTAGAATTTAAGTATAGGTGTCACCATTTCAGAGGGGATATTTCTCTCAGAAGCTAATTTAAATACAATGTTAGCGAACAGTCTGCTGCACAGGATATGCAAGTTAACTAACATAACTGCATGTAATAAAACATTGTGACATTCTGCCACATGTTATGCTAGTTATAGTAGTGTTTACATTTTCAGCGTAAATAATGAAGTTAAGTCATTCAATTATTAAAATAATATAACACATTCTGTTTGTTGCCAGGAGTTGCAAATGCAGCAGTGCAGATTATAAAGTTGTGCAGGATGGAGATGATTTTGTGAGGAGATTGATTCCGCCTCTGCAGAAGATGCTGACAGTGAGTCCTCTTGATGCATTTCTCTCAGCTCAAACTGACAAAGGCACAGACAGCCAGCATTGGGCCTCTGCTTTATATTTGGCATCTTCCTCACTTTAAACGCTTGTCACTTTCCATCCTGCTTAGCTAGCTGTAGCATCTCTGTGATCAGCTGTAGAAGATTCCTGTAAAGCGGTGCGCTAACTAGAGAGAACTGCAGTACCACTATGACAAAAATGGCCCAATTTACATGTACTGTATATCTGTACATGTGCTATCCTTGATCAACAGTAACAGTAAATACAAATTAAACTTCAGTGGAGTTTACAGTGGAGTGGTAGCTGTTTATTCTATACTGACCTAAACACCTGATCCTCAAATAATTGTATTTTAATCTCATTTATATACTTTATATACTTTCATTGTGTGCAGTTGCCAGAGCCACCCATTTGACTTGTGTGGTGCTGTAATAGAGGTAGTCAGCCAGCTCCCCGCATGGAAAAAAACAGCCTGACTCTCTGAACAATGACTTAATAAGAGCATATATGGCAACACCGGAGGCAATTAGTTCCTGAACTGTTTTTATTGGCTAATAGACAGAATGCCCATTGATAATGACCCCACCCATAGAACACTGTCTGTTCAGTACAGAGTTACAGAGAACACAATTTAGGAAAATGCCACTCAAGTCAGTACACCTAATGGCTTTATTAGATAGTAATCTGTTATCCTCAGGGCTGGTTGAGTGGCTTACTCCTGCTTTCATGACCATAATGAGTGATATCTGTTATTTGTCTTTACAAATGGAAATGTAATATGTAAAAGTTTTATATATTAAAGTTCCATTTTCCCATGAATGTGCACACAGGAGGTTTTCTATCCTGTCTGTCAGCACAAAGGAGAGCAGGGAGTCCTTTCCCATTTTCAGCATCTCCCCCCTCCTGGGGGCTCTCTGGGTGTGTCAGCCTGCTGTTCAGTCCTTCCTGGCATCTTTCTCCCAGAGCAATTAGCTGAAAAGCAGTCGTGACAAAATAACATCTTGTTCAATTTCATCTTTCATTAGGCAATACAAAATATCCCTGACAGACATTCCACTTTCATTACATACTGTATATGATTTGAACTGACTGCAGTTCAGAGAGAGCTTTGGATAACCAAGTGATAATGTAGATCCCAGTATTATCTGAAATCTTCAACAGAATCTGAAAGTGCATATTCATGTATGTGTAAAGCCATGAAATATCTCTTTGGGCAGTATTAATAAAAATAAAACTGGGATAAATGTCACAAAATAGACATGCAGAAGTTTATTTTAATGTGTGATACTGATGTAAAAATGAATGCAATTTTGAGTTTTTTTCTTTCCAAAGTGCTTAACCTTGAGCATTCTTTCAGAGATGACATTTTGTCTTAGCTGTCTTCGCAGTGCTTTTTGTTGTATTCATTTTGTAGTGTACTGTTCAGTACCTCACATGGAGATTGTGGCTTTCAGTGATTTCAGCCGCCATCTCAACACTGCTATGAACTGCGAGGTTTATGGAGTTGACCACTCCCCTGTGCATCCGTAACAGCAGATAGTGAAAAAATCAAAATGGACACTACTGTGCAAAAGGGAAGTCCACCTAGGAGCTGGTAATACTGAAGGCTATGCTTCTGAAAGAGTATAGTACTGTACTTTCTCAAGAATGCTCTTTAGAGAAAACATATGTATTGTCAAACAACAGACCAGTAAGTGTTTGGGGCAATAGTGGTTAGGATAGGTAGGTTAGAGACTGAATAGAAGTCTGGGGGTTTGAAATATGGATGGGACACTCATGTGTCTTTGGACTAGCTGCTTCTGAATTGCGCCAGTAAACCTCTGCAGTTGACACAGTTATATGTCAGAAATGCAGAAGACTGGGATGGAGTTTTGTCTGGGTGTTACTTCGATGACTTGCAGTTAAAATGGAGGAAAAGCACACAAACACCCTGACTAAATCCACATGTTTTTTCCCATGCAAGTAGTGCTTTGTTAAACATGAATATCTGAATAAAAGTGTTAAAGTTTTGTTTAACATTATTAATTGCTTATGATAGAGTTCAAAAGATTCTCATCTGTACATCAAGAACCTTTCCATGTTTTTGAAACGGAACGCAATGTCCCATCTTATAAAGAAGCAAAATAAAAACAGGTCATGTGATCCATTAACATGTTTTCATTACAGGCATTTCTCCTGTGGCCATAAACCCTCTGCATTTCCTCCTTCTTTCTCTTCACACTCTTACGCATGCCTGAATCTTTTCTTACAGTAGATTCCCACATCCTGTTTGTTTTGTACATTTAAACATGAGTAAATAACCATTTTCCTCTGCAGATGAACATTGCTTGAAAGTGATACGGCACAACATTCCATTTGCATCGATGTTGTTAGGTGGAAATTCAGTTGACACAAATTTGGCCTTCTTAACGGGCAATGCTTGTGTCAGTAACTCCTTCCTCCTCTCTTGGTAGACCCCAAAGATCCCATCACCATCGAGAGGCTCAACCTGATGAACATGGCCAAGCTGAGCATCAAGGGACTGATCGAGTCGGCCCTCAACCTGGGCCGAACCCTGGACTCGGATTACGCCCCCCTCCAGCAGTTCTTCGTGGTGATGGAGCACTGTCTAAAACACGGCCTGAAAAGTATGCCATCAGCAGCTGTTTATTCACACATTGCATGTGATTTAATTTTCTCTGCTACAGAATACAGAGTTTTCATGACACAGTCAGGTGGTTAGGTTTTATGGTCGAGTGTATGCAATGAAATGAAGCTAAATGATAGTCACAGCGACCTGTTACATCCTCTGGCAAGCCTTGGCCAGCTAAGTGTTTTCAGCAGCGGTGGACATATTGAGAGCTTGACCTCTGTTTTTATTTCTTTAAATGTTGACAAACAAGCTGACTCCTTTTTCACTCTGCATATTTACTTGTATCACACATGATTAAGGTTTTGTTGACTCGGTTTTGTTAATATTAAAGTCTTTTTTTAATTTATCTGGAGTCTGAACAAACAAAAGGCCACACTGTCCAAGAGGTTGGAAATCTTTTGCTTCAGCTACAACATTTGTGTTGTGTGAATCACTGTGAATCACTGTTTCATCATTATCAGTAATATTGAATTTCAGTGCTGACTGTTCATACAAGATGCTTGAGAATGAACATAAAAGTTGGTATGACTACCAGTGTGTATGACCATCTGTACATTTAAGACCAGAGTCTGCTTTTATTTTCTTGCAGCCAAGAAAACATTCCTTGGACAGAACAAGTCTTTCTGGGGTCCCCTGGAGCTGGTGGAGAAGTTAACCCCTGAAGCAGGAGAAATCACAGCCAGTGTGAAAGATCTCCCTGGACTAAAGTAAGCTTTGCTTGTGGAAATGGCATGTTCAGCGATCATAAAAAGCCTCAGGCAGTGTTTCATTTCTGTGACATTTTTTTGCTATAGTTAGGTAAATACATAGTTATTGTTACTTATCAATTATTTCATATATGTAACTGGTTTTACTGGAAGTAATAAACTATAGTCATGTATTTGAAAGTACATTATATTTGCTATGTCTGGTTAAATAAGATATAAGGTTTTTGTTAAGCTTTAGAGACAGCGGTGAAGGTCATCCCCTCAGCTTTACTTGTGCTAAATGTCTGATAAACTCTTGCCCCCACTGGCTGTCCAGGGAAATCTGTGTCTGTGTGAAACCATGTGAAACAATGTTGAAAGGCGCAAAGGACAGTATTTTGGCTTTAAATTCCAGTCTCTCTACAGAACAATATAGTAAAAATAATGATATACACATTTTACACACATTTGCTACTTTTTGTAAATTAAATGTAGTTTTAATTATATCTATTTGTAAACAGCAGGCAGCTGGTCACGAGCATGTCTTCCCCTAGGGTACAGTGTGATTTGATGGGATGGGATGGGAAAAGGCCAAGAGACAACATGAAGTTTTGATCTTTCAGGAAAAAATCCCAGACAGAATCAGTCTGTGCTAATGAAAGAATGCAATAAATAAAAATGTTGAAAAACCCTTGATGCATAGTACATTTGATGCTGGTGATGCAGGGATAGGTGTCTCTGGGAGGAAGTTTCCAAGTGCATTGAAAGGTCTTCTTCCTTAAAGATACTTGCCTGAAAAAGTGTGGTTCTTGCCAGTGGTTGTTTCATAATGCTGGATTAACTCTGAAGGCTTTAAAAACCCAAAGCCCAAGTTTTCAGCAACAATGATTTTTTCCCCTTTTAGAACACCAATAGGAAGAGGAAGGGCATGGCTTCGCCTTGCCTTGATGCAGAAGAAGCTGTCGGATTACATGAAGACTCTGATCAACAGGAAGGACCTGCTGAGGTAGGGATTTCAGTACAGTCAACCATGCTGGTATTGCAAAGACACTTAGACAAGCACTGCATCTAATGAAACACACTAGAAAGATCCCCTAAGGAAAGTCCTTTTTGTCTGGCTGCTGTCTGTCCCAGAGTTACACACGCTTTGGTCTGTCTCTGCAGTGAATTCTATGAGGCGAACGCTTTGATGATGGAGGAGGAGGGCGCGGTGATCGCCGGGCTGCTAGTGGGGCTCAACGTTATTGACGCAAACCTGTGCATGAAGGGAGAAGACCTGGACTCTCAGGTAACAGTGCTGTTTACCCAGAGACCCTAAGACCTTGGCTGCAGGTCACTCAGATCTGAGATTCTCTCCTGATCACAGCTGTACTGAGAACTACTGCTGGAGCAGGCTGTAGATGTATGTAGCAAAAGGCTCATTTGCTCTTGAGGTGGACTGAAACCACTGATGTGCAGCCAGAGTTTTTGCTGTTTGCACTTTTTAGCCCTGTGTAAGCTGTGAACTCCCTAAAGAGGCTGGGGAGCCCATTCCATACTGATGCTCTGTGGGAGACACACACAGCCCTGGTTGAAAACAAGCAGTGTTAGTGTTTTGCTAACACGGCTTACCTCTTTCTTTGGCTGTGGGGGATTTCATGATCAGCTTTGGCATGGTGTTCGGTTAGTGACTTTGTGCTCATGTTATTTCCTTGCAGGTTGGCGTGATCGATTTCTCTATGTATTTAAAGGATGGAGGCCACAGCAGCAAAAGCACAGAGGGGTAAGTCCACAAATGTCCAGCCTGGAAGTCATTATTGTGAAACTGGGATTAAAGTATGTCTTTGCTCTCTGTCAGAATTCTTGTTACTCCCCCTAGAGTTACACAGGCACTTTGGGTAAAAGCCTCTGCCAAATGAACAAATGAATACATGTAATGTAAATGTAATTCTCTCTGTCACATTGCAGTGATGGACAGATCACAGCAATACTCGATCAGAAGAATTATGTTGAAGAGCTGAACAGACATTTGAGGTATGGTCGTTTCAATTAAGAACATATGATATGACATGTCATGAGATACACCCAGATTAATGATTAAGATACTGTCTTATGTGATTGCCTCAAAATTGCCTCTCAGAATATATTTATTCTCAGTCCAGTTTATTTTTGATTTCTCTCACAGTCCAGTTTATTTTTGATTTCTCTCACAGTGCCTCAGTGAATAATCTCCAAGCCAAGGTTGATGCACTAGAAAAATCAAATACAAAGTTAACAGAAGAGGTGGGTATAAACTGTACATAAATGTTTATGTATATACGTATACATTGCTTTAAAAAGCCATATTTTAGAAACAATATATTTGTCGGTTTTATCCTTAATTAGCTTGCAGTTGCAAACAACAGGATCATAACACTGCAGGAAGATGTGGAGCGAGTGAAGGAGGAGAGCTCTTACCTTCTGGAGTCCAGTCGCAAGGTACTGGCATCTCATCCTGATGTCATATCATACTGTAGCTCCACAGCTCTTAACCCTTGAGATACCCTTTTAAAATATGGTAAACAGTGAGATTCTTATCTGCCGGGTGACACTTAATATTAAACGCATGTTAAGTTTTGTCATGCTGTTTTCAGGGTTTTGATTTCATTCAAGTAAAACACTAATGTGATGTGGTTTTTGGTATCTATATGTGTGTGCGTGTGTGCTTGTATGTGTGTGTGTGTGTGCGTGCATGCATGTGTGTGTGTGTGTGTGTGTGTGTGTGTGTGTGTGTGTGTGTGTGTGTGTGTGTGTGTGTGTGCATGTGCGTGTGTGTGCGTGTGTGTGTGTGTGCGCATGTGCGTGTGTGTGTGCGCATGTGTGTGTGTGTGTGTGTGTGTGTGTGTGTGTGTGTGTGTGTGTAGGCATCGAAAGCAGATGGGAGCACAGATGGACAGGTCCTGGGAGAGGCACGCAAGCAGCTCAAAGAGGAGACTCGTTTGGTCAGTTCCTCTTTTTAAAAATATCTGTTACCCCTTTTCCACCAACGCAAACTACATGCTAGTTCTGGGCTGGTGCTAGTGCCAGTTCAGAGTTGCTTCAACTTGCAAACCTTCTAAGAACGGGTTTGCTTTCCCACTGTCTAGAGAGCCACCATAGAGCCACTTCATTACGTCATTGTATACGTCTATATGTCTCTGCTTTCCTGCTAGCGTCAAGCTAGCAGTGGTGGCTGGTGAGCTGGAAACGGGAAGCCTAACCCCTACCTTTAAATCTATCATTACTTTCAACCTGTTCCCCTTTATCCTCCTTGATTAACAATAAAACAAATAATTCACAGAATAGTTGACACCAATCACATAAATAGAGTAAATGATCATGCTCGCAAAACACCGCAGATTGTCTGTAGTTTGTGTGCTTGCGAAAGCTACAACGTGAGATTAATTAACAAGGATGGCATTTATCGATTTAAATTATGTTAAATGCTTATGACACATCACAGCTTTTGTGAGGTCTGTGTTCTACACATAAATATTCATTGCACTCAACCTAACCTAAAAGTTTATTCTCAGTAATTTAAATCGATTTAACAAAATTTAGCTCCTTTCTGTAATTTGAATTTTGTAACACAAGAAAGCTTTAATGTGATATATTTAAAGCTTTGGGATTAGTTGCCACTAAATTGCCATCCTTGTAAATTAAACAATCTCATGCTGTAGCTTTTGCAGTAGCACACAAATTTCAGACAATCTGCGGTGTTTCGCGACCGTAGTGTTTTGCTAGCTTGCAGCCGCCACTCCAAGCTAGTAGGAACAAACAACAACAATAAAAACAAGAGAACAGTGCTTTAAAAAAACAAACTTGTCCACTACACTTTATACAATGTTAGCGTTTTGTGAAGCCAAATGTTAAGTGACATAGGTGGGTGAGTCAATGGCAATGTTAGAAAGTAGCATGCTAACGTTAGCTACTATTACCAAGGTTACAGCAAGCATAGCTGCTAACTTCTCACATCAATGATACGTTTTAGTATTTGTTCACATAGGTTAAAAAAGAAAACTGTTAATTCCAACCTGGTATAAACATTTAGCAATAATGCGGTGATATGTGGTGGTAATGTTTTGACATAATGTGTCCAGACACTATCAAGCACATATAAATGTAGTTGTAAGGTGTCAGTGGTGCTCTGTGGGCTGTGGGACTGAAGCGTGAGCTGTGTGTCTCTCTCCCAGGATACGGAGAAGGAGCTGGATGTGCAGATGGGCATGAGGCAGGAGATGGAGATCTCCATAAGGATGCTGGAGAGGGACATGAGCGAGAAGCAGGACGCCCTGCAGGCCCTCAGGCAGCAGCTGGAGGACCTGCTGACGCTCAACCAGGAGCTGACCCACAGGTCACAGGTACGTCCGTCCGCACACCGCACCGGCTGGGTCAGACCCTTCTCCCAGCGGTAGCAACAGGCAAGCTCACAGAGGCCCTCTAGTGGCAGCTTGATGATCTTGCACATGCTGGTGCAGGTCTTTGGCAAATACTACATTGAGATGTGCGTCATATTTCCTTTGAAATGTTTGTCAGTTTTCATGCCCTGCCGGGTGAGGGTTCTCTTTGACTCTAAGGAAAGATTGTCAAAAATTCCTTAGTGTGAAATATGTTAATAAAAGGAGAACTGGTAGCACATGAAAGCATATTTATCTTACGATATAGATAAATGTATAACTAACACAGCATTCGAGAGGCTAATTTTACTGTTGTAATGTTGATTTTGACATCAGAGCTCTGACACGGCCGCGAAGCAGAAGAGTGACATCATTGGCCGCTTGGAGGAGAAGGCAAACCAGATGGCAGGGACAATTAAACAACTGGAGCAGAGGTAGGTCTCACCCACCCTCACCCTCACTCTACAAAGGTACTGTAGTCTCACCCCACTCCCTGCTCTTCACTGTACAGAAATAGGCCTCACCCTACTCCCTGCCCTCACTTTATAGATGTACTTTAGTCTCACCCCACTCCCTGCCCCTCATTGTACAGAGGTAGTGTAGGCCTGCCCCTCGCTGTACAGAAATAGGTGTCACCCCACTCCCTGCCCCTCACTGTACAGAAATAGGCTTCATGCCTACTCCTTGCCAAACACTGCTATATGTTTGCCAGGCTCATAGGTAAGGATATATCAACCAAACTAAGAGTGAATTTTCACTTGACATTTTGGCACTGCATTCAGACTCATCAAACAGATCCGTAGTTTTGCCGTGTGTTTAATTGGTGATAAATATGAATTCCTGCATCTTACCTGCCAGCCTCAGAGGCATGTTGAGTGGCTGGTTCTCCTCCCCTGTAATAACTGTGTTCCTTCCTCTTCTCTTCCTCATTATTTTGCCCTATCACTCCATTTTCACTTTACCTCATCACTTGGTTTTCTCCTTCCCCTGACCAGTGAAAAAGATATGGTGAAACAGGCCAGAAGCCTTAATTCTGCAGCAGAAAAACTCCTCCAGAAACAGCATTAGGCCACAGAAAAATGCATACCGAGTTTCCTAAACCCGATGTTGACTTTGATTATACATTCTTGTGTAATATAGATACAACTAAACTAGGACATTGATTTCCAGGTCGACCATCCATTGCAATTTGTTTTATTGAAAGGTAGAATACTTTCCACGAGTTTCCTGAGATTGCAACCCCTTTGCACCTGCTTCAGTTAGTGACATCTAAAGCTGTCCCCCTCTCCCCCTGCGTGCCCCCTGTGGTTGTAAGCAAAGCTCCGTTATCAGCCCAGGGAGAAATACCATGGGATTTTAAGGCTGCATATTTGGCAAGAATTCCTTCGCTGGAGAACAGTGTAGCCTTGACTCAATACTTCTGATGTGTGTGTGTGTCCTCTATTATACCAGACATGTAGCTAGTGGAGTGTAGACATGGATCTGTGTCCTGCAGCTGTGCAGGTCTAAGAAAGCGCACCCTTTTCTAAACACATCTTTGAGTGACAGATGGCAGGTCAGCACATTGCTGACACCCACACTCTGTCTCTGTCTCAGAGCCTTGGAATATGGAAACACGAGTTTAAGCCGAAGCCGTCGTCTGCGTTTTATTTGGACCGGCAGGACATGGTAGTCTGGTTCAGCACGAATGTTTGGGCTTCACAAGAGAATGCAGTATTGTGACAGAGGACAAATTTGTTGGTGTGGATGTAGTCCTGACCCCAGCTTCATAGCCTAGAGGGGATGTGTTGAGCTTCTTGAAAAATTTGAACCCACAAGTTTCATCCACTTCTTTCTGGCCAGACAATAGGTTGTGCATTGAAGCTAGAATTGAATTTGGCAGTAGGTGTTTAAGATAGATCAAAGATATTTGAGTATTTGACAGTACCAAACACCAAAAATAAGTATCACAGTCATTAGTTGAAAAGATTTTTGAGCCATCTTTTAATTGGTTGGTTGTTTAATTTTACTTTACAAAGGTTAGGACAATTAAATTTGTTGGTGGTCTTCTTTTGTTGGTTATTAGATAGGTGATCATTTCCAGAGCGTGTGCTGGAGAGGCTGGCTCCCTCAGTTGGAGCATTAATTGCATAGAGACTTAATTTTTCTTGAAACTAAACAAAATGTATAACTGATTATAATGAAAAGAATTATTCAGGTTTTGCTTTTTTTATTTCCTATTTGCTGATGAATCATGTGCCTGAAATACATTGTTAACTCATATCATTAGTAGGGACAGGGGAATGAAACCTAGAGTTCCAAGGTCAAGAAACCAGCTAGTTCCAGTGCATTATCTTTAAACAATCCAAATGAATATGTAAGGTTTTATCATTTTTATGAAAGTCATGGTTGGGCTGATAATGTACCTGATGCGTAATGGAAAAGTGGAAAATGTATGTTTATTTAACATTGATGTGAACTGTAGTAAAATAGCATAATAAACAAGAAACACTGGCCTGATTCACCTTCTTTAGATAAATCATTCTATTATTTTCACCCCTATTTATTTTCGGTCTGTTATTTGGGTTCAGTTTCTTTAATTTTTTCATTGAAATGGGGACCCCCCCCCTCCCCGCTTCAGACTTTTGTTTTACCTCAAGTTCATGTGGCTCAACATCCAGCTCCCGACAGGCCAAGCCGGGAAGCGACATGGCCGCCGACACCAGCCGACTCTTCAGGGAGGATTTTGGGGACAAGATCAGGAGGCTGCTAAAGGAGCTGGAGCAGAGCAGCTGAGGAGGGTAAGGGACACCTGTCCCCACAACACCCCAGGAGGTCAGGCCAGTGGAGCCAAGCTGCTGCAGTAGGAGGCGTTAGGATGTGAGGAGCCGAGCTGCTGCAGTAGGAGGCATTAGGATGTAGGGAGCAGAACTACAGCAGCAGGAGGCGTTAGGATGTGAGGAGCCAAACTGCTGCAGCAGGAGGCGTTAGGTTGTGAGGAGCCGAGCTGCTGCAGTAGGAGCAGAACATGCACCAACTGGCCAAGTTCCCACGGCAACATCTTGCAAATAATGACAGGGAACTAAACTGACTACTGAACCTTTAGAAGGATTTGTAAGTAGAAAGTTTTAGTTGGGTGTTTTTTTCTTGATAAGGTGAAGTCCACTTCAAAACAATTAAAATAATATATAATAAAATATAATAATGTTGTAAAATCTCTGGAGCTGAAGCAGGAGAGGGAGGGATAGAGATCTGTATCTGGCAACAGGCCCTCCTCTCCACACAAAGGTGTTATGCAGCAAATAGACAGCATTAGAAAGATATCAGTGCTCTCCAACGGTGACTGTTTCCTACAGTAAGAGATCCTCCAGCTTTCCCCATCACTCCTTATCATTCAGGGTATCACTACACATGCTTGTGGGGCTGGGGTGTTCTCTTTCTCTATCAGGTGGGTATCTCAGCAGGCGAGTCTGTGTGTGAATCATGGTGTGAGCACATGGATTGAGGGTACACAATTCGTTTTTCTGTGAAAGGAGCTAACAGCAGTCAAAGAAGAGAATGTGAAACTAACAACGCTGCTGGGTTACATGCTGCAGTGCTTTCATACTGCAGTCTGTTTCTAGTGCAGTACACCAGATGGATTCAAAAGATGATTAGCTGGTGTGGTTTACATTACATTACGTTACATTAAATTCATTTAGCAGACACTCTTATCCAGAGCAACTTTAGGCACAAGAGAACAGGAGTGTATCCATCCATGTTGAATGAGCAACAGTGTCAGACCAGGCTAACAAAATTCCCAGACTACTGAGTGTGAGCACAACACCATTCAAGAACTACCACAGGTAAACTTATGCTAATCTAAAATTAGACAGCCTAGAATACGAAGGGAGGTCCAGTATAAGAAAAAGTGAAACATTTTCCACATATGAAATTGAGTCACTCCACAATTCAATACAGGCTGTATGATTCATGATATGAATTTCCTTTATGTCAGTGGAGCTCTCAAGGGAGTCCTGCACATTTATTTACTAAGACAATTTTTTCACTGTTATTTTGCCCTGCTCAGCGTCTCTTATGAAAGGGCTAGCCTGTTGTAGATATTACCTATTGCCCTTAAATCTCCCCAAATAGCAAAAAGGTGTTCTGTTACTCACTAACTTAATGTTATTATACTCTCTAGTTTTACCACTTCTGCCCTGTAGGGTTTTGTTCTTCCACACAAGCAGTGCTATTCCTTTTAGCCTGGAAACCAGAACACATTTCCCAGAGTTCCCTGCTGATGTTCAGTTGTGTGTGTAGGGGATGATTCAGGGAGACCAATCAGTGGCTTCCCTGTAGAACTGTGGGCTCGAATGGAATTGCTTATTTTCAAAATGAACATTTTTCCTTTAATATTAGTCTGAACAAACCAAAATGATATTGGTGGATCAGATGAATTTGCTGATTGAAAACGGACACAAACCAGTGCTGAATCTCTCCTTCTTCTGTGGCTCAGTCTTTTTAAGGTGTCAGTGCTCAGACTTGACATTGCCTCTGCTGTATAGGAGTTAAACAGTGTCTACTGAGGGAAGGGGAGAAAGACATTACAGAGAGCCATGCCTCTGTTTACTGTCACCAGCGAATGTATCACTGGTTTCTATCGGTGATCGACCTACAGCCCTTAGCACACCTGACTCGTTGGGTGGAAGCTTTTCCCACTTGGTTTGGGAGTACACAGGTAAGCCAGGCCTGGAGTCTGGACCCTAAAGTCCAAGTGCTGCAGCATTCTACACTGCAATACGGTTATAGTTTCACATGTAAAAGAGCTCAAATTAAGCAGTCACTCTCCAGTGCAAATGAAAAAGAACAACTGACATATTCTCCAGCACAAACAAACCTTATTTTTGTTGTTTTAAGGTGCCTATCGAAAACCAAGGATGGAGAGGTAAGCGTAAGATTACCTAATTTCATCAAGTACCTTACAGGATGCTTCCGATAAGTACACATATTAGAGTGTGTTTTGAGTCTTACAGGTGTTTCCAGTGGAGAGTTCTCTACATTCAGGGTGTTTATGTCTGTAATTAGTGTTTGCCGGTGTTTGAACAATTTTGTGGGAAAAGACCAGGTATCAGTGTTATGAGTCATATTGCTAATAAAGCATCTTAACCCTCTTCATGCTAACTAGTTAATATTCTGTAGATTGGAAACCTATCTACAATATGTGTGACTGCTTGAAAAGGTCTAAGGTACTGCAATAAAGCTTTTGAGATATTGATTCATGAAATAGAGTGGTTTGCACTTCATTACATATTTCTGAGACATATTAGAGTATGGAGACCCACATTCCACACAGATATATACATTTATTTCTGTTTTGCGTGTGTGTCGCCTACATATTCATCTGATCTGAACACTGTTAACATGAAGAAGAACTGCATGCGAGCAGCCCATACTTGATACAACTTTGGTGTGAACTCAGTCTCTTGCCTGCAGCCATATATGCTTCACAAGATTTATAATCATAATGTTACATAATGTACATGGTATTAATGCACTGCCCTCTGACAAAGCCCATAAAAGCAGGTGAAGCGTTTTTCATTCCCTGTCTTTTGTTGACACTGCTTTACCCAATGGGGAATAAAGCAGGTCCTTCAGGTCCTAACCGTATTGATGAAATGTTTAATTTTATTGATGCAGTTTAGTTTTTGCTTCATCAGTCGCTGCTGGTGGTGACATTCACAGCGTTGCAATGATACATGTACTCTCTTGTAGAAAACAGGTAGAAACTGTGGAGAAGTTTTCTGTGGAAGCCCTGTGCCAGCGAGTTGACGTTTCCTTTTTCACACTGGGAAAGGTTGTGTGTGCCATTTAAAGTTAGCACAACAATACGAGTAAAACTGACACTGGCCCACAAAATGTGTTGGTGAAAGAAGTTAGTATGACTGAATTATGGGTGCTTAAATCTGGACACATCATCAAAAACCATATGGCTGTCGGTCTTCAGACACTGTTAGGAGTAAGGGTCTTGCTGTGTGACTTTGCTTTGGATCGGGTTCATGTTCATTTCATTCATGTCCACATCCCTCACAGTCTCCTCATGTGAGTGAATGAATGAATGCATGAATTCCATGAAGGTGCAAGTGAAACTGAAAACTGCTCTTGTATTTCAGTCACGTAAAAAAGACATACCAGCATTATCAAACACGTAATGACATCTTTATTTTTGAAATGTAATGTTTTATTTATGTCATTGAATGTCATATGCATATATAATGATTTTCACATTTCACAAGCTGCACCAAGCAAAGTTTAACAATCCTAACCATTTGTAGAGCTGGATTTCATCATTCGTCATAAGCAGTGCAGTTTCATGTATACTGGAGTACTGCAGTGTGCACTGAATAGAGCACATTTCTTGGAATAGGAGTAAAAGTAGGAAATTTAAAGCAAATGTGGTACAATTCTTACTGGCTGAAGAACAGCTACAATATTAATTATCTTGCACATACGGACTTGATAATAATGTCCTTTTAAATTCTGCAGTTTTTCTATCAGAGACAACTCTTTTGTTTGAAAAAATGAACACAACAGAGGTCATATGCTTGACATGTCAATGTGTGCTTTTTAGAGGGAAGCGTTACTGTCCTGCATTTGCATTGCCTTGAATAGGAGCACCTTGTCTCTTGTGTGAAATAAATGTATGTGTGTCACTGATGAATTCTGAAGGGCACTTTAGTCTTAATCTTGATTTTTAAGTCATTGCTCAGCATTAAACATTTCCATGAACAATCACTGTTTTCCATGCATTATGAAATTTCTATCAGAAGGATAAAGAGCAAGGATCGAAGGTGTGCAAGTAGGCAATGAGCTGACATATGAATGTACATTTACATTTAGCCATAAGGAACAGTCAGTGCTCTTGTTGAAAACACAATTAGAGATGAAAAGGAAGGCAGAGTAGCCTATTTCCACAAAAATATCAAACCATAATTGAATCCACAGGTGATTCTGCTTGAATACAGAACATTGTTTTCTGCAAGTGTATGCATGTGGGTCATATAATTGGTTTGCTGTAAAAGTAGATGGCATTGACTTACATTTTGACATTGATATTTACTCACGAAACAAAAAAAGATTGTATCATAAGAACATTCTATGACATGTACAGATGTGCATTTTCCCAAGAGTAAATGATGTTGATGTTTTTTGGTCACAACTACATCATTATGTTCTTTTGGAACTGGTATTAATTGGCCAACAGCTGCCTGAATAACAGTGAGATAGATGGTCAATGTCTTTGATGAAGAACACAAAGGAATCCAGGGAGGATTCACTACGTATCATAAAGCCCAGATCCAGCTCATTCAGTCAGTACTGGTGACAAGCATCACAACAAATGTTAGACCAATGAGGACAGTCTAGTCAGAACATACAGTTACAGTAATGAGACTTATGCATGTCAGCTGAACTCTGTGGCAGATCTCTGCTGTTTTGAAAGCTGTTTAGAGCACTTGGGACTTAGGCATCTTAATGGTAAGAAGGTATGCAGTTTAATACGAATACAGCTGACATGATGCTACTAATGATAATTTTCATTTTTATAAACTTCATAGAAGACCCAATTTCTATTATCTTGTATGTGGCAGCAGGCAGTTATATAAAACATTAGCCTTTATAGACTTAGGCCGTTCATCAATCCGGGTTTTTGTCCGTTCTTGCTTTCTCGTGAACTCGTTTGACCTCATCTGTCATGGCCCAAGTATGGTTCCAATACGAAGAACGCAAGTAACCAAGGACGCGTAAAATGCCCGGATTAAAAACTTAATATCATGTCCCCTCATAATTTAGTACAAAGAGGTATTCCGGTTTTGATGCATTAACCTCTAAGTGCAGCTAAAAGGATTTGTGGGCTGGTTATAGTTACTTTGATGGCTTCCTCTTTAGATTGGCTGACTCCGAGTTTAAAAAGTACATTATTTGTATGAACTGCCTGCATGCTTTGCGTGTAAAACCCTTTACTAAAAGTAACTGCAGCTGTTATAGATTGATGTAGTGGAATAAAAAGTAGAATATTTGCTTTGAAATGTAGCGGAATAAAAGTACAAAGTCCCCTAAATTGGAAATACTCATGCCAGGTACAAGTACCTCAAAACTGTACTGTAATGATGAAAAGTAACAATGTAAATTGTTTCACCTTATACAGCCCGCCCCACTCCCTGGTCAATCAACCACTTAGCTAGCAAGATACTTTGTTCATTTTAAAGACAATTCACGCGACTGTTTGGCTTAGGGCAGGTGCATCATAACACTTGTGATGTTAAATAACATTTTAGTACTCATCCTACCACATGAGTAAAATGACAAACACGAGTTTTGAGTTCCTTCTTTAACTTTATTATATGAACAAAGTAGCAGCCTATACTCTGGCAAAACACAAATGTAATACACAAGCACAATAAAACAAAAGTTTATCAAATGTTGCGCTGATAATGCCAGTGTTGTCATATCACTGCGTAAATGAGCTGAGCCCAGGCTATTGCGCAATAGCAAGTACGCAAGTACACATAGCATCTCAATCTCTGATACGTGCGTTCTCCGTCCTCACGATCTTGCAAGACCGTTCTTGGCAAGGACGCTTGGCAAGAACGTTCTTCTCAAGAACACAAGTACATTCTTGCGTTCTTGGAATTGATAAACAGCCTTAGTGTTTGTTGTGTAAAGAAAACGCTGTACTTATTCAAACAACCAGCTCTTTATATTTAGCCTTGCATTGCAAACAACCAGACCGTCTCCAAATAACTGCCTATACTGCTGTCATGGGTTAAAGATCTACGGCCCCACGCTAGAAATCCGGCTTGCAGCGATTTTAGATCAGGCAATAAATTATTACTACCGTATACGAGCTCTGATATTACAAGACCAGAACGCAATTGTATTAAAAACAATTACTGACGTAGTGTTTTTTCGGATTAGTTTTAACCAATGGTAGCCTGTTTAGGCGACGTACTGGCACTAGAGCACTGTTCTTATCCAATCGGCAACTAGTTTCAACTTTCTGTTAGGCGGTGCCAGGAAGTATTTGCGGGGACCGTATCAGTTGATTACTGCACAATAGGTTAGCATTCATTCAAATAGATGGAGCATGGAAGCGAAACTTGTGAAGGTTGGCGCAGACCAATGTTCCCTGTAAGATGCGCGCATGTACTGCCGCGCAACCAGTTCTCTCTCTTTTTTTTTTTTTTTTTTTTTGCAAAATTACAGTATCTTGACAGAATACTGCACAAAAGAAGCTGGCAATGACCCCATTCCATTATACTGTCATAAAAAAACTGACCGATACAAAGAACAGAGTTGCGCTCACTGTGCTTGGAGATGTGTTAGAAGAACTAGCTCAGCTGTGTGTGCTTGCAGAGAAGTAATCTTACGATCACGGATAGCATTGTCTTGCCAGAGCGAAAATGCAAAAACTACGGTCTCAGTATCTCGGAGAACGCGTTCACTGGAGCAAACGAGTAAACGAGCTGTTGGAAAGTGGGAGTGCGGTAAATACAACAGATATTATTCTGTTTGTCCGCAAAGTCTGCGAGCATCTAGATGCGTGACTGAGCATGGGGTAAATGACGTGACTAGACTGACGGAGAAGTTCCAAGCGCTTCTGAGGGAAACAGGCGAGGCTGCCACGATGCGCATCTGTCAACAGCACAACGATTTCAAGTTCACGGTTAAAGAAAAAAAATGGGAGCAATACAGACGTTTGCTGAGATGGTAACCTGGTCGCAGAAAAGTGAGAAGTTTCCAGTTCTGGTACAGCTGACTGACATTTGTGGCACATTCCAAGCATCTAGTGCAGACTGAACGCGGTTTCAGTATCATGAATCGCATCAAGACAAAATCACGGAACTGACTTGAGGTCACCCACTTGGACCAACTGATGAGAATCAAGTCAAGACAAGCAGAGGGCCCTATAAACCTTCACAAGGTCTACGACCACTGGAAAGGGGACAAAGACAGATGAGAGAAGATTTAAGGTAGAATATTTCCAACAATATTTAGTATTGATGTTAATGCTGACTGTAATACCCTTTTCATATGTGGGCATATAAATCTGTTTTTTAACTATTTATTAAAGCTTAAAATGTTTATAGGTTTCACTTTTTGTGTAATAATAAATAGCATGTGCTGTCATAATTCATTGAGCTTTATTAATTAGTTAACTGAAACTTAAAATTGTGTTTAACAACAACAACACAATCCCAAATGAGTCCCAAATGGGTCATCGAAATAGAGAGGGCGCACAGAATTCACTCTACCGGCAAGTCAAACGGCCCTCTCACTCTTATATTCAGACTTCTCAGATATACTGATAAGCAGGCTATTCTGAGAGCATATAGGCAGTCACAATCGCAGTTTGTTCATGGTCAGACCCAGCTGCTGCTGCTCCTGGACTACTCCAATCATACTGCGGAGTGTAGAAAGGCATTCTCACCGGTTCTGGCCTCACTTCGACAAAAAGGGATCCAGAGCTTTCTTCTCTACCCTGCACAACTGAAGGGTACCTATGGCTCTCAGACAAACATGTACGTGTCTGCAAGGTTTTAAACTCTGCCTCGCATCTATATATGGCCCTAATATTTATGACCCTCATTTCTTTGACAAAGTCAAACATAAGTTGCTTCAGATAACAGACGCCTCTATGATTATCGGGGGGATTTCAATTCAATTAAAGACCATCTTCATGACGCCTCACGTAACAATTCACTGTTGGCTAGGGTGGCAGCACCAGGTCATTTTGATACTTTTTTACGCAATTTAAATCTGCTGGATGCATGGCGTCTTAGGAGTTAGACCATCAAAGATTTCACATTTTTTTTCCTTTCGACATAAAAATGTAATCAATGCGAGAATGTGTATTATTTCACCCTGTATCCTACAATACGTTATTTCTAATGATATTCTACCAATCGTAGGTACTATCTGATCATGCAATGGTGCTGTACGGTTTTTAATTTTCTTCTGGAGTGGTCCGCTGCGGGAGATGGTGAGTCAATGTTTTTCTTCTCCAAAATGCGGGCATTTTGGAAAGTATTACAAAAGGCTTAAAGGAATTTCTAGAAATCAACAGAAACCCCGAAATCAACCCTCAACAGTTATGGGAAGTAACAAAATGTTTTATCAGAGGGTTTTGCCTATCTTTCAGTTCTAATCGAAATAAATCCCTAAATCAAACAATAGCTCAATTGGAGGCCGAAATTAAACAGATAGAAAGTTTACAAAAATATAATTTCCTGCACACAAGATTGACTCAGCTTGCATCTTTAAAAGCTGAGTTTAAGACATTGGCTAGGTCGAAAGGAGAGTTCTTACTACTCCGGACCAGACAATTATATTATGAGCATGCAGACAGACCCAGCAGGCTTCTAGCTTTGAGAACAGTGTCAGCGGTTAGCCTTTATTGACGCGATTAGAGATGCCAATGGTATATTAGTTTCACAGCCCCTTTTGGTTAATGAAACTTTTAAAACATATTTTTCTCATATTTATAAATCTGAGGTACTCTGAGGACTATGAAAACATTAAAGAATTTTTGAGTGCATTGAACTTACCATCTCTTTTAGTTGATCAGGCCAGACTTATGGATGTTCCTCTCACCCTAGAAGAATTGAAAGACACAGCCCTCTCAATGCAAAAACGCAAGTCCCCAGGCACGGATGGCATTCCGCCTGAATTACTGCTGGCAGTATGGGATCTTGTGGGTTCCTTTGTTATTGACTCTATCAATTACTCCTTGGAAATTGGCTCATTCCATAGGGACCAAAAAACAGCCCTAATTTCATTGCTTCTCAAAAAAAGCAAGGAACCGTTTCAATTCTGCTGCTAAAAATTCAGCTCTTCCCTTTTCTATCCCAGTTGAGTCTAGTTTCATATTCCATATTTAGGAATCAAAATTTACCCTAACCTCCAAATGATTCAGAAACAAAACTTTTCATCTACTCTAAACAAAATTAAAGCCGACCTCACTAGATGGTCTCCATTACAGCTTACTTTACATGGTAGAATTTCAGTAATTAAAATGAATGTTCTTCCACAAATTATTTTTTTGTTTTCTGTGCTACCCCTGTCACTCCCTCAGAAATATTTTGAATAAATCAATTCACTGTGCAAAAATTTCATTTGGAATGGCAAATGTGCCAGGATACGGTTAGCAACATTACAGCATCCTAAAGTTTATGGTGGCCTGTCCTTGCCGAATTTTAAATTTTATTATTTGGCTTTTCAGTTGAGAACATGCAGGTCTACATATGTGGTGGGAGTGCCTTCCAGTAAAAGATCTTTGGAACTATGTGATATCAACACTTAAGGATTTTCTAGGTGTGCAGATTCCTGTGTGTCCTGGTTTGTTGGTGCTTGGGAATGATTCAGATATTGTGCCCAGTAGACCAAAAAGACGTGTTTTATTGGCGGGATTGACTGCTGCTAAAAAAGCTATCCTAACAGGTGCTGCTTCAGTTTGGTCCAAAAACTTGCCGCTGCGTACAACTTAACTATAGGTTTACTGCTTAGCTATTTAAGTTGTTTCACTTCTGACATAAAATAAACTCCTTAATGCTTGAGTTGCTACAACAGGCAATACTATGCTTTTAAAAAATATTATTGATAATGTAATTGTAAACTAAAGAATAATGCCTACCAATTATTAGACAATAATACGCTAATGGGGTAAGCTGAGTTTTCACTGGAGTGATAACACTGCTATTGCTCTAATAGCAACAAGCCCTTTATTTTGCAATAAAGCAAACCAGAAAGAACCACTTAACACTGATGCGGTTGGAGGGAAGTACATCATTGACGAAGACAGTTACATACACGGTGGGCTAAGCAACAGACGTGCTTTATTGGCAGGATTGACTGCTGCTAAAAAAGCTATCCTAAAGGGTTGGGTAGAGCCTGGGATTTCATTGGCATATACTTGGGTACACTATTATTTAGATATATGTATTTTGGAAAAGTCCACAGCAAGGTTACACCAAGCCAATGCGAACACATTAATTGTATGGTCTGTTATCATATGTTGTGTAAGGAACTGTTTACAAAGATGCTCTTCATTATGACATTGCCATAGTCTTCTCTGCTTTGCAGTGACTATATAATTATGAATATCGTGTCATTGTTTTTTGTGTGATGACCCCCCCCCCCCCCAGCTAATGTACTTGCATGAAAATGTGGAACATTTAAATAAAAAGATGTTAACAAAAAAATCAAAAATTTCTGATTTGTAAAGACAATTTCATTAATGGTTAAGTTAACGACAGTCATGCTCGTGAGTCACGTTCATCATCACAAGCTTAGCTTGTTTGCCTCCTCATATGACACACTGACCATTGCACACATTTCCTCCAGGTACACAGACATTGCTACTCAGGCATGTGATTGGCAAAGGACAAAAAAAGCAGGAAAATATACATGTGCGTCTGCATCACCACCCATCCCCCCACACCCACACCCATCCACACACACACACTGACCTTTCATACCTTTTCCAGAAATCTACTAGGGCCACAAGTTTGCTCCATAGTGCTGGTCCAGATTCTGTCCTTACAAGCACGTAGGATCAAACTGGTGGTGGCTCTACTATAGCATATAGTAGATATATCGGTAAGGTATATCTAGTAGGTAAGGTATGACGCATGACAAGAATTAATTTGAAAAAATAAATCATTTTATTTTTATATTTCTTATATTTTATATTAACTCAGCAGAAGCAACACACAACATGCAACCTTTCAATTCAAAAGAAGGCCTCAAAAAACAAATACATTGCAGGACTATTACTCTCTGATGCCAGGGTGTCCACTAATAATAAGCAAAATTTCATGGTCACAGCGGTGCGATTAGCCGTTTAGCACGTATGATAAAACAAATAATTCACAGAATAATTGACACCAATGCGTAAATAAAGTAAATGATTATGCTCGCGAAACAGCGCAGATTGTCTGTAGTTTGTGCGCTATTGCGAAAGCTACAGCATGAGGTTGTTTAATTAACAAGGATGGCAATTTGAACAATTAAGTGGCAAGTAATCCCAAAGCTTTCTCTTAAATGTTTCACATTATAGCTTTCTTGTGTTACAAAATTCAAATTACAAAACGGAGCTAAATTTAGTTAGATCGATTTAAATTACTGAGAATAAACTTTTATGTTAGGTTGAGTGCAATGAACAATAACGTTTAGAACACAGACTTCACAAAAGCTGTGATGTGTCATGAGCATTTAATGTAATTTAAATCGATAAATGCCACCCTTGTTAATTTAACAATTTCACATTGTAGCTTTCGCAAGCACACATACTACAGATAATCTGCGCTGTTTCGCGAGCATAATCATTTACTCCATTTATGCGATTGGTATCAATTATTCTGTGAATTATTTTTTGTTAATCAAGGAAGATAAAGGGGAACAGGTTGAAAGTAATGATAGATTTAAAGGTAATGTTTCAGCTTCCCCTGTTTCCAGCTCACCAGCTGCCACTGGAAATATGCCCACGTTAAAAACCACATGTACCATATCATGTATATTGACCCGTACCACATACCCAAGGATGTCTACTCTAGCCTACCACAACTACCTTCTAACTCTACCAGAAAACAATACCAGACATTGGCCCAGTAGAGACAACTAACTGCACTTTACATCACTACTCAACCATTCACAATTACCTTACATGAATCACTTTAAATCATTAGTCTACCATTCATATACCTTATATGAATAGCTTTTCATAATTTACTACTCAGAACTACCTTACATACAGCACTTAATATGATTTCTCTGTCATAAATCCCATTAATCACTTTATATCATTATTCTAATACTCATAACTACTTTACATGAATCACTGCCCATCATTACTGTACTGTTCTACCTTACATAAATAATCATACGTCATTAGTCTACCGTATCTGATTACTTCACATAAATAACTTTACACCATTTCCCTACCACTCATAGACACCACATGTGAATCACTTAACATCATTAATCTACCACTCAGGACTACTTTACATAAATCACTTTACATCATTACTCTGCTGCCCATAACAATCGTACATAAATCACTTGGCTTCATTACCCTACCACTCAGAAGTACCTCATTATTGGATTACTTTCCACCATTACCATTCATAATTAATTTACATAAACCACTATGCATCATTATTTTTGAACTCAGAACTACCTTACATAAATGATTTTATATCATTACTCTACTTAGTAGTTTCTTCCTTACATAAATCTCCTTAAATCGTCACTCTATCATTCAGAACTACCTTATGTAAATCACCATACATCATTATTCTAACATTCATAACTATCTTACAAAAATCACTTTATACCATTACAGCCACATCACTCACAACTTTCTCCACAATGCATAACTACTCCAAAGATATCTAGCCGCCTCTGCATGTCTACTCTACCTCATTTTGCATAATTATGTACATTTATCTGCATCCACCATAACTATTCCGTCCCTGCAGACAACTCAGGCAGAATGCCATACCATTCACCACTGTAACAACTTGGATATTAAATTGCATTAGTTGTCATGACTGACAAACTTAAAAATGACACCCGTACACACCACCCATAATATGAGCATGTACAATGTGCCAACACCCAGTGTAGCTACCATGTTCCAGGAGGTGCATGCATGTTACCACTAATTTTTCAGGACATGGAGATTTTCACTTTTCATTTATTTAAAGCTCCCTGGTTGTGGCATGTGGTTCCGGCTGGGTACTGCTGGTTGAGCCCACAGTAGTGAAGAGCCCTTTGTGTCATTCTCCTTCTTCATCTTTCTCATCAGGAATAATGCAACAAAAAAGGAATATTCCAATCTGCAGGAAGACCTGGGACATCTGAATCCTCTTTTTCTCACTGTTCTGGCCACTCATCTGCTTTTTACCAGCAGAGCCCTGGATGGCTTCAAAGACCTCAGGATGGTGAGCCATGTCTTGTCCCATGTCTTTCAAAGGCCAATTACTTGCTTCAGGCAGTCAAGGGAATAACATATTAGAGCAAGAAAACACAGCATCAGTCTGAATATCCAAAAAGAAAAGAGTATAAAGTTCTGACAGCAATGTTTAAATAAAGTATGAAAGAACAGTTGGAATGACTCCTGTGACACTGAGCTGCACTGACGACAGTAATTGTGATGTCATGGAATGATTGTGATATCACAGAACAAGTGTGACAACTTTTTGTATGGTTTACTTTTTTGACTGCATGGTATGCTGGACATTTCATTAAAAATAGTCATATAGTATCCAAAAATGTTAATGGCTAACTTATTATTATGCTTATATCATTATTATGTGCATATTTTTGATAACCATCTAATTATCATATATTGTGTGATTGGAATGGAAGGGAAGGAATGGAACCCAGCATAATTTGCATGACACATTTCCCAGCTGCTCCTCCATAACTACCTCATTCTGCATAGTCACCTATACACCCATACCCTTCATGACTACCCTACCATGTATATCTGCACCCACCATAACTACCCAATCCATGCAGACAACTCAGGCGGAATGGCATACCATGCACCTCTGTAACAACTTGGATATAAATTTCATTTTATTAATTTTGTAGTTATATATTGTTATCATTGACAAACCTAAAAATGACACCCATACACACCACGCATAATATAAGCATGTACAATGTGCCAACACCCAGTACAACTCAGGAGGTGCATGCATGTTACCACTAATTTTTTGACCACATGGTGATTTTCACTTTTCATTTATTTAAAACTCCCTGGATCGGCCTATCTCCCAATCCATGGTGAGTAATACAGCATTTGGATGCCTATGAATAACTAAAGCTGTCGTCCCTACCAGAAGATAATGTGGCACTGTGCCATTTGCGGTGGCATTATTGACTGCTTGGAAGGTGATGACACCTCTGCTGTGTCAGTGCCGTCCTCACTGGTCACTGCTGTGTCAGCTTGGTGCTGATTGGATGCTGCTGTCTTGACAAGATATGCAGCTTGACATGGTGCTGGTTGGACACTGGTAGGTGTATTATTGCCATTTGGTTGGACTCTGCTGTGTCTGTGTGGTTCCGGCTGGGTACTGCTGGTTGAGTCCACAGTAGCAAAGAGTCCTTTATGTCATTCTCCTTCTTCATCTTTCTCATCAGGAATAATGCAACAAGTGAAGAATATTCCAATCTGCAGGAGGACCTGGGACATCTGGCTCCTCTTTTTCTCACTGCTCTGGCCACACATCTCCTTTTGACCAGCAGAGCCCTGGAGGACCTCAAAGACCTCAGGATGGTGAGCCATGTCTTGTCCCATGTCTTTCAAAGGTCAGTTACTTGCTTCAGGCAGCACTGCACTGATGATAGTAAATGTGATGTCATAGAAAGACTGTGATGTCACAGAACAAGTGTGACAACTTTTTGTATGGTTTACTTTGACTGCAAGGTATGCTTGAAAGTTTGTTAAAAAATAGATCTATTATAAACTCAGCATGTCAAAAAGTTGTTAACACTCCAGGTAGCAATGTTATTTGCAGACACAGTCCCAGTCAAATGTTTGATAAAGATAATGGGAACCATGCATCCACAGACATTTTTATCTAAAGACTTACACTTTGTTTCTCAAGTATAAATAGTGAAGCTCCCCTCCATCCTATCCCAGTTATTGGAGAGCCATTGGAGCATATCATCCTTGACTGTGTGGGTCCTTTACCACACAGGTTACTGGCAGGTACCGTTAACTCCTCGTGCCTCTGAAGTATCTGCCTTCGTTACTCCAGATAGTTTTTTACAGTACAGTTTTACCATTCGGTCTTCGGAATGCACCCACCACGTTTCAAAGGCTGATGAACCTGGTGCTGGCTGATGTGCAAAACTGTGAAGCCTATCTGCATGACGTGGTAGTCTATACATCCACTTGGGCTGAGCATATGGAGGTTCCTTCCACTGTGTCTGGGTGGTTGCGAGAGGCTTCACTCACAATGAACCTGGCAGCCTGTGAGTTCGGCAAAGTAACGGTCACCTATTTGGGTAAACAGGTTGGCCAAGGTCAGGTGCGACCTGGGGAGGCTAAAGTCGCTACCATCATGGATTTTCCTGTGCCCACAAGGAGGCGAGAGTTCCGACGATTCCTGGGCATGGCTGGTTATTACCGAGCCTTTTGCCGCAATTTTTCTAATGTTGTGTCTCCGCTCACTGATCTGCTTCCTGCAGGTAAAGAGTCTGTGTAGACGGTGGAGTGTCAACGTACCTGTGCTTGCTGCTCCTGATTTCGCCTGGCCGATTAAATTATAGTTGATTGCGAGTGCTGCTGGCGCTGCTGCGGTTTTGCTGCATGAGGATTCCTCAGGCATTGACCATCCCGGTATCTGCTCTAAAAAGTTCACCGAACACCAAATTAATTGGTGTTTTTGAGCTGTGTGTCCAACTCCAACCAGAGGCTGATGAGATGGTCACTGCTAGCGCAGTCGTTCCATTTACTCACACTAAGTGATCCGTACCGTGCCCGAGCACGTTTGACCCCCAAAGTCCAGTTCGTTTGACGAGTGTGATCGCTCCATACCGGGCACATGCCGCTTGAAGAGGTGGGCTCGGGCACGGTATGCATCTAGTGTGATCGCTAACCGTGCCCGAGCGGAACTCGAACATGACGTTAATGATGCGACTCTCTCATTTAAAGTGGACATGAAACAGCCTAACTTTTGATGAGTTTCGTACAGAATTAAGTGTGTTGGAATTTATTTTTTGAAAATTTTATATATAAAACGATTACACATTAAATTACAATAGATTTATGCTTGGTACTAACTTTTGCTTTTGCGCTGGCTCGTCGCCATGTTGCCGTTGCGTCACTGACTACGTCATGAGGTTGGTTCGTTGGAAAGTCGACCAAGGAAGACAGCAGTTCCGGCGGTTTTACGTAGAACTTGCTTGTTGCTCGAGAGAAAAGTAATTAAAAAAATCGATAAAATCATTTTTAAATCAATATTTTGTGTCAAATTATTGATTTCTTTAGTCAGTAGCCGTGTAATAAGCTAATAATGTACAGCTTCGCGTCGGGCTGCTGCATCACCCCGTTGGGGTTTATTTCGCAATAATGACCGGCTCGCTGTACATTATCCCTTACATAATATCTAATCATTATCTTGTAAACTAGATGGCTGTGCTTTGACGGGAAAAGACGTAACATAATCCTGGTCGGATCTCTTTCTGCTCTGCCAGATGGGCGTGCCGTTGGGCGCACAGCTACTTCTTTGCTATTAGACTGGGTCGGACGGTCTGTACATCCAATCTTATAAGAGGAAAAGTCAAACACAGGGAGCGGCCTCGGCCTTCAGCTTGTTGGTCCAGCGAACCATCAGTACGCCTGACTCTCGTCCACATCGTCCTCGTTTACAAAGTGCTCGCTACAAACCCTAGCATCACAGCTAACTGGGAGATTCTTTCGTTTCAGTGCAGCTAGCCAACGATAAAGAACCGCTTGCCGCTTAAGAGGCAAAGTATGAAAGTGGACAATCTTTCTTTGTTTTTTTGACTCTATAAAATTCATTGCTGCATCCAGGGACAATACAAAAGTGACCCCCTTGCATCGCTTTTTAGTTTGGCTTTTCTTATTTTCCATTGAGTCAGTGATTGTCAGTGCTGTCACTAGTTAGCTAATGTGAACTAATGTAGACAACAAACCCCATGACGTCACATTCTATGATAAAACAAGATGGCGCTACACTTTTTCAAAAATGTAACTTAGATTACTTATTATTTTTAATCCAGTTTCACTGACAATGTTAAACCTATAAGGATTATTAGAGTGGGAATCCATCTTGTAAATTATGCTAACTACATCTAGTGTTTCATGTCCACTATAACAAATAGGCTATATCCGTTATAGCAACAGTTAGCTTTATATGTGTTAGTTACACGCCCAGTCATAATAAATCGTTTAAACCATCGTTTGATCAGCTAGCTGACTTCCTTAAATATAACAAGCTGGCTACCTCCAAAATGATCTATGATTGGTTAGTTCTGTAGATCTATACCTAAAAATAACTGTGGATCCCCACATTAGCTTGATTAGGCTACTAGCAAGCGAAATAAAACTAACCATACTGTGTTGCCCTTGAGGCATTTATTTATTTTCTTTGTTTCAAATTTCTACTTCAATAATAATAATAATAAGTTGTTGGTAATTACTTCTTATCGAATATAAGAAGTAGATAACTGCTTTGCAGTTTGTGCGTTCGTTTGTAAATAATTCGTTGCCTGCTCGTGTCATCTGATGACGTCACTTGCGGTTAAATTGTTTCTGGTTCGGCAGATAAGTAGATACGTGAGGCACAACTGAAACATATAAGCTACTATGAAACATCTTATAGGCAATGCCGGAAGAGTAGTTATCTGACATGTTGTCTGAACATATATTAGTAACGATTTAATTAAGAACGA
This sequence comes from Megalops cyprinoides, assembly GCF_013368585.1. Lineage (NCBI taxonomy): Eukaryota > Metazoa > Chordata > Actinopteri > Elopiformes > Megalopidae > Megalops > Megalops cyprinoides. The sequence goes on from NC_050587.1 coordinate 5,750,238, forward strand.
TGTCTGATAAGTTATCTTAGTAGTAGCGATTTGTTTATCATACATAAGTTAATGGCAATGCTGGTAGCCATGGTAACTGCTATGGTACAAAACGGCAATGTATCTTCGTTTTACAGCTATGTACAGTAGTGTTAAGGACACAGACACTGAATATTTATGTATTGTTTTTATTTACAGTTCTCACCGTATGCATGTATGAGGAAATGTCAAAGTAAACGGTCAATCTTACTACGACTCTCTCTTCATTGGCAACGGATCAACTTGGTGTTTAGTCAGAATTTCGACACACTGCACGAGAACACTACACATACTTTACGTGGCGATGTAAGCATTGCTGTTGTCAGGGGCTTAGTATCACAAATGAAGCAGCCAAGCTGTTTAAGTAGCCAGTCTTCAACAATTGTTCAGATAGGTAGCCTGTTAGCTAACTAGCTTTGTTGGTCAAATCTATCGCTAGATAGCTAACGTTAGCTCCCCAGCCAGTTGCATTGATTGTGCAACGCAGCGATTTTCAGTTAATCGCGCTGCACGTATAAGATTTTTACGGAGGCAGCTGGCGTTGAAAGAGGAATTTGGAGCTTTATTCGCCGACTACAACTCACGTTCATCAATAACGTGAGAACCAGACCCGTTATTAACCCAAATATTCTCGAATGAATTGAAAAGTGTACTATCCAAGTAGTAATAGATGTTTGTTGTTGTAATGATGACAGTAGCGCACACACAAGTAGTAGCCCTAACTGGTTAACATTAGCTAGTGTAGCGGAGCTGAAGTGATTAGCTCGTGTGAGTCCTGCGTAAAGCCTTAGGTAGCGGGTAGCAGGTAGCCGAGTGGTTGCAGCGGCTACGTCACTCCCTCTGAGACCTGGCTAAGTAGCGTTGTTGCCGACAGGCTAACGGCAATTTGCCTTTAGCTCAACTGGCAACGACGCTGGCTTTAAGGGGTTGGCAGCGAGCAGTAAGAACCTCGGTTCGAAACTCGCTCGCTCGCCGACCCACGTAACATCACATTAAAAAAACACAACGCAAGATACCACCCGTTACACTAACATTATTGTGATTAGGCTACTGTAATCTGACACAAAATATTGGTCTGTCCCTTAGCATAATGACCGAAACGTCAGCTGCCCCCGTAAAAATCTTCTTATACATGCAGCACGATCAACTGAAAATGATTAGCTGCATTGCATAATCGATAAATCTACAAGGCATGTGAGAGGGCCGTGTGTCACCCCGCCCAAAACGACTCCAAATAAGCCACAAAGTAAGTACAATCATGCACTCCATAGTGCTGTGCGAGAGTGCATTTCTTCAACACAAAAAAATCGCATTGTGATGACGTAAGCGTGCTTGGGCCAGGAAAGTTAAGCGATATGTGAGCGCAGGCCAGCAGGGGAGTGGGGAGGGGGGCGACAATCGTGCTCGGGAACGGTACAAGGCAACCGGGTCTAGTGTGAGTACGCCCTTAGAGAGCCAACACAAAAAAGGGTCTGGCAACGTGGTGGCAGACGCTTTGGCCCGCATGTGAAGTAGTTGGGTGACTTCTGGGGTGCGAAATAGGCCAATTCATGGCCGGATCTAGAGGAGAGCAGGGATGGGCATTGCCCACCCAAATTTTCTGGCCAGAAGCATGTGTAGGCTATATCTGTAAGAGTAGTTACGCTCGTTTGGAATCCTGTAGACGAATCAGTTTTTTCTGCTGTTTTTTTTTTATGATGTTCATAGTTCATGTATATATAGTTAGTTCATAATTACTTCAGGTAGCCTGGTATTTACAGTTTTTCTCAATTGCTCTGGCTAATGATATTTAATATTTTCAAATCAACAAGTGCAAAACTCACTTTTTGAAGGTTAAGCCAAAGTAATTGAGAAAAACTGTAATAACACATTGACATTCCAACATTTTTTCTATCTAAATGATTGGCTGTAGCAGATGACCTATCATCAACAAATATTGGCAGTCAAGCCATGTTCAAACACCCTCAGTAGGATGCAACATGAAGCGGGATTTGAACCAGAAACCATTCAATTCCCTATCTGAGATACTGCCACCCCTTATATCTAACATTTCTGTCAAGTTATAGGCTGTTGGTAGCCTACAGGCTGTACTATGCATTTTTTGATATGCTGTAAAAAGAAAATTATGCATTGGTGAATAAAAATTGCCCACCCCAAAACTATGATTGCCCCCCCCCCCCCCCCCCAGTTTGGGAAATCTGGGCTAATTACTGCTGTGTGATTACGATGGTTCATTTTAGGTGGCATATCGTGTACAAACATTAATGTTTGTTTTTGTGTGGGGGGGTGTGTGTCTCTCTCTCTCATCCTCCTCTTGCTCCGCGTCCAGGTTACGGTGCGATTGTCAGACCGCGTTGATTGGCTGGAAGACGGGCGGGGGAGATTTAAAAAGCGGCATCTGGGCAGGACCGCGACCTCTCTTTCCCTTCTGCGAAACCTCCTGCTGCTTACATTGCCGGCGACTGTGTGATGGGGAGTATGCCAGAAAGCAGGTTTAACAAACTCTGAGCCTAACCCTGAACTCTGAGTTAATGAACTGAGGTAGGAAACTCCAAGTTTTCGGTTCCAGAACAGCTGATCTGAGTTAGTTCAATCAACTCTGGATATCACTCCGAGTTAAGCGGGTGCATGAGGACTATAAAAAGCCATCATCAATGGAGCTCCGATACTACGATTCACCATGGCAACCGGCGAGGAAAAAAAGGTCGTCCTACTTCACCCCACTGGAGTTAGAAATTCTGATGCGTGCTTAAGGCGTATGAGCACATTTTCAGAAAAAAAGTAACACAGTTGCAGCGGCAAAAGAGACAATTCACGTGGGAGAGAATTGCTGCACGAGTCGGTGTGTAAGCTTGAATGCAGTAGTCTATTTTTAACATTAAACCACACTTCCTTTTAACATAACAGATGAAAGTGGTGGAATGTTACTGAATAAAATTCTGTATTCATTTAGGTGCAATCCCATGGGCACAAAGCGCACTTGGCAGCAGGTGAAAATGAAATATAAACACAGGTCAAACAGGTAAGACATATTTTGCTTAGGCCTATACATTAGCGTAAGATAATTTTTCTTGCGCCGCCCCCCACCAAAAAAAAAAAAAAAAAAAAAAAAACACAAGCGCACGCTCAGTTTCTTCCCATATTGTTTTCCCTTTAGTCATACCTAATGCGGGAGCAGACCTCCAGTTTTCCGAGACCATGTGAAATGCTTCCGGGGAAAAAAACGCCACTCCTATCTATTTAATGTTGATATCACAGCAACAGCACTATGCAGCTTCCATGCGGTACATAGAAACACATGGCTATAAAGATAAAGAGTGAAAACATATGCAATGTGCTTTTAAAAGTTAATAAGTAAGTTAACCAACATAGATACAAGCATTTCACTGAACTTTGGAGGTGTGCTCCCACATCAGGTATGACTAAAGGGAAAAAAAAAATAAGGGGAGAAACCTAAGATACATACCGGGGATAGCTGTTCTTGCGCTAAAAATAGCTATTCCATATATCGTCTGCCCTGGACTCAAACCGCCACAGCCTAATTTCTCCAACTATCAAACATCCGAAATAGCTTTAGCTAGCCTACACTAACAAATCAGCACAAAGGTAGCTTACGCAGTATGTCGATAAGCATAGAACAAATGGCCATCAAGAAAAGCACAGCAAGTCATTATAGGCTTACACAGTATGAATGAATGGATGACGGCACCTGATCACTCAATCACTTGCATTTATAGAATTCATTATTCAGCTATGATACAGATACAGCTTCACTTGTGGAACTAGATGGCAATGGTGAGCTAACGTTAGCCTCCAGCTGCACGTCAACATTGCTAACGTTAGCATTCGATGAAGCAGCATGGATAAAAAAAACCAACTTCCTCAGTTTAGCAGTACACTCATCCTGCTCTCTTTCTTCCCTCTTTTGAGCGCCGCTTTTTTGTTTGGGCTTGCTAAACATTATTTATGCTTTTAACTTATCGCCCATTTACTGAAGAACACTTGCTTCTTACTAAATCTTTTTTTTTTTTCTTTTTGCTTCTTGCTAAAAGGTTGAACCATTGAGGAAACAGTTGACGTCACGCAAGTTATCACAAATGACAGGGAGCAAGGTTATTGGACAAACAAATCGGCATTTCCCAGCAAGCCTTCTTCCGTTGTATCTTTTGAGAAGAAAGCAACCAAATTAAATAAGTGGTGGGTAGAAATATCTATTTTTAATAAAACATGTAGTTTTGGAACTTTTCAAAAAGGACAAATAAAAATACATATAAAAAAGTCTATAAATCAAAACTGTGAAAGCAGCGTCACTATCGTAACTGTGATACACAAGGTGCTATATATAGGTGTCACAGTCGCAGATATAATCGATTTCGGTGACATTGTTGAATAGTTACTCTGAAGACTGCGTAAAGCTGTCAATGCGCGAGAGAGCCCACCTACCTACAAATAGTTAAGTAGCAAAAAAAAAAAAAAAAACGCCTTGCTACATGGGCCCCTGACAGCCTCTGGGCCCCAGTGCGCTGCACCGGCACCGTCCATAGTTACGCCAGTGGACCTATAGGCTCATGATTATACTTCACTTTGGTTTTAATCATGGGTCTATTTGAGATATTAAACGAAGTAAATATCATTCAGTGGCTATATCAACTTGTTAACAAGGAAGGACACCTTGGGCCATATGTATCAATCTTTGTGTACAACTTGCCGTAGGAACATGCATACGCAGAATACCACGATTTGTGTACGGAGGTTTTTCGTCAGAGTTATCAAACACCACGTACGCCTGACTGTCTTCATAAATCTGAGCATATATCAAATCATCGTGTGCACATGAACGTGCCTACCGTCCACTCCCACATTTTTATATGGACCGAGACACGCCTGTAATTAGTCGAATTAGCATATAAAGATCCCAGGTAAATCTGAGTGAAATGCAGGATCAATGGTACGACGTAAGAAAAGAAATTACTCGGACACAGAGATAGAGGTGATGGTTGATGAGGTGGAGAGGAGAAAAAAATGTCCTTTTTGGAGGCCAGACTATAGCGGCATTTCAAATCAACGGAAAAATGCGGAGTGGCTCAAAGTGGTGACTGCTATGAATGCAGTTTCAAAAGAGGTGCGCACGGTGGAGGAGGTGAAGAAGACGTGGTCGGATTTTAAAAGAGGCCAAAAAAACGAGTAAGTGCACACAGGACCAGTGTGCCCGCACCCGGCGCCACGAGGTGGCAAGAGGGGACTTTGCCCCTTCAGTTGTATTTTGTGCCCCCCAGTTTGTCTATGTACCCTACAGGCCTAGAAAAATAGCAAAAACAACAAAAATATTGGAAACGTTGGAATACTCGTTGTTTCGGTCAACGAGAGAGAAAGAGAGAGAGAGAGAGAGAGAGCTGCATGGCATGAGTAGAAAGACAGACAAAACGATCTGATCATCTTTGTTTTTTTTTAATGACCTTGACGCTGTTGGAATTTAGCAGCCATCTCTCAGTGGTTAGAATCGTTCATAAATTCTATTACGTTCCGAGTGCTCCGATTCCCTAATGTGCGAAGACACTCAGGTTTAATTCTGGCTTCACCACTGCTGTGAAATAAATGTATTATTTGATTTTGAAACAGTAGTCTTGTGCTGTTATTTAGCCTTTCAGAGGCTATTGCATGGTTAAATCCACACATTTCATTAAACCTACCACCAGACCAATTTTAGGTGGTGACCTGGCCATCTGCCCCAAATATTCCTATTTCATATTATGGCCATGACGCACAAACACATGGAAAAGGTGGGGTAGGGAATTGTTCGCATCTAGTCAAAACGCCACTATATTGCCACCCGCGGGATGAAAAAAAATGCAGAAATAGGAATAGCAGGATGATAATGTACTTTTTTTGTTTTACTATATAAAAAGATTTTCCCCCTCGCCATTTTTAACTGTCCCCTCAGTCACTTCATCCTGGCGCCGGGACCTGGCGCGATAACACTCATCAACGATTTTGCACATTTAATGTATATATCCTTCATTTATTTACTTACTCTCGGACCTTTTCATATATTTTCTTTCTTAAATTCTTGTTTTCTTACCTAATTGTACTTATTACTCTTAACGACATTCATAAGTGGAAGGCAAAGGAAGAATTTCATTGTACAGGGAACTTGTTTGTTTACTGTGCATATGACAATAAACTTTGAACTTGACACAAGACCCGTTTACTTGCATCACTGTTAGTTCCTCTTGGTGTCGCCAATCTGCAAATTACAAATTTTATGCGTACGCCACCTCGAGACCATGCGCAGAGGTACGCATGTTTTCCTGGTAAGAATCTTTTCATAAATACCGTTTTATGTGTAGAAAAGTGCTCAGCACGATTTTAGTGCGTACGCACCGTTGATACATGGTGCCCCTCGTGTTACATATATTGCTTTTTGGGGGAATACGTTTCTTTCTGCGTCATTAGTGTTACCTGAAATGGCATTACGGAGCTCAGCTCAGGTACATGTTACGCCGTTCGCGGCTGTAATAAACGTGGCTTCCACAAATCATCCGCCAAAAACAAAGAGGGACTGTAGCTGTCATCAGTTGTAGAGTTTCCATCACCTGCCAAAAGATGATGAATCGAGACGATATTGGCTGAAGAATCTAAACTTATGGTGCGTTTCCACCAAGCAGTACAGTACAGTTCGGTTCGTTAGAGACCACCGAAAACGCTCTATGTATGTTCATGTGACTTTGTTGACAAGAAACCAACGGAGGCAAACCCGTATCCTACTTTGTGGTTGGGCTACGAACGACCACCAGGTTGATATAAATATATGTAATAACATATGACATGACTAATACATAGTACAATAAAAACATGTTTCTAACAATTAAAATGAGTCTGTCATCTATGGCAAAGTGAACCAAAAGTTCGACGTGTGTCTATCTACCTTTTGAAGAAATAAAACAAAAATGGCCAAGATGGGTCTGCAAAGATCCTTAAAAGAATTCAAAAGAGATACAGTTGCTGGATTTAAAGCTATATCCACTAATGAATGAATGACCTGGTGCACTTAACGCTAGCTAGTTAGCAAACTAACGTTAAGTTGCTAGCTAGATAGCAAACGGTACTTAAGATCAGAAGTCAATACCTTGGCTTGCAGTACGAATGTTAAAATTAACTATTTGTTCGTAAGAGACATGATGAAGCTGTATTGGTTTGATAGCTAGCAAAGTGCGTGAAAACCAAATTAGCTAGCTAGCTACTTGCACATTCAGCTGAAAAGTAAACACCACCTTACAAAGACTAATCTAGCTAGCTACAATACAAACAAAACAAAAAACATAACTAGCTAGCTGCTATCACATTTCGCTGACAAATACAATTATCACCTTGCAAGCAAACACATAGCTAGCTAGCTACATTAAAAACAACGTAAAAGCTATATAGCTTGCTAGCTAATTTGGCTTTCACGCACAGCTATCATTACTAAGAGCTAGCCAACTATCAAACTAATAAAGCGTCATCGCGTCTCTTCTGACCAAATAGTTAATTTTACCACAGACTCTGCAAGAAACCTGTTGACAACTTTAGTACTGTTAGCTAGCTAGGTAGTCTGTAGTGAGTGTTTTAGCTAGCTAGTTACCGAAGTGCGCCAGGTTTTTTCTTAACATCGGTATCGCCATCGACCAAATTGTTATTTTAAACATCGGTATCGGCCCAGAATTTCACAATCGGTGCATCCTTACGATTTGTTATTTTGCTATCGGTCACAAACGCCGCTTACGGTTCAGTGGTGTAACAAAGCGGAAGTCGCGCCCACAATGCACGCAAGGTGTCACGGGAGCTAGGAATAATAAACGGATGAAGCACGCAGAAGCATGACGCCATAAAGTATCGCGAGAAACGCAAATCCGGCCGCTGAGACTTTGAAGAGGAAGCAGAAGTTTGGCATTAGCGAAGTGGACGCTGTCGGAGGTGGGACGTGTGAGACTGTGTCCTTAATGAGTGTTGTTGGACTACACTGATCAACCGTCCCTTGCAGCTCCTTTGGACACACTTTTGGATTTGCGCCCCCCTCTGTGCTCGTGTTCTTGGAGAGCCTCTTTTACAAAGCGAAATGAGCTTTTTGTTGTGAGTATACCATCCTAGTGTTGGGTCGATGTGATCAAGTTAGACTAACATTAGCTCGGTAGCTAGCTACCTGTGTTCAGGCACATCTCAACGTAACCAGCGCTCATATACCTAGTCCTAGCTCGATCACTCGCACCAATAGCCTTTTACACAAGGAAAATAGTTAGCTAGCTATAACTGAACCCTGGAACTGATGTCTGTGCAGTATGTGCTACATTGATAGCCGGATAGCGTTTGATCTTGCTTGTTTGGTAGTTGGTAGATTCTAAGTTAAATATCCAGGTACCTGGCAAGCTGTATGGGTAGCTAGCTACCTTGTTATGTATTTCTTAATAAGCCCGAGCACGATGTAGCTGGCGACAGGTATATTTTCAGTTGGGCCAAATAAGGTAAATGGCGACACTTTAATTAGTGGATTACACTATTTGGTTTAAGTTAGCTGATTGACTACTTTTGCTGCTAGCTGGCGATCCATCAGTTGGCAGTTTTGATTAGCTAGCTAACTAGATGGAACCAACCAGCAAGCTCAACAGCCGACTGGAATATCGGGCAAGATCGATAATGTTAATGCAGCTTACTAAGGTGCGTGCCGCGGTGGTGTTCCTCCTATTATCCTGTATTTTAAGATGCCCAGATGGTTTAATCTGTACCTAGAGCCATGTTGCCGGGAGATGTGGAGCTCTGTGTCACTTTTTTCTTGAAAGTACAGCATGCTCTTTATTTTACAAAGCATCTTGTTGATTTGGCTTGTTGCTAGCTAGCGTGCTAGCTGGCTTGAAGGATGCGCCACATGGATTTTACCATTCACAATAACAAACGCGTTATTACCGAATCGGCTAACGCTACTGAATTCGATCACTGAGTTCGTGGGTGTTGCTTTTAGCTTACTAGTTGGTAGGTTTGGTACTGAAGACCATTTCCACTAAGATATTTTCATTCATGTCCCGTTGTTCAGTAGACCTTTTGTCTTGCAAAGGCATCCTAGTTTAACTTTTTGGCTGTTAGATTTGCTGCCTTTCTCATTTGCATTCAGACACAAATAATGAAATGAATAACGTGAAAATCGTACCCTATTGAAGTCACTGGATAAGAGCCTCCTCTCAATGACAATAATGTAATGTAATGAATACATTTTCTAAGTTAAAGACTTGATGCACGGAGGAAAGGCGTTTTCAGAAACTGCCTTTTAATTAAATTTACGCTATCATGTTACAGGGCTTGTTCAGTGACTATCTTCAGGGAAAAATTCTCTGCCTACGAGCATCAGCCGCATGTTTTTGATAGTCTACAGAATGTTCTTCGGGTCACAGGCGAGATTGTTGCATTGTTTCAGTTTGGAAAGCAGAGAGAAAAACCCCGATTGCTCACCTTAATCATGTGTTGCAAATTCGGAAGTAAATATCTCTTTCTCTCTATAGTCAATGACAAGTATTTAATCAAAGCAATATGTGCTGAATGTCAACACACCCCATTTACTTTTTTAATCTGTCTGAATTTCGTTATGTTTCTGTCTGCCATAAGTGACTACCTTTACGGCTGAAAATGAAAATGCACAAAAGGAGTTTGTTTTCGTATTTGAATTGTTATGTTATTGGATATACATAATTTATCTGATAAATTCAGTTTAATGTATCTGCATTAACCATTTACACACATTTTCAAATATTCCAAAAGTGCCATCTTTCTTAGTTTGTTTCTTCAACACAAGCAGAGCCTCGTTTTACATACAGCAGCTTTGGTTGGCTCGCGTTTTGCCAGCAATGTTGTGGCTTAGATCATTGTTACGGATGGGCTGATGGCAAGCAATAGTGACATTTTGTTTCCATTTTTATTTGAAATAGACAGGTGGCTATCAGATATTTCCTGCGTTTGTTTGTAAAGTCTTTAAAGATAAAATATCAGTAGTTAACGCTAGTATGAGTAAACTGTATCGGTCACCCACACAGAATATTTTGTCTAAATGTGATGAGCGGTCACAGCTGGCTCATGCACTTTACTATTGTACCTTAAACTTATCTAAAGCTGTTTGAGTATTCTCATTTTCTGTGTGCTTCAGAATAAATGATGATGTAATTTGGACTTGTTTTTAAAATATATTTATCATCGGTTCATCAGTGAAGATATGACACTCAGTTTAGTTTATTTTCCAGCACTGGCTCCATAGAGAGTCAACATTGAAACCCAAATATTGTCTGTATGCTGTGACTCCTGCAGGGAGGTGTTCTGTGACTCACAAATCCATCATTGTTGATTCATATTTGCTATCCAGGTGTGACTGCTGCTCTGCTCTGTGTGAGGCAGAGGATCTAAGAGCAGTGGAAGGCTCTGATTGTTACGCTGTGTGGGTGACCATATGGCCTCATTGGCAAATCACAGAGGAGACTGTTGACTGTTCCAGTGGGAAGGTATTCAGTTTGCATGTGACAAAGCTAATCCACCACGGGCTATCTGTACAACAATGACAATGTCCATGCGTACACTGTGGCCTTTTCATAGTTGATATTTACCACACTTCAATGCCATAGTTCTTTACTTGCAGTGCAAAGATTTTAAATGCAGTTCTCATTCATGAGTAGCTCATTCGAAGTGGTGGGTATCATAGGGAAGTTGCTTCTGTGCTTGATATAGGGTTTAATATAATAATGTGGGCAGTGTGTTGATGCTCCCTCATGTCTGGCTCATTGCGTGATGTCACTCCAATAAGGGACTGGTCTAGTGCTGCGTGAGTGAGAGATTATGCAGCCTCTGTGGCCTGTGTCAGCTGATTTAGGCTCTATGACAGTGGCAGGGGTGACAGGGCACACATGAGCGATGACCTGTCTGGTTTAATCAGCAGAGCCATGGGCCCTGTCTGCGAGACGGCCATCGGTGTCAGAGGGTGACAGGTGGCATGCAGGTCACTAGAGACTCGAGGCCAGGCCCTCACACAGTGGTTTGTCATTAGGCTCAGTCTCAGGCCTGGGCTGCAGGTCCATTGGGAATGATCAGTTTGCAAGTAATGGTAATTTACATACCATTTACATTTATTTAAATTAGTAATTAAAGCAATGAAGCTTTGTCAGCAGACTGACTGTCTGTGTCTTGTAGTGGTACAGGTTATGCAGAGCGACACAGAGACACACATGCGTAGCAGTTTTTGAAGCTGGATGCAGAAATATACATTCATGTTTAGAGCTGTGAGGAGGCACGCATTAAGAGAATCAGCTCGTATCCTGCAGAAAGAAGATTGTGTTCTTGTCCTCTCTGAGCGTAATCAAGTTAGGGGAGGAATTCAGGAGTCTGTCAGAAGGTGTGTCTGTGTTTGGGAGGCGCTGCCTGGCAGTGTCTGAGTGCTCTGGTCTTCACAGCCCTGTCACACCTCTCAGCTGCGTGCCACAGCAAACACTCACCCTGCTCTGAACCACGCCTGCCGGAGTACAGTTGAAACGGTGCGTCTACAGTGCACCACTCTGCTCCTGTAATCAGTCATTCCCCTGCCTTTCTACACCCTCTGTTCTTTTGCCATTCATCTTACGGTTCCTTTTGAAGGGATGTAGCTCTTGAAGGCTGTATGGGTGTGACTGTGAATGTCAGTGAATTACATTAGAATATTGAGGTCCTGGTTGAGGGGATTTTTTTCATTTTGCTAGGTCAAATCTAAGGACAAGCAAATTTGTTTAAAAAATTTGTTCACTGAAAATATTTGAATGCATTTTTAAATTTCTAGTTCTCACTCAACAAATGAACTGTTGTGTGAGAACTAAAAATTTATGTGATTTAGATGGGTACTAAAATGGAATGATTTGTGCTACAGTGGTCGATCAGAATGTGAAAAAATTTCCTTGGTTTCATACAGAACAATGGGACATTAATGCCTTCTGTTTGGTCATTGCGATGATTATCAACCTCATTTTCCATTGGGTGTGTGGGAGTTCTCCGAAGTACTTTTCCATTATGACTTGAATCCTGCCAATCCAACACAGGTTGGTGTGTTTGTGCAGAGTGATTAGAAGTGATACATGGGTAGCTACGCTACACTCATATAAAATGATTAATATTTGATGATAAAGTTCGGTGTGTGGACCTGAACACACAAAGGGCTATACTTCCAGGGTCACTTTGTCTGGAAGTACTTGTGTTTGGAAGTAGTCTTTACCTCCCTAGGTTTCCACTAGCTTGTTCTGTCATGTATTTAAAGGTCACAGAAGCTGTGCTGACTTGTTTTAAGGGCCAGCCCTTGCAGCTGAAAAGAACAGCTTGGCTGTGGCTCAGGGTGATGCGTTCTGACATTCCCGGCGCAAGAACGCCTTTGAACAAAAGACAGGACATGCATAGTCATGATCTGTGGAATGTATCACTTAAGGTGTGTCAGGTAAGTTTAGAGAAAAGCAGAGTTCACTGCTTTAGAAAGGGCGGGCCCACACTAATGCCCAAAGAAAGAGAGTACACATTCAACACAGAAAGATACGGTTTAATATGAACTCACTTAGACGTAACAGGTCGATTGAGTATGAGTATAAAGTAGAGAATGGCTCAGGTGAGTTACACTGACATTACTCTAATTAGTTTTAATCTCACTCATGGAAACAAGAAGGTATTGAAATTGAATCAAATCAGTAATTCACCAGTGGTTTCCTGTACAATGCAAGGAAATCGTATGTTAGGGAAGCTGGAAAGCTTGGACGCTGAACCAATAATTCAGACTCATCTAATATATTTCAGATGTAAACACTTACGCAATAAATATGTTTAAAATACAATAAGCAGGTTTAAAAAGATAAAGCAAGAGTAGAAATTAAGATCTTGGGATTTTTCTCAGGTAAAATCATTTGTCTTTGCATTTCAAGGCCTTCCTCATTTGAGAACCTGTGTGAAAATGAGTGTGTGTGTCTGTTGTACCCTTTGGCGAGGTAGTTAACCCAAAATTGCCTCAGAACATATCCAGCTGTATAAATGGATACAATTGTAACCTATGTAAATTGCTCTGGGCAAGTGCATCTGCTAAATGACAATAATGCAGTGTAATGTAATGTGTGTCGTCTCTCTCTCTGCCGACAGTGGAAGTCGCTCGTCGAAGACTTTCAAACCAAAGAAGAACATTCCAGAAGGCTCACACCAGTATGAGCTGCTGAAGCATGCGGAGGCCACGCTGGGGAGCGGTAACCTGCGGATGGCCGTCATGCTGCCCGACGGGGAGGACCTCAATGAGTGGGTTGCCGTTAACAGTGAGTAACGCCCTGCCTCCGTCAGAGCAACACCCAGCAGACACACACACACATACACACCGGCTCTACTCAGGACAGGGACACTGCTTCCCATTGTTTGGGAGACATTGTTTGAGAATCTGTTAGCTTGATAGAGGTTGGAAGGAGGAAAAGTCAGATGATTTAAATGGAGCCCCAAACATCTGTATGTAAGATAATGTTGCCACAGTCACTGTTTGTGTTACTGAACATGTTGTACCGGTGATAATTGCTTTTTCACATGGAATTTAACAAGACAAGGTTGGAATGCCTTAGAGGGGGCACATTCAGTATAATTCACACGAGCTAACTGGAAATTATGACCACTAGCTACATTTAGCTATGCCCAGCACAGCAGAGGATATTGAATATAACTATCTCAAGCTGGAAATTCACCATTTGTCCCTTGTGAATCATAAATATTATTGCTGTTCATGATGTGCTCAGAGAAAGACTCTCAACTCTTGTTTACAAGCTCACTTCCTTGGAGGATGTAGCCAGTCGCATGAGAAGCAGACTTTAATTAATGAATGGCCTGTGGATATCAGCTCATGGAAATGAGCCCCTCCTATTAAATTACTGTGCGCGACCTTAAAGCTGTGTCTGCATGGGAAATGTTCTGTTTATTTACTGTAGGGTCCATTTAACTACTTTAACAGCTGCTCTGTTTAAACAGTGCTTATTATCAGTTTCAGTAGAGTTTGGGCCTTCAGGCTTCAGGCATATGAGGTGTGGCTGTGTACTCCAGGCCTTCAGGTTTGTGGACATTAACCCACTGCTGAAATACTGTCTCAGTGTTCCTTCAGAGTGTCATGCAGTTTAGGGAAAGCTTGCTGTAAACTACTCCTGCATGAAGTTCAGAGTTTGTCAAGGGGAAAACGCCCTTGAACTGATGTAGCTGAAAGAATTGTATCAAAAAAGTTGTCAAAGCGTAGAAATTGGGTGAGTCTGGGCTAGTAGACTTTTATGATAATCATTTTCAATAGTAGACCTCAGGGATCTAGTGTATTTTTTTTTTTTTTTGCTTTTAGTGGAGGTCAGTGTATTTTGTGAAAATGGCTCTCATGGGGAAGGTGCATCATTAATGACCTCACCCACGACACCTGACATGCAACATAAAATCAATACTTCATTAACATTCATCAATGGCAGTTGATAGCTGCTTGATTTGGATATATGTAGCAAATTCAGAAAGAGCACTACGCAAACTCATGGCAGTGAGTTAGCGTAAGACTGCATGTGAAAGAGTGAGGTTACAGTAGCTCTAAGTGCAGGCTGCTGGCTGTGTGACTAGTGGAAAGCCTGGAGGCAGTTACCTGGAGTGCTCCTATGATCTTAAATGTTTCAGTTTAGGCATAATGTATAAAATGTAATAGATTAAGTTTTAGTATGAGTAAAAAGACCGGCTTACTACTTTTTCATAAAGTTTGTCTGACAGGGGAGCACCTCAGAGTAGAGTGGACAAATATGCTATCTGAGTACACCAAACCTGTCTTTAATTGTCAGTTGTCTTAGCATATATTCGGTATAATGCAATAGCAGAAGGAAAGCAGGGGAGCAGATGAAGGTGATTTGTGCACAGAAACTGACCTGCTAGCAGAGGATTCTGGGAGATGCAGCTGGTGCTGGTGCTGTCGTTGATGCCATTATCTTGCTCAGGGACATCAAAGGTTAAGGGTGACATTGACATTTACACTGAGGGGTTGTACTGCAGTGATAAAGACTTCCTTCAATTAATACACATTAGTCATCCCTGAAATAGCCTGTATAAGCGCTTCATATTGACAGCTGTTCCCTATGTCTGTATGTCAGTAGAGAGACAGGAAGAGAGAATGCAAAATATCACAGCTGAGCTGGGAGGGGAGGCTTCTCGTGTGAGTCAGACATTCTGTATGTTAGTGTAACTTCTTTGCCGAAAGTGTTTTTCAGTGGCATGGATATGAAATTAAACTGCTCTCTGGGTGTGGGTGTGTGTGTGTGTGTGTGTGTGTATTCTATGAGACATTGAGGTAGTTTGCAGATGATATTTACAAGTATCTTGAACCGGTTAGCTAAATATATCTGAAGATGAGATCATTGTTAGTGTATTCCCACAAGATTTAATGGAAGTTGATGGATTGAAAGTGTTTTGGACCATGATCTTACTGAAACAGTATAAAGGAACAGCACTGTAGTTAGAGTTAGCCACTGCTTGTGATTGTAACATATGACCAATATGGCTACAAGGCAAGAGACATTGCCATGGACTCAGACACAAACACTAGTCATTGTTCTGAGTTTTTACTCCTAAATCACACTGGCAGTAAGTTTTAAAACCATTTCAGCTCTTCTTAGAAGCAGCCTTTTCATGAGAAATAAATAGAACCTTGTTTCTCCATCATGCTCCCTTGTGTTGCCAACCTCACATCATGGTTACTCAGGATGGCCAAACAGATTTGCAAGGAAAATCCTGTTCCTCTTTGCAATGGGTGAGGCAGTGGGGTATTGATGTGTTGCACCAGTGATGTCAATGTGTCTCGAATTGACAGACGCTCTTATCCAGTACAGCTTACATAGGTTACAGTTTTTGCTTGCTATCCATTTATACCGTTGGATATTTACTGAGGAAATTGGAGTTAAGTAACTTGCCCAAGGGTACAACAGCAGAGCCCCAGCAGGGAATCAAACCAGCAACCTTTTGGTTACGAGCCCTGCTTCTCACCACCAAGTTAAATACAGACACTTGCTGCATGGAGCTAGTGCATTGATGTCCATGTCATTAGCTAGAGCAAAGTGAGGTGTCGTACGTGCAGAAGGTCCTGGCTGTATGCACATCTGTGTAGCGCAGCTGCTGTGAACTCTGCCGCAGAAGCAGCTTCCTCCAGTGAGAATCCCCGAGCCTGAACTTTAATATCCTCGTAATGTGCAGAACAGAGTGCACTGGGAGACGGGGGAGTGCAGTTCATTTCATCAGGCACAGTAAAAATCTCCTGCGCGACCTTGTGTTTTTTGTTCTGCTGAGCTGGTGATGGGTCGGTTGTGTCGGGCTGCAGATGGTGGGGAGGGTTGGGTACTGTGCTTATTGCACAGATTTATTGGGTAAAGGAATGCGGTGTCTGCAGAACAGAGGTTCCCTTTAAACGCGCCCTGTTCCTCTCTCCCCTAGCGGACCTCCATCACTGTCTCCCAGGACCCCGGCTGGAGGAAGAGTAGACCTCTCCTGCTTCTGTTGACACACCCATGGGTTAAAGATCTCTGGCCCCACACCGGAAATCCGGCATACAGAGCGTATCCGAGCTCTGATCTTACTAGACCGGAACGCAGTTCAATTAAAAACAATCACTGACATAGTGTTTTTTCGGATGAGTTTTAACCAATACTAGCCTGTTTAGGCGACGTACTGGCACTAGAGCACTGTTCTTAATCCAATCGGCAACTAGTTTCAACTTTCTGTGAGGTGGTGCCAGGAAGTATTTGCGGGGACCGTATCAGTTGATTACTGCACAATAGGCTAGCATGCACTGAAATAGATAGAGCATGGAAGCGACACTTGTGAAGGTTGGCGCAGACGCAAGCACAATAGAACGGGAGGTGAATAATAAAAGGTGATGGGCTTGGTTAGATGAAAACGGTAATGATGGACAAACATTCGGCTTATGTTGCCACAAATTAAACGAGGACCAAAACGGGGACCTGCTTTTGTACTGTGTATTTGAAAAAAAATACAGTATGGGACAAGCAGCTGTTCGGGTTCTTCGTTATACGTCAATGTTGCCAGGAGCTGTGGCCACTGTAGCTGCTGCCGCTTCATCCATCCAAGACTGCGTGTGCAATCATAAAGTCTGCGTTTGTACATTTATAGCGGAACATGGCCTGTCTTTCAGGATGGCGCCAGTGCTAGTTGACCAGTGCAAAACATCACAGGACAGAACTGCACTTTCCAAACTTAGCGTGTCAAATACAGAGGCCAGCTACCTATCCACTCACCGCATTGCCTGTCACATTGGGCAATGTTTAGTGCACAAGCTGTCAAAAGAGATGTTTTCACAGAACATTGATGAGTCCACAGTCCTCAAGATGGACAGAATTCTCAATGTCTTGGTCCGATTTGATGATGATGACTAGGACAAAGTTGTAACAGCATCTTGCTACTCGACCAACTATTAATTAAAGTTGCACTTCTCATTTTTATTAGCATTTAAGAAAAAAGGAAGCACTTTTAATTTGAGCACTGTAATACGATATTGTATATTATATTGTATATAATTGTGTTTATTTCCGTTTTACAATTTTGAATTAAAGCTGTTGTGGTAACACTAAATGTACATGCTTCCTATTTTGTTACCACCCCCCCCTCCCTCCACCAAAAAAAAAAAACATTTCAGTCTCAAATTTTTGTTGCTTTAAGCCCTGCACACCATATATATATATTTGTATTATTTGTAATACTTTCTGTATTACAAATAATACAGAAAGTTTATTTGGTTACAGTGAGTAGCCTACATGTTGTTGGCTGATAAATTTCACTAATAGAACCCCATTCCCAAAGGGTGCCATATGTTAGTGGAGTGTTGCCTGTTGGTTAGTTACCCAATTCAATTCCACTCTGGCTAATGGGATTCAGGTATTGGACAAGGTTTAATTTGCGTAATTGAATTCAATGAATGTTAAATGGTGATTGGAAGTGGCCAGATTAATGTGAAATGGATCTAATCTATTTGAGCTGTTCAAAGGAATTGATGACTTTTGTGCTTCATAGAAATGAAATGCCTTCAGCGTTGCACTTGGCACTGTAGTCCCAATGTTTTCCCCTACCACTTAATATATTTACAAACCTGAAATTTACACTGAGAGCAGCTTCACATGCAGAGCAGAGTTATGTTTTCCTCCCTGGAATGACAGCTGAATTTTAAGGGCTCTTTGTTCTTCCCCCGCACTTGGGCACCTAGGCTTTGTGCGACATTTTGCACCAAGACAAACAACTCTGAGAGCACTGCCGGGCTGTCTCATTTACCCCAGGGTCCCATTGGACACACGCAGCGCCAGGCAGCAGTCACAAGTTCCTGTGCCATTAACAAACAGAGCTAATGTAAGTGTCCTGCAGTCCGACACGTCGGATACTTACCAGGGGCTTCCAGTAGGTTTCAGATTCATCTCTGACACTGTAATGAAACAACAGGGTGGGGGTAGAAGTGACTTCCAGCCCTCCTGCCCTCCTGGCTCTGGAACAGATACAGTAATCTGTGCTGGGCTGAGGCCAGGCAACTCCCCCTGGTTGGGGTTGGGGTTGGGGTTGGGGTTGGGGCTGAGGTCGAGGTCATCTTGTGGTGTCATCTTGCCCTGTCCTGTGCGTGTGCCAGCTCTACCTGCACTCCTCCTCCATCTTCATCCGTCCTCCATCCGTCTTTCTCTGATCACAATCTGATCCTCCTCCCCATCGGCTGTCAGTGCTGCCATTAAGAATCCCCAGATCCCCTCTGAACTGAAGCACTGGGGATATCTGCATGTTGTCTGAAAGGTTAACCCAAGGGCAGCCCTTGGTTTAGGACATCACACAGTCATCACTAAGGGCTGTTTACATTACATTACTGTCATTTAGGAGACACTCTTACCTAGAACGACTTACATAGGTTTTACAATTTTATCCATATACACAGGCAACTGTGAGGTAATTGTGGGTTAAGTACTTTGCCCAAGGGTACTATAACATTACCCCAGCAGGGAATTGAACCAGCAACCTTTTGGTTAGGAGCCCTGCTCCTTACAACTATGTTGCACCGCTGCTGTTTACTTGGTGTTCATCCAGCCAAAGATATGTTCATGCTCAGGTATTGATCATGATTCACAGAGTTACCCTGAATGCCCTCATAGCTGTGGGCTGTGTTTCACTATTAATATTCCTGTATAACTTGTTTCAAACAGCATTGCAAAAACTCGCTTGGGAGGAACTTTGCTGGAAGGATTGTTAAAAACTAAATTTATGATCCCCAGCAGTTGGTTGATTTTAGCTAGTCCTCTTTCATTTTTTTACCTGTTTTTTTCCCCCCCACACTTTTTGAAAGGGTGCTCGGTAGCTCTGCTGGAGGATCTATTAGTTTGCAGAAATGGTTTTGTGTAAAGCTATCTTCCAGTCCGTTTAATCCCATAAATCAATTTTCCAGCAGTGTTGCTTGCAGGAGCCGCTTGCTGTGCAGGCGAGTTTTGAATGACTCTAGCTAAACACATTCTTTTTTAGCCCTGCATAATGATGCTGTAAATGATACCATCCAAGGAGCTGTTAAAGAGACTCCAGGGACCTTGAAGTCCATTTGAATAATAGTCTGTATTTTACCTTTTTTTAATCATTTCAGTGGTCACCACTGAATATTCATTTGGAGTTACAGTAAGTGCAGTTCCTGTGCTTTGGTGTGTGGGGACATTGTCTGGCTGCTCTCCTGGAGAGGACATTCAGACTTCAGCCTTAGACAGATCAGGCTAGCCTTCTGTTAAGGCTTTCTCTGGTTTCTGCTGTGAATTCAGAGTGAAGACCAGGCTGTCCTGCTCAGCGCAGAGCACACAGTTTTAGTGCTGTTGTGCAGGGTTTGAGCTGTGTAGTTACATATCTGTCTGTCTTTCATTCCCAGCTGTAGACTTCTTCAACCAGATCAACATGCTGTATGGGACCATCACTGACTTCTGCACCGAGGAGAGCTGCCCTGTGATGTCGGCAGGACCCAAGTAAGGATGTTCTGTGTGTGTGTGTATGTGTGTACACGTGTGTTGCTCAGGTATTCTGTCATCTTCTGGCTTAATAGATTTGTTTATTACATGCTTGCTGTATTGACTTGTCATTGAACTTGTTTAATTCATGTTAATTCCATTGCTAATTAGGCCATAGCCCTGTCCTGAAAAGCCTTTTAAACATGCTGAATAAACACTGGTTTTTGACTAGTGAGTCTTTTCAAATGGTCCTTCTCCTGCAGGTATGAGTACCACTGGGCTGATGGGACCAACATCAAAAAGCCAATCAAATGCTCCGCCCCAAAGTACATTGATTATCTGATGACTTGGGTGCAGGATCAGCTGGATGATGAGACACTCTTTCCATCCAAAATAGGTAGAACCAGCTTTCCCTCCTCTGTGCTCTATTTCATATCCCTGCTGTCCCCTCAGATAGACGATTGAGTTACAGCCTTCTCCTGCACTTGTAGGTTTTGAAAACTGCGGCAGTGTGGTGTAGTGGTAAGGAGCATAGCTCATAACTGAATGGTTTCTGATCCAATACCTGCTGGGACATTGCTGCTGTACCTTTGGGCAAGGTACTAAACCCACAATTGCCTCAGTAAATATCCAGCTGTATAATTCCTGTAAATTGCTCTAGATAAGAGTTTGCTAAACAACAGCAATGTAAGAGTTCCTTAAAGGAATGTATGTGCTGCATTTTGAAAACTCCTCTTAATTGTCCTTCGTTGGTATGATGGTCTGTCTAAGCAGACTGATGCAGGCTGGTCTGCATGATCTGACATGCATCCCCCTCTGTAAGGGCAGAACAGCATGGTGTTGGGTCCTTTTGTAATGGTGTGGTGCAGCTGTGAATGCCAAGCCCTCCTCTTGTCTCATCTCAGGTGTCCCGTTTCCGAAGAACTTCATGTCCGTCGCCAAGACGATCCTGAAGCGCCTGTTCCGGGTGTACGCCCATATCTACCACCAGCACTTCGATGCGGTGATCCAGCTCCAGGAAGAGGCCCACCTTAACACGTCTTTCAAGCACTTCATCTTCTTTGTTCAGGTGTGTGTGTGTGTGTGTGTGTGTGTGTGTGTGTGCGCGCATGTGTTTCACGGTGTTCTGCTCTTGGCTAACCTTAAAAATAACTACCTTTGCCCACACATCACCTCCACTTGTATGCTCATCACATTCATTGTTGAGTTATTTGAGAAAACATTCACACTTGTGTGTGTGCAGAAAAGCCAGCTCATTTAGATTGAGTTTATTACTCTTGAAACATGGTGCTACTAAGATGGCTCTTTTAAGCTTCTCAGTGTCAAAGCTGTTTGATTTAGCTCTGAAAAGTATGCTTAATCATTTTCATGTTTTTTGTCAGGAATTTAATCTGATAGACAGAAAGGAACTGGTCCCACTCCAGGAGCTGATTGAGAAGCTGACCTCCAAGGACAGATAAATGGAGAAGAATAATGTCTCCACCTGACAGATCTCCTCTGGTTTCCCTTTCATTTCATACAGAAAACCTGGCTTTGCTCTATGTGCTACAGTATGTGATAACATTAGGGGAATGTTTCTTACAGTGTTGGGGATAAGGCAGCCTTTGACTTTGATTTTGCAGTGGTGGCAGATCTCACTATATAGATGGGTAACTTCAGCTCTACACTGATACAATGCTGGGTAGGTTCAGGCCATATTTCACTGAAGCCCAAAACTCCCCTCAGAGCTAGAGACACATCAAAGTGCCTAAATGGTTCTCCTTAAAACTATCCCACCTCCTGTACCTAGACAACATCCACTACATAACTTTGAAGACTTTATAAATGCAGAAGGCAGCATACAGGTTTTCTAGCTGAATCTGTATGCATACTGCTGAATGACTGAGCTTATGGAGAGGTGGTGCAGTATGTCTGGAGAGTGTGTGGTAGGTTTTTAATGCAACCTAATGTTCTGCACAGTAAGGACTTGATCAGGAACGCATGGACCAGTTCTGCTACCTAAAAAGATCATTTTTTCATTCCATCCTAGAGGCAGCATGGAATCAGTGACTGAGATAATCTGATGAGTAATCTGAGGCAGTTCAGTGTTGTATGCAAATGACAGAATTTCTGAATTTATCAGCTTATAAAGAAATGCTATATGGCATGTGTGTGCCAGGAAGGCAGCGATTAAACATGTAAGTCTCAGAATATCATATTTAATTATGTTGATTCAGATGGCATATATGTGCATACGTTCCCACAGATGACAGTAAATTCTGGATAGAATTATATTTCTATAGTGATATAAATTTTATGGACTTCATGGATTGTAAGATGTGCAGGTGAATCTTTTTTTTTTTGTTTTCTTATGGGTTTTGCATTTACATTCCAGTGCTCCAGCCCATTTCAGCTTTTATCGGTTGTCTGAGTATTTCCTCAGCACCTCTGGCTGGGCAGTAAGACGTGTAAGAGCACAAGCGCTGTGCAGTAGCGTGTAGTTAAGCGCAGTCCAGTAATGTTAAAGCACATCATGGAAATGCACACGGGTTAAAGGCAGTACAGTAAAGCGAACTGTAACAGCAATAGCAGATAAAACACATGAGCCGTCGTGGAAGTATTATGCACACACGTACACACACACACCCCCCCCACCCCCGAAAAGGGATGTTGCTGACACACATAGGACAGTAAACAGTGATCGAATGTACTGCTGGTGCCATACAAACCACACTGACGAAATGCTCCACACATTGTTGAAGTTTGTGATCACCTAGAGAGAACTTCCCAATGTTGTATTTTTTTTTCATTTAAAGATGACATAATTTTGAGGCAAGGCACAAAAATGTATGGTATGGCACAAACCTTACAGCGACGGTGAACTTGAAATGAGACGTCTAGCCAAACAGTGCCACGGTCACTAAGCACATAGGTGTGTGTCCGAGTTCCTCATGCATTGGAGGCGTTCTTTAGGCAGCGTTATTGTCATACTGAGTGACAGTGTGCCCCCTGGTGGTCCTTTCTTTTGTTGGTGTTTGTTAGTTATGGTTTGCACTTTCTGAAGCGATAGCTTTGTTGTGTTTGTTAAGAGGTTACAGTTTATTTTCCATAATGTTATGTTACATATCTCTTAGAAACCATTTACGGAATCACATTTTTCAGTAACTTAATTTTTAAAGTCAGTTGTATTGTTTACTTATTTTTAAAGCTTCATTTAACATTATAAACATGCTTGTGCTTTACTTTGTCTTCACTTTTGATAAAAATGTGACATCGTAATCCTGAATATAACCAATGGTAACGCAGTGTGCTCTAGGTTAATGTAAAAATTACATTGCCAACTTTTTTCTTTTAATCAAGCAATCTTAACCAATATGTAAATGCCCTTTGAACACTATGGAATAGATTTTTGGGTTGTAATATACATTGCATTTTTGATGAGAAAGTTGTAAATAATGTATACAAATGTGTTATTTGATGGGATTGAAGATATTTAAAGTTACAGGATTTTTCTGGTTAAATACTGAATGCTGTTTATATGGACAATAAAGGTTTTGATCAATCTAAACGCTGTGTGTCTGTGTGCTTGTAGTTTTGTACTGACTCCAACACAGTTGCAGTCTTCATATAGCTAACTCATTTGGGAAATGCCCATCAATAAACAAATATTTAATATAAGTGAAATTAATGTATAAACTTCAGCACTCAGTTATTTTGGCAGTGTCCAAGCATTTTCTCATGTAGACATTTGAGTGAGAGTGTTCAGGTTTTCTGAGTCCTTGCCAATCTTCTGTCATGATGTCACAAAGCTGGTGACACTCTGGAATGTCAGTGGACTCAGAGTAATTAGTGTCTGGTATCAGATGAAAGAATGCCCTTTAAGAAAAATAATGTACATTTCCTATAATTTATTTAACAAATATACTATACCTGGTGTTTCCCATTTGATATAATACACTTTTTCTATAAAATGTCCTTATAGAGTAAGTCTTACTGATATTTTTCCATTGTAATAATATTTCATTTTATAAAACACAAATCCACAGTGAAACACAGGCATTTGCAGTACCCTCTGAAATAATTTAACCCCTGATGAATGACCGTGTAAATGTGCTCTTCCACATCCACAGCCTCTTCTTTTGTGGGTCACATATCTCCATAGTTTTGCCCTTTTTTGCCCAGGGAATGCTTTGAATTAGCATCAGGCAGACACATGGGGCTGTGCATATAATGGAAATGGTTTTTAAAGTTTTGAAGTTAGGTTATGATACTATGTGTTTTTAAATAGCTGTGTATATGTTTTTACCAGTGACTTCTTATTGGCATCATTGCCTTGTGTGTTTTTGAGCAAAAGTGGACTATGATTTTCTATTTGTTTTGATATGTATTGCAGCTATACAGACAAATGGAACTTTAATTATACAGCCTTTTTGACTTTTTGTGCTTGACATTCAAGCATTAACAGTCCCAGTGCACAGCTCCTCCTCACCCACACTTGTGGCTACCTATTACAGTCGCAAGCTTTAGTTACCTGGATTTGACAAAGCTTTTGAATGCTTCACAGAAGCTCAAAGGCACACAGCTTCAGCAACAGGAGAAATACTACTGGCAGTGAGCTAACAGAAAGAATTAACCGAAAGTGGGTCATCTGTTCTGTGTAATGTTCTTTCGGTGACAACGCTAGACAAAGAACATACTGTATCTCAGTTCTTTGTTCGCCATTGTATGTATAGGTTTTTAATTTTCTCTTACATCAGCACGCATTATAGTCAAAAAGCAACTGTCACAGCATGCTATTGCCCCACCCGGCAATTTTACATCAACTGAAGTGAGATTATTTCCGATATACAAAAGCTAAACCCATTGCACCCAGCAGGTGGGGTCAGCCTTTTGGCCGGTCATACTAGAACTGTAACAAACTTTAAAAAAAAAAGAAAAAAAAAAACTTTAAAAAAAAAACCGTCACTTTGGTTTCCCTCTGACAGAATTTATTTCTCCTACAGTTAAGTGCGCTCTTTTGGCACAAGTAGGAAGAACGACATGGAAAGGGAGCAAAAGGTTACGAGTTGCGCTCTTGTACCTCCCGAAACCCATCTGACAGGGTCATCAAAGAATGCCTCGGTGTTCTGTGTCCATTTCAGCACGCGAGTGCCCGCGCGAGGCGGGGCCTCGTGACGCGGAGGCCTTCTGACAGACGCTGGCGCCACTTTTCGAACTTCCTCGCTGCTGTTTCCCGGTAGAGCAGCTTCAGTTCTGCGGCAACCGCGCACAGTTATCATTCGGGATCATGTCGCCAACTCCAAAAAGACCCTGCTCCAGTCCTCTGGACGACAGCTTCGAAAAGCGAATAAAGCGCATTTCTATCGAGGGAAATATCGGTAAGTTAAATAGACTACCGTAAGATACCCGCATGGCAGTTACCACTTAGCTAGCCTGGATAATTTCACTCCTAGCCGTATTAGCCACTGTAACCTTTAGCCCATTGTTTCCATAAGTGTTTATACTGAGTGGCTTATTATGGCGTTACTTCTTACTTCCTCATTACTTCGGCATACGTTTTTGTTTTGTACGATAAATGATAAAGTAAATGTTATGCTGTAGCCCATTAGGTAGCGGTCTTGTGTAAAATGCTTTCAAACTCACTACAGCAGCTCATACCGTATGTGTCTTAGCTGGGTAGCTAGTTAGTGTTTCCTGGATGTGGCGGGTATCGACAGTCGATGGCGCCAAATGTTTAAATTTGCGAGAGCTGCTTTGTCATAAACAAATTAGTTAACGCTGGCAAAGTAGGCATTGCCTCTTACAAGCGAGAAAAAAATGCAGTATACATGAGCTGGCCATTGCTTTGTTAATTTGTGTTAAATGCACGTCATTTTATGATGGTCAACATTAAGAACAGCAATTTATAAGACATCTAAGATTACCACTGTGTCACAATATGGACATTTTAGTTATAGTAATAACAAAGGTTTGCGTTACTTATTGTTTGTTTTGTTTGGTTAGCGGCAGGCAAATCCACGTTCGTGCGTATTCTGGAGGAGCAGAATAAGGACTGGGAGGTGGTTCCGGAGCCCATTGCCAGATGGTGCAATGTGCAGACTCAACACGGTGAATTTGAGGTACCTTTTCACTGTCTCCTTTGGCCATTGTCCCATCATTTAACGGAGTTAATGTAATGTGATGTGTGAGCATCGTGAATACTTTTGTAGTGTGAGAGTTTGCCATCTTCACGCATATGGCCACACTCAGGCAGAGTAAGACGCAGCTCCGCCGCACAAGTCACCTTCAACACCCAGGAGAGAAACTTATGTTGTTTGAACCTTTCCCAGGGACTGGAAGTAGATTCACAGAGGATCATGTTGGAAATCAGTCATACAGAGTTATGAAGTCTGTATCTGTGGAGCGCGTATTTTAAGTTTCCTGGAAAAAACGTATTTAAATAAACCCAAGATATAGAATCTATCAGGATGCTCCAATAACAGACCAAGCCGGCAGCCTTGCAAGGGTAAAATTTACAGGCACGATGAATCAAACCAAGCTCTTTTCCTCTGGTTTTCATTTACTGGTGAAACGACCCTGCCTCAGAAGAAAACACGCTGTTGACTGCTGTAGTGCTGACCTGGATGCACAGAGCAATGGCTGTCTGTATAAACCGTAATCCAGAGACAAATCCGTAAAACCGAAATTCCTCTTTACAGTTGCTATTGATATCACAATGCCTTTCTGAATGATCTTAGTGAGCTTTGACGAACTTTAATGTTCTGTTCTCGCTGTTGCAAATTTATACCTTTACTCATGGGATAGTCTTTGTCTCATGATAATTATAAAATGGATGTTCACAGATTATAACCAATACAGATTATAAGAAATATTTACATTTACAATATAAGATCAAATGACCGAGA
Organism: Megalops cyprinoides; assembly: GCF_013368585.1. Taxonomy (NCBI): domain Eukaryota; kingdom Metazoa; phylum Chordata; class Actinopteri; order Elopiformes; family Megalopidae; genus Megalops; species Megalops cyprinoides. The sequence continues at coordinate 5,777,149 of NC_050587.1, forward strand.
CCGTTGCGTTTTCTTCCCCTAACTGGTAAAAGTTATTAGAATTTACCTTACCGCCATACAACACAGCTCTGCACCCCGTCCCGAACCGAGAAAACCCGGAGAAACATGTCTGGTTCGGTCCGGTTCAGGCCTATAATCGCGTTATGGCATTCGTTTATGGGTCGGGCTCAGCGTGTTTGGATGTCAGGTTTATAATGCACTGCTATCTTCAGTCTGGGCTATAATCTCATTTTAAATTAATGGTATATACACAGCGCGAACTGAAGTTTTTAAGGCTACCGGATGGCCTCCGTTTTCCCGAAGAGGACTGTTCGTTTTTTTAACTTGTGATCTGAATTTTAGCGTTTTTATTTGTTTACTTATACAGGCTTTATTCACAATCTGTTCTGGATTCACAATTAGGACTGTGGTGTGTTCATTTGTTAAGATGCTGAAAGTTGCATACTTGTGAATTTATTCATTTTTAAATACGGTCTGTACGGTATGAACCTTTGTTCACTGAGTGCACTCTTCTTTTTTTTACCAAAAATGACAGGTTTTGGTAAGATAATTTTATTGAATCATTATTACCCGAAGTTGGTTTGGTAATTATCAGCATTGACTTGAGAATCCCCCTTCCCGCAAGGGTCAGTTTGGGTTTTGGGGAGGGTCTCATAAAAGAGAGTACTCATCTTCCAGCCGGGTTCGGTTTGGGTATTAAAATGTGCATGTCATCAGATGCGGGTTTCAAGTTCAGACCTGTGGAGACCTGTGTGCTATTCTTGACATATACAAAAGACCGTCTTTGGTTTAGGCCCAGTTGGAGAACCACTGGTGTAAAGAATGTAGCTGATATCTGTTGGATAATATTGGAACAGCAGCTGCAAGGTCCTAGCCTATCAGACAAGACATAGCCCAGCAAATGGCAGTTAACACAACAGCTGCGCATTGAACCTGAACTCACCCTATCCCAGTTACACACCATAAGCATATCAAGCACATTAATTCTCCCTCATGTAGGAGGCTCTGGTGTGAGCTACTGGTTGTGTCAGCACTGGTTTTACATTGCAGGGTGTGTTTTTGGCAACGGTATGATCAGCTTGATTATTTTTGAATTTTATGCCATTGTTAGATAGGCAGTATCATTCTACTAGGACTGCTGCCATGAGTAGGACTCGCTACTTGTATACCGTATTGCAGCAGTGAAAATAAAATATCACATTAAATGAAATTGAATGAAATGCTATTTGACATTGCAAGGTTGAAATATTACAGTGTTACTTTTGCCTGAATGGTTTATGCTAAAAGTAAAACGAGGACCAGTAGATGTGAAGGGGGGAAATGAAATGGTTATTGGAAACAGAAAAGCGAACATATATGTATATTCTATGCATCAGGAAGAATAGGCCATTTAGAGTGGGTCATTGAAATCAGTCACGTATGATTCTGTAATCTGATCTCCAGTCTTCTGTGGGAGGTGTCTGTATGTGACCACATGGCTGCATTCTGGGCCAGTGCATGCGCAGGCTGTGTCGTTCTATTTGAAGAAAGAATGTTTTCCTTTATGGGACAGCGGCACGCCCACACTGGGAATGCCCCCCCCCCACTGCCAGCCGGTGGTAGACTCCACTCCGCACTGGGTAATTTTGTGCTTTTCCCTTAATGTTGCTTTCCCATGAAAGCTTTTATAAGGGCAAATCTGAAAAGGACAGACATTTAGAAGAGAGCCACTCAATCACAGGTGACGGCATGTGTGTGAAGGTCTCCCTGAGAATGCCATGCCACGGTGGGCCTTTTGTGTGTTTCCAAAGAGCTCTCTGCAGGTAAATGCCAAAGCACCTTGACAACCATTCTGTGGTCCTAACTTTTTCAGCTCTTTTCTGCCAGATAGCCAGTAGGCACTACGCTACTAAATAATCTCACATCTTGTTTAACGCCAAGGGAAAGTGATTGTCAGAGGTTTTGAAATGGATGTAATCTGTTAGATTAATTCTAAAACGTATCTACGTACATATCTGCAGATGGATCAATACTCAAACAAACTGAAATCTTGAGAATTCTGTAGATTTATGAGCCACGGCTGCCGAGCAGGAGGAAACATGGACTTGCATCCCTGCTCAAGCCATGGTGTGAAATTGCTCAGCCATGTCACAGCTGAATTTCTGTGGCACCCTGAGTGTATGCTGAAAACAACAAGGCCAACATTGCATTTCATCAGGGTGTGACATCATAAAATGCAAATTGTTAAAGTATTACTGTTAATTAGAGAAGGGAGAGTGAATCTTTGTATAGCCTTCCTTGGTGTTCAGGTTATCGTCAGTTGCTGGATAGCTGTGCTTGGTGTTAATCATTGTAAGCTGGTGAAACATGCCTGTTTTGCTGAAATGAATGCAGTTTTTTCACCTTTCATACCTTTACCACAAGGGGGCATCATGAGCTTACTTTTGTCCCGCAATATAGCAGTGAATGGACGCCCAGAGGCACTGAATCAATGCTCTACTTGATTGTTTTGGATGGCTGGATTCCTGTTGCGAAATCGCTCTTGTTTTTGTTTTTCTCTAGTAAGTGTGATTCTTCCTTTTCCCTCAGCTGGAAGAAGCTGAGAAATGTGGCACATTGGTATGACCATTTGAAAGCTCTAAAAAAGCAAAGAATGTAACAATAGTAAACCACTGTGCTTTGATCAACTTCAAAACAGGCATTTGTGAATGCTAAAACAGGGAACAATGTCTATGAGTGACACTGTACAAACACATTTTGTATTTAGGAAGTGGCTAGTCAATCCCAAACACAACACCGGATCAAGAGCATTTTCTTCATATCAAGTCTGTGAATTTCCCTATGTTATCACTCTTGATACTTGACCGAAAAACGTTAACATCTGCGTATCTGATTTCTAAAGGATGTCAATCCATCACTTCCATCACAAAGAGCCGTTGGCTCTTTACACTAGCACATTTGTGTCCTTAGATATCCTGGTAGTTTCAGTTTGTTACACTTGGGTGGGGAAAGCTGATAATTTGCAGGGCTCATTTATTGTCCAGTAGCATTAGGAGCATTACCCTGTAGAAGGCACGGTTCAGGACACAGTGTTCCCTATTACACCGGACTCATTCAACAATGATCCTGACAACTTTGGTTCATCTAAGATTAGAGTCGGGTGTGATTAAAAGGACAGTAATCAGCTGAAGTCAGGAAAGAAGGAACATTATAGTTTTGTTTCCACTGGCCTTATCGAGAAGGAGACCTTCAGTGTGCTAGATATAATTGCCCTCTGATCACATTGTCGTGGTCACGCCTGAACCGCACGGCATTGTTACGGCCACTTTAACCTCAGCGGCGTCTCCCGGTTCCGCTCTGTGCGTCGCATATGGCAGCTCCACAGGAGTCAGGCCAGGACCGCAGCGCGCACCCTCAGGAAATTCGGATGACCTGCCTCAGCTCCAGTCCCGCTGCAAACGAGCTGCCGCGATGATCCCCCCCCAGCGCAGCGTTCAGCCAAAGCTCTGTCACATTGCCGTGGGGACCACGGGCCGGTCAAGAGCTGCCCAGGATGACCTCGCGCCTCAACTTAATGGCCAGTTAGTCCTGGAAAAATCCCCAGATCTCTGGCTCTCATGCTTGGCTGGACCTGCGCTCTCAGCAGCATATATCTGAGAACAGCCTATCTGCACTCTGTAAAGATCATTAATTTCCCTGCTCCTCCTCCCAACAGACCAATATGTCTACTGCCCACCCAGCACAGGCTGGACATTGATAATGTACATCTGTCCGCGTCAGTGTTCGTCTTGCCTAAAACTAAAGCCTGATCTGAGATCCAAACTATCTGACAAGCTATTTTGCTTATTAAAATAAATCATAAAATGCTGGAAAACCAAAACCAAACTTTCAAATGATGTAAAGTGTTTCAGATGGTGGAGACTGTTTGAGAAAAGTGAGATTTTAAAGAACCAACTTCAGATTTGATCACTTAAGAGACCAGTGTTTCCCATTGTAAGTGCTCTGATTTTAGATCATCTTCATGTCCTCAGTACCTCTTTGCCCAAGAAGCTCTGAGAATCAGAGGTCTAGTTTCTACAAATGGGCCAAATATGTCCCGGTAAAGGCTGAAAGAGGACTTCTCCCAGTGAAGTCCTCGACAGAAGAGCTGTAAAGTTGGCATGATTTGCACATACTTCTACCCAGGAAAAGACACTTGTGCAATTCAGCTATATGTATGGGTGGATGAGCAATGCCGTGACACACAAAGACTTCCTATTTGACTTTGTTTGATCAGACAGATTTATTACCTTCTATCTTTTATCGACCTGTACTATTACACCTACAAACAAAGCCAAGGCTATTTCACTGTATTCAGGATGTGTAACTCTCTCCATAAAACATGTTCTCTGAAGGAGCTGACCACTTCTCAGAAGAGCGGTGGGAACGTCCTCCAGATGATGTACGAGAAGCCAGAGAGGTGGGCCTACACCTTCCAGAGCTACGCCTGCATGAGCCGAGTACGCGCCCAGATCAAGGCCACCAACGGGAAGCTGCGAGAGGCTGAGGACCCCGTGCAGTTCTTCGAGAGATCCGTCTACAGCGACAGGTACGACCGGCAGGCGCATCCCGAATGCATCAGCACGCCTATGCTGAAAACGAGGAGCGCCGCAACACAGGCACACAGCACAAGCAGGATACCCACTGTCCTGCTCTGAAAGGCTTACTTGACTGTAAGCGTCAAATTTAGTGTGCTGTGCATCACTCAGTTAGGTAGGCATCTATTTAGAGACGTTCTTCATTCATGTGCAGCACAGTACACACTGCGCTGCTGTTACGTGTTCCCATGATCGCCTCACTTTGCTAAGCTGTAGATGCACTTTATTCTTCACACACTAAGCTGGTTTGTGTCTTACTGTGTCTTTTTTTAGTTGGGGCCTAGCTCTGTGCTAACAAGCAGAAGTAGCGCTAGCATCTCCATGGTTCATTCTGGGGATCTGAGGCTAACACAAAGGAAGTGAGACTTGGTTTCAACTAAAATTTGAAAATAAAAATCCATACCTCCAGTATTTCAGGACAACTGCCTTCACCTGCTTTTAAGGCTCATGTGGAGATGCGGAGGAGTGCATTGCTCGTGCTTTAGAGGGGGGCAGTGTCTGGCCCTGTTGTCTGAGCAAGACATCCTTGTGGAAGGAAGTGAAACCATTACCCTGATAATACAATATGCATACATCCTAAAGCAAAGGGTGGGAAACAGCCTAGACTTCTACTACCATTCAGCAGAGAGAACAGTCCACTTATAGGCTCATACAAATGACTGGAAAATAGAAAAGAGTTTAAAGTGAGAGCACAAAGCCGTGATTCAAAGATAAGGAAGTGCATCACAACAGTGAGTAATACTTTCGCATTACCAGTTTCTACCAGGCCATTCCAGCCCTGATAAACGGGTGCCTCTGATAAGAAAACTTAAAGGAAAAACTGTGTCACACCTGCATTTTTGTGTCCTGATATTTGAAATGGGGGCATGTGGCAATACGGGAAACACTTTTACAGCATTCATTCAGAGCAGATTGCATCTACAGTCTGCATTTACTTGCGACACCAGAATGGAAGTGGATTCTTTGAGACTGTTTCTTCTTTTATGGTTCACTTTTGTTAAACATTAACCTTCATATGCAATCTAGTGCCCATGAGTTACACTTACTCTTAAAGTGGGATATTTTCCGGGCTAGCAGGGTTTTCATTTAATTCAGCTGTGAAATTAACAGTCTAATGAACAGATTAAATGTATGATTTAACTCTAACCTATTATGATAAAAACAGTTTACAAACTGTTTTCCTTACGAGCAAAATATATTTATAATATTAAGTGGTGTACAATGATTATATTAAATATTTCAAGCTATAAACATAAACCAGATGACTTTGGGATAAAGGAGGGCATCTTTGATTCATGCTGACAACATCAGTAAAACACGGTTCTCGTGTCTCTTCTTCTCAGGTACATATTTGCAGCAAACCTGTATGAGAGCGAGTGCCTGAATGACACGGAGTGGGCGATTTACCAGGACTGGCACGGGTGGCTGCACAGACAGTTCGGGAAGCACATCGAGCTGGACGGGATCATCTACCTGCGAGCACGTCCTGAGGTCTGGACCACATCAGCCTTCCTCTCTCCCTCTGCAGCGTGCCTGCTCTCAATGGGCCGTGTAATGTAGTGGTGAAGAGCAGGACTCCTAACCGAAAAGGTTGCTGGTTTGATTCCCCACTGGGGCACTGCTCTTGTACCCTTGGGCACTTGGACATAAGGGCCTAAATAAATAAACCAGAAGATAAGAGTTTAAGGAAAAACGGTTCTGGGTAGCACTTCACTCACTCCCACCACACTCCTTATCAATGCATGCACTTATCAGCTGGCTGCTTGACTCCACCTAGTGACGCCCCCTCCTTTCCCTGTGGCAGAGGTGCCTGGAGAGGCTGCACCTGAGGGGGAGAGAGGAGGAGCAGGGCATCCCGCTGGAGTATTTGGAGAAGCTCCACTTGAAACACGAAAGCTGGCTCCAGCACAAAACCATGCGGTGAGACAATGTCAAATAACAAATAACCTCTGCATGCATATAGACTTAATGAATGGTTGGAATGAAGGTTATTGCTACTGTAATACAAGAAATTTAGATGTTAAAGTGGCCTACTTAATTTTGCCAATAAACTGTGGGGCGCCAAGTGTAACAGACATTTTTTTGTCGACCAGAATGCCTTCTGTGCTACGAAATGCGTAAATTCATTACAAAACCACGTAACACCGTAACGCGTTTTGTCCACAAACACAAACGCATTAGCATTGTGTCCACGAAACATTGAAGAGAGCACGTACTTTCGTGCACAGAAAACAAAACGGATAATTCCTTTCGTGCACTGAATTGACCGTTGTGCTTTTCATTTTGTGGACAGAAGCAATTCTGTCCACGTAATAGATGTCCTAGGCCAGCATTTTTTGTGGCACGAAATGCAGAATGCACTATACTATCATCATTCCGTGCCATCGAATGTACATTTTGTCCACTTAACTGTTTTGCTATATTACTGAAAATATGATGTGCACGAAAGGGATTTAGCACAATATATTCCATGACTCTGCAGTTACAGAAGGCATTCCGTCCGCGAAAGCAAAGGCTGCTTGAACTTTCGTAGACATCAGTGTTTTGCTTAAGCACAAAATTAATTACGTTCATAGGCTATATTACCAAAGGTATGATGTGCATGAAAGGGCTTTGGTCCAATACATTCCGTTAGTCAGCAGTTTACGGAATGAATTGTGTGTCATGAAATCGCACAGGAATAATTCCGTACACTAAAGCAAATGCTGGTTGAACTTTTGTAGACAGAACTTTTTGTTACATTCATTTGTTCAGTCACGAAATGCTGAAACAGGCCAAAACGATGACGTCACATCACAGACATTCAAAGCTTCGTTCGAAAAAGGTTGGCTAAAATTCAAATGGCAAAAAATGGCATTCGATACAGCCCTAATCCCACAACCATCCCACAATACAGGAAAAATATTATGCAGAAAGAAAAAAACACTTGGGAGAAATGGTAATGTCCTCCACACATGTTTCATAGATGGTTCCTGTAGGAAGTACACATTGTTTCCAGTGCAGTGTGGGTTTGGGATTCCCCTAGAGTTTCCCCCTTATGAACTCTAGTAGTCATAAGAAAATCATCTCAAAGGAAAAAACATATTTACAGTGTGATTCGGTCTGTTTTATCACTAACATTTCATCATTTACAGTCTAACTCACTTCAGTGTGTTCTCTCTTCCACAGCATGGAGTTTGAGTACTTGAATGATGTGCCAATTTTAACACTGGAAGTAAATGAAGATTTCAAAGGGGACAAAGTGAAATGTGCAGACATGATTGAAAAGGTCTGTACAGGGCTTATGGCTCTTTGATCATGTGTTGCCAGTTTACCTTTTGCACGTTCTCGTGGCAGTTATTGATGCAGTTATTGTGGTTTGTCTCGCCATGTTTTGTCTTGTATAATTACAGGGGCAGCTCTTGTTTTGAGAAGGCTTAGACAGAAGTGAAAGACATTGATGTGCGTTTATACCATGGATGAAATACCAGTGCATCTGTTTACTGTGGCCAGCCCAGCCTGTGCTTTCAGCACTTTTTTTAACAAGATGGATGAGGACACACACACACACACACACACACATAGACATAAGACAAGATTTTGTGTGAGGGAAGAGAAAAAAAATAAAAAAAACTTCTGTGGAGAGTAAATGGGCAGGGATCACATGAAAACACACATGCCATCCCAGAGATCAGTCCAAATCTATCTCAGATCAGTCCGAATCTATCAGCAGAAAGAACTGCTGTAATAGCACCTTTCTATGGAGAGAGACTCTTGTTCCTTGATTTTATTTACTCCCATTACACCTTGTCTGATTGGTCTCTTTTCAACCTTGTCAATTGAGTCAGTTTGGAATAGTGCCAGTGAGACGATTATTGGCTTCAGCTTGCCTCATCCATTTTGGACTTACTACCTGATTTATGGTGGAGAGATTACATGCCATAGCATTTCAGCAACTCACCACTGACATCAGATCTCAAGTTTTCTCAAATCACTGGCTATTGTTTAATTGCTGCTCATGGAAACCCCATGCTTGAATAGCCTGTCAGAACAGAATGAATACCAGCCGTGGGGCTGACAAACTAATGCTTTAATGTAAAAATTTGTTGAGACAGGCTAAGACGTTCTTATTTGTTGTCTTTTTTTCCAGGTTAAAGAATTCCTGAGCTCTTTATAGGTGCCATTGGCCTGCTGGAAAAAAGTCCTTTCGTCAGTGAAGAGACAAAAGATTCCACAGTGAAGTGAATTCAGTTCTAAATTAAGATGAAGTGTTCAAAAGATGTGGCAATTTTTTTATATAGCAATGCTTTTCATGTGTATATGGACATAACTAATCATATTAATCTTGTGTGATGTCATGTGTATGTGTTTATTTCTTTTTAGTAAAAATAATTTAAAAACATTCGCAGTAAACATGATACAAAGAGCTTGTTATGCCCCTTTAAAAGTCTGGTGAAATATGTGTGAACAGCAGAGAGAACATGAAGTCATGCTTTACTTAAAGCCACGTGAGGCACACATTCGCTACATCAGAGAGGAAGAGATTCCTCCACCTGGTGCAGGAGGCCCATATCAGCAAACCGTTTGGAAAATCAGAGAGCGTCTGAAACAGGATAAATCTCGAGACACGGCACCATGCAGATTTTAGCACCACAGTGCGAAGCAGAAAAGACTGGAACGCAACCAAAATGGCAGATATTCACACAGTGTTATACTTTGGCCCTCTGAGGCCTCTATGGTTGGAAGAAGCAAACATGTCCTGTCCAGCTGAAAGAAGCTAAATGGAGGGCACTGGGGCTGAACAGGGTGGATTGGGGCAACTCTTATGGCTAGCGAGTGTGAAGGGGGCCTGCTGATGTTACTCACTGGCCAAGGTCATTTTGTTAATTCTGGTGATCCCACTGGACAGATTACAGATGCTCTAGAGCCCACTCATATGGTACATGTGGGCTTTAAGGCATCTTATCCTTAACTACTTTACATTTACATTTATTCATTTAGCAGATGCTTTTATCCAAAGCGACGCACAAAAGTGCATATAGCGGGCAAATGGGCACAAGGGCAAGATGTGTACAGGTCATACAATGCAGCTAGTTTTGAAGCTGAGCACAAGGCTGGTATAGCGAAACAACTAATTTGATCTAAGGTTACATATATCGAATACAGTCACTGGGACAATAAAGTGCCGCTATACTGCCTAGGCAAAAGCGTGCTACAAATACAAGGTAAGAGATAGAGCTACAAGTACAAGCCAAGAATCTAGATTTACAAGGTCAAAATGGCAAGGGTGTCAGTCCAGGTAGAGTCTGAAGAGGTGTGTCTTCAGCCCACATCTAAAGGGTTGGAGTGAAGGAGTTCTCAGAGGCGTGGGGAGTTCATTCCACCATTGGGGGGTGATAATGGAAAAGCGGCGTTGTGAGGAGCGTGGGCCTTTCGTGCTGATGGTGGGAGGAGCGAGGCGTCCGGATGTAGCAGAGTGAAGTTGTCGAGCGGGTGCGTAAGGTTGGATGAGGTCCTGGGGGTAGGTTGGGGCAGTCTTTTTTGCATCAGAAAAGGTGAGAGTCAAGGTTTTGAAGCGGATCCTCCTGGCTGCGACCAGAAGCCAGTGGAGGGCAGTGATTTCTTGCATGCTGGATGATAAACTAATATCTGACCCCCTTCCCACTCACCATGTTGGCAAAAATCTTGAATGATTGCCCTCCTGTAAGGTATTAAACAGAATAGAATTAATAACAACTATTTGATAAACTGCTATATGTCTAATTGTATGTACCCCATATACATCTGAAGGTCATGTGAGGCCTTTATATACAGTATGGTCACATATTGCCAAAACATGGCTTGTGCAAATGCAATACAACAAATTACGCATTTATCCCATTATTATAGAAAGTGCATGCTGCCAAACAGCCCTCAATCCAATTTATAAAGAGTACTATATGTAATGGTGAGTACGAGTGGCAGCACTTTGTACAACCAGGTGTAAACAGTAATCTAAAAGCTGTCTGAACATCTGATTTTAGCTCTTACCATTTACTGAATTGATGAAATTGACTTGTCTGAGAAAATACGCAGATAAATGGTACGTAATTTAAATGTAAAGTTTGTGTGATAACTTTGAAATAATTTAAAGTTAGCACACAAATTTAGGAGCAAAAAGTTTAATGAAAATTCTTAAAAGTGCCAGATACTTCAACAAAACTGCCTTACAAATATACCTTTATCACACCCTACAGTACAGCCAAAAAGCTGCACAATTCTACATAAATGAAGAAATCTTGAGTTTTTTCTCTCCCATTTGAGTTTTCTATGGCCACACACTAGCTGAAGAGACTGTTATATGCCAAGTAATGTCATAAAGCGGTTTCCACATTTTTAATGCATTGTCAACTATCTGTCTTCAAACGACTGAAAGTTACATAAATTGTCCTCAGTATGTTACTCTTGGACTGGATCTAGCATCCAAAACAACTTTCATAGCCAGAAACTCACTAACACAGCAGACATTAACTTAAGCAATACAGGTCAGGTAATTTATTCAAAGGCACACCAGAAATACCTGGCCTGCTGTTTGAATCTGTTATACCCTGTGACCCCTGAAAACAGATGAAAGTTAACGTGATTTCAGGAGGGGAGACGAATATGGGCCCTTTAGGCACAGTAGAATATTCTTGATCAGTTTTTTTATGTCAAATTTCAAGCTCATAGTCTATGAATTCATATCACTTAAAGGTGTATGACAAAATGTTAAAATATCTAGTAACTAAATTCCCAAGTTTCAGCACTTGTTTTTACAGACGAAAGGTTTCTGTTCTCGTTAATTTTGGTTATTTCGGAAAAACAGCTGCTTCTTGGAAACGACGTCCTTGCCTGTCCCCTCCTATTAATTGCAGAATGCTGTGTGGAAGAATCAATCATTCTCTGCTAAAGTAACCCTATTAATCTGTTTAAGCATGTATTTAGATGGCCAGTACTGTGTCCTACACCGTCCACTCGGCCATGCATGCTATCAGCCACAGATTCCTGCTAGCTAGAGTATTGCTTTCAGGGGGTGTCACGAGGGGTGACTAAAAACTCAACAATGCAAGGATTAGATTATTTTATTTTGCGACTACACCTTCAAAACAGGTACTTTCAGTTGTATACTTTAACCCGTTATTATTAAAATGCATTTGCATCTTTATATTTGGATTACCTGCATTTATACAAACTCTGCAATAATTCATCGTTTTCTTCATGTCAGACAAACATTAAGGATTTATGGAAATTGCAGCGGGCCCGTCACATCAGCGTATTGTTGCTTTTCGATACCTCTGCCTATTTTTACCACTATATCCAGAAGATGTCGCAGTGCTGCAAACTCTTTAACATTGTTCTACGGTGTTTTCCACTCCAGGTACTGGGGATCCACAGCGCTCGGGGTTTTCAAGATGCCTTTCTGATTGACATCTGGAACAACAGGTGATTCAAGTCCCCAATCAATGGCTTCAATTGCGCAATAAATGCGCAATAAATCGGGGTTGCAGTTTCGGGGTTGGAACAAAACCCCGAAACTCGTGGACACCAATGTTCTGCGAAAACATACAATAGAAGTTCCGTGTCGAGATAATTACGGCACGCCTAACTGATTGATTTGCATCACAGGTTAATAGACATCAATCCTAATTAACATAAGACCTATGTTTTTAAAATGTTCACACAAATATATCAGCATGCCTGAAATAACAATAAGAATTGTTAGCGCATTGGGCGCAAGCGTGACAAAGAATTATTGCGCTTCCTATAGCGCAGCACTAACACTCTCGGCTGAGGCTTTATCCCAGCGGCAGGCTTCATACGGAAGTGTGTGAGCTGCATAGCTATCTGGCGGAGCTAAACTAAACTTTTTGACCCCTTGTTCAGCTAGCTACCTCCCACTTATGACGTGACACTGGAAGAGGGACGGTGCTTTTAAATATGGGAAAAAGACACGCTTCACATCGAGTAGTACTGCAGACGCTACCTCTCCAGAGACGGGGAAAGGCTACAAACACACGCTTTGAGGTATTCGTTGACAAAGTTGCCTAGGCTCGATTTAGGGGTCTGCTGCGTCTTTACCGTTCATAAAATTCGTTTTTAGTGTAGTCTAGGTTCTTCTGTTGACAAAAGAACTCTTTTAATTTCAACTTGATAGTTTGCTGCACATTCATTGTGAATGGTCTAAGTTTTATATTGGAACTCATTGTTGCGCCTTATCAGATCGGGAATTTGTACGCTGGGATAAAGACCAAAAACAATAAAAGGTTGTTAGCTAGGTACATAAAGGCTAGTCTGAAACACAACGATAAGACAACTTCGGTGCTTTTGTTGAGCAAGCACACTGGACGGCGATTCCACTTTCCCTGGGAGACTTTCAGGGGTCTTGAGAGGGAGGCGAAATGAGCAGCGATAAAAACAAGTAAGTATGTAAAACAAAGTGTTCAGTTTAAAACCTTAATTTGTGTTTTTGAAAGAATAACTGAATTATTTCCTGTAGTGACTTGTTAACGCGTTTGGTGGGCTTCGCACGTTGCGTTTCAAATATTGCCCCGGTCAAAAGTAAGGTGGTAATTCAATATCTTGCAGGAGAGCAGCAGATGTTAGTGAGAAGTCTATTGCAACTGGTTCATATTTCAACGCTACAGAGTCGATGCATGCCCATGCCAGTGGTTCTGGATTTCCTCACACTTTCCACGATGATCGCTTATTTAATTTGGTTGGATTTTGTTAGTGCGGTATCCGTTGCACATATGCTGGCAGTATCGATAGCTGCCTAAATTAAGTGTCTTCCGTCGTAGAAGTGACTTCTGGAACCTTTCCGAACGTCAATTAATTGAACTAAATAATGACGCATTGTGACACTAATGTAACTTATAATAAGATATGTAACAGTGTGCTTTCTTTTATAATGTTGCTAGATTTTAGATTAGCGGTTTGTTACGCACCATAAACGTAGAGTAAATCTTGGTAAATCCTTCGTCACAGCTCCGTTTTAGAGCCTATGTGAAGACCGTAATCTCTTTCCTGGAAGGAGCAGTCCCAAAGCATTAAATCCGTCACCCAGATGAGAAATGTCAGTTTGTTCCAATGCTATGCTAAAAGGGTATTTGTATTGCCTCGTCATAAGTTAATTCTCTAAAGGATATCCATCTTAAGAATGGATGCAATATTTAAACGACAGGTAACTGCGTTCAAACTGAATGACAGATAACTCTAGACCACTGGAACGTTGCTAGTTGGATACACGTGGATAATCGAACAGTATGCGCCGTAGTTTTACGCGCGTTTGATGTTGGTTGATGTTGCAAGTGTCATACAATATAAAACTTGGAGCAGCTATGAAAGTGTCGGAGGCTATATTTTTAAAGCCGTCGATTTTATCTCCGAACTAATGATTTCTGTTATCTTCAGTGTCATACAGTGAGGTGTCATGATTCAGAGAATGAAGTAACCTTACAAACGAATTTGTTCCATAAATCTCTCCAAAACGAGTTGTTGGACGCAATATAAATACAATGATGCATGTCACAAATTCGTTTTTTGGTCCTTGCGCTGGTTTTCCCGAACCTTGGTATGGCACACGTGGTCGATTTTTTTAATTTTAAAAATGGTAATTATTTCCGGGAAACCCTACCTTGAGCCATTTCATACTGTCATGCTTAACAATTTTTCAGCATTCCAGCTCTGTCATATCACTCTGTCTTTTGAAAGCTGTGGAACCTTTCAAAACTGGGTTGGAAACGAGATACCGTCGAAGATGTTGTTCAGATTAAGTTCAGCAAATTTTCAAACTTCCGTGTCGTCCTCCATAGTTCGACCAGTACAGGTAGTGTCAGCCGAGATTCTAGACAGATAAAGTGAAAACGCAGTTTCGTGTCAGGATATGAGAAGAGCGACGCTCATTACCGTTAAATATGCCTCATACCAGTCACTGTCAAATCCCGCTCCGGGGGCCCTCACCTGGTGCTTTTCATTCCAGGACAGCTCTCCATTCATTAGGTTTGATTGAGCTGTTACCCAGATACAGATTTGGCATATCATTTAAGCAATGTTGCGATTAACATGCTATGGGGGTATAATTGTTGAATCAGCATATTTTTAATATCTGCCCCTATGAATAAAGTGCTGTCGTCTCCATTCCGTAGTTACTTATCCAAACAATAACTTGCAGAAACACACTTAACAGAATCTCTCAGTTGCACAACAGTTCAGACAACCCGTACCCTTAACAAAGGATGAACATTCTGTATGTACATGATGTCATATCTCCTTCATCAAGCTCAATCAAGCTTTATTAATGTAGAGCTTGGCAGGTGCAGCAGCCAGCAGAGACAGGGCCTTTCTCCACTCCGTAAAGGGATTTTAGGCTGGGTATTTCATCAGCAGCATCGTACTGAAAACCAAGTGGGGGGGTTTCATGGGCTGCATCCTGCAGAAAGTGCGGCTGGAATCCAGTCTCCTCCTCACCCCAGCATTGGGTGCAGGTCAGGCTTTTTTTCCTCATGCATTGAGGAGCCTGAGGATTGCCTTTCAGTCCCATGGGCCAGGTAGCCCCTCCCACTCTGCTGCCCCTTAAAGCTTGAAGGTGTTCGGCTTGTTGGGGCAGTCGCTGTCACGAAAGGGCGTCTGTGCATTTGGAATGCTGAGTAAGAGGAAGCGCTGGCACCTTTTCCCTTTCCAAATTTTCTCCACAGTTGCCTCGGTGACGTTTGTCCCTCCTCGCCTTTATGACTTTGCGCTTGTGTGTTCATTGGTTATTGCGTGTGTGCTGCAGCCCTACTCATGGCTTTATCTTCTGTGACGGCACTTTCAGCTTGTGATTAACTGATTTAAGGAGCCTTGGAGTCAACGGTATCTGCAGTTTTCACCCTGAAATTGGAGCTTCTTTGACACTGCCAAGGGAAGGAGCTGCAGAAGGCAGTGCTAAATGCAGGTTATGCTGCTGGATTAGATTTTAGAAAATTGGGAAATTGATTTAAAAGCCGTTTTCTGAAAGCTTTGCATCTGTTTCTCGCTTGCTCGCTCTCTCTCTCTTTCTCTCTGTCACACACACGCATTCCTGTAACAAAGTGATTCCTTTTGTCAGTGCCATGTTTCAAGGTCCTGTTGGCAGCCTTTTGTTCTGACAGTGAAGGTGTGCGTCATAGCAACTGTGGTTATCTGCAGGGATTTTTGTATCTTCAGAAGAAGGCCTTTAAACCAAATGCCACCTCTACTCGCTGTGGGGTCTCCAGCAGCTGTCAGTGTGGGCATTGTTTTAACGGGACTCCACGGTGCACAGCGCTCACACAGCTGGGTGTCCGGTGTTGGCTGCAGCGATTGGCTGAGTTTGTTCTGTAGAAGGTTATATCCTTCCTTCCTCAGCTAGCCATGGACTTTCAGAATAATATGAAGAGAGAACCAGCGTATTTGACGGCATACAGCAATGTTATTTAACAACACTAAAATAGTTTTAAACACAAAGCTGTGCCGAGTACTGTATTGTTTGTTACAGATAATGATAGAGAACTGATAAAACTCAAATTTTCTGCTCCAGCATGAGTTTTTCTGTGGTGCCTGCATTATACAGCCAGGTTTGAGCGGACACTATCGGTCCTCTGTATCGCATCTCCAGGCACGATGTGCGTGGATAGAGGGGGCTCATGGGAGATGTAGATGAGTCGTTGGTGTTATCTGAGGGGAACGGCTTGTATCCTTCCGGCTCTTGTTTATTCCCCCTCTCTTAGCCATGATAACGGTGATCTCCTGGGTGGGGAGGAGGGGCCTCTGTCAGACAATACCCAGGATGCCTTTCACTCCAGAGGAGCTGAGCGTTTACACTCGCGCTGGTCTGGGTCTGTGTTCAGAATGTGGCCGAAATGGTCTTTCTGTGCTTATATGCCTATGCGTGTCCCTCCCCTCCCCAGTTCTAGTTCAGGCGCACAATGCGCCAGATGCTGCTACCCTTATCAAATTGTCACAGATGAACGGTTTTGGGAGCTATGATGCTTCCTACCTCCCTGTTAATGGTGAACTCCTACTCCCCTGTAAATGAATGGTGCTCATCAATGTCATTTTATGTTGTTAAGCGCCTTTTGGCACGCGAGGTGTTGGGAGTCCTCATGCCAAATGCTTGAGCCCGCAGTCATTAATGAGTGATAACCGCCCTGTTGACAGGGCTCCCCTGCCCAGCCCCATGGTGTTGGGGTGCCTCCGTTCTGCTGCAGCCTGGCTGCTCTGGACCCCTCTTAGAAAGGAGGGGCCACTGCGTTCCCACACTCAACATGTGTGGCGGCAGTATGGCATTGTGATAAGGAGCCAGGCTTGAACCTGCAACCTTTCGGTTACGATTCCTCACCGGGGCACTGCTGTCTTACCCTTGGGCAAAGTACTTAACCTACAATTGCCTCGGTAAATATCCAGAAATGGATAAAAACTTGTAAGCTATGTAATTCTCTCTGGATAAGAGCTTCTGCTAAATGACAGTTATTTAATGTAATGTAATGTCCTCAGAGTCGCCCCCAGGCTGTCCGCCGGGTTTCTCAACAACGGGGTTCAAGGACAGGACGTGGAATGCAAATCGGACCTTCCCGATTTCAGGAATTCTTATGCAAATGCACAAAGGCACTGGAACAAATGCTCCCTTTGTAGTCCACCTCGATGGCCTGTTACCAGCCGTCCTGCCTGTTGCTACATAGCCCCCCCACCCCCCACATGCAGTTTCAAGTAACCCAGATAGGTTGTGCCCTGTGGAATTGCTACTATATATCATGGGTGTCACAGGGTGCTGTGCTCAGTGTTGATGTGATCCAAAAGAGAGGGCAGAGCTGGGGAGGGCATGCGTTGTGTCTCATTCACTGCAGTTACTGAGGCCAGCAACTGGCTATTAAATGTGATATGTGTGTTTGGATAGAGGGGCTCACGTCCCTACTAATGTTGCTCTTTTGCAGAGGGTTGTAAGAAAGTAGCTTGACTGAGGTATTGGAATAGTTGGTCTTACTACATAACAGGGTAGATGACCATCTGACCCCTTTATGTGCTGCCAGGCTGGCCTCATTGTTAATCTCAGTACATCATGCCTCAGGTACAGGCCAGGTCCTCCCTCTGCCAAAGTCTGAAAGGAAGAGAAACAGAGGCTTCCTAATGCAGTACATGATGGTTTAGTGATGTTGCAGGTTCCCAAAAAATAGAGTTTAGTTTGGATGTACAGTGTATATAAATACTGTGTACAGATACTGGTATTATATATTGTATACAGAGGTGTATACAGACAGAAGATGCCTATGTTTGTAACACACTAATGTTTGGTGTTCTCTGGGTGTTGCCATGACTTTTACAAGGTGTATTGGTAGAGCTGACACCTTTAGCACTGTGCTCTGGGGGTCGGTGGGTTTGTGTAATTGATGTAATTTTGCAAAATGGGTCTTGCAGGTTACAGTGAGTATTTGAAAGCGGGACACCCCTTTAGAAGGAAGTGCTGTTCTGCTGAAAGTTCTGTGAATTTGGGCCATTTTTAGGAGTGACGGAGTAGTCAGAGAGGGGGCGTGGAGCTGGTCCATCAGGCCTGCACTGAGGGGAGTGTGGGATGCACCTGTGTGCTGCACTCTTAAGCAAAGCTGGGGTAATCCTCAAAGGGCAGCTCTCTGCAAGACTGACACGTCAGCCTCAGCCTGTTGCTGAGGCGAGGAGCAGGCGACGCTAGCGTTACAGGCCAGCTGGTGGAAGCGGGTGAGCATGTGTGTGAGCGTGTGTGAGCGTATGTGTGTGTCAAGCACATCGCCCCGGCGCGCTGTACAGGAGCTCCTCAGATGATCGGGGATTTGGGCAGGGCCGCGGGCTGCCTCGTCTGTGTCACACTCATGCAGGTTCCGAACGGCTGGCCGCATGCTTGACGTACTCCGCTCTGCTCCCGCGTTCTCAGCAGCCCCCGTCCTTCCCCGGGAGGGTCCTCGGAGCTCGTCCGTTCCCCGGCAACCCCCCGCGCCCCCTGCCATGAGCCTCACGGGCGGTGCCCAGCGCCCGGCGTCTCCCGGGAGCTGCTACAGCTCGGCTGTCTCGCTAGAGGAGAAGTGTGAACAGTCTTTCTTTCTCTTCTACTACTACAGGGTGGAGGATGAGGCGGTGCTGGACCGTGGGGCGTCCTTTGTCAAGCATGTCTGCGATGAGGAGGAGGTGGAAGGTAAGAGCCCTCTATCTCTTTGGGTGTTTTCACATCTAGTCCTTTTTAAACGAGCTAAACTCAGTCCTCTTAAAGTGGACCAACAGAAAAGGGACTCTTCTTTTTGCGTTCACATTGTGAGTTCATTTGAAAGAGGACTCAATTCTCTTTCTGGTCCACTTCAGCTCTGATGGGGCCTCAGTCCTCTTGCTGTTCACACTATAGTTCCTCTGGAGCTCTCAGACCTTTACCGCTTTGGATTATGGGTAGCTTTCACTTGGCTTTCACTTTTCAGTTAGCATCTGCTATATTTTAATGTTAAATTGCTGTTTCCTCAAAGCTAAAATTAGCTAGAATCTTTACAATCTAGTGTTCTAATCGCACCAGTTTTAGCATATGCGCTAAACGGCAAATCACACTGGTGTGACCGTACACGCGAAAGGGTTCAAGAAAATCCAGTATTAAAAACAAGTTCGATAAATGCATGATATTTCCAAAGTCAGTGAGTAATCGTGTTAAATAATCGTGATCTCAGTATTGACCAAAATAATCGTGATTATGATTTTTGCCATAATTGAACAGCCCTAGTCCCATCTGTTTGTTTTTATGAACGCCCCAGTGCAATAGCATGTGATCTGTCTACGGCAAGCTTAGAGGGCTAAAGTACAATGGCAAAAGGCGATGCATGGGTTAAGCAAATCGCAACTCGGACTTGAAGCAAACCGAACTGAGACCACCTCGTTCAGAGGGGTCTGAGTTCATTTGGAGTGTTCATATATGCGCAAAAAATGCTGACTAATCACTCAGAGTTTGTTTTGAGGGTGGAACAGTACCAAGTGTGAAAACACCCTTTGAATCCTTGCCCTCCTACAAGCCAAAGAGGTGCGGGTCAGTCGGTCCCCCAAGTACTTCCGCATCTGCCTGCCAGCACAGCTGCTGGTCCATGTTCAGGTTCTGTGTGATTCTGTATGGTTAGTCCAGGCTGATTACCCCTCCCGTTGTTTCTCTTGTCCTGCTGTTGTATGGATGAGTAAGAGGGGGATTATTTTGTGAGATAAAGATGCAGCACACAGGTTTACAGAAGGCTCTCCACGTGCGCATATTTACTACATTAATCCTCTCTCTATCCACCCAGCTCCTCGGCGCACACCGGAATGGTGGTTGTGTGTTGGATGTGAATTTGATTGATGGCGCTGGGGTTTTTTGGGCAGAGGGGGTTGGTTCTGCCAGCTCTCTCGGCTCTGTGCAAGGTTCTGCAAAGGGACATCACTCATGGCTAGCAAACACGGAGCTCGTGATCTTCAACTCTGAGAGGTGTAGCGGCCCCTTCTTTGGAAAGGTGTACTGATGCTTTTAAATATGTCACAGTAACCTGTGAATAAGTGTGTGTGCAGCTGAGGGAGAGTGGAGTCAAAGCCTGAGTTTGCATGAAGGTGGAGTTCTTTTAAAATGTACCCATGTACACTCTGTCGCCTCTGCCAGTCTGGAGATGAGCGTGTCTTGTCCGGTGTCCCCTGCTGCTGTCACTCTCTGTGGCTCAGTGTCTGTCCTTTTTCCTGTCACAGTTTCACCTTCGCACTGGTGCCTGTTATTAGTGTGTGCTGCTCCTTGGTGTAAAGAGCCATCACCATATGGTGCCTGCCTCTGAGAGTAGCTTCCTTAATGGCTGCTGTTTGAGTTGAAATATTTCATTTTTCAGTGTGTCATGGTTCAGCTTTGTTTTGCTGGTAGGAATGAGTCATATTAACTTCAGGCTAAATCCTCAGTCACTCAAAATATGACACTGTTTGTACATGCTGGTTCTGGCTGACGCAGGAGAGAGAACAGGCCATAAATTCTGAGGGACACTGAGTGCTTGTGAAAGTCTCCCCTGGGGCCGCCCCGCTATGAGGATGAGTGGAGAGTCAGTGGAATGCAGTAGGACTGAGTGAGTTGGGCTTTAGTGTACCTGCCCAGGTGTCAGTGTAGCATAGTGGTAAGGAGTAGGGCTCGTAACTGAAATTTCCCTGGTCAATACCCTGCTCAGGCACTGCTGCTGTACCCTATGGCAATGTAATTAACCCAAAACTGCCTCAGTAAATATCCAGCTGTATAAACTGGTAAAATTGTAACCTATGGAAGTGGCTTTGGATAAGAGCACCTGCTAAATGACAGTAATGTAATGTAACCCATGTCATGCTTTTTCGGATGCATGTTGTGCCGTGCATGAATCCGCTGTTTGCAGAGTGCTGGGGCTCTGGCCTCCGCAGGGATTCCCACCACTCCCCTGGCTCCGTTGCTGGGGAAACGGAAGCTGAGCGACGCTAGGGACTGAATTTGGGAAGCAGTGTAGCATAATGGCAAGGAGCAGGGCTTGTAACTGAAAGGTAGCTGGTTTGATTCCCTGCTAGGGCACTACTGCTGCACCCTTGGGCAAGGTACTTAACCTATAATTGCCTCAGTAAATATCCAGCTGTATAAATGAATTGCATGGAAATCTTGTAACCTGTGTAAGTTGCTGTGGATAAGAGCATCTGCTAAATGACAATAATGTAATGTAATTAGCAGAGCTTGACCCACTGTGTACACAAGCAGCCTGCCAGCTCTGCTGGTCACTCTGATATGGGTGTGATTGGTAAGGCTCTGCCAAACTGCCTTTTCACGGGGGGACACATCCCCCCTCTCCCAGCATGCCTTCCCTGCTCCTCTGTCATTGGCTGGTTTGTTGCTGGAGGCAGGAGTTTGGACATAAAGACCTACGCTCATTGAGGTCTTTCCAGGGTCAGCGTCTCTCCCAGACTGCCCTGCATCAGAGCACTGATGAAACTGGGGGAAAACCAAATGTGATTGAAAACTGTAGCATATAGTTTAATATTATAGGGCCTGAAGAGGTCAGCGCAATAAGACTGTCATCTTCAGATAATGTGATACAATTTAATGTAAGATGGATAGGGCACCTAATACTTGGGATAAATTTTACTCTGCCTTTGTGACCTGGAAAGCCATTATTTCCTAGGAAAAAAAATTCTGATTGGAATAAATCCACAGAAATCATAGTTTCTGAATAGAACTAATTTGTGAGTAGTGTTCTAGTTTACAGCAGAGAATGAATGATTGCCATTTCTCCAAATGGGACCTAGCATTGGCTGCTTCAGTGGGGTGTTTTGGGCAGTCTGTTTTTCTGTTTTACTGTATTTTTAACTTTAGACTGTAATGGCATGGACAAAGTTCGCTGAGGAGATAAAGTATTGCTGAGGTGTGAATGCATACACAACACACACCTGCATGTGGTGGAGCGGAGCTACTCTTTTGTGCTGTTTGACCACAGCACATGTGATGGTATGTAGGTTTAGGTTGCCTTTTTTCCTTCGTGAAAATATTGGCTGTTTTGAAGGTGCAGGTTGAGCCTCTTTCCAGGGCCCCTGTGAGACTGTATTCCCTCACGCTGCCCACAGTAAGGGCCATGCAGGCACAGCTCTGCATGGCTGAGATTCCCCCCACAACCCCCCCCTTCCAGTCTCTGTCAGTCTCTCTGTCTCGCAGTCTCTGTCTCTTTCTTTCCCTGTCAGTCTCACCCTCTTTCTTAAGTCTCTATCTCCCTCTCTCTCTTGCTGTCCCCCTTTCTCTTGCTGATTTGCCCTTTCTTTTGCCGTCTGAGTCTTTCTCTCTTCAGTCTCTTTCAGTCTCTCTCTTTCCCCATCAGTCTGTTTTTGCAGTCAGTCTCAGTCTGTCTGTTTCTTTCTCTGTGAGTCTCTCCTTCTCTCTTGCAGTCTTTGTCTTTCATAGTCTCTCTCTCTCTAGGTATGTTTCTGTACTCCACTGATTCCACTCACCTCTCTTCCCTAATGCATCCAAGCAGATGTGCTTTCATTTCCCTTTCACCAGAGGGGCGGAAAGGAGCCCTATGGGTTGTGCTGGTAGTGAGGGGCGTTTGCCCCATTGCTAGACGTACACACCTCAGGATTTCTGGCCTGTCTGTTACTAATTCATGGCTGGCATTTTGACTGAGTGCAGCTGTTTAGATGGCACTGTATTATTCATGCAGGAGATTGCCACAGGACAGACACTCTCTCTGCGAGTCTCAGGGCAGATGGGGACTCTGCACCACCTCTAGCTTTGGCTGGCTTTGACATATTTAAACTGCAATAGGTGAACAGATTAATGAATCAGGAGGGACCATATCTTTAGCAGCGCTTTAACATGCTGTGAAAGGGATGACAGCATCACTCCTCTGAACATATGTACAGCGCCTTTCAAAAGGATTCAGGCCTTTGACCAATTCTCACTTCTCAATTCTCACCAATTCTTTAGTCTTCATTTTCACACCTTTCTGTCAGATTTATAGCCTGACCTATGATGCCCAAACGGAGTGGGATTTGTTTTATCCAGGAAGTGCAACAGTAGATGAGTGAGTGCAGCTTTGCATGTGCAGGACTGGACCACAGCTAGAGCATGCGGTTTTCATTGTTGCCCTGCTATATGATGCTGTGGGAAGAGTTTAATGCCACTCCTCTGTGGCCACGTGTCTGGCTGTCTATCTGTTTGTGCACATACAGGGTCGGTGTATTGGGAGTCATTGACTTGTGATTTACAGTGTGGTTATACAGTATACATATTTGTGTACACAATATTCATTTTGTATTGATATGTCTGGGAGTGCATATGCCACTTTAGGCCTTGTTGTGACGGAGTGTCAAGCAGTCTTTACGGCAGTGGCTCTCATGAGCGTCCCACTGTAGCTCGTCTTCCTGTAACTCCCTGTGTGTATGTTCATCTCCAGTGATCTGGATCAGGCTGTAATGTGAGCCTGCACTGCTACACACTGTCCCTCTGCAACCCAGACACCATGCATCAGGCTGCATTTAATTTGAAGGACTTAGATGTAACATCTTTTGCCTTAAAAAGCATTCAGATGAATGAAGAACCCAAGTATGTAATTATCCACACAAACGGTTTTCCCTTTTCTGTTAAGCATTTGTATTGAAATATGAATGTGTGTAAAGCTACTTAGTGAGTGCAGTGAAGGCCCTCCTGTGACAGCTGGAGAGGAGCCTGGCTGTGCTTTAGTGCTGGCTTTGAGAGGAGGCCTTGGTCTGCAGTCGCAGGGAGGCAGCGTATAGCTTTCCTTCTGCATGCTCCGCTGCACAAACGTTTCCAAGCCACAGCCAACGCAAGGATAGTCCATTAACTGCCACTTTCAGCTGCTAAATGGTTTTAAAATGAACTTGCTACACACATGGCCCACTTTTCCTTGATGGCACATTGTTAGCATTACACCAGTTACTTACCTAAAGGCATTATTTAAGAAGGTAAACACAAAACAATTAAATATAGCTTATAGCTGTGAGAGAGCAGTTTGGGTTGGGGTGTTATGCCGCTACGTAGGGCGATGAGACGGGGTGGGATTTTTATGATGTGCGTGTCCAGGGGTGGCGACCGGAATCTCCGCATCGAAAGTTCTCAGCCGCCTGTTACTTTTGTTCAGCCAAAATATTTGGTTTGACAGGCTGCTGTTAACTTGCTTCTGGCATTTGCCCATTTTTTTTTTTCCCCAAGAGCAGCTTCCTTGAAACGTGGAGCTGCTTCCTGTATGGACTGCAATAAGGAAGTGGTTGGTGTTTGTTCACATCCTTACCTTGTAACAGAATGGCCCCAATTTCCTGACAGTGGGCCACAAGGAAACAATTGTCACCCACTCCCTGACCCCGTCTCTTTTTTTCCCCCCACACCTGTGTGTGCTGAGGCAGCTTGCAGTGCCACATCTAGGCTAGCTGAAAGACTGTGTGAGCTGGCTGTGTCTTGCGGGAGTGAGTTCTGGTGAAAGTGTTTGCCGCTGAAATGACTGTACTGGCTTGTTTGTCCGCCCGCAGGTCACCACACCGTCTACATTGGCGTGCACGTGCCCAAGAGCTACAGGAGGCGCCGACGCCACCGCAGGAGGTCCAGCCACAAGGAGAAGAAGGAGAAGGTGACGGAGAACGTCTCCGACAAATCGGATGGAGAGAACGCCGATGACGCCGGGACCAGCATCCTCAAACCACTCGGTAAGTGTGGCGGAGCGTAGGCCCCAGTGAGACCTGTGTGCTGACAAAAGGAACAGCCTGGGGGAGATGGGTAGGAGAGCAGGTGAATGCAGTGAGGTGGAGCTTCTGTGGACAATTTTCTTCATTTGATCTGACAGTTTTTAATTTCAGGTTAAAGTTGGATATTTTTTGCACTGAAATGTCCCAGTGGCTGATGCTTTGTGTGGAGGGAAAACATTCAGTTTTGCAGTGCTGTTGGTGTACAGATCTGCAAGGCATCAGGGTGAAGCAAAGGTTCTAAGTGTTTTGAATGTCATTTTAAGACAGAGACCATGGACAGCCAGGCTCATGTGTGGGAATTCCTCAAAGTGCTCACTGGGGAGGGACCGAGAGGGGTCCCTTCCCTGAACCCCACAGTATGACCGGCAGCTTTGCTGCAGTTCCAGGAATGACACAAACGTTTAGCAGCACCCCCCTGACCTGTCATAGTCTGCATACTTAAGCGCAGTGCTATGGTGTCACAGCTTTGGCATGTCTTATGGGCTTCATACATAAGGCCTTCCTCACATGTTGATACAGTCCTACCCCAAGAGGTGTCATTGTGAGTCTCTCGCATGACATTAAAATTATAGCTCTGACTCTTCAACCAATGAACCAGTCTTCTCAAGCGAGAAATGCTATAAGAAGCATTGCCAGGAACGTAATAATTGATTATTTAGCGGAGGTACAAAAAAGACCACAATACAACAAAACCAATGCTCAAAACATTGGAATAAATGTGATTAAACTAAGCTTTAGGTCAGTGGAAACAAGCATGTGATGCCTGCACAGGTGATCTGTAGAGATGGAGGTAGAGCCCATCTGTGCACAGTCTCTCCTTAATGCACATGGATGTCATCTAAGGCCATTTTCCCAAAAGACAGTGTGTCTACAGAGACAAGTTCATACAATAAAATGTAGCAATATTACAATGACATGATTTAGTCAGTGTTAAGCATATAAGTCTATACATATCAATAATACACACTTGTAGTTTAGATGTGAGGAAGAAGAAAACTAAATACCACAGTTTACTTGGTATTGTACATGGTATTGTCCTTGGTATTGTATTGTACAGAGTGAGCTGTAGGATAAGGTTGAAGGTCTGGGTGCAGAGGTCATACAGTCAGAAAGCTCTTATGATGAACTCCTCCAAGGCGAGTAGAGAGCAGTGCCCGACACACCCTTTTATAATTGCACCAAAACGGATTTGAAGGGAAATTGAGATCTTATTTATAGCTTGTCCGTCTGTGTGCACCGTCCGACACGCCACATCACTTAGATGGCCTCAGTGAGGGTAGTAATTTACTCAGCATTTTTGTTTTGTTTTTGGTCAGTTTTGAGCATTTATGATGCAGTTTTGCATCCTTCTGCCTTAGGATGTAGAATCGACTAAGGCATTCCGGTTGTTGCTCTATGTTAGTATGTTCAGGCCTTGCTCCTTGGTGGCACACTTTGTGCAAGCTTTCATATCAGTGATGTTCTTCACTGGCTGGGTTTCAGTTATGCATGTAGTACCGATCTGAACTGAACATCCCATGGCATGTGTCTGCAAGCCTTTGTGAAAAATCTTTCATTAACAGAAGCAAGTGAATGAATTCAGCTACACTCTGTTAATGTCCACAATATTCAGAAAGGAAGTAAAGAAACAAGCTCTGGCAAAGCCACCTACGCAAATGGAGGACTGCAGATGTCCTGACCGCATGCTGGCTCCTTTGGTGTATAAAAGGAACGTGGACCATGGCATTTTCTCAGAGCAGAACTTGTCCCCAAATGCCCTTGTTAGTCAGATGGAGACAGGATCAGTTGGGGTCAACATGATTTGCTTCCATCAGCTTTATTCACAACTGAAGATTAGTAATTTATTGCTGCAGGAGCTGAGCTCCACTTGCAGTCAGATGTCAGCCTGCATGGCTCGTTTAGACAGATATCAGTGTATCCATGTGGGATCGTGTTGAGTTCATTTGGATCTCAGGAGTGCAGGAGTCGTTTGGGGTCGCTTCAATGAGACAGCATCGCTATGCTACTTCTAACTAAGCCTGGTGTTAGCGCTCCTTGCCGCCCCCACCCCATCCCGTTTTAGTTTTGAGTGTTGATGGGGCCCCATCTCTCCCAGAGAGTCAGCTCCTCTAATCCTCTCTAAAGCAATTAGCCCCCCTCCGTTAGTGGTTCTAACAAGTTAATCTAACCTCATTCCTCAGATCAGTCACCTCGGTGTGCAGGCCCTGCTAAGCCGCTGGAAGAATCAGCTGCAGCATCTGCATGTGTGTTAGACAAGTGATCCGCATGCACCCGTTCCCAGTAACGCTTGTTTGGGAGGCTGCTTAATCTCAGGCTGTGACCTTTTTCTCCCCATGCTCCCTGCGGTAATGACGAGGGGGACTGGCAGCCCTGAACCTGAGTGGAAATTCGGCCAGGTGTGCCAGGGCTTGCTCTGCTTAGGGCTGCCTGTTTTAGGAGAGATCAGCTGAAGCGTTGGCACAATTACATTCCAGTCCATTACATTCATTTAGCAGACACTCTTATCCAGAGCACCTTCCAGCACAAGAGAACAGAAGTCTTATTGACCCAAGTTAAATTAGCAACAGTGTCAGACCAGGCTAACAACACTCCCAGACCACTGAGTGTGAGCATAACACCATTCAAGCACTACCACAAGTTAACTTGAGCTAATCTGAAACCAGAAAACCAAGGGAAGTCCAGTCCATACACTATCATACATCTTAATGTCAGTAAATCACAATATCCATAACACCTCACAGTACTACAGGTAAGCTGTACTACAGTGACTGCATGGAGAGAGCTGGGACAGCCTTGTCATCCAGTATCGGTGGTGTAAAGATGTCCCT
The DNA here is from genome assembly GCF_013368585.1 of Megalops cyprinoides. Lineage (NCBI taxonomy): Eukaryota > Metazoa > Chordata > Actinopteri > Elopiformes > Megalopidae > Megalops > Megalops cyprinoides. Next base: position 5,804,789 of record NC_050587.1, read on the forward strand.
GCACTTGGAAAAAAGCAGTTTGTCATAGATCAGCTCTTCAGCCCTCGTCATCCACATACATGCTGTGGCCTCTCCCGGGAGCACCTTCGCGAACTCGCCGCCTTGATCCTCCAGGCCGTGCTCTGTGCTGCTCTGGGCCCCGTGGTGGAAACAGGATTGCTTTATTTAAAGCGTTTTAATCCCCCGTACAGAGGAGCATGGGCCGGGTCTCGCGTCCCAGTTGGGTTTGCATGACAGCACAGAGGAGAGGGGATGGGTGCGTGGCTGGGATTAGCTGGTGGTTAGCCAGGGAGCACGTGCTCCGACCACCTCCTGCTGCCTCCCAGCGCACCGCACAGGTTAAAGGGCGAGGGCCCCCGAGCATAGGGTTGCCCGCATTGGTGCCTGTTAAAAATAACCTCTGCTTTTGAGACCTTGCATCACCTTGAGACCTTAGTCGGTATCTCATAGTCTGTCTCAATTTTGGAAAACCATTTTTACACAAAGGTGGATAATGCTTCGAATAACGATGTCCTTACTTTCTCGTACTTCGTCTCTCACAGTAATGATACTCCATTTCATGTTGGGATATTTCTGAGCAGGTGTGTCATTACCGCATTGAGGAAACTATTTGCTAATGTTGCTATTGCATGCGCAGATTTAGGGAAATTGTCATTCGTTGTGACTTACTCAAAATTCAATCAAATTTTCCATGAAAATCAAATCATATTTTGTAAATTGATGTGTCCTAGAAATTAGATCCAGAAGACTGGGTAGTTCAAGCATTATCTTTAAAATGGTTTCATTCGCTGGAGCATATCTGTCTCACGCTAATGTACATATCTAATACACTGAACCAATAAGAGGACATTGAGGTTTAGCTCTGAAGGTGTGGAGGCGAGAAAATGGCCTGTTTTCTGTAGAATGAATTTTGAGACCACTTCATTGAAATTGGACTGCCATCTTCAGTTACTGCCCTTGGATTGTCCTGTCTTTTCTCTGTGTAGGAAACTAAATGCTGGATAACACACGCGCAAATAAACACAGCATTTTCAGTTTTTACCACTGAACCGTTTCACTGTAACAGAAGCAGATTGCAACTCTTTTTGTGTCTTATTGTGTTGTATGCTTTGTACCTCAGTTTACCAGTAAAGTCACCACCTGGCCTGCAAATACCAAGATGGCACAGATAAATATCTGAAATGCCATATGTTGTCTTGAACCATGGATCTCTCTTAATCATAATGTACAAGAGTTATAATAAATATACTACAACTTATCCAAAATGTAACCTTTCCAAGCACACTTGTGGAGAGAGGAAACAAAACTATCATCCAGGGATTCCTGATGGACGAGGAGTCCATTGAATGATCAGAAAGTAAAGCAGGTACAGACATACTGTAATATAGGCAGCTTTTATGTCTTACACCAGAAATGGAGTGATATGTATTCATTGTGAGCAAATTGCCAACTGAATTCATCAGTTTTATTTCCACACACCTTCCACAAACTCTCCCAGGATGTCGTGTTTTGTGTGGAAATTGTTCCATCTGTTTTTGATAGGGTCTGGGCTCAGAAAAATCTGGCATGAACATGGCACTTGTGTTACATTTATATAATATAACAAATATATTTGTTATAATTGCTTAAGGTAAATTTGCACCAACATTTGTACTGTTGTGCATATGTATGGATTTTGCAAATTTAGCTAGTCTGTGCCAATGTTAATGGAATTCTTTCTGAGTAATGGAATTGTATAGGTTGAATAATGGAATGGTATGTTCAATGATAAACACAGGGAAGGGGTATAATCCATCTCGTATAATCCGTCGGACTCTGTTTTTGGACTCTCTACTTGTCTGAAGCAGCAGTGCTAAATGCTACGCTCCCTGAATTCCCTCACCATTTCTAACAGTGTGATTTCAGGTGGGAGGGTGCATGCCTGCACAGCATGTGCTCAGCTGGTTAAGCCAGCGGTCCAGAGCTTTGCCAAAACCTCCACGCTGGTGTGTCCAGTAGCCCGAGTTGGACACTCGCAGCGAGGGAGGGATGGTCAGCCAGACATGACTATGCTATGTGTAAAAACGGGTATATAGCAATAGCAAACAGGTATATAGCTATAGCAATGAGCAGAGGTCCTGTGTGAAATCACATCCGCTCAGAGGCCAAAGGTCAGCGCTCTCATGGGGAGCGGTGAAGCCTGCATTGAGTCAGAGGGAGGAGACTGAGGAAGGTCAGAGATGGACAGTCTTACAGCAAGCACACCACTGTAGCTGTACGTCCACATCTCTGAGGCTAATGTCCTCAATTCCAGCTGTCACAGCCACGTTGAGGAGTACTGTACCATACCTTAAGGATAGCTCTTTTCAGACACCTCGTGTTCAGGTAATACCATAAGTGGCATAGCCATATATCAATAGGGAATTGATGTGTAATGAAAGCTTTTTAATGGAATGAGGAATTACAGGCAAGCCTGTGGTGCACAAGCACCCACCCCTCCTTTGTGCCAGCCGTGAAGGGCTGGTGATTTCCCCTGGCAGCTGCCACACTTGGGTTCTCAGTCAAGTTTTTCAACATTGTATCTTGTGAAGAAGCCAGTCCCTGAATACCAGGAAGAAAGAGTTTAAATAACGCTTGCCTGGCCAGCGTAAATACCGCGGGGGAGCATCAGCTGAACATCTCATTGTTCAGGCTCTCTGTGTGACTATGTGACTATGTGAAAATCTTCTACTTTGACATGGTACCGTTACAGCATAGAATTATGTGTTAGGATTATATGTGAAGATTTACAGTTGAACGGAGAGCCTTTCCAAGCCAGTATCAAACATGGCTTGAATGTTAGCTAGTAAGCAGGTCTAACAGCCATTCTTCACTCTTTAATGGCAATAAGTACCGCCTAACTCCAGCCAAGCCTCTGTGCTGCATTGACATGGTGGGGTTTTTGTGTTTCGAGAGAGTGCATATCTCTGGAAGTGGGTGTGCTGACACGGCCATGCCCCTTGGGTTGCCAGCTGTTTTCGGCCCCCCCTTAGCAGTGGAGACAAAGGCCTCTTTGTGTGGGCATGGCCACTGGCTCCAGCACACCGTGTGGAGAAACCCGCCTGAGAGGTGACTTTCACTCAGTCTAACATGCTTCCTGTTCTACCTGCTCACATGGAGCCCCTTCCCTTAGCAGCTGCAGGAGAAGCGAGCAGCTTTTGGGCACACAGAGCAAGCAGTCTATTCAACAGTTTCAAACCATGCTTTATGTAGGCTGAGTCTGGAGCTTTACATCACTGGCTTAACAGCAGTTTGTCCACTTGGCCAGGCAAGACGGTGTAGTTTCGAGGCAAAACACTACACTACTAGCTATCAGTCAAATCAGAATTTAATTGGCTGTAATGAGTTAATGAATAACTACTTTGCTTCTGTCTGGATACATGCTTCTAGGAATATCATTCCTTGATCAAGACTTGCAGTAGTTTATTCCTTGACTGCTTTATAGCACTATAAACATTATCGATGTGGGCACGAGTCTGTTTTGGGATGTCTGCCAGTTTAATGTCCAAAGCGGTGTAGGAGAGCATGGATTACTGGTTTGGGAGCTTGAGGCAGCAGTGATGAGCAGTGTGTGATCTGTGCAGCTCTGAATGGTAGGCACTCAGCTGTTTGCAGTACAGACTCCCAGCCCCTGTTTTTAAGCCCCTGTTCCCTCCCTCTCCTACTGTTTTGCCCTCCAACAGTTAACTTAATCTTGTTGAGCAGGCAAATACAAGTGAAGTCATCCGCTTCCACCTGTGTCTAACAGCAACACCGGGGCAGTTTTTATTGATAACACGCATTGAGAGCAGTTAGGCATGACTCGTGCGGCGTGCTGAATCAACAACAGACACTCCCATCAGGCGGATGCGTTAGAGCGTTGGCCGTGCTGTCAGGCCGTGCAACATTTCAGGTGCTGTGACAGCATGTGCGTTTCAATCTCGGTCTGTAAAGGAAAATCGTGAGAGCAGGATCAGGGAATAAACAGGGGGCACGATCTGATCAGAGGAGGAATTTTATCCTGAGAATAGATTCTCATTTACATTTGCTGCAGCCATCACACAGAAGCACAAAGCTTGAATTAATGAAACTTTAGCAATAAATATGTAACAAATATATTAGAGAAATTATGTATATTTCTTTTGCAATGAATAGCTTTAATTAACTACATTTACTGTGCTTTTTTTTTTTTCCTTTGCTGAAGTTGCACTATTTTGAGTTGCTTTACAGTACGCTTTGACTTTTCCCATGGTTGGTACAGGCTACAGTATATATTATGTGGTTCATGTGGTTCATGTGAAGAGGCTCCCATGTAGAAATTGTGATCATTTAATCAATCATTTAATTTACTGTTGTTGATAATCACTCAGACAGGACACTGTCTTAATGAAGGGTTTGAGTGCCTGGTGCTAAGAGTCTGGGTTCCTGTGATGAGGGGTACCATGTGTTGTCTGGAGGTAGGGGCTAACAGTGAGTACATTGGTGTTTTTCATTATTTCTAGATGGGCTATAAGAACCAGCCTGGGACACACCCACCAAGACCCATAACTTTGTCCTTAGATGGTTGTGGAAGTGCAGGAGATGTTCTGCACTAAGCAGGCAGACCTGTGGAAGTAGTTGTTAGTGTTGGTTGTGAATGTGCCAACCTGTGTGGAGATGTGGGCTCTGTCTGTAAAGGTGGCAGTGGAGGGGGGCGAGGCTGCCTCTGCTGTGTAGCGGTCTTTGAAATTTGGTGTGCTCCCTCTCGCAGTGTCTCCGGCCGCCGAGCGGATCCGCTTCATCCTGGGCGAGGAGGACGATGGCCCTCCCCCACCGCAGCTTTTCACAGAGCTGGACGAGCTGCTGGCCGTGGATGGGCAGGAGATGGAGTGGAAGGAGACGGCAAGGTAAGAGCGTTCCCAGCCCACACTGGACCAGCATGCCCCCTGTCCTCATTGGACTACGTTAACCAGCATACTCCCCTTCCTACTGCACTGCATTGACCAGACAGGTCTCCCTGTCCTCACTGGACTGTGTTACCCAGTTGACTGTATGATTATATATGTAAATCTCAAACACCAGCTTCTTTTGTTTCTGATTTGAAAACTGGCAGAAATAGTGTCTGGGAAAATTTAAAATCTTAGTAGTAAACAAAGAATATTGTGGACCTTGAATTCTGGATTTGATTGAATGTTATATCAATCTCTTTTTTTTTCAGTCTCTTTTTTCAAAATCAGCATGTCTCTGCACTTCCTTTGTCTGTATAATTGTCTGCTTTGTCCCATAATCCTAGTGTGCTCAACTCAGATTGGACATTACCAGTATAGTAATTTACTTCTGGTCCTCTACGTTATTAGGATTAGCCTTATTTGAAAACCAAGAGTAGAATGTATTAAAATAAGTTAATCTTCTTTAATCTTCTCTTGAAAACTAAAGAGTGTTAAAGTGTTCACTGCCTTGCTTGTTGGAAGCCTTTAGGAAGAAATTCAGCACACCTCAACAGACTGAGATGTAATGAGATTAATATTCAGATTAGCAGCCTGGCATATTTATGGATGCATGGGCAGCCATAACACCCTGTACCCTTCTCACAATGGACAGCTGGGCCTGGGCCTACTTACTATTCCAGCATGGGACCTCGGAAACCTTGGTTACTGTTTGAAATAGTGGTCCAACAGGGGGCATGAGGGTCATCGTGCTGTCTGAGGCACTGTCTTTCAGAGCAGATGTTAAACTGAGGACCTGAACGTTCTTTGGCACTTACTGAAAGAGTGGTTCCCCTGTGTTGTGCAAAGTCTCAATTTGGCCAACCCTGAAGCTGATTGGTTAAGTAGCTCCTTGCAGCTCCTACCTGTCTTGTTTGTCCAGGTTGTCACCCTGAATAAAAAAATGATTTGTTGGTTGACCTTGCTTGTTAAATAAAGGTCCGTTTTTGACAGTCTGTAGTTATGATTGATGGGTTGAGAAGTTTATCTGTTTGTCTTCCTTTGCAGTCAGCTAATTCCACCAATAAAATTCAGTATCGCCCCCACGGCGGAACCCCCGCACACAGACACATTAATGTGTGACATACCTGGCATTTGTGGTGACAGCGGGATGGAGGAAGAGATCATTTTAAATCTTAAGGCTTAAGGCGATAAGTGTGATGTTTGGCAAGTGAAGACTGTCACATTCCATTAACACTATACATACAGACTCATGGAACCTGTATGACTTACGGTATTATCATGAATTAATGTTTGTTCAGCAGCTGAATACAGCATTGTTCCAAAGCAGTGAGTGGAATTTCAGAGATTACTGCTCAATTCCAGAAGGAAGTTGAGCATTTCTTTTCTGCATTGAGGGAACGTACAGCTTTTATTGTTCCAAGGCAAGATCATTTCAAGATTACTTCTCTCAAAGGAATGGAGATGTGTAGCAGTCCACATCCTCTTCAGTATTTCAGAGCCGAGATGAACATAGACACAGTGATTGTTGTGTAAGGAAAGTAAAGCCTTGGTGTCTCTGTCGTCTCATTTCTTCATTCACAGTAACGGCTACAAAACTCAGCCTTTTGCTTTTTTTACCTGGATTCCCTTTGTAGGAAGCTGAGTACAGCTGCAACCATAGATAACTAAGCATGGCTTATCCTGTCATTATCTATATAATCTAGGGACAGTCAGTATCACTGAACCCCAGATTTAATTCAAACCGCTAAGTCACTTTATAGGAAAGTGCAATTCAGTCCAAAAACCCCAAACCCTCACAGATGAATTTGGTGCTATATTACAGCAAAGTAAGATGTTGACTTGGAAGTTTTGATGATCCAGTAAATCATCTTATTGTCATGCTGTGGGATTATTTTGGGAGTTTTTTTCTTTTCTTTTTTGTCGTGTTTTTATTTCATAAACGGACCACCGCTTTCCTCTAAGAGGACTTTGCTGCTTTGATTGAATCAAAGCCAAAAGTTTCACCAGTAGACACATTTGTTTCCTGATATGTGATTATTTAAACCACTAATTCTCAAAGCGGGAAAAGTATTCCCTGTAGGTTAGACTCAAGCTGTTGGGACATTCCCGTAACTCAGCAGTGATGCTTGTACTCGTGCTCATGTATGCTTTGTGTAGAGCATGTTTCTGTTCTTCCACAGGTGGATTAAGTTTGAGGAGAAGGTGGAGAAGGGCGGCGAGCGCTGGAGCAAGCCTCACGTGGCCACACTGTCCCTGCACAGTCTGTTTGAGCTGAAGACCTGCATAGAGAAGGGCACCATCATGCTGGACCTGGAGGCCTCCACCCTCCCGCAGTTGGTCGGTAAGTGCGGCCTTCTTGAAATGACCACTACTGCTGGACAGGAAGGAGGAGCAGACACTCACCACTGTAGGAGCCCTTTACGAGTGACATTATTTGGGTTAGGTTATTTCAGTTTAATGGAGTGGAAATACAATGAAAATGAATTTTTAGGTTATTTAGACAAAAACATGTAACAAAGTTACAAAGCTTATTTTCCTCAATTATTGAAACCCTTGTTGGTTTATTGAATACCCATTGTTGTAAATTTAAATTACCTCTGAAATGTTCAGCTATTTAATGGCGGTGACTCTCATTGCATTACATATTGTCATTTAGCAGATGCTCTTTTCCAGAGATGCTCTTATCCAGAGCAACTTGCATGGGTTAAAGTTACATTTATACAGCTGGACAGCTACTGAGGCAATTCTGAATTAAGTACCTTGCCCAAGGGTACAGCAGCAGTGCCCCAGCAAGGAACTGAACCAAGCCATGCTCCTTACCACTATGCTACACTGTCAGTATGCTACACTGCCACTATGCCACACTGCTGACTGTGGTAGAAGGTACTCTAACTGCACTGGCTCACATTACAGAATGATCCAGACACTTGAAGTATACAGGGAGTTAGTGGGATGTCCATAGGGCTCTTCAGGAGACACTACCATAAAAACTGCCTGACAGTCACAACAAGGCTTAGAAAGTGGCACACACTCCCAGACACACCAATACAAAATGAATACTGTGTACACAAATATGTATACTGTATAACAACACTGTAAATCACAAGTCACTGACTCCTCATAAACTAACTGTGTATGTGCACAAGCAGATGGCTTGACAGCTAGAAGTGTGGCCACAGAGCAGTGGAATTAAACTGTTCCTACAGTCCCATACTGTGGGCTCTGTCACTGCTCTGCCTCAGGTCATGCAGCTTTGATCCAGTCTTGTATCTGCAAAGCTACAGTCATTTCACACTGATCCCTTTCAGAGGTGGCATACCCTAAAATGACTACGTGCACATATTGAGGTGAGTCTCCTCTCTAACAGCCTCCTTTCCCCCCTGCAGAGGTGATCACAGACAGCCAGATCGAGAGCGGCCAGCTGAAGGCTGATTTGAAGGACAAGGTGATGTACACCTTGCTGCGGAAGCACCGGCACCAGACCAAGAAGTCCAACTTGCGCTCACTGGCAGACATCGGCAAAACTGTCTCCAGTGCAAGTAGGCTGTTTTCCAACCAGGATAATGGTAATGCAGGTGCCAGTTTGGTGCAGTCTTATTACTTCTCATTCTCGCTCAAATTTTTTTTTTGCATTTCGTGCCTTTTATCCCCATTTGCCGAACTCCCATCAATATTGGCCTGGAAAATAATATTATATTACAGTCAACCATTATTACCTCAGATGATCAGAGGGGATTCAATTCCACTGAAGAAACTACAAAATTTCATGTTGTGGGTGATACTTACATCCTGACTCAGAGCTTGTTGAACTGAAGTCTTATCAGTTTTCTGATGAAATAGCCACATTCCAACACAAACTAAAGCATTACTAAAGGAAGAAAAACCAAAATATTACTGAGCCCCCTAATACTTCACCTAGTCCTTTGTCCTTTGTGTCGTTCAAATACTTTCCAGAAGATTTTAATACTATTCAGCTTTAAAAAAAATCTTTTTTGGAATAATTACTTCTGAAAAACGTTTAAACATTTTTCTGTTGAACACATTTCTGCAGTTAACATGTTAAAATCATAGAAATCCAGTATTTGCAAGAATAACCTATTCTTTCAAATGAGACCACTTTGTGATTATTCTGCATGCAGGACATTTATAGATTAATGATACGGGGGGGGGGGGGGGGGGGGGTCATACTGTGGGGCTGATGGATGCTCTAGTGTAGAGCTACTCATAAACAGTATAGTATGAGTATGAATTTAGCCAAGATGGCTTAATTTACACTGAAACAAAATCATATTCCAAGAGTAACCTATGGTTATAGCCTAGTGCTATACTTTTTACATATGTACTTCTGTTTTCATATGTGATTAGTACAGAAATGTATAGCACTGTATTTATGTAGCAGTAAACCCCTCATGCAGGATTGCTCACATATGCGTTTCCTTTAATCAAATGCCATGAATAACCTTCAGAGACACAAAGCTCTCCTTACAAGTTTTGTGTAGCAGTTCAGAACAAAACTTGTCATGCAGACGATCAAATTCTTATTTCTCTTAGTTGCTTTCGTTTATAATATGAAGTTATCTGGGTTTACACACGTCCTCTTATTTTGTGTTTTCTTCATGACTAAAATGAGCTTATTTAGATACAGTTGGGCACAAAATGCTAAGTTTTATGGTGTATCTAAGGAAATGCATTTTGTCTGATTTTTAAACAATCAGTTGCTTTGATTGTGGTAATTGTGACATTATGATATACCAAAACAAGTTCTCATTAGATTACTTTCATGGCAGCCAGCAGTATGTATATACATATCTTTTAGCACTGACAAAGTAATGTATGACACAAAGTAAATCACACTTGGTAAAATACTAAGTGCTAACTTCCAGTCTTCTGTGACTTGTATACTCAAAAGGAAGTGAAATTGGCAAATTAATCATTGTATTGTAAATGTGATGACAAAAGTGAAATATTTTACACTTGTACAGTGAGAATCAGTCACTTGACCTCTGTAGGCAAGTGGTTACAAAAATGAAATTTCAGCCAAACAGATTAAGCATGCATACTCCATTTTTAGGGCAGTCAGACAACTGCATTTCCTCAGGCACCACAAAGCTTGTGATATTCAGTCACCTTCTTTATGATTTCCTTAACCTCTCTTGTCTAACAATCTTCTATTCTGGTCTTGGGGTCCTATCAACTGTGTCCTTCCTTCTCTTCTCTTCTTTGGTCTGCTCGGCACCTTGTCTCTGGCCACTAAAAAGCCCCGCGTAGCCCAGTCGAAAACCCTGTGCCTTGTCTAACAATGCGAGACTCCGAGGAGCAGCTCCATTTCCGGAGGAGTTCCAGCATGGAATGGCTTAGTAAGTTCCCATAGTTGTGTCTGTGCCACCCACCAGCCAACCCCCCATTCGTACTCATTCACATTTTCTTTCATTGCCTTTCATCCACCTCACCTCCTCAAACTTAGTTGCCTAGACATGCAACTAATTACCGTAGTACCTCAACAAAACCCCACTGACTTAATTAATGTTTTCTAAGGAGAGGTGTTGCTACTCCCACTTTAATTTTAAGAATAAGTCAACATAAATTAGTGATGTGGAGAAGGTCAGGGCAGGCTTCTGTGGGGTCACAGGAGGGCCCTGCTGGTTTGTAGTGCAACACTGCAGCATAAAATGTGTTTCAACACATACTAGAGAGATGAGACAATCCCATGACATTTCAGATCACACTTTACAAGCGGGAATATATTCCTGTAAATCCAGTCTCCAGAAGGGCAGCGATAAAGCGCTGCTATGGGAATAGCGCTGACCCTGGCGAGAGGAGACTTATCTGAGCCACACATCAAAGTGAAGGTGGCATGCTAAATGATGACGGGGCCGGATGAGTATCAGCAGGTACGAGGCGTGTCACACGGCCTCCTGCCACCCCAGTAGTCACGCCTGACCTTCACGCTTTGCCGTGGGAGGTTGCAGGAAGCGCCCGCTAAAAATGGCGCTCTTTGTTCTGAGCAGAATGACAAACGGCCTGCTGATAATTAAACAAAACCTGGTGTGCACAATGCCAACCTTTTTATTTTTTAAATTTCTCACACTTCCCCTCACCCCAAATGTTCCATCCCCCGACAGAATATTTTTTTAGTGGCTGCATCAAACTGACATCCTAAATATGATCATGGATGTCCAAAAAACAGTGACTGAGAATATGGTGGAATGATTTGTGTTGCATTAAGTACAATAGCATCAGATTAAGCAGGTCTTTTTAGCTTTATAATGTGCTTTAGCATCCTCTTGTCCTGGGTCTGTCAATGTGACCTGTATAAAAAGCCAGACTTGAGAACGTACTGTTTAGGTTCCCACCTTGTCTGCCACATGCTTACATTCTTTGTGTTAATCAATGATACATACCAGCAGTGACAAAATATACAATCCATGGCGATTAGGGGATTGCTGTAAGGAATTTCAAGGAGAAGTGCAATTGCTGTAGGTGATTTAAGAAAAGCTGTGTACTATTCCAGCTGAAGAAAGATTACGTTCAGAGAAAAGTGTGCCGCCTTATCACACATTGGGTGGTAGGTCTGCTTCCCAGGACCGCTGCCAGTGTTCTGAGATCAAAGTTTAATGCCCCACTACCAGTGTGAACCTTGAATCTGATGGGGACATAAAACTTCCAGTGCTGACAGGCACCCAACATTTGGCTAAAAAAAGTCATTGTTCCCCATGGCAATACTCATGCTATCTTACCTCTGTAGCACTGAAAAAAAAATTGCCTTGACAAAACAGTGTTTGGAAACTGATTATCTTTAGACATTCGGTGTTGTACATTCTTATGTTTAGAATTGTGGTGGTAGTTCCTTTACCTCAATTCTTTCTGGTTGTGTAATCCTACCTTTGTAAGGAAAAGTCAGATATATAGATATATTTTCATTGCAAGATGGTGCAGCAATTCTGCAGTTTAGGAACAGCTCAGCTGTAGTGCCCTTCATATGCAGGTGTTGTTAAAAATTGAGGAACTTGAGTGTCATGCAAGGTATCTTTCCATTGTACAGGGGCTCTCTTATTCTTTTCAGACTGAACAGCGATGCTCGAAATTCAGTCTGACTTCCATTTCTCCTTTCATTTTCCAATTGAAATTCGGGTGCCACTTCGGGTGTCACTTCTGGGCCTTCCCTTTCTGGCTCATCCATTCCCTTACCTGTGCTGTGCTTGCTGGGACGGGGCTAACAGTTCTTCAATGATTTTCATAGGTAGCCCAACGACCACCCATCGGAATCTGACGTCGAACAGCTTGAATGACTTCTCTGACAAACCTGAAAAGGATCAGGTAAGTCCTGCTTTATTTCCAGTGGTGTACTACATTCTTATCTGATGAAATGCCTGTAACTGCTGTAATGAAGATCTACTTGAAGGTATTTGTCAAATACTGCAGCAGGTATACTCCAAGTTTATACATGAACTTATAAGTTTGTCAAAATGGTGAGAATCTGGTGAAGCACTAAGTGCTTTGAATTACTTCACACATATAGCCAAATGTACCCTGCTACCTTTCCTGGTTGATGGTAGAAGTTCCTAGTTTGAGCATTCCAAGGTAGCAATAGTTAGTACTCCCTGTCTTCCATTGTCTCTGCAGTAGTAAATAGAAACAGCAGTCTCGTTGTTTTCCTAATAACCTGTTTGTACAAGCAAACTAGGTAGCTTTAACGGTTTCCTTAGCTCAGGGTGTTATCCTTTAATTGATGGTTCAGGTTTTCTGGTGTTACTGAGGCTGTGGAGACTGAATGGGTGATATAGATGTGGGTGGTTTGAGAGCTGCTTGTCAGATTAGGGAGGAAGAAATTTAGTCTCTAAAATCTTGTGTAATTTTTCATTTTGTAAGACCTCTGTCGGTGAGATGTGTTTACTCATAATTGCTGCTTTGGAGCCAATCAGAAGAGTAGTATTACATCGTCTTTTCTGTAGCTGATAGCATCCCTTTGTGTTTTAAACGTTGATGCTTCAGAAAGCTTTTAATGAGAGGGCTTTGCTTCAGTGTCTGAGCGAGTTATTGTCCCAAAAGTTCTGGAAGCTCATCATTCGCCACTCATTATGAGCCCGACCTCCGAGAGCAGAAGCCAGAACCGACATGGGAGCAGACTAATCCTGCCAGGTGCTCAAAAGCAAAGCAGCCAGTCTGCCTTTAACTTGCCTTTTACACGAAGTTAGCACCATAGTACACGTCTCTTAATATGGTCATCCTTTAGAGGCTCTTGCATTTGGTGTGGAGGTGTGCTGAGCACACAGCGTTGGTCACTGACTCCGTTCTGACGCGTACAGACCGAGGTCTTTATCACCTGCAGCAGAGCGCGCTCCTGTGGTTTTTCTCAGGCTTCTGTTTAATTTAATTAGCATGAAGCCTTTTTCTGCAGCTGCCCTCTCCTGGGGTCTGTTCTTCCCTGATTTGAGCTCTTTCTTAAGTCTCTGCACTCTGTTGAGCACTGTGTGATGACTCAATTGTAAATATACAGCCAAATACATTTTGATTGTCATAGGGTCACCTCGTAGGTGATAAACAGTGCTTGTTGTATTCTCCAACTTCATTTCCTAGATGTTGTATCATTTTTGTCAGTCTTGTACAGGCTGTGTGAATGAGTTCCTCACTGCAATTGGACTAGTGTTTGAGTGTCCAGGACACTGGGCATGCAGTGCTGGTCCTGGTGTTTCTCCCTCTTGAGTGTGCTCGGACTGCAGTTCTCGCATGCCTGTAGTTCTGACAGCTTGTATAAGGAGGCATAAAATGTTGGTTTTGAAATGAAATGTGGTGTGTGTCAGGTTAAGACTGCTTACTGAGACTTGTATGCGGGAAGTGGGCTTGGCCTTTCTTTCCTGATAAGTTCCACTAGGGTTGGACTGTATTTTTTGGCCACTTCCTACTCTGCAGCATTTTTACATTTGCACTTTGCAGAGGAATTCTACGTGACCCTAACGCTTTGCACAGTGAGCAAAAATCTTTACCACATTTGTCTCCTCCTTGGTGCCAAAAATAATTTTGTCACTATTCACAATGAGTGGTTTCTTTCTGTGTGCCATAATATCATAACATTTTGTGCCTCTGTGTTCAGGAAATGCCCACTGTGCATATGAATATATTGAGAGATTCTTGACTGCTGATCATAAACTGGGGCTGAATGGAAGCCAAAGCAGTCATGTGAGCAAAGTAATTTACAGTAGAGGCATTATGAACTTGGGGTGTAAGTTAGATGTGCATTCAGTTAAACTGAGAGTTTAATGGTACCTGAGGAATTCAGGAGTTGGTAAAATAATAGTTTTAGAATGAAGTTAACATGTGTAAATGTTGATGTTGAAATGGCTGTGACCACTGTACTGTAGTGGCTTCACATTCTCCTGGTCGTTGGAGCTTTCAGGTGACTCACTCTGGTGATAAAAAGGTTGGACCTTGGTTAATGATCTTCAGGCAACCCAAGGATTACTTTTCTGTTTTGGTTAACAGAAGATTCCATAACACTTCATAAATTCTTCAGAAACTTTCCACAGGACACTTTATTTTTTTACAGCTTTATTTTTACCCTGACCTGCTAATAAAGTATCCAAATGTGGTGTGACAGAAGGCTGTACATCATAGTACATCTGCAACAGCTGCTCCACTTGTGGAAATGTACTAATCGGTTTTGAAAGCAAGAGTACAACGGTTTTATAGCCTGTCGGTTTGTAATCTCATATTGCAAAACAACCATTGGTGGTTTACCTTTCCTAAATGTAGGATTTGTTGTCATTGTGAATCACACTATACCACCATTTGTTTTATATAAAGCTCCTCTATCTTAGGGCGTGGTTAACCTGAGTAGTTATTACATTACCTTAGCCATGCCATGACCATAACATCCACGAAGGGTTTGATGTCTAAGCCAGTCTGTGAATAACTTGACTAGGCTTTATATAATGGTCAAGAGCCACTTTCACATTGTTTCCCTGTGGAATGAAACTACAGAATGCAAGTTTGTGGTGTTCTGTAAAACTGTAAATTAGTACATTTGAAATACTTAAAATGTATAGGTTGACTTTGACAATACAGTCTAACTAATATATAAATACTTTTGCCTTGGCAGAAAAAGTCAATTTGCATGTTTAATATTCAGTATGTCTTTTTGCACACATTTGCTTCCATTTGAATTGAAAGGTTACATTCAGTGAGTGCAGTTTTGCACTCTTGAGTTGCCTGTATTTATAGCGGGTAACTGTATGTTATAGTTTTATGTCTATGAATGAAGTCATCACACTCCCCTATGGATATACTTGCAAGCATACATGTCCCCTACTGGCGGATGCATAAATACACCGTGGCTCTGATTTCGACTTCCTGTCCCTGTCTCTTGTAGAGGTGCTGTGTATCGTTAGCATAGGGTGCATATCTGTAGTAAAGGCAGAGAGAATGCAGTGGCGATTAATACAGCACTGAAGATGAGTGGAGCGCTGGGAAAAAAACTGAGTGACGATTCCAGAGGGATTACCCTGGGTTTTAATTTAAAGGCAGGGAAACATGCGGGATTCATGGCAGTGATTTATAAAGAGGCAACCTGGACCTGTCCTAAAGCATCACCGACTCTTGACAACTGGCCATTTGTCTTCCTATGCCTTTTACAGAGGCAGTCATAGCCATTGTGTTGTAGACACTTTCGTCTGGTCTTTAATGGATTTTTCTTTCCCAGCGCTTAAATTAACATGTCAGCAGTGAATTCATGGCCTTCAATTATGGACCTTAATGTCACATGTGAAGTCACTGCGTGAACCGCGGTTGCTGGGTTTGAAAGTGTGGTTGCCTCGGAAACCTCACTCTTTTGTTCCGCAGCTGAAGAACAAGTTCATGAAGAAGTTGCCTCGTGACGCAGAGGCCTCCAACGTCCTGGTGGGAGAGGTGGACTTCCTGGATAGTCCTTTCGTGGCGTTCGTCCGCCTCCAGCAGGCGGTGATGCTGGGAGCCTTGACGGAAGTCCCTGTCCCAACAAGGTGGGGCACCTGTACACTGCAACTCTGCACCTGTAACCGCACAAACTACACTCATTCCCACATCACTGTGGGTGTGCCTTGTATATCTGAATCAGAATCTGAATGTATTTTCTCATACACTGACATGGGCGGCAGTGTAGCATAGTGGTTAAGGAGCAGGACTCGTAACCGAAAGGTTGCCGGTTCGATCCCCGCTGGGACACTGCTGCTGTACCCTTGGGCAAGGTACTTAACCCACAATTGCCTCAGTAAATATCCAGCTGTATAAATGGATAACATTGTAAAGAACTGTAACCTATGTAAGTCGCTTTGGATAAAAGCGTCTGCCAAATGAATAAATGTAAATGTAAATGTAAAATCCTGGTTTCATAATTTCTGGCCTTGAAAATGTAGCATGCAGTAGACTCCCCAAATGCCTGAGTGATTTCTGAAAAAATAGCTTGTGAGCTGCTTGCATAGTTGTGCCAGGTTTTTCTGTCCGAAAATGTAAACTCTTCCTCTTTTTCAGATTCCTGTTTATCCTGCTGGGGCCCAAAGGAAAAGCCAAGTCCTACCACGAAATCGGAAGAGCCATCGCCACCCTCATGTCTGATGAGGTAAGGACTCACTGTCATTGTCCCTGTGTTCCTTGTACATGCAGAAACATCGCTGTGTGTACCCGTGCATTCACTGTTTGAGCCTAGCTCACATTCTCATCCCTTTACTGTGATAAACGGGATCACATTATACAAGAAAATGTCTATACAGTCATTGTTAGGGTCACTTACCTCAAGTTTCGAAGGTAAGTTACAGAAAGTGTGAATAGAGATCAGATATTAAAGGTTATGATTACTCCATCAGGGCCTAGAAGGCAGCTAATCTCACACCAGTAAAGCCCATCCTTCTGCCTCTTCTTGGCTTACTTTAACAAGATTTTCTTGCTCCCCTGAAACCTGGGATTATATAGTCTCTGCTCCATCCTATTATATACTGGTTTTCTCAGAACAGCTGACAATATTAAGTAATAGGGTGACTGCATAATTATAGAATGTACAGTCCTTATTGATTAACTGAAAATCCTCTTTAAACAGTTCTAGTTTTTTATAACTAGAGGCTCGACTTACTCAGTGGCCTACATTCTTAATATATGAATGATAATTTAGGATATTCCTGTGTAATCTTACTATATTTGAAACCCTGCATTTAGACGGGCAGTCGTGTCGTCCTTCCAGTTTTATTGACGTGTGTGTGTGTGTGTGTGTGTGTGTGTGTGTGTGTGTGGGCTGCCTTAGGGCTAATGAATGGAAATATGGCCCTTATTGTATTAAGAGATAATTAGACTCAGGAAAGGAGGCTCTGCACCAGACTCCAGGGGAAATGCAGGTCACTGTCGTCTTGGAAATTAAATCACAGATACAGAAATGAAAATGAAAGTCTTTGAAGTGTCTGAGAAGAGTCATTTTCCAAATGCTTACAAATATTTTCTAAAATTTTCGTTGGGAAAGAGCGACGTTTAAAATCTGCATACCCTGTACCAATTCGGTTGCTTTTACAGCTGCAGATATTTTACGGTTTTTAAAAGGAGGAAAAGACAAACACTCATATTATGTGTATATCTCTACTCTGCTAAAGATGGGGCAAGCGCACAAGCCAGTGTTCAAAGAAGTCCACAGAAACCTGCAGCTAGTTTGGATGAAAATGCGATGTGCACATTATCTCACTTGTAATGACATGCCTTATCCATTCATACCATTTGTAAAACTGAAGAGCATCTTCAGCTGATCCCAGTCCTACAAGACAGCTGGCCATGGCTGTTATCTGCACAGCCCTATGTTTACAATCACTGCATCTGCATGTGCTGTCCACTCCATTTCCCAGCATGCACTTGGGCTGCAGGTTCTCAGTGTCCACCATCCCTGTATTTACCGTCAATGCTGCAGTGGCTTGTGCTTCACTCGGCCCATCTGCCCACTGAGAAACAACAAGGCAGCAACGCTGTCATGCCTTCACAAAACAGGAGTTCCTGTGGTTGCATTTTAACAAACCAGACAGCTACCCATTGAATTCTGCTCGGATTTTGGCCTTCTGCATCTCACCTGCATGTCTGTTGCATCTGCCATACCCTGTCAAAGCCACCGCTAGTGGCCAAGCAAATTCCCCTCTCATTCTGAATTAATGGGAAATTAGAGTGCAATTGGAGGGTTACCAAACTGCTCTGTTTTGGAAGAACTGGATTTAAATGTAGCAGGATTTGGAAACATGCTTGCACTGTGGTATGCCAGACGCATATTGATTACAATATAATAACATCCATTGTAAATGGTCATATTCTCTACTTTGCATTTAATGTTTTAAACCTGTCCGTTTTGTTTGTATATAGGTTTTCCATGACATTGCATACAAGGCAAAGAACAGGCAGGATCTGCTTGCCGGCATAGAGGAGTTCCTGGATGAGGTCATCGTCCTGCCTCCAGGGGAATGGGACCCAGACATCAGGATAGAGCCCCCAAAGTCCCTGCCTTCTTCAGACAAAAGGTCAGGAGAACCATACCCTCACAGATGTTTTCATACGCCAGTGCTTTCAAACATCAGAATTTATATATATGTCCAGTCCTCTGGTGATTGATTCTTGACTCGACAATTGCAGTGGCTGTTCCTTTTCTCTGAAAGCATGGGGAATGTCGCTAAACACACCTTGTGTAATGTACTAATTGCATTTGTAAACAGCAGAGAGAATGTCAGCTTCCATAATTGGAGGCTAATGCATGCTGTGAGGCAGAAAGGCAGGGAGTTAATTGAATGCAGTGATTTGCATTTCTTGGCCTCAGATGAAGCCTCAGCAGGCTGTCACACCTGCCTGTCACTCAGCCTGAGCAGTCCCCTCAGGCGCTGTGCCACAGAGACCCCTCACATTCAAAAGGGCCTTTTTCACTATCAAGGCCTCTCTTTGGGTTTTGCATTTTGAGTAAATGATGTTTGAAGAGGTGCAGAGAGGGAAGGAGAGTGGTGTGTGTGGATGTGTGTGTGTGTGTGTATGTATATATAATTTATTATGTGATTTGCGTGTCCGGGTCTTGCTCACTGAGCCCACTCTGCCTCCGCAGAAAGAACATGTACGCTGGAGGGGACGGCGTGCAGATGAACGGGGACACGCCGCACGATGGGGGGCATGGAGGGGGAGGGGGCCATCACGTCGGTGAGGAGCTGAGGCGGACAGGACGGTGAGGAGCCCGGGGGCGTGTCACCAGCGCTTCAGAGCAGAGCCGCGGTCTGGTGTGGTGAATCCAGCACTGGGAATGCGGTTACATATCAACACCTGTTGCCTTTTTCACAACACCCACAAACTATCAATGAGGCCTTTATCTTATCAAGCTGCTGACTCCTGGAATGTCTGCATAGATATGGCAGATATATATAGGTATCCAGAAATGCTAGGTGAGGGTAATAAGACGGAGTTGTGTAATCTAAAGAATTGACACCTTATAAAATAATTGTTATGCTACTGAAAAGTGGTTCACGCCCCACTACCCTGGTAGCAAAGAACTGAGTGTATTTGGATGAAGTGCATTGTATGTATTTGCCTGAGGTGCATTATATTTATTTGGTTGAAGTGTGTTGTAATTATTTGGCTGAGGTACATTGTATTTGTATTGTATTGTATTGTATTGTATTGTATTTAAGTGTGTTGTATGTATTTGCCTGAAGCATGTTGTATCTGTGTCAGGTTTTGCGGTGGCCTCTTACTGGACATCAAAAGGAAAGTCCCGTTTTTTGCCAGTGACTTCTATGATGCCTTGCACATCCAGTCCCTGTCAGCCATCCTGTTTATCTACCTGGGAACGGTCACCAATGCCATCACCTTCGGGGGTCTCCTGGGGGATGCCACAGACAACATGCAGGTGGGTTCTACCCTGCCAGGTTCCTCCTGTAGGTTACCTGTATGGCTCTGATTTTAGAATGTCCAAATCCAGTAAGTACAGTAATCATTCACCCACTGGAGTTTTAATGATGGTCCTGAAGGGTAGACCAGTTTAGTCTGGATTTAGCAGAAGGTACCCCTCCTTTGGTGATGTGTTCAAGGTGCCCCACACGTCAGCTCTGGGAAGCGCAGATTGGCTGTGTTACGTAGGGGCTTCTGTGACTGTTCTGCGGAAAGCTGACCCTATTATAGGAGCAACGCTGCGCCTGCTGGTGCAAGTTACAGGGGAATTATGGGCTATAAATACCCAGAGATCCAGATTAGAAAGCAGGCCTGGTCTCTGGCAGCTTCCAGGTGGGATGACTCAGGCAAAGCCGGCAGGAGGGAATCCCTTCTAACCTGTCTCCAGCGCCTCTGTTTACATGGAAGCTAATCTTATTCATGGAGGAGAAATGATAGTGTGCTAAAATGACATGCAGATGATTCAATAAAACAACTGGACAAATGCCAATTAGGCCATTAAGACAGACACCTCAAATGTATTAACATATTCTGGGGGAGTTTGTGTCTGTGTGCAGGAACATGCTGATTTTGCATCGCATAAATATTTTTTGGATGTTAGATTTTGATTATTCACTTGTTACACATTAAGATGACCACGTTACAACTGATTCCTATTTATACTTATTTAGACTACCACTGAAGAGAGGGTCACTTTTTCTTCACATATAGAACCGCCCTCTAACATGTCTTGATATTTAGGAACTCCTTTATTGTCTATAATACAGTGCCATTGGGCATATCCCCGCAGTGTTGCAAAATGCAAGCATTCTCTCTGCACTGTACTGTAAATAGGGGAGCAGTTGCTGAGGCAGCAGATTCAAATCTGCTGTCACTGTGTGGTGGGAAGAAAAGTCAGCATGTGCTCACTGATTACTGACCATCATATTAATTCATATATTCATCCTCGTTGTTTTCTGTTTCAATTTACTCATTGGTCAAAATTATGAATGTATAAATGATAATTTTGGATATTCTATTTTAATTGATACTAAACATTAATATATACTATTTATATTATGTGTCATAATATAATTAAAATTTATTTCTACTTTAAAGTTGAAAATTTTCATTTTAAAACATATATATGTAGGTATGCCTATGACACTATGCACACAACACAAAAACAAATGACCAAATTAGTGTGGTGTAAAAACAAAAATAAATGTATTTTTAGGCCCTGGCAGGTGAGTGCGTGGGAGAGGGGACAGGTGCCTCGGCCGCCCTGTTTCCTGTCAGGCAGGAAGCCAGGGACAGGGGCGGGTCACTCGCGGGGCCTGCTGGGACATTGCTGGGAGGCCTGTGGGCCCTCATCATTTATTGATTCGTCTTCTGCAGGGGGTGCTGGAGAGCTTCCTGGGCACGGCGGTGGCGGGGGCGGTCTTCTGCCTGCTGGCCGGACAGCCGCTCACCATCCTCAGCAGCACGGGCCCTGTCCTCGTCTTCGAGAGGCTCCTCTTCACCTTCAGCAAGTGAGCTTCACCCGAACCTCCGCACACAGCTTCACCCGAACCTCCGTACACAGCTTCACCCGAACCTCCGCACACAGCTTCACCCGAACCTCCGCACACAGCTTCACCTGACACATCACACACCCTCACCTGAAACATCACAACTTCCCTCGCTCTGACCACGTGTCAGGCAGCTTAATCTCACACCCCATTTGCAGTCTATGCTTTAATTGTATATGTGTTTATGACTGGCCAACACTGACATGGTGTGAACAGTAATAGCCAATAGATCAAAGCCTCAAGCCTGTGTTCATGGTGACGGTTACTGCAGGAAAGCTTCCAAAGCTTCCATATGGCTTTATGGTATATAGCTGGACAGCTTCCAAAACTTTGTTTTTTAATACATCTGTGGTGTAGTTATTTTTATTTATTTATTTTGTCAAGTGAATTCAGCACCTCTATCACCAGTCGGTGGTCGAGTATGCTGCCTCTCTGGCACCCATGACCCCTGCAGATAGATCCTCAGGAATAAATACAGAGCCAGCAAAATATATATGTTGCTTAAGGGTGAATGCATTTAAGAATAACTTAATAAACTGACTTTTACAATGGCCGGTGAGGTAACGGACACTCATAATGGTGAGTGTGATTATAAATTTTGCTATTGGCACATCTCTTGTGTTCATGCAATCCCTTCGATCCAGTAATGTCCTTTAATTATGATCATCCTGCTGTATTACACATACCCATAGACAAAGGCTACATGGAGCAGTCCTGTTTTGGGAACCTCTGTGGAGCAGCCCTCCGTCTGTTAGCTACACTTGCGCCATTGTAACATAAGCAGCGGAGCAGTCAAGAGCGATGCCGCATATGAAAGACTTAATTCATGATGCGCCGTGGGTCTCTTTCTCACCTGACTCACCAGAGGTCTAACGTTACCTCGAGCTGAACCCGGCCTGTTCCACTATGAATAATTAACATTTATTTCAAACCTTGAATATGGCAAACCCTCTGTATGCTGTTCAGCACCTGCATGCTATGCTAGCTGCCGTTAGCTCCACCTTCAGCTCTCCCCAGAGCTTCATTCAGTTACTGTAGCACTGAAAACACCACGAACGTTCACTGGCAGAAGCTGCTCTGGCGTGGCTCACTGCACGCTTGACTTGGTCTAAAATGGACAGGGAGGGAGGGAGGCTACAGTTAAATGAACAATCCAATAAACAGTACACCTCTGTTAACGGCAGAGATGGCAGCGTTGATCTCTAGTATAGTGTTTCCCCTGAGGGTCCCGGGGCCTCTCGGTGAAGCTCTGCACCCTCAGCGGAGCATGGCCACACAGGCGGTCACCCGAGCGCGGCAGACGCGGCCAAAACGTTCAGGCAACACCAGACCGCTTTGTTACAGCTTCAGCCTGAGAAATAATGGATTATTCAGAAACCATGTAGACCTGCGTGTCTTTAGCAAGCTCAGTATCAGGCCAGCTGTCCAGACGAGTCTGCTGCGGACGAGAGTCAATGCAGGCCTGTGGATGCATTGTAAACTCAGGGTTGCTGGTTATTGGTGTAGATAATTATTCTCACAGCATGTTACCTGCATTAGTTCTGAGAGGAGGAGCAGTATTGAAATTCTATGCTATGGGAAACAAGGCTATTCACATTGCGATTTTATTAAATATATAGATGTAGATTTAAGGAAACTGAATACATAAATGTATTCTCTAAATCAATAAATGTAAGCACATGTTTTAAAGTGAATGCCTACTTAAAAATTACATACTAAATTGAAATTTTGGTCCTGCAGTTTTGTCAGGCAAATGTTTTCCAAATGGGGATGAGTAAATGTGGAGAAATCTGAAAACAAGCTTTGCTCTAGTTTGCTCTATTTTAGGCCTGTTTTTCTATCCTAAGTCTAGTTAAGTTGGGATACACTTCCACATGACCCCTAAATTCTTCTTTGTGGCATTCTTGGTTGGAGGTGTAGCCCTAAGCATTGGCTTTCACTCTCCCCAGGGACAACAACTTCGACTACCTGGAATTCCGGCTGTGGATTGGCCTGTGGTCGGCCTTCTTCTGCCTGATCCTGGTGGCAACGGACGCCAGTTTCCTGGTGCAGTACTTCACGCGCTTCACCGAGGAGGGCTTCTCCGCCCTCATCAGCTTCATCTTTATCTACGACGCCTTCAAGAAGATGATCAAGCTGGCCCAGTACCACCCCATCAACCCCGACTTCCACATGGACGACGTGACCCAGTACAGCTGCCACTGCATGCCCCCGTCCTTCGGTGAGGAAATATTCATTAACAGCAGGTTCCAGTTTTGGCCGGGCACTGATCTCATGTCCACCATTTGGGTAAACGTATGCAGGGTTTACTCTTTCTATCTCTGCTCCGAGTTGCTTTAAAATCCCACTCAGACAACCTGGAAGGTGTCCCAAATGCAGTGCTTGATCCTCAGTCTGGAGAACTATGAATGACCTCACAGGGGGAAAAATACAGGTCTGTGAAAAGCCTTGTTTAATATTGCGCACTTTTCTTGGACTGTGCCTCTGCGTTACATTGAAAGTGAAATTCCCCTTGAGCACATCTAACATGAGCAATGATGACAATGGAGTTACGTCAGAGTGTGTGCTGTTAGATATCTGTTTGCTCTCTCCCTGCGGATTTGTCTGTTTAATCGGCAACTTGGCAGGAATGCAGTGGCAAAGATGAGGAGGGACAGTGGCGATTCTGACATCAGAGTGTTAAATAGTTAAATACTATTTAACAGGGCTTCCTTATTACGCGTTCTAGGTCCTGTGGAATGTGCTCTCGGGTTTGCACCGCGGGTCCTGTGAGAAGCACCACTCTCTCATTCTGGATTGTGATGATCCCTTTATACCTGAGCTAATGTGTTCCTAACATGTAATGGCTGCACTCTTCATGCTGTTCAAATTTAGCAACATATCCCAGTGGTGCTGTTTATTACCTGCATAAGCTGTCTACTTTTGCAAAGTAGTCTGAAATTTAAGTCTACTCCAATCCATATACATTCTTGGCCAGTTCCTATGGTGGGTATCATAAATCTTGCGATACAGCCATCTGGCTCTGCGTGTCACCCACCGTGAGTTTGTGGCTTGTGTGCAACCAGCCCTATCAACATAGAACATGGTCACCTTCTCTAGTGTGGCTTCCTTCTGCCAAATGGTTTCCTGCCTGAATGGAGCTCATTAACATATCAGTTTAGCCTTTACATAATGTTAATGTTAGCTGGGTCTGTCTTATCAGACCCTGGTAAGTGTCCTATCACAAAGGCTTGTGCTAAAGACGATCATTGCTATTGATTTGGTTAATGTGTGTTCAGCTTTCTCACTACGGCGAGTGTGTGAATCAGGACTGAAGGTGATCAATGCTCATACAAGGATTTAACTTCACTTTGATTTCCTCAGGGAATGATTCTGCTCTGGCCAGTGATGAATTAGATGGGTCAAGCAGCTGGATGTCCAACAGCACAGAGCTGGTAAGTATTCCTGGCATGCCATTCAAATACACCCAATTATTCAAATACAAGATTTGATTTTTCAGTTGTTATTTCTGTAATGTGAAATACACAGTAAAGGCTCCTGTTTGGAGGCATGGTATACTCACACGGACTAATGCCTTATGGTATATAGCTGTGCCACTTCCAGGGCCATGCACACATGCAGTCATCCTTTTACCTGTGTAATGCATCATTTTAGCTTTTAGACATGCATTCACAAAATTAACAGCTTTGATAAGCAGTCGTCCTACTGTGAATACCCACTGCCAGGACAAAAGTTTGGTTGTACAGTCTGTTTTTAAAAAGGCATTACAAAAATGCCCACAGCATTATGTAGATAGCTGTGCCCGGAAATGTATGATTCTCCAGCACAGTGCTGACATCCAAAGCCCCGTTTATGTAATTTGATAAATATTTATCTTATGATACATCACTTGCCATTTATGGACCCACCCATATTCCATTGAATATGAAATATTAAGAGTGTTGCTGTGTTGGAATAAGCTTTGTTTGTGGACGCCCTGAATGTTAATCCACATTGTGCTTAAGGTTTTGTTCATCAGATGAAAAGGATTTGAAAATGGCAGTGGTTCTAGATCAGACAGAAGTCTTAATGGCTAACAATTAAAGGTCCTAAACTATGATTGGTTACACTCCTTATATATTGAGGTAATCTAAAGACAAATGGGATAGATTTGATTTGCCAACTTTTGGTTCTGAATAGTATTTCCCTTTATTACATAATTTTGTCTGTCTAATTGAATTTCTCTATTCAAAAATTCTTCAAAATGTCCTTTGTATCTTGATGTGATGAAAAAACTAAACAAATTGATTTTCAAGTTTCATGACTGAAGCACACTGAGAGCTTTACATTGCATTACATTACATTCATTTAGCAGATGCTCTTGTCCAACGGGACTACCAGCACAAGAGAACAGAAGTGTATCCATTCATGTTGATAGTCATGATAGTCATAGTCATGACTTTGTATCACCTCTTTGTTGTGTAATGGATATGTCTGTCTCCACTAAACGCTTTGAAGTCTGTTACAGTGTGTAGTTTAAGAAAACAGTGATTGTTTTAGCCACAATGAGACAATCAATTTCAGTGAAATTACAGTAGTCTCAGTCCCATCTATGCCCCAGTCCCAGGGCATTGAAATGTAATGTCCAAAATGCTGTTCCCACCTTGAATCCTCATTATTTTTCTGAAAAGAGATTCAGCTTTTGTCTGCCTCCTATTGTCTATAGTAAGACAGTGACAAACATTTTTGTTTCTCTCTTCATACACCTTTGAGGACCTAAGCTGTAGAGCTGCTTATGAGAGAGGTTATCTTTGGGACACTGGCCCAATGAAGTTCATGCTTCAGATGAAAAGTTGAACGTGACCCTCGCAATTCATTTTCTGTTCCATTCCGTCTATCCTAGTTATGAAAAGCTCACACAGAGAGCAGCAGCCATCACCCCCATAGAAATATCTTGGCCGCACTGACAATGCCTGTTCATTCAGCTAAAACCTTTTTAATGTGGCCGGGCAGTTACTGTTACAGTTGTGCCAAAGAGCCACATGAGAGCTCGTGTTACCTCCAGGACTCTGCTTTGTCCATTTTCTCCTCACTCCCTGTCTTCTCTTCTTTTATTCTCTAATGTTGGTTTTGCTGGCAGCTGTTGAGTACAGATTAGTTTCATATTTTTTCCCCCAAACAGGGCCAATTGATTTGCAACCTGCCAGCGTGGCTGATGTAAGCGTGTGCTTGAGTGCGCTCATGATGTTTGAGAGCGCTGTGTGTTAATGTGTGTGTGTCTGCACCGTAGCCCTTGAACGCCACCTGGGCCTCGCTGACGAAGAAGCAGTGTCTGAAGTACGGAGGTGTGCTGGTAGGGGACGCGTGTGACTATGTCCCCGACATCACCCTGATGTCCTTCATCCTGTTCCTGGGCACCTACACCTGCTCCATGTGTCTGAAGAAGTTCAAGACCAGCCCCTTCTTCCCCACCACTGTGAGCCATTGCACCTTTCTGTCCCTCGCTCTCTCTCTGTCTCCCCCCGTCTCGCTGCCTCTCAGTTGCAGTGTCCATTTCAGAAACCTCCTCTGCTTATTGTGGCCTGAAGGCCTAGGCTGAGAGTGTCCCTCCACAAGGCATGGAAGTTGATGTCCTTGTTTCTGTGGCTTGGCTCAGCAGGACACTCTTATCCATCATAACATGAACCAAAAGCAGTTTCCCAGCAGGGCTTTGTCATTGGCTGGCCATTGGTATCTGCTCATTACATTTTTTTTTTGTGTCAGGCCATCACTGAGGTGCTCAAATTTCAGCCTTTCCTTTGGCGTAGCATATGAGTATCTTAATCCTCTTTGGGTTTATACCTCAGTGGTTATGTGTGAGGCCTAACAGAGGGCTGTCTCTTTGGGATCACTACAGAACTGGTATTTAGTTTTGAAATCGACACTACTGCACTTAAATGCAGCAAATCCCTATATTGGTTGCTTTATGGTCCACAGACCAAGCTTGTATAGTACTTTGCCTTTTCACCCTAAAAAATGTGTGGTGTGCATTCAGGCTCATATATCACTGCTACACAGTGTGCGAAATACCTGGTGGCAATCAGGGGGTCCCCCCTACCCATACCTGCCAACATTTAGGTTTCAAAATACGGGAGGTTTTTTTCAGCGGGGGGTGGATAGTAAATAAGTAAATACATAATTGTATGTAGTGTTGTGGATTGTGTGTGTAGATTGTGTTTCATAGACAATCTGGCAAGTTGAGTAATGTCATACAAACATACAAAACTTATGGATCCGTGTATGAAGATTATTCATAAGTTTGCCATGCAAATTACGGGAGTTTCCCAGGAAAACCTGTGCACTTCTTTTAACCAAAACTTTCGAATCATTGCAATAAAAAGCAACTACATTATTTTGTGTTTATTTTTCATACAAAGTGGGATGTAATGTCAGTCCTATGTTGGAGACAATGCAGAAATTTGGTGTGATTTCAAAACCAGATTACTCGACAATGCTTTGTCGCACAGAGAAACAACTATCATTGGAAAGGATAGGTTCTGCTGTTTATTTTGAGATGCGGTACGTTGTGAAGCGATAGGGACGTCGTGACTTATTCAACTGAGAAGCAGGAATGTGAAAATGGGTGAAGAAATTAGTAAAGATATTACTTTTCAGAAGTCTGATCTGTGATGTGATTACTTCGGTATGTACAAATATGTATCATCATTAGCATCATTACAAAGCTCCGGTTCCGCTCTTTCTTGTGATATGTGTTCCATATCTATGCAATGACAAGTTCCTGAGTAATTCAAGTAAGACAAAAGGGTGTGGAGATGGATGCAGAGCTGAATGCAGATTGTAACTGATTAAATTTGATGTAAATTCAAAATTATTTTTCTTGCCAGCACTTTGTCGCATAGACAAGCAACTAGCATCGTTAGCAACACTTTGTGAGCAATTCAACCGAGAAGAAGGGATGTGAATTTGGATGCAGCCTGCGTCTGTCAGGCTTTCAGGGTTAAAAGACATTTTTAGTGACAATTGCAAGTGACAAATTAAGGATTTTTCCAGAGACCCCTCAAAATCTTGCTGTTGAGGCTTTCAGGGGGTCTCAAGTCTCAATCAAGGGCTCTCGGACCCCCCAAGACCCCCCGTATTTTGCACCCTGCTGCTTTGTATAACTGTATACTTGGTGGTGAATTACGTGAATCATCGCCTCATTGGAAGAATTTAGTGAAAGGTTTTGCATAAACACTGTTGCCACTGTTACCCTGTTGAAATGTACATGCCTCTCCCCTTCCAGGTAAGGAAACTGATCAGTGACTTTGCCATCATCTTGGCTATACTGATTTTCTGCGGTGTGGATGCACTGGTTGGAGTGAACACACCTAAGCTCATCGTTCCAGGTGAATTCAAGGTAAGCCTTTTGTGTTATGCAGCCTTACATATTTTAGCAAATCTTTAACACAAGCCCTTGACATTATCTACATAAGGTAAAATAATCTTGAGGATCCTGTAGACCATCTTTAGCTCATTGCTCAGGTAATTGGTGATATGAAGTCCTCAGTTTTGTAGCACTTCACTTTTAAAACCCAATGTGCCCTTTAATGTCAGCTTTTAATCAAACTATACCTGAAACTGGAGCCTTTTGAGCTTTGAAATGTCAAAGGGAACGTGGTTTTGTATTAGGCTCAGTGATAGCTTGGTTCCACTAGTGTGGTGAGACTGAGAATGCCAGCCCCTCCCCCAATAAATTCAGGGTACATTGCTTTACTGTTTGTAAAATAATCCCCTGAACATTTCTCTGAACACTGAAGAGAGACATCTGCTCCAGTATCTCTCCATCTACCTGTGTTTCCTTCTGCTTCCTCCCTCAGTGTTTGGTCACACCTCTATTTTTAACTGAAATTGTGTGTGTGCGCGTGCCCAGCAAGTGTGTGAGGAAGTATTTGGGGCGCTCGGTGCCTTCACTTTTCCGGCTTGTGTTTTGCAGCCAACGAGCCCCCTCAGAGGATGGCTGGTGCCCCCGTTTGGTGGGAACCCCTGGTGGGTGTACCTGGCCTCGGCGCTCCCTGCCCTGCTGGTCACCATCCTGGTCTTCATGGACCAGCAGATCACCGCCGTCATCGTAAACAGGAAGGAGCACAAGCTCAAGGTGGGTTGCCTGGACAGGGCACTGTGGGCCGGATGCCTCGGCACGCCTCATTTAAACTGGCAGGGTACAGGAAGCATGCAATGGCCAGACGGGCAGCGCGTCGTCAAGCACACTACCCGCCATGTTTACATTCCAACTCTACAAGATATTAATAGAGCTTGCTGTGGAAAATTTGCAGCTGAGGCCAATAAAAACCATCAGGCCAGCAAAAACCCTTGAAATGACTTTACATAAAATTTAGACATTACAGCTTCACGAACATACTTGTGTTAATGTCTAAAAATATATGGTAAAATTGGTAAAAATGGTAAGTGTATGGTAAAAATTTAATGAAGGCAATGATGTCACTGCATCTAAAACGGGTTAGTGTGTAGGCAGGGCAAATGGATGTAATGAGTGCATATTTTGTTATGGTCATGGCTATACCTCTAATAAGTGATACATAATGAACCCCTTGACTAGGGAGGTTAGTGTTTGTTGCACACTAGTGAAGGTACAGATGTCAGCTGTGGGCAGATTTCCAGTGGTTCCTTGAATGTCGCTTGTCTTTTTGTCTCAGTAGAACACTTGTTTCATGTGTCACACCCGTGTCATACCATCTCTGTCGTCTCCTCATGCAGAAAGGTGCAGGCTACCACCTGGACCTGTTCTGGGTTGCCATCCTGATGGTGGTGTGCTCCTTCATGGGCCTGCCCTGGTACGTGGCGGCCACAGTCATCTCCATTGCCCACATCGACAGCTTGAAGATGGAGACCGAAACGTCCGCCCCTGGGGAGCAGCCCAAGTTCCTGGGAGTTAGGTGCGGGGGGATCGCTCTCGCTCTCTCTCTCTCGCGCTCTGTCTCTGTCTCTGTCTCTGTCTCTGTCTCTGTCTCTGTCTCTGTCTCTGCCTCTGCCTCTGCCTCTGCCTCTGTCTCTGTCTCTGCCTCTGCCTCTGCCTCTGCCTCTGCCTCTGCCTCTGCCTCTGCCTCTCTGTCTCTCTCTGTCTCTCTCTGTCTCTCTGACTGACTTATGTTTCACACCATGGAGGAGTTCATGCCAAGTCAGGACCGAGTGGAAATCAAACAATGTGTTTTTCAGGGGGAAATTTGGTCGTGCAACACAATTGCTGTGGAATAGCAGTATACAGTGCAGTATTTTACAATGAAATATAACACATATAAATATAAGCACAGATTAAAATACACACATCCTGGATTTTTGCAGAACATAACAATGGCATAACTATTAATGTTGGGAAAAAGTTATGTTTTGGATTTTTAATATTGCAAAAAAACATTTTGTACCGGTTATTTATATAGCTGTTAAAATACTTGATTTTAATGTTAATATCCAGCTGTTGAATTGTTACAGTATTTTTCTGTGGTGGACAGCCCTTGGCTAGGACTCTGACCTGTGCTGGTATTGGCACAGAAAACACTGTGTCATGCTTAGTTAGCAAAGCAATCCAATCTGTAAGAATACGTTTCCTGATGATAAAGTATCTGAAAGCTAATATTGATATGAGCAAAATGGTCTGTTGGATCAAAATGTTTTATGAAATAATTGTGCTTTTCTGTGCTCCTGTGTAAATTTCCCTTTGGTTTGAATGACTGAGGTAGCTGCTCTAACACTAACTGGCGGTTTGCATTTTTCACAGAGAGCAGAGGGTAACTGGTGTCATCGTTTTCCTCCTGACCGGAGTGTCCGTCTTCATGGCTCCCATCCTTAAGGTATAACCAGAATTTTTGTACAGTGTGATTACTTTCAATTGTGTGTGTGCGCACACGCACGTCTGCATGTGCAGAACTACAGCTACATACGTGATGATGAGGGTGTATGATTCCAGTGAAAGCTGTTGTATTGGTGTTTTTGGCCACAGCCACGGATGTATTTACCTTTGAGATGACTTTCACTCTGACTCCTTAGCTCTATTGGATGATCTACTACATGCATTGTCCGGTGACTTTTGTTTATAGTAGAAGACACTACTATCACAGGCACCCTTGTATTTCTTACGCATTAACAATGTGGCGTGTATGTAATGCAATTGCTTCTTTACTGTAGGAAAGATGGTTCATGGAGTTTAATGCAGGATTGTCTTAGCTTAAATGCCAAAACAGGTTTATTTGATATAACACAGTTGTGAATTTTACATTTCAGATTGTGCTTTTCAAGTAGCATAATGGGTTTTCCAGAAGAAATAAAAAAACAGGCCGGGGGGGGTCACAACAGTTTCATTCAAATCTCTAGTGTTTCCCCACCACCCACATACAATTGTGATTACAAGTCAAGTCTGCCCTCTAGTGGACTGCTTTGGTGGTTTGATTCCAACATTGGCTGACACTTATAAATCCTCCCAAATGGAGGTAGATTTTTGAAGCACTGATTGATTGATAAATGCTTTCAGATGGATGCTGACTTGCTAAAGCTCTGATTCTCCCTCAAAGGAGGTTGTTTTTCTGAATGATTCTGCAGGGAATCTTCCTTTGGAAAAGAGACGATTTCCAGCAGTGTTTGTGCGTTTCTGTTCACTCAGATGAAAAGCTCTGACTGCGGGTAGTAAGGCCAGCTTGTGGCACTGACTGGAGAAGGAGCGTGCGGTTCTACTCTAACGTGTCCAAGTTGGGACTGCCCAGGCATGCACTGAAGCACTTGATACATATCAGATTAAGCTTTAATGGGAGGATGGTGCTACTCTCTCTCATTCTCGTATCAGAGGTGTGAACAGTGCTCACGGGCAGAGCAAGATTCCTGCGTTTGAACTTGGGGCAGAGTTATTGTCATTGTTACTTGCACAGAACTGTGTTCGTTCAGCCACTGCTGAACACATGCTTCAGTGGGTGTGTTGCTGCAGTGACACTCTGTTTAACTCTCATAGTTGGGAACAGGCCGTACTGTGGTTAGACTGGACAGGCGCTGTAAATGTCAGTCGTCCTGTGTCAGTCCTGGCAGTCGGTGCGTAACCGCGGGAGTCCTCGCTGCACTGCGGGGGTGACTTTGGACCTTTAGGTAAATGCCAAGTGTCCTGGCAGAGTGCTGCTGGTTCCCAGTAGTGCTTATGGTAGTTATCAGGCCATCCCAATCTGGGTGCACTGTCACTGTGCGCTGCTCTTCATTACATGATTTTTAAATCATTTTTAAATTGAAATTTTTAATTGAACACTACCAAAAGTCAGCAAACTGAAATATTTCAACCAGCTGCACATACATGACAGGAGGTCATGCAATTAGACACAGTCTTCCAGTGAGTGGAATGTTGATTGTGCCTGACATCATGCAGTTAGACAGCAATCTGTAATACTTTACACTGCAATCTACTGTAGTCTGTCACTGATCATTTAACTTGAATGGATATACATCTGTTCTCTTGTGCTGGAGGTCACTCTGGATAAGAACACTTGGCAAATGAATGTAATGTAATAGTATTAGTGTACTGTGTCAGCACTGCGACTGCAGATCATCATTTGCTCCACTGTGAATCCATTTGGATTTAAATGTATTCTGTTTTAACCTGTAGCGCTTTTTGGCTGTAACAGCACCTGTGTTCCCTGTGTTCTTGCTCATCCAGTTCATCCCCATGCCAGTGCTGTATGGAGTCTTCCTCTACATGGGTGTGGCCTCTCTCAACGGCGTGCAGGTGAGCTTGCCGTCACAGGGCTGGATCAGTGGGAAGGCCTGTTAGCCTCGTATCTGTACATCACTCAGTTTGTCTGGATAGCACTGAATGTTTTGCACACATTTTTGGTATGCTAATAACCTGCAGATTTGTTTATGTTCTAAAATTAGGTGAGTCACTGAGTCCATTCTAACTTTACACGTGGCAGCACACAATTGGATTAACTGCTAGAGTAACAGCTTTAAACAGCTTAGCCATACATTGTATTCAGCATAGCATCCTTAGCATAGTATGTCATAGAAAGCTCTGGAGACAGAAGTCCATAAAGAGGCTCCATAGGAGAGTCACATGAAGCTCTACAAGAGGTCTTCAAGAGTCTCCTTGTCCTGCAGTTCATGGATCGTCTCAAGCTGCTCCTCATGCCGCCGAAGCACCAGCCAGACCTGATCTACCTGCGGCACGTGCCCCTGCGCCGGATCCACCTGTTCACCTTCATCCAGGTGCTCTGCCTGGCCCTCCTCTGGATCCTCAAGTCCACCGTGGCTGCCATCGTCTTCCCCGTCATGGTAGGCCGTCCCTTTGCAGAGGATGATTCGCCCTGATACAGTCGGACAAAAAGCACAGTATACATAGAATAGTATACTGTACACGTTAGCTATGTGAGTATTCCTTGAGGGGTAACCAAGCCTGCTTCTGACGTTAGTGATGTACCTGTCTCTCCAGATCCTGGCCTTGGTAGCAGTCAGGAAGGCGATGGACTACCTCTTCTCCCAGCATGACCTCAGCTACCTGGATGATGTCATTCCTGAGAAGGACAAGAAGAAGAAGGAGGATGAGAAAAAGAAGAAGAAGAAAAAAGGAAGCATAGACAGTGATATTGATGATGTGAGCACTTTACACTACACAGTAAAGGCAGTGGTATTTGATCAAATGAAATGATTAAGGTGGTGTGTATTATAGGCATGGACCAGTACTCCAGCCATACAGAGTGTAATTCATGCCATATATTTCTGTTCCCCTCCCTGGTCCTGGTCCAGGTCCTTCTGGTCCAGCTGGACTTGGTTGTCTAGGTTTAATTTAAGTGTTTCCCCATGCAGTGTGTTCCCCCTCCCTCCCCCTCTCTCTCTCTCTCTCTCTTTCTCTCTCGCTCCCTCTCGCTCTCTCTCTCGCTCTGGTTAATTTCTCTAAATGGAAACTAGCATGGAGCGGTTCAGTAGTTGGAACTCATGTTGAACAGTGCTACAGTATTAGGCCTTTATCACTGTGTGTTCAATGCTGTGCACACAGCAGATACTTTGACAACTGAATTCACACAATGGCCTTCAAGCTGCACTAACAGCATTTTCATCAGCTATTTGAAGTTCAGGACTGTGAAGACAATACCTCCCTCTACCTCCCGCCAAAAGAGCACACATTTCATATTTATGTTTGTGAAGCAAATTTAAAGATCTGTGGTCCATAGTGGAGCATACTGCACACCGGGGTGGCCAGGTGACTGCCACTGTCGCTAAGCGCCTCTCCACGTTTCCTCCACAGTCGGACTTTCCCTACCATGAAACTGTCCCCAGCATTAAAATCCCCATGGACCTGATGGAGCAGGAGCCCTTCTTAGCCAGTAAACCCTCCGACAGTGAGTAGCAGTGCCCCACAGGCCCGCCTCAGTAACCCAGCCCACTGGGGGCCTCGTCCAGCACCCCTCCTTTCCGTAAATCACCACCCTTCTCTGTCCCCTCTGTCGTGGCTGTGTGTGTCACTGTCTGATGCCCACTCTCTGCATGCGAACCATTGTGATCTTTCAGGCTGACGGACACAGCCTCACCCCCTAATCCTGAATGAGCGTTCTGTCACCCGACTCATGGGAGCTGCTAACATCACTGGCACATCTGAATTCCCAAAACATACTTTCTACATTAGCCAAAGCTCGATTACACATTTGAATAAAGTAATCAATAAAACATCACCTTTTTTTCTTCCTGTAATGGAATATATGCTGTATGCTGTGTTGCCAAGAAGTAAAAGGCATTGTTTGACCTAAAATCAAACAATGTGGTAAGTGGTGAATCACATTTTTTGTATGCCTACAGAACACTGTTCTCTGCATTCAGGAAAATGTGTATTTACATCATTTTTAAATGTATACTATGTGTATAATCATTTTGATATTTACCGGTGATCATTCTATTTTTTGTGATTTTTTTTTTTTTGGAAAAGCATGTTGAGATACTTCCTTTTACATAACACCAATTTTAGTGTCAATTTCATGAAATTATCTATTTGGAAAAGCGTTTTGGCATCCTGAAAATCAGTTATTTGACCATCTCTGTCCCAATGCAAACGTTTTATGTAGATTACCTTTGACACCTCTAATTATTGCTGCAATGACTCAAAGTAACTTTTCAGAATGCTCCTATGGGCAACTGCAGCTCTCATTGGCTAATTGTGAACTTTTGTAGCTCTTATTGGCTGACTGTTACCTTCTGAGAGTCCAGATCATCTCATTCTGGATCCCTGACATTATTAGTCTACTCTTAGATACTGACTGTGACTCTACCCCACTTTAGTGACCCATTCCTGTGTGTTCTTTCAAATTTAAAGTTGATTTAACTTTCAAAGCAATAATTGTTCATTAAAAACTGTGCTTCCCCTGAAAAGTATGTTCCAGAAAAAGCCTATGAACTGTGATAGAAAGCTAGGAAATGACAGGAATTGGCCATTTGTAGCATGTGTGTTGAACTGTCGTGCATTTGTTTAGCCTGCATGCAGCCCTGCATGGATATTAATAACCCCTGTAGTAGATGTGTAAAGCTGTGCATGAATCCATGCATGTGATAATCAAAAGTCACATGTCCTCTTTCTCACAGGAGATAAATCATCTTACAAGCACTCTTCCTGCTGAACGGCCGCACTGTTTCCAGGCCAGTTTGATGACGAGGTAAGGCCCTCTACAGGAAAGACGGAGCTTATTAATGAACAGTGGCTGTGTGCTCAGTGCCTCTTCTGTAGCATGTTGTAAACCTGCTGCAGGGAGGTCACGCGGTGGGGTGCACTGCGGTGGAGGAGAGCAGGATTCCTTTATAGCTGTGCGCTTAGGTGACACAGGTGTGCAGGGTCACAGTGCCTGTGCTGAAATGTGCATCTCACGCTCCCACCTGCAGCTCGCCTTTAACCCCAGTGCAGATGCACTTCACACATTTGCACATCCCGAATGGCCAATGTTAATAACTGATGAAAGCCCATTCAGAGCCCCCCCGCTGATGCTGATCAGTATCACATACCTGTACATAAATGCACAGAAGGGATGGTGAGTCATAAAGAAGGTAGTTCACGGGTCTGATAGGTTTGAACCAATTCCATTATATTTAAATTGCATTCCGTTTGAACTACTTCTACTACTACGAAACTACTATTTCGTATTTACGTTCTCACACACACACTCTGCAATAGTCCTAGTCTGTTAGAGACAGCCCACCACAAAGGGATGTCCCCAGTAGCTGACTCAGTGGGTGTCCCCAGGACATCCAGGTATGATATGCCCTTCCTGATGAGAATGTTCACACCTGCCATTTGGTATACCGCGGACAAGGTACTTCAACATAATGGCCACAAGTGAGGGTTTAAGATCTTGGTCGGAATGCATTGTCGCTTCTCCCACGCGAGTCTTCCTTTGCGCATCGAAATAAATCTTTTCAATTGAAAAGTGGTCATCACTTCGCCGGTACCGACTTGGTTCCATGAAGGGAGAAAATTCCTAACCAATCCCTGGTGTAGACGAGAGAAACTGCACCGTCAATGTTGGGCAGGTCCATAGCCCAGTGTAGGTACATTCCTTACCTCTCTGTCTGGACAACGGCACTGTCAGCTTCCTTTCTGAGAAGGGTCAGGCAACTTGGCCTACAAAAATGGTCTACAAGCCGCTGTAACGTGTTAGTAAATCACAGTCAAGCGTTTGACTTTGGCTCATGTGATTTCTCATGATGCAGTACAGTACATGAAACATTTACTCTGTAGCTGCTGCATCATGGAATGATCTCAGTTCGCCTGTCATCGGCACAGCTGTTACACTCCTCCTGACTGTCAGCACCAGCATTGAGTTGCATGATGGGAAACAAGTGTCATGCATCCACATTTCCAGTGCACAGTATTGCCTTTCCTTCTGCACGTGTTTGCAAGACAATTAACAATCTGATAAAGTATTAGTATTATTCATGGTTATATAAAATGATCCCGATATATTCTGCCAAAATAGAGTGGGAAATTTAAAATGGTTTGTGTTCCTTTTCCACTGTTTCATGGCAGAGCACCTTCTATAATAAGCCTCTTGCTTGATATAGCCAAGGACAGGCTGGCTTACTCCAGGTAAGCCAATTGCAAGCTTTAACGCTAGGCTTTGGGCACCAGGACATGGGGCTTAAAATGGAAAGAAAGCAGAAATGGTCAGAGAAGACGTTAAATCCCAATGCTGGAAAAACCTGACTGTTCCTGAGCCTACTATTCATGATATAAGAGAAGAACTGGCCTGCTGGATGCGTACAGAAGGGTACCTGACAATTTCTCTAATGCTTGTAGCAGAATCATTCTGTGGGTTTGAAAGGAGCCTGCCTATTAGTGAATGGATTCTTACAGAACAGTGCTATGCTGTAGGCAGCCCTTCATAGTAATGCAGTACAGGTAGTTACATCACATTTGAGTTCTTTTATGTGTTTTGCTCTCTGTAAATTGTCAGTGGCACTAAATATTAATAAAAGTATCAATCAGTGAAGTATCACTTCACGACTTGGTCAAGTATCAGTTTCTGAAAGTAATGCAAAATGGTAATGAATGGCTCTTTTTTTTTTTTTTCCCCAGTCTCGAGAGAAATCCAATGAAAGCAGTGCCTCAGATTAGGATAGACTTTGAACAGGAAGACGGCGGGTTCTTCTGGAGCAGACGAGGGTCCCAGTCTTCTCTCTAAACCATGGAACCCCCCGACCCGTCCCACTGTAGAAGACACCCCCTCCCTTTGCACAATCACAGGAAGCTTTCCGGTTTCACTCCTCTCTCCTTTTAAAGCTCTTATCTCCCACAGCCCTGAAGGAATTCCTCGTATTTATCACAGTAGATGTGTAGTGGGACTTGAAGGGGAGCTGAAGGACTGTATCCCCTTGCTGCTGCTCGCCATGTTTCGGACAGGAGCGTTTGCATGTGATGGTTTTCGTGTCGGAGGACTCCATGCCGCACATACACAGAGGGAGCGTGAAGAGGGCTGGCTGTTGGTCTTCCTCCCTCCCTCCCTCCCTCCCTCCCTCCCGGAAGTCTGCCAGGCACATACGCCACTGTCTCTCACTCTCTCCTCCCACAGAATGCCTCCTGCACCTTCCTCTGACCGGAACAATCACCCAGCCATTTGTCACTGACCCTGTGACCTCTGGTCTGACCTGCTGTTTTTAATGGTGTAATCAAAATTTCCTAAACAAAAACAACTATTTGATCTTGATTTTTTTTTTTTTTTTTTTTTTTTTTTGTAGGTCTACCTCTTATTATTTTTAGATGCCAGACATATATAAACTAATTCTACTATGTTGATTTATTTTGTAAAGGGCACAGCATAGAATTTCAATATTTGACATTCAGTGTCTACGAGTTCCTTTGGCTCGGTAACAATCTTGAAGATATTAAGTGTATTTCATGAACAGGCATTGTTTATGGCAGAGATATAAAATTGTAATATATTCACTTTTAATTCACTTGAGGATTAGTGATAACATTTGATTTTTATGGTCTCTTTTTATTGTATTACTCTTCAATCAGTGATTTTTAGATACAGTATTGTTTTTTATTGATAAAAAGCATTAAATATTAGGTGCAAAACACAACACAGTGCAGTGCTTTAAAGCGTAGCTGTACTGCAGTGAGAGTAGTTACCATTACCTGTTTGTAAAGCTAATGAGATAGAAGTCTGTGAGGCTTTAAAACTAGCGTTGTGTTTGTGTGTTTTTTTTCCAAGACCTGAAACCATTTTCATTAATGAATATACTGTGCACAGGAGAATCCATCTGCACCAATCAGAGATTAATATTGTTATGGGGCCTTGGGTTCTCAGTCCCTCCTTTTTTTTTTTTTTTTTTTAACTTCGCTCTGAACATAAACAATTTTAAATTCATTATATGCACAACATTTTTCGTTGTCTGCAGCCAGCAAACTGGTGTGTGAAAGTGACTAACACCGCAGTGAAAGTTGCTTTAGCTTTAGTTCAGCTTCAGGAGGTTTGAATAGACCCCCGGTATCAGGATACAACATGTTCTCAGCCAAATCGATTAGGGCAAACAGATCTGCTTGGGCCGTGTACGTCTCTTTACCTAAGTGGCTTAAAAAAAAAAACATTCGATCCAGGGTTGTTCCTTGTAGTTTATATTTTAAATGCAGCCTCATTCACAGGCAGAACAAACCTGGTTTTCAGACTTTCAGGCATTTGTTTCAATTCACTGCTGTTTTTGTACTGTTTTAATAGGAAAACCTGAAGTACTCAATGTTGTCTTTGTGATGCTTCATAATGCTTGACACAGATATCGAAATATGGTTTTAGCTCACATTAGTGGCCATCTCCTCACAGAGCAAGGTTTTGTCTGTATTTGGTAGAGACAGGGTTTTTTCATTCATAACCACCCAGTAAGGTTTATGTCAAGCATTAAACATGGAGACGTCACATAGATGTCACATAGGCAGTGTTTTTCGTACTTCACGTAGGGTTGCCTTGATAAATGTTTTAACATTTAAACGAGTAATTCCAATGTTTTTATGAGTCTTCCGCCACTAAATATTTGCCCCCCTTGGGACAGAACTCGACCATCTTGCATGTCTTAGCCTTGTTCCACTTTCATCCTGTAAATTCAAATGTGTTGACTCAAAATGCTGGAGTATTCGTCTGTCTTTGTTTTTGCTGTTACTTGTTTCATACAAACATACTGTATTTTAAGAATGAAGAGACTTTATCCGTATGTATAAATCATTTGAACTCTTACGAAGGGGAAGAACAGTGATTGAGTAAATGCAGTGCATGGACACATGGACGAGATTGTGAAATTATTAGTTAGCACATTTGTCAATGATCTGACTTTTAAAAGTGCAGGTGAAATGATTTATTTTAGCATTTTTTAAATGAAGTGTATATTATAATAAACTGACCATGAAACTTGCCTAGTTTCCTTTTCTGTCTGAAGAGTCTTTTGTGAATGTTCCTTTTGGCTTAATGAATGTGGGTGGGAGGATGTTCAGAGGCTTGGTGTCCTGGTGTGGTACAGCTTATTTAGCTCAGAATGGGCTGTTCATTCATTCATTTGCTCACTAGCTGAAATACCCTGCCTATCAGATGAAGCCTGACATGGCATCTGTCCTAAGGCAGGAGTGTCAGACTCCGTTCCTCCAGTGCTCTGCGTGTGCTGGCTTTCTGCTCCATTCCAAGGCCTGCAGACAATTTCTCCAGATTGCTGCATTACCTGTACACATGCAGTAAAATGTTATGTGGGCAGCAGTGTAGCACAGTGGTAAGGAGCAGGGCTTGTAACTGAAAGGCTGATAGTTTGATTCCCTGCTGGGGCACTGCTGCTGTACCCTTGGACAAGGTATTTTGCCCACAATTGCCTTCAGCTGTATAAATGAATAAAACTGTAACCTATATAAGTTGCTCTGGATAAGTGTGTCTGCTAGATGACAATAATGCAATGAGTTTAGTGCTCAGGCAGGGTGTAATGTTTAATAAGAAAACATGGTAATGGATCCAGGTAATGACTGGGGTGGGATCAGAAACTGTAATAAGTGCAACAGTTGAGGAGCCAGCATGGATACCCTGCCCTATAGGCTGGGTCAGCTCTAGGCTGTAGAGGTGTGAAAAAGAATCTTTGATTTATTAGACCTGACAGTAACTGTAGGCACTGTCTGCCATTCATTTGTTAGAATTGGCATTTTCAGTACCACTTCTATTGTCATGTTTGCTGACGATACAGTGGTTCTGGGCCTCATCTCCAACAACGATGAGGCTGCCTATCTGGATGAGGTGGAGAAGCTGGTAACCTGGTGTCAGGTGAACTGTCTCTATCTGACCGTCAGCAAAACCAAAGAGCTGGTTGTGGACTTCAGAAGGAGACAGCAGCAATCTTACACCCCAGTCTCAATTGGCGGGACACAAGTGGAGAGAATGAGTAGCTTCAGGTACCTCGGGGTGATATCACTGAGGACCTGACCTGGATTATTCACATCCAGGCTCAGGTAAAAAAGGCCAGACAAGGATATACCACCTGAGACTGCTGAGGAAATCCAGGGCCCCCCCCCAGCGATTCTAAAAAGTTTCTATACCGGGGCTATAGAAAGCTTACTGACCCAGGGCATCTCAGTGTGGTACGCAAACTGTTCTGCACAGGACCACAAAGCCCTGCAGAGAGTGGTGCGCTTAGCTGAGCGTATTTCCGGGACTGCCCCCCCCTTCCTGCAGGACATCTACACCAGGTGATGCAGTACCAGAGCCGTCAAAATTATTATGGACTCCACCCATCCCAGTAACTGCCTGTTTAGCTTGCTAAAATCTGGCAAGTGCTTCCAAAATCTGATGACCAAAACTGAGAGG
Organism: Megalops cyprinoides; assembly: GCF_013368585.1. Taxonomy (NCBI): domain Eukaryota; kingdom Metazoa; phylum Chordata; class Actinopteri; order Elopiformes; family Megalopidae; genus Megalops; species Megalops cyprinoides. The sequence continues at coordinate 5,846,483 of NC_050587.1, forward strand.
CTCAGGAGGAGCTTCTTCCCCCAGGCCATCAGACTCCTTAACACGGACATGCCCGCCACACTAATCTTAAACACACACTCTGGACTTTAATGATGGGATACTTTCTAGTTTTTATTATTCTTACTGTACATATTTTTGGTTTCTAGTTTTTATTCTGTCTACATATTTTTCTCCTTTTATCTATTTTTTATCTTATTTATTTTATCTCTGCTACTTTGCACAGTCGAAGGAGTTGGACCAATTGCACATTTCACTGCAAGTTGAATACTATTTATAACTCTGCATGTGACAAATAAAGCTCTTGAATCTTGAATCTTCTTTCTTAACAGGGGACACATTTTCCCCTCACACTGATGGGATGGCTGTGGACATGACCATGAGTCACAGTTGTGTCCTTGGAGTTTTGGACATTGTGGAGAATCAAACATGCAATAAAAGGAGTGTTTACACAAGGGTGCAGTACACAGAGCTGAAAGGTGAAGGTGGAACTTCAGCTGCAGCAAAATTTCTTTAGTGTCTAACCTTGGATATAAGCATAAAAAGAGGTTTTCCTTTGGCCACAGAAGGGATCATTCAGAGTAACTATTCAGGGCATTTTAAGTATGTATCTGATGAGCTCTTATCACTGTCAAAACAATGAAAATTTTGAACCACCCCATAACTATACACCTGGCTGTTCCCACTATCATACAAATGTTTTACAAAGTTTTTGCTTGTATTTCAGTAAGATAGTAATTGTGCCATACATACATGCCATATCAGTGTAAATGTTTTATAAATCTGCAATGATTGATTTCAGAGCCAGTGCTATAAACACTTTATTTGCTATCTCTCCATTGCTGCTTAAGGCTGCCTCTGTGGTATACTGTGCCTTGGAAAGGTGAGTTCCTCTCTGCCTACAAATGATATGTGTGTAGATGCCCAGAACCAGAGCTGGCCTAGGCTAGTGTTGATCTCATCACTTAGTCTGTTTTTGGAAAGGCTGTTACCCAGGTAGGCCTAGGGGAAATTCACCCACCACATTTGGTGGGCAGTCCTCTGTCGGGTTAATCAGGTCATAACTATGCTGATTGGTACAGTATGTTTAAGCAGGTATGATGGGGGAATAATTGTCTTCAGCATCACAGTCTGCTCATGAAGGAAATGACAAGCAAAAGTCTCCTTAAAATCCTCACATGTAGGAATGTTTTCCGCTCTATTCTGGGGCTGTTTGAGGTGACTGTGGCCATACAGAGACAGAATGTTGTTCACTGGAAAACATTCTTCACATCTCTCTTCAGACATTTTTTTCCAAAACAAAAAGAATAATCTGTGTTCTGCTGTACAGACTGGAAAACTCATCAAAATGGAATTTTTATTTTGCCAAAATATCCTGTTGTCTGGCCCACCTACTTGTCATTTTCAAGAGAATGGGGCACTGTTTACTGACGGAGGCTGATGATGTGCTCAGTTCTGCTCTCAAATCCAACCTGTACAGCACACAGAATGAAACAATCACTGACTCGGAAAATCCCGCAAAACTTCGCACTCCACAAAGGGAGCACTTAGCGTACATTAACTCAATCACTCTTCATCCTCCATTTCTGGAATGTCACCTTGTAGGTTTTAATCACATCTTCTGAACCTGAGACATGTGCTCCATTTGCCCGGGTTACAGAGGCAGTGTGTGTGCGCGTGTGTGTGAGCGTGAGCGTGTGCATGTCAGTGCGTGTCCGTGTGTGTGCCTGCATGCGTGTGTGTGTGTGTGTGTGTGTGTGTAGTTAGACCGGATAAAGGGTCAGGTATTATAAAAATGATTTCCTATTACAGCATTAAACAAAGGCTGCATACTTTCCAGTCACAAGAATGAGTGACTTAAATTGTATCATGGGAAAAGCCTCTGAAATCTGCGAGGTGAAGCGGTCATTAGCGTGGGCAGATCACATTGCCGTTTCTAGTCAAAGACACTTAATTGCCAAAAATTAGACTTAACTTTGATCTTACAAGCTCTGTGCATTTTCCCACAGATGTCACCTTAATATCTCTGATTAATAGCTAAGGCCGCTTTTGCTGAGGGCAGTGGAGTAGCTGTCTCTGGACTCTGAATATCTCTGAAAGTGATAGGGCCAATAGCAACACACTAGGTACTTGCAAATAAGACTGTAAATACATTGTCCCAGCTGAATTACATCTCTGCTGGAGAACTATGTACGTTTGGTTTTGAAATGGTGCTGAATGACTGTGAGGAAGCTAGCCAACACTTCTCACAAAACAGAACAGGAGCAACAAATCAAATAATTTATTTTAAAATGCAAAGCAAAGAAACTCAGCCTTTGACACAAGCTGCTCACAAGAGTCTCCTAGCAGCACTCACACACACAGGTGTGGTCCATTAATCAATGGCTGGCTTCACTCACAGGTAATTGCCAATGACAAATAGTCACAATTAACGATTAACAGATTTCGGTGCATTTGATAACATGATCTGCTATTGGTAGGTTTGAATTGGATTGAAGACAAAGGGCCCTTGAACATTTAACATTAACTATTAACACAAACTAACAATTAAAAGCATTCAGTTTTTAGGGGAGGTGAAGACTCTCCTACACAATGACCATTCTAATCAGAGGAGTGACAGTGAATGGAAATTTCAAATGCAGGGCAGTTATATAAACTCAATCTCAGGTCATTGGCATGTGTTCAACCTAACCACAACATACTCTGTTGTTAAAAATGGCCCTCCCTTTTCCTCTCTCAGAAGTTCTGCAGTTGTTCACTTAATGAAGAGAATAATGAAAATACCACATCCTCAAATCCTCATCTATCTCCCAGGGCTTTTATAAAGCCCACCATGGACCTTAGAAATCAGTTTTCTTTGCTGAAAGCAGCCTGTTCAGAGGGGTGAATGGCACATAAGTCCAAAGTCTGCTGTCTATGGAGGGAAGAAAGAGCATGAAACTTCACACAACAAGCAGCCTAACACAGCAAGAAATCTCACACAACAAATAGCCTCACTCTACAGCATGAAACCTCACACAACAAGCTGTCTAACACGGCAAGAAACCTCACACAATATGTAACCTAAGATAACATGAAACCTCACATAGCCATAGACCTCTCATAGCATGAAGAGGTGCCACACAGTGTTACCTCACTGTAGCAGCCAACCCCCATTTTGACCCCAGCTGAATGTGGAAATATTTTCCCATATATGTTATCTTTGTTGAATGCTTGTACCACATATTAATATAGTATTTGGAAGTATGTAAATTACGTTTAGCTTAATGATTTCAGACACACATTTTAAATTTTGGCTGGTATAAAAGCATTTTCTGCGAGAGATAACAGTTTCGCTTCAGGAGATTTTCGAAATTTGAGACTAGTTCCATAAAGTGTTTTTCCACAAAGCTAGCAATAATACATCTGATACAACAGCGCCATCTAACGATGTAAATTTTCACAACGTGGAACAGATATTACACCAGCTGCGGAACATCTCAACCCCAAAATTTCGCTGATTGAAAGAAAAAAATTTGGAAATTGTGCCAAAACTCATGTTGCTTTGAAATTCTAGACTTTCTGATAACATTACCAACATTAAGTGTAGAAACGCATTAACATTTTGTACAAAATATAACCAAGCCAATCAATGGAATTGTATCTTCGTAATTACCAATAAATCCTTTCAAGAGCAGCAAAAAACTCCAATTATAACTCAATAATTGTGCCAGCTGGTTTAATAGAGCTACAAAATACAGTGGATTTGAATACTCAGTGGATTTGTTCACAGTAATTCACATGTGTATTCTTGATTAACTGAGACCAGCAAAAAAACATGAAAAACCCATAGTGATTTCAGAGTTGGAATGCTAGTTTGTAATCTATGAAGCTATGAGGGAAAACAACAATATTTTACATGATAAAAATGCTACTCGTGTGAATTTCACCACCTGAAAAGTTGAATATGATGAATGAGCTCGAATCACAGTGGGAAAATAGTGTTTTTGAAAGGTGCAATCATATGAGGTCTGTCTGTAAACATGAAGGGTTTGATTCCAAAAAATGAAAACATTATCAAAGTTTAATACAAGGTAGCCTTTCTGGGCCTGACAAAGTTACTTACGCCATGCTGAAACCACAATATCTCTTCGGACATTATCAGAAGCCTTTTATCTCTCCCATCCCCAAGGAGTTTCTCACTTTCAGGGTTTCAGAGTTAATTCCTCAACACCTCTCCACCCAAGGGAAAAATGAGAAGCATGTAGATTTCTATGGGAAGGGAGAGCAACTGTGCCATTTCTGCTGAATACAGTGTGTCAGCGAAAAAGCACTTCCTTCTCTGAATAGCCCAAAGTGATTGGGCTTTGCTGGACTGCCACTCACTAACTGTTTTACACAGAGCAAGCCCTATTTAAGAAAATTATGAGCATTTAATCCTTCCATTTTACTCATTAAACCACTTACATTTTACCTTTGAACAGTGGGGGACCAAATGCCAGTGCAGTATCACAGTGTTGATTGATTGTGAGGCCTGAGCTTGGCATTCCAGCCATTAATATTCTTCCCATATGCTTTACATTGCCTGCTTGAAGATGCAGAGAGAGGAGAGCTGCTCCTCCTCTGAGTGATGAAGATAATTATTACAGAGCCTTAAACTGAATAAAGTCTCAGCGTGTGACTCACAGAAGCGAAAAGATGTAGAGGAGTACAGGATCATTCTAGGTCGCATTGTAAAGCAGAAAACATCGCTATATTGCCAACAGGATGTCCACTTGACTCTCTTTTCTCCTTTGAAGTTGGCTGACTTTCAGTCATTATTTTAACTTTGCTCAATTCAAATTCTATTGAGGAAGGCAGCAGCCTAGCTTTTTCTAGATATGTATATTGAAAGGTTAGCAGTGCCACACAGTCTCTGCATAATTGGTCACAATATGCAATGCACAAACTCTGAGTGACCTTGCCTTTGTGACTTCAACCCTGGAGACACTTGCACTCACTTACATTGATGGAATGCATGCAGTCACACACACATTGGAGCTTTGATGCATTCCCTGTCCTGTTTAGCTAATACATTTCTGACAACAGGTGTCAGGGATTTGACTGTTGCTTCCCAAGATGACCACCAGATGGCCTCATAACTTCCCGTGTTCCATGTCTAGTTTAGTTAATGCCCTCCACCTGTGTTAAATAGTCATTGGTCTCACCTGTGGTTGTGCTATTTAAGCCCTGCCCTCCACCTAGTTGCTTAGTCTTCAGTTGCCATGCTTGTTGTGTGTGAATGCACTAAGCCATTTTGTTGTCTCTTGAGTCTTCACTTAAAAAGAAAACAAACTTTGTTTTCCTTGAACCAAGCCTTTTGGTGTCCTGAGTCATCTCTGCACTTGGATTCCCCCTGCTCCTTGTTACAACTTGTATAAAACAGCAGAACACCTCCCCTCTGCATACAAAAGCTCAAATGCCACCGCTGACATTAATGACAAGGAAATGCGCCTCAGCCCAACAGTGGGAAACTGAGTGTCTGTGATGGACAGACACAGGGGTGCACTGAGTGACTGAGCCTGTGTGTGTGTGTGTGTGTGTGTCTATGCCCAGGAAACATGCTGAACTACACAGCTCTTTTAGAGGGGTGAAACATGCTTCTGATTTGAACTGACTTCATTAGACATCTACCGTAGGTCTGTCTGTCAGGAACATGGCTTGATGCTAATAGTGGACACACATGATCCACGTTTGGCACTTCATTGTGTACCTGTGTGAATCTGAATTATGCATCGACCAATGAGATTAGATGGCATATACATAAATGTTTGCAAGAACTCAGACCTCAGAGTCCTCGTGGTTATTACTGTATTAAAAGGGGCCTAGACTCTGGTGTTATAGAGGTATGAGGTTTTCCCCATCAACTTGATAGATGCCTTACCTGCCATCCCAACAAAAACAAAAAAAAAAATAAAAGCTAGTTTCTCTTCATCACATGCTAATCTTTCTCGCTTGAGGTGTGGTCACACTGGAGGATGGGAAATTTGGGAAGGTGGAGATTATCCAAGATAGTAAGCTTTGCTTTGCTGTCACCTTTTCTGCTGGCTGAATCTCTGTGGAGAATTGTGGGAAGGCCTGAGTATGTGGCTTGGCTGTGGCTGACCCCACAATCCAGTGGGTGAGGCTGACTTCCTGCTTGAAACTGAAGAAGCAGAATGACAATGAGATCCTGCAAAAACCTTATGCTAAAAGAGCTGACCATGACACACCAGCACAGTGCACCTCCACTAAGGCACACACACTAAAGCCGTTGCAGACCCCATGGCCTTATACTGCATTGACGAGCCACGGAGCCCAGCTTAGCATACCCCAGACACTGTTTTGGATGAAAGGATTTGTGGTTTGGATCATCAGGTGTCCAGGTCAGCCCTGCCCAGCTAGCTGACCTCTCCAGAGGCCCACGGGATTGTGAGAAGGTGGCACAGGGTACAAGGACTGAAAAAGGTAGCTGCTGTTCTGAGGTCAGTTTCTTACCTTCTTTGGTGACTGCTTTTATTTGCTCCTTCAATTACTTTCTTCCACCTGAGGACTAGGTGCCCAGCAGAGAGAGGACTGAGCCCCCAGGCAAATCCTCCCTTCATGAGGCAAAGAGCCACCATCCAGGGAATCCTTCCACTGAGCGCATCACCCTCCGCCAGGGCAGTGGAATCATGGGAGAATTGCACTGTGGGTCCCCACTGTTACTATTCTCTGCAATAGTACAGTACAACCTGTAGTGCTTTTACTAATAATAATAAAATGGAAATCAGCATCATCTATCAAATGCAATGTATCAAATGGGAATCGTGGGGAATGGGAATGCTGTATAATATATCTTGCTAACCTAAGTGAGGCAGCAATTTTGTTTTTTTAAGCTGTGTCCAGTCCTGTTGGGTTACCTCCAACTTCAGCTCCACGACTGAGGGATGAGGGCTGGAGTTGGCTGTGGAATGGCAGCTTAAGCGGGGAGGTGGCACTGAACTCTATTACCTCACTGAAGCCTGTCGGGACCTGGTACCATGCTCCATGTGGGTGAGCTCATGTTGCGCTTCTCATTCCAAGATGGACTACTTCCTATTGAGCCAGCAATTAAAGTCACAAAACTTCACAGGCAGTGTTCTTTTCAGCAGGCTGGGCTCTCTCAGCGCAAACTGTCACTCCCACGCCAGTGTGCAGATAGCACTGAGTCCCAGCACTAAATACAACATGCATATAATCTCCTGCTGTTAATCAACCTTTATGTACAGATAATTACACAACATTACGTGACCTCTGTGACTCACCAGTTCAGTGGTGGGAGATGATAAAAGCTTGTGCTGAAGGTTATTTGCTCCTCAGCTGGAGAAAGATTAGAAAACAAAGAGAAAAAACCGTAAAAATTCAATAGCATGTCAGAGAGAATAATTCCATCATGACAAAAAAGGTTTAAGTGTGGCACAGGAAATGAAACAAACCAAGTGTGAACGAGCAACACACTACAGACAAAAACAGAGCGGAGAACAGGATGAAATATGGGAAACAAAATGGAAAAAGGCACCTGAGACTTTTTGTTTCAACCTTCGCTGTCATAAACAGATAAATCAAGAAATGGTAGAGAACACTGTTGACCTCATTCAGTTACCACCTGCAGGGGAAGCCTAGAAATGATGAGCGTCTGGGTCCTGGATGCTGTGAAGGTTTTTCATACCAGCACAGTTTTAGCCAAGGTGATCACCACTCAGTACCCGTTAAAAACATGGTGAATAATAAAATCTGCAGTTAGATTATGATTATGATCCTGATTATGCAGACTGCCAGGGACCTGTCTATGGCATACTTCTTACCACAACCTTTTCTTTTTGTCTGGGGGAACTGGCAGAAGAGGGTAACCAGACTGTCAGTGTAAAGAGGCAAAGAGTTGCAGTAGTGGTGTACCCACATCGCTTGGGTGATACATGTGTAGAACCTGTCACATTACTAATATTAACACAATGCAGTTCAATAAAAAAGACAGCTACAGGAAGCAGATTTACTTCCCCAAAAGTAAGATCTCTGGAGGTAAGCACTCTGGATTACATGCGTGCCATCCTCCTGGGACCCACTTATTTATATAAAATCCTTATGAAAATCTCTCCATTGACAGGCTGACACCAGCACTTTTGTCCTTATTTCACTTTTACTTTTTTTCTGACACAATTTATGCAATTTTCTGATGCAACACCTACAATGTTTAATGCAATATGTGAACATTCTGATCACACGTAATATTTTTCCTGATGCAATATGTTTGATATTTTGATGCAATAAGTGTATTTTTATGTGTTGTGTTTGTCTACTGAAGCAGGTCACGAACATTTGATCTTCTATGGACTCTCAACATGAGTTCATGCATGTAGCTGAGAGAAAATGATTTAATATAAAATTGATTGAACAAATTGGAAAGAAAACACAAAAGGTATCCATCTACATACATAATGGAATGGTCATTCAAAGGACTAAGAAATAAACAATTTAGCCAAATAAAAATATGTCCCATGACATGATATGAAAAAATGGGGGTTGTTATTCATCATTAAAATAGGGGAAGGACCAGCCATGTTCAGAAAGCCCACCCCACCTGGCCATTCCTCCACTAAGAGAAGTTTTACCAGGTGCAGACCTGCCCTTATGCTGCCTGCAGGGAAGAACAGACACCATCCATGGTACTGTAGAGGCAACTTGAAAAAAATATGTGAAGCATTTGTATTCTGATCAAAGAAAATATTGTGTTAAAATAATTAAAACGTAAAACATACATAAAACGTAATTTTCTGTGTGGTAGATTCAAAGTTCTTTATATTTATAACCCTTCTCCTCCTCTTTAAATCCCTCTTTGCTTTGCACTAGCGTTCCCTGGATTCCTCCAGCTGAGGTCATCTCCAGCGCCCCCCTGAGCAGCACAGGACGCCGCCATCTTCACCCTGCAGCTCATACAGCACCTGGCCGGCCTTCACCACTCACAGCCCATACAGCGCCCTTCAGTTTTTGGCAGAGAATTGCCTTGGCCTGTCAAAAAACAGCACCTCGATTTGAGCCCCACAGACTGCTTGGCTTCTGTGTGAGTCAGCCCCTTCTTCCTCAGACAATCTCTGGATGTCTCTCAGCACCCTGGAGCGCACTCAGCCATGGACGCAAACCCACATCATCGGAATGCCATGTTGAGGTGCGCAGATATGCAGAGATCTGACACTGTGTATAGAGAATACAGAAATGTGGCACTCTAATTTCAGCTCAAATTGCTTTCAAACTGATGGTCCACTAGGGGGCAGCGTGGGCTTGACGCTTTCTATCTCAGGCAGGTAAACTGTGCTGTGTGTTCATTCAGCAGAATGTTACAGCCTGACGGCTAATACAGAGAACACTCAGTACACTAGTTTCTGCTGTATAAGAATTGCCAACCCATGCTGAAAAGCAGTCACACTGAAAAAAGTCAATTTAATACCACTCATTCTGACCTGAAACTGACCCAGCAAATGTGTGCACTTGTGTGTGTAATTAGATTAAAACAAGACCAGGAGCCCAGATAGTAGCAACAGCAACACCTTGTATGAATGCAGACATTACATAAATACTTCAATGCATACCACTGTATTGGTATAGCTGTGTGCATGTCCTGCTGTTTGTCACACTTGTAGAAATGCAGGAACCTGAATGTAGCTATGATGTAAGCAATTAGGCAAACACTCTGTACAGACCTGAGCTTCAGTAACACAACACTGAGAATGCGCTGGACATGATTGAGTGAAGTGTTACAGGCGCTTTTATTGTAGAAGATGAAGTGACGCTCCATCACCTGTGAGTAAGTATGCAATGACGCTGGAACCCTGGACACTGTGCAATACTTTTAATTGCAGCATGGTTTTTAAATCCCGTGAGCATCAGAGCATGCAAGCTCTAATAATAACATGGCTCAGAACAGCAGGGTAGATGTCTACCTACAAACTAGTATAGGACATTATTACCTTACACACAACACTAGAACTGTAGCTGTGATCCTAGTGATCGTTTTAATCAAAAGAAAGACAACTAATTATCATGGCTAATTTGCTGTGGCTAAGTTTAGATTCAGTTGAATGTCCCAACTGCATTTGGAGCATCCCTTATTCAAACCAGAAAAAGGCAGCCCTTTTTCAGAAATCTCAAGTAAAGATGTCTCACTGGGGTGCACTGACCCTCGTTAAGAATGAAGATGGTCTGTATTATGTTGTCTGACCACAACACACGCTACAAAAGAACCATATGAGTCATGGACATTATTGATAAATAAAGCTAAATGTCTTTATTTGCACTGGAACATGTGTATGAACATTTCTACATGTAAACTATACATTAACTAGAGCTTTAAAGTAGAAGTCAGTGAGGAAAGATACAAGGCCTGGGGCTAGCCTCAAACCATTCATCTGAATGTGATCAATAGTCACAGACCCAACAGTGTTAGTGTGGATAAAATCACTTCCCTTTTACCCCACCTGAGATGTTATTGATCCTTGGTCATTTAAAGGAACACAGCTTCAGTTGACCTCTTAAAACAATATTGGAAATGTTCCGCTCTCTGCTCCTCCACTTCCAACTACATCCTCCAACATAAATCAAACAGACTTTTGAATTAATTACACAGAAAAATAAAGGTGCTTTGAATACTAAGCATGTATACATATACTCATATATTTAAAAGAAAGTCTTTCCAAATCATACAACAAAGATGCCACCACTTCAGCCACATTGATTTGGTAAGATTTAGAGGAGAGTGGATTTCATTCACCAAACACTATATCAGACCTTCTAATGAAATGTACAATACTAATCACATGGAAGGAGATGAAAAGGAACACAATCTCAGCTCCCTTTGTTTTTTGTTGAGGCCTGATGTACCTTTTGCAAGGGTCAGGACAATGGGAGTACCCCTGGGCTCAGCTGTAAAGTCCCTCATACCAAAGGTCATAGCATTGGCATTTAGCTGCCAAATGGGTTGTGCACTAAATGTTAACTGCTAACTGGTAAACAGTATTCTATTTTTTAAAACTCTTGTCTTTAACATCATGACCTCTGTTATTATAATGAGTATCTCAGCCTCAGAAGGGTTTTTGTCTTCATGGGCTGTGAGGTAATTATATTTCACAGAGTAACTCATACCTTTTTCCTCAAGTGATACTGCGCAAAAAATATGTGCCTTTTCCCCAACCCTGATTCCCCCAGAGTGACAGATTTAAACCCTTTCATTTCTGAGTGTATGTACAGTATGTATGACAAACTCACACAATGCACAACACAGCCCATATCTTAACATACCATTATGTATAGCACTGCACCTACCTAAGTTACACTCATATTATATATTGGCTCTTTCATATCAAAGAGATTATGATGTTGACAATGATGATAATGATGATGATGATGATGATGATGACGATGATGATGATAGAAGAATAAAGTAGAATAGAATAGAATAGAATAGACTTTATTGTCATTGCACGGTGGGGTACAACGAAATTGCGGGGAGAGCCTTGAGCCGCTGCATCCGTATGCGCCGCCACCTTTGCTTATGCCTGCTGCTTAATAGCAGATAATGATGATGATGATGATGATGATGATATTGATGGTGATGATGATAAATTTAATGAATGAGAACACTTAATCTTCGGTTTTTTGTATCAGACTCAAATTCTGGACAGTCTCTGAATTTATTATCTGCAACAGAAAGAAAGATGATAAAAAGAGGAGACACCAGAGGTAATGCCAAGAACTTAGTGTGAGGATTAAATAAGACCCTTTATAACATGACTGTAGGGAAACTTGTAATCTTCCCAGTGCTGCATTACACAACACTATTATCCAAAGCACTGAATGTCACTGAATCAGGAATATATCCATCCACAAATGTATACTGAGAGACCATGATAAGGAGAGGGGACCTTGTGGGAACATTGTGTTACTTAGGGCTCTAGAGAACTGAGAAGGAGGCGAGAAGAAAAATGAATTTTCTGCACACTATGAAATGCTCTCATTTTTCGCACAGTAGGTAGCAGCACAGTTGATATCCTGGAAAATGCAGGTGTAGCTAACCACAAAAGCCGTCAGGAATAGCAGGGGTAGGCTGGTTCTTGCGTACAGTGAAAGCTCATATTTGTGGATCAGAGCTTTCCAATGCACACTTAATTAGACCAGTTTCTACAACACACAATTTAATGAAATGGTGTGTTGAATGACATTTAATCAAGCAGTCCTGGGAGGACTCCAAGTCTTGCACTTCTTTCCCGCCTAAAATGCTCTTAGCTTCAGTCAACAGCTTGAAGGCACAGTGCTTGGAAACAAAGAGGAAAAAAAAGAGCCTTCTCCTTTCCACAAAACTGCTGAAATTAAATGTTTGAGAATAATCTCTGTTATCTATGTGTTTAATTGTTAAATGTGTATGTTTAATAAAGGTTTCTTGTCTAAATCACCATTTCAAATCTCCCAATCATTTCCATCAACATCACTACAAACAGACTGTGACTGACCTTGTGTAAGAGGCCATTCATTGGCTAACAAGCCACACCTGGCTAAGGAGCCACCCACTCCTGCCTTTATCAGCAGCTGTTAGAGTCACTGGCTCCAGCAAGTGGGTTCCATAGGGCCCTGCCCTGGTTGATTCATGTGTTGAAGGTTTAAAATTGATTATTTGGTCTTTTGTACTTTTTTTCCTTCCACTCTTTTATGTGTGGCACATTGGCCAGCACTGTTGTAACACTTGAGACACTTTTAATACTCAAAGACAATACTCAAAAAGCGTCAGAACTCAGAACTTCAGAATTTATAATGCACAATTATGATTTTTTTTTTCCTGAAAGAGATGTTAATATGCAACCAATATTTTTAAGCATCAGTATTTTTAAGTTGTGGACAATGTTTATTTTGATACACATCAGACAACACAATATTCCCAACTTGGAACAAAGACCAGAAGTTGGAGGTAAAGCTAATCTACAGCAAGCCATATCTATGCCTCAAGAACCCCACAACTCTGAAAGGCTAAGAACTCTGAATATGCTGTTTAAAATGGCAAATATTTGATTGTTTTACTATATATTAAAATTTGGAAAGTGCTCTTATTTCACACATGTTCCAAACAAGCATTTTATATCATAAAACAATATGCAGAATTGTTGAATGTCCTGGCTAACTGTGGAACAGTACAGTGCATGAAAATGTAGTTATTTTTACCTTAAACTGAAGTGGAAGCCAAAACTATGGCAATTGCTCAGCATGTTAACTTTTCCATTGTCTTCATACCATAATATACTGAAATTCAGACTGCATCCATCTTGTAATTAAATGCAAATTCCCTCTAATCTTAGAGTAGGTTGAGTAGTGATGTGGAAAATATGACAGATGTATCTCACATCTGACTATTTGGAGTTATTTTAATTTTGGTTTTCTCACTTTTGAATGTAATCCATAACATGCAAGTGGCTTTATATATCTTTTGAAAAGAGCCCTTAACATAAATGAGTCCTTTTACTTCCATTTTGTGGAAAGTAATGTGCGGATTTCTACAACATGAGAACCAAGGCATTCAGTTCACAATTCATTGAAAAGAATCAATTCACTTTTATTTTTGAAAATGTTTTGCTCATGCAAATGTATGCATATTTGGGCGAGTGTTGTCCCCAGCGTCAGCCCATCCGTCACTACACTGTTCAGACTGACAGGATGGACACAATCTTAATCACATTTAATGCATGAAATTAGCAATCTCTCTGCCTATCTCTCTATTCAAAGACTGCTTACATCCTTTTTTCCTGAAGGATTTAATGGCACATTTCTTAGCCATGCATTTTACACTATTACATACACCCTTTAATATTCTTTTCTACGTCGAGTTTTTTTTTTTTTTTTTTTAACTGATGATGAGAAACATCATCAATATCCTTTTGCTACTGAGTACATCTAGTGAGTGGGTATACAGGAAAAGCAAAAGGAAAAAGCTCTTTTTATATAGGTTTGAGTTTTACATCATTATTTCAGAAGTACTTTTTCCGATGGGACGCTGGGGCAAGTGGTTTGCGTCTTCAAGTGCTTTCATAAGTACAGTGTTTTTACAGACGACACGTAAAAACAGACTGAACTGAATATCCTGGGATTCGCTTGAAAATGAGCACAAAAGATAGCACAAAAGAATATCAAGACCGCATTTGAATATTTCTAGTGTAAAGCACTGAATAAGCAACACTCGCGAGCTGTGCTAGACTTCACTATTGGATCTGTCAGTTTAGCAGAGGTGAAAACTCTCTGTTGCATCCCAGTTGCTAAAATGGAGGCAGATGAAAGCAACCAATTTCAGCTTCGGAGAGTTAATGAAGTTGAAGATTTAATTAGATTGGCTTTGTCATTACCGGGACACGAGGGCGTGAGGCAGATTCTTGCACCGCCTGTGAAGGGAAAGTTCTCTTAAGGCAAACGCATATTACAACTCTTTGTAAATTGCTCACTAGCGAGCCGTCGCTGAACATGACACGCATTCTGAAAGAGCTACTGCAGAACCCGGGGAGCTGGGGCTGACACAGTGCACACGATATTAAAGGTGGGAAATTGTGTATGTCCATCGGGAAACTGCAACAGAGCCGGATGGAGTGGCTAATTGTTAACCGATGCTGCCATGTAATCTTACACAGCACTCATAACTTAAGCACACACAGAGTCACTACACAGTGTCTGTTAAGACAGCTACGTCTTTCCACTAAAGAAGCTTCTGCTTATCAAGGTAACGGTTTGCAGACAAGCGAAATAAACCTTTCCACCACAGATTCATAAACGCCTAACCTTCCACATGTTCATTTAGTAACACTTTAATTAAAGCAAGCATACTATGTTTTATTTCTTCACAATTTTTCTCAAGGATTCATGTGACTGCGCAAGGATAAAAACATAATCTTTCCTTGGATATGCTATTTAAAGTTAATCGTGAGCACCATCACCATCAAATGTCTCATAAGATGCTTCACCATGTGACCACTACAAGCATCGCTGTGTGGCTACCGGCAGATCATGATAGTCAGATTGAAAGAGGGTAAATATTTAGGTGTCACCTTTAAATGGATGTTGAATTGGGGTTATACAACATATATGAGTGTCTTTTGTAATCAACACACCCCGTATTGATGATCAGTAAATAAAAAAGTCAATCTATGACAATGTTTTAATTATTCATGACTCATACTGTCTTGTGTATGCATTAATGAATACATACAAGCAGTGTTTGGTCATGTACTGAAGTTTTTGCTATGCTTTTTTCCAGGTCTACAAAATGTGTTGACCTCCCCTCTAAATTGATGTTATTTCCATTCTTTTACTTAGGCATTTTAATGACAAATGTTCAAGGCAAAAATGACTACAACTCTGTATGTGAATCATTCTTTCAGTATCTGCCAATCAAGCATTTAGATCGATGTGCCTGTCTCTGTCACATTTCTACTGTAGTTTTATGCTTGCCGTACTAGTTTTCAGACAGTCTTCCCTCCATTTCTGAACCCTGTCAAATCCCACAGGACTCAGTTCCCAGTACACTTTATTTCATGTCTGCTGCTTGTTGTAATCTTGATTCCACACACCAGAACATGATGACTTTTGCAAATGTCTTCTTATATGTGTTTCAAGTACTTTAACAAATGGCCACATTATTAAAACCTGTATCAGTGAAGCTGCCATATCAGATAATTTCCCCCATCAGAAAGTACAAAATAACCCTCCCTCAATGGTGCAGAAATCAAAACAATAACAAAAATGTTATAGCTAAATGAATAGCACAGTTCACCTTTTGTAGTTTAACTGGAAACTAGGATAGAAAGAGTCAGTAACATCAAATTCTAGCTACTGTGTAATTTCTAATGAAAACGTTCACTGAATTCCTCTGTGTCTTGCCAGAGTTAGGGAATGTGGTTTGCAATAGAAATAATACAAATTTGGATGATGACTTGCTCAGTTGTTAGCTTCTTTAGGGTGTTTTTCTACAAATCAAATATTGATGGAAAGGTTGCATTACTGAGATCTATTCTCAATCCATTTATTTTTAATTACATTGAGGATTAGGCAGTGCAAAGGTGAATTTCAAACTGTGAATAACATATGTCCAGAACAACAACAACAACAACAACAAAACATTAGCCCCGACACACCTGGCAGGCACTATGTTCTGTTGTCCCACACTGGCATCTCTGTCGAAACACTGGCAGTTATGACTTTGTTAAATTGCCAGAAACCAAGGTACTAATTTGACAGGATTTGATTACTCTACCAGGGGTCTAGTGAGCTTTCTACTGACAGCAGTCATTTTGCTGCCCCTGGTTCTGCCTTAGTTCAGTGTGAATCTGCCACACCAGTCATTTTTGCAGACACCCTCTGCAATTTCGCTAGCTGAAAAAACCCTGGTGTTTTGCCACTCGTAGATATTCTCGGTAATTTTAGGCCTGAAGTAAAGTGAGAGGCAAGAAAGTTTTCCCTGAGGGACATTTCACAGCAGTTATCACTCTTTTACTAATGTTACCACTCTCCTGCTATCATTTTACCACTATTACTGATGTGACATTTGCTGGCTTTATGCCTCCAAATGAAACAATGGTGTAATACCCTGCATGGAAGACAATGGTAACAATGCACCATTGTAGGAACACATATTCTCACAAAAAAAACCCTTTCCCCTGATTTTTGATTATTCTAAAAGGTTACCAAATAATTTGGAGGTGTAGTATTGTAGAGTCCAGCTGCAGTAAACGCATTTGATGCCCATGCTCCTTTGAGATGCTGCGTGCTGAAAACATATTTTGCTCACCAAAGTATACATTTGTTACAATGATAACTAGCTGTCAAAATCATGATTAATATACTGTCAAAAGGGAAAAAATTGATCCAGCGCAGAGGAAAAACAATACAGTACATACAGGTGGAGAAATCAGAGCCAGTGGAAAGCTTGGCATGGATCTGGATCTATGTTCTTTCTAAACTCATTAAAGTGTACTTACCTGTCTGCCTATTTGAATAATCAGTTGCATTGTTGTTGAATTTCAGCAGCTGTGTAGCTGACTACAGCAATATGCAGGTTCTGAGATATGCCAGTGAACTGTCCCTCACTCTGCCGACGGGTAAAACTGCTTCTGGTGGTTTGAAAACTGCTTATATATGAAAACATAAGAAGATGAAATGGTCATGTTATGGTTACATCATTTACATACATTTCTCATGGGTGTTTATTATTTATTTTATTTTATTTTTTAACTGCCGTACGCGAATTTTGCTTAAGTCTACCTGGCAGAAAAGCATTCACAAACTAAATGGCATGGGCGCGCAGTTGCACAATAAATTAGTCAGCTTAATAAATTATAAATTGGTTTGGATCTGTTCTAAATCTATTCATGTGAGGAAATCGGGGGATTTGTGTTCCGTAATTAATGGTCTAGCAACAGTAGTATGCGTCATCAAACTGAATAGTGTCTGTTCCACAGTTCTCCGTCTGCGCGCATTGTAACGTTCGCAGTGGCGCCATGCTAACGCACCTGTAACGTACCATTATTATTCTTATTTCTTTCATGGGAGGCTTGAGCTGGGTATAAAACCATATTAATTCTGAATTCAAAAAAAAAAAAAACGCCAACAAACACAAAAAACATTCAGCTGTTACTGCCTGGCCCCTAGGTCACAACCCTTATAAGTGTTATGGCTCAAAAATGGGTAGCCCATTCTTACTGCTGTATTACGGATTTACTAATAGTTGTCAACGGTTGCGGCAAATTTTAATCACGCACGTGCGGACAATGCAAGGCTGGGTAGCGCTTTTGTATGTTGGGAAATTGAGGGAGGGAGGAGGTAAACTCAGACACCATCTCGTGTATCCCTAGGGGAGGTGACGTACCAAAATTGAAAAAGTCAGCAATCGAATGCCAAATACAGTGGCAATTGGCTGTTGTTGCCTGCCGGAAAGTATTATTCGTTTCACCTTTTTGTGTGAATCACACAGGCTGCTCTCTTTTGCGGTTTTCTTTGTGTTGCCCGTATTTACGGTGCAGACGATACGCATTACCCAGCCTTTCCTGTGCTAATCTGCTAAATTAAGAAATGGGTTGCTGACCTTGAATCTTAATAAAACACCTAATGAAACAATTTTAACTTCCCCGGCGGCAAGATTATTTTTACTTTAGTGTATTACTTATTTTAATTATGCTGAGGTTACAAAGGTTACAAAACAAAGCGTAACAACATAAAATCCATTCGCAACTGAGATTACAGATTCCTTGAACGTCTGACCACTCACTTTGCATTACAATGCATATACGAGGTGAGTTTCATCATACCCTCTTCTATATAAAATTCTAAATTGTAATTATGTACATCTATAAATAGAATACATATATTCAGACAAAGATAATATGTTTTAACGCCAAAATATAATAGCACGTGTTTGGACAAATTATATTAATAAACATAATACAAACCGTGTTAGAACTGGTTCTTTAGCCACACACACACACACACAGGCTACCCTGTGTGAAGAGATGTTTGTCTGACAAACAAGAACCCATTTTGATTGTTGTTGATGGGCCTGAGAGGGCTGACTGAAGTGTAGGCCAAGTGTATGCCATCTGCAGACAATAGCCTATTGTATTATCCATCTGGATCTTTCCATCTTTCAGCCCACCTTCATATGTCATTAAGGAAAATAGTAGATTTCTTAAAATATGGCACATAATTATTGATGTATCATATTACTAAGATAGAATGTATAATGAAGGCTATTTAGGGTATCTTAACTAATCAAGCGTACAGTTTTATGGTTAATCACATAGTTCAGTCTATAACATGTTTCACACATCAGATTTTGTCATAGATAATCTGAGTTAAATGCAAGTGTCATCTTCTTAAAACACTTTTTTCCATCGTGCATGTGTATTGTTAGACACAATTGTGTGGATATTGATTTTGTGACATATACAACAAAACTATGTTTGGAAAACAACAAATGCATGTTGAAAATTTTGTGTTCTCAAAACTCAACATACTATCAACAAAATCACATTGTGGTATCTAAAAAGAGAATTCTACCATAAGAAACTCTTCAGTAGAGACAGCAAAAGAAAAGCAGCCTTTCTTTTCAAAATATATCTATATATATAAATCTATATCTATATAAATCTTTTCAAAACCATAAGTTCAGACCTTCAATCACAAACATACTGATACAAAAAACAAACAAAAAAAAAATATAAAATAAAATTCACAAGATATTGAAGGCTATTTACAGTGGATATATAGTCTCTCTAGCATTGGATAAAAAAGCTTTGTGTGGCAAATTCAACCTTGGCATTCCTCTGCAGTAATGTCAGAACAGGCTAAGTCCAAGGCCTCAGTCAATATGACCTGGGGCCTCATTTATAAAACGTTCTTACGCACAGATTTGATCTTAGAATGTGCGTACGCTCAAATCCATGTCAATATGACCTGGGGCCTCATTTATAAAACGTTCTTACGCGCAGATTTGATCTTAGAATGTGCATACGCTCAAATCCACGCCAAAGTTCAGATGTCAGGTTCCAACTTGGCGTACACACTTTTCCTTGTGGCAACGTTGGAGTACTGCAGGTGTTCAGAAATCTAAAATGCGTTATACCACACTCAGGCCGCATTCAAGCCGAGTGTTCGGGCTGGACTTGGACCTAGATTCAAAGCCAGAGCTCAGCCGAGTCGGGTGGCCATAATCGAGCTGCATTCGGCCCGCATATTTTTTGCTACTTGAGTTAGGTCACATTTCAATAACAATAACAGTCTATGTGACAAACGCAAATATAATGTACAGCTAGGTTGACGAAAGAATGACAACATCCTCAAATCAGTTTTACTATTTAATGAACAGTAACGATTAAGCAAAACGAACAGTAACGATTGAGCAAAACCTCAACATTAGCTGCTAAAATGTAGGCTACGTTTTGTATGAGCATTACTAGCCTACCGGACATTTTGACCGGCAAGTTTTTAATCTATTGTTTTTTTTTTAATTTTGCCAGGCAAAACCCTGCAATTACCGGCTAACATAAACCCTGGCGCCGACATGTCATCTGCTGCTTAATTGTTGCCTCATTATTATTCTTATTCTTCTTCTTCTTCTTCTTCTTCTTCTTCTTCTTATTATTATTATTATTATTATTATTAGTAGTAGTAGTAGATGCTGTTGTAGTTGTATTGGCAGATTGAACACATTAACCATTGTGGCTACAGGCCTACGTAATGGTTTGCACAATAAGGTTATTAATAAATTAAAACAACATAAGCTAGACTACTTGTGGAAAACAAAACAAAAACACACATTGGTTTTCCAAAACTACCCATAATTAGCATAATTGACACATCCTTGAAGGAAATTTATTTAATATACATATTATGGTTCCACACGTGTAAAACATTTCAGTCAACCTATAGGCTATAAAATGTCCAAAAATGCTGTGGTTTGCATGTGTGTGATTTATAGATTTCACATCTGGGAGAGTGGCGTACGCACGTTTTTATGCGTAAGTTCATTTTCTCTGAATCACACGTATGCACATTTCAGAAATTATCTTAGATCAAATGTAGGATGGTTTCTATGCAACATTTTTATAAATGAGGCCCCTGGACATGAGGGTTATAGTCATAAACTTTCCATTGCCATTGTGAAGAAGCTGGCCAACAGGGAACACACACACACACGTGCATGCATGCACACAAAAACATTTTAAAACATAAAGCAAAGAACCACAGCACTGGCCACAAGCCACTCATACAAGTCAACTGGCAGCACCCACACACCTTTATTTAATTAATATTTAGGTCAATTCACCAATGACTGGCTTCACATGCACACAGATAATTACAATGACAAATAATTACACAGTTAAGAGATTTGGATACACTTGATAAAATGATCTGTTATTAGTAGGTTCAAATTAGATTGAAGACAAAAGGCCCTTGAACATTTAACATTTTAACGATTAATACAATTAAAAAGCTTTCAGTTTCTAGGGGACAGGTGAAGGCTCTCCTTCACAGCGATGCTAAAAAAATGGAGAATGGAGAATGGGGAATGGAGACTTTGGTGGCATATACATTCATATGCTTGTGTGGGCTTGGAACCGCTGCACTGGTGTGGGACCTCACATTGTCCCATATGAAGATGATGTTGGGCAACTGTTGCCCCTGCTTCACTTTTCCCGCTATCAACTGACTATCATTTAAAAGTTGATTACATGATCAATGATTTTTGATTTTATTTGCTGCATCTTTTTTTACCTTAAAAAGACTTGGCCCACCTGGCATTCACTCATCCTGACCCCCTACCCCTACCCCTAACCCTGGCCCTACCCTTACCCCTACTCCTACCCCTAGCCCTAGCCTTACACTTACCCCTACCCCTAATTCTATGCTTACACTTACCCCTACCTCTTCCCTCACCCCTATCCTGACCCCTACCCTTACTCGTTCATCTCACAGCTGGCTTCCAATTTCTTTGACATGGGTGACCAACCTAATGTGTCCCTTTAGGGGTGACTTTAGACTGATTTTACAATCAAAAGCTTTGTTTGTCTGCATGTTCACACACAATGAATGAGCCAACACGGTCACAACAGGTTTCTTTCAGCTGGGAAAGGGCTTGAGAATATTGTGAGAAAAATCCTTTCAGGTAAACTTTGTATTCCTAGACTGCATTCAGGTTAAATATTTCCCAAACGTATTTTCAGTGTGCCAATTGTGTGAAGAGGACCAGAAATAATTAAAAGTTAAGTGAATGCATTTAAGGCTGTGAGCAACGCATCACTGCAGTTGCAGTCTTACACCACAGATGCTAACAATAAATCCAGACAATTTAGAAAAACTGTAATCTGCTTTCTTCACTTTGTCCTCCTCTGCATCACAGCTATTGGTGTTGCTAATGAGGGCAATCTGCACTGTGGGAACACACAGGGGAGTATGAAGCACTTCTATTATCAGGTCTATTACTGTACCTCAAGTAATTGTGATTCATTCTGGCAAGAGAATACACAGAACAGTTGAACAAATGGCAAAAGCATGGTGAGCAGGTTTGTTGTACGTATCTGCTTATCACATTCTACTAACTTTTTTGCCCTAGGCTCCCAAATGCAACAGTAGAAACCTCCAACACCCACTGTGAGCTTCAGTCATCACTTATGAAGCATGAAACAGAGGTCAGTACAAGTATGAGATCCAGAATGCTGCCAAAATAGCACCGACCCGCCGAGGCATGGACTTGAAGGTGTCCTGTGGTATCTGGCATCAAAACATTGGCAGCAGATCCTTCAAGTCCTGTAAATTGCGAGGTGGAGCCGCCGTGGATCGGACTTGTTTGACCAGCACATCCCACAGATGCTGAATCGGATTGAGATCTGGAGAATTTGGAGGCCAGGGCAACACCTTGAACACTTCATCATGTTCCTCAAACCATTCCCAAACAATGTGTGCAGTGTGGCAGGGCGCATTAACCTGCTGAAAGAGGCCACTGTCATCAGGGAATACCATGAAGGGGGGTAGCTGGTCTGCAATGATGTTTAGGTAGGTGGCATATGTCAAATTGACATCCACATGAATGGCCGGACCCAGGATTTCCCAGCAGAACATTGCCCAGAGCATCACACTCCCTCCACCGACTTGTCGTCTTCCCACAGTGCATCCTGGTGCCATCAGCTCCCCAGGTAAATGGTGCACACATACACGGCCATCCATGTGATCTAAAAGAAAACAGGACTCATCGGACCAGGCGACCTTCTTCCACTGCTCCAAGGTCATCAGCCCATTGTAGGCGCTTTCTGCAGTGGACAGGGGTCATCATGGGCACCCTGACTGGTCTGTGGGCTACGCAGCAGGGTGTGATGCACAGTGTGCTGTGGCAAGTTCCTCCCGTAACCATCATTAAAATTTTCTGTGACTTGTGCCACAGTAGACCTTCTGTCCGTTTGGACCAGATGGGATAGCCTTCGTTGCCCTCGCGCATCGATGAGCCTTGGGCGGCCAACACCCTGTCACTGGTTTGTGGTTTGCCCCTCCTCGGACCACTGTGGGTAGGTATTCATCACTGCTGACTGGGACCACCCCACAAGCCTTGCCGTTTCAGAGATGCTCTGACCCAGTCGTCTGGCCATAACAATTTGGCCCTTGTCAAAGTTGCTCAGGTCTTTACTCCTGCCCATTTCACCTGCTTGACTATGAGAACTCGGTTCACCTGTGAATGGTCATAATGTTTTGGTTTTTTAAATTTAATACTAATATAAATAGGATGCTCAACACTTACATGAATGGGAAAGATTAGTGAGTGGTAGTCAAGCTGTGGAGAAATGGTTGTCTGATCAATGGGAGGTGGGTGGGGTTTGCATCTCTCTACCAATCATGTGTTTGATCTAGTGCAAACTCCACCCACCCAGATGCAATAGAGCACATTCAGACTGCCATGGAAAAAGTTGCTGAGTAGGCTGAAACAAGGCACTGCAAGTGACCTACAGTCCACAGCTTTGGTAAAAGATTAACTTAAGTGTAACTGTGAGGTAGGAGTGTTTGTGGGCGTGTGCATGTGTAAGTGGGTTGTTGATTGTTGATTTGATTGTTTCTCTGAAGGCGGAGCCTTCACTGGTGTTAAACCAACCTATATACCCCCCCCCCCCCAAAAAAAAAAAAAACTGATACTGAAAATGATATATTTTTATTGTTTATATGAGGAGTATGTTTGTGTTGATAAGCATCCTTGTTCCATTTGCAACTGTGTCAATAGCTGAGCTCATTCTATCAACCTCATCTTCAGACTGGTTAATTGTAAAATACCATTGTTTCTGTAATTGTGCATGTGTCAGAGAATGCCAGCCAATACGCTAATAAGCCTCACTTGTGTTAAATAGGCAGTTATTTAAATGCAGGTGCATGGTTGGAGAGTCAGGGACTGGTCTGGGTGGTTAGTAGTGCTTCAGGCAAGGCTGGGTCTCCTTTATTGGGTATTGAAGTTACTACTTTGTTTTGGAAATTTTTATCGTTGTTGCATTTTCTGAGGTACTTTGGCCACACTGTGACGAAGGACTGTCAGTTTTGTCCGCAGCACCCCACCATCTTAATCATCCCGCCTCTTAAAATTTCTTTCACAGACATATTTCACCTACAGTGGAAATACATAGCTTACCGTTGTCAATATTACTGGCTCTAGAAAACAACATAAACTTTGCTTTATGTGCATTCAAAACTAATTTTAGATCCATAAGCATATCTTGCAGAGCATTAAAGGAAATTTGCAGGTTCGTAACAGCTGCTTGAACAGAATCTGCAAGACATTACACAATAGTATCATTCGCATAAAGGTGGACATGACAGCCAGTTAAGGATGAGGTAATATCATTAATATAGATAGAAAATAAAATTGGACCCAATATGGAGCCTTGTGGCACACCTTTTGTTATCGGCAAAAACTCAGATTGGACATTCCCCATTTTTACACATTGATGTCTCCCAGATAAATAATTCTGAAACCATCCACAAGTTTTAGCGTCAAAACCAATACTATGTAATCTTTGTAATAATAGTGAATGATCGACTGTATCGAATGCCTTTGACAGATCAACAAAAAGAGCAGCACAGTGCTTTCTCCTGTCTATGCCAGACACAAAATCATTGTAGCTGTGATGGTGTTATGCTCCGCCCTGAAGCCAGATTGGTACGGGTTTAGAACTGCGTACCTAGAAAGAAATTCCTTTAATTGGTTATTTACCAAAGATACTAGGATTTTTGCCAGACAACTCAGTTTGGAGATAGGTTGATAATTGTTGATATTACTTCTATCTTCTTTCTTATACAATGGAAAAACATGAACAGATTTCCATACACTAGGAATTATACCAGAAAAAACAGAAAGGTTAAAAATATATGTTATTTGCTCTGTGATTAATGGAGAGGCCAGTCGAAGAAAGAAAGGATCTAATTTATCTCCAGTTGATTTCCTGGGATCAATTGTTTGGAGTGCATCAGAAACTACACCAGCAGAAAAGGGATGTAGGGTAAACTGAGGAGCATGAAACTCAGAATGCATATGGTCATCATTAATATGAGTGGGCCCTTTATGCTCATCCTCAAAAAGATGGCCAGCTGCAGCAAAGTGTTTTTTGGAAACTGAGCAAATCTCCTTATTTTCAGATAGCAAACAGTCATCTGATTTAATATGCATAGGTAGGGAAGTAGTATTTTTGTTTGTAGCAATATTCACTGCCTTCCAAAATTTAGCTGGGTTTGTGTAAGAACTAGAAATTAAACTTAAATAATTATCAAATTTAGCTTTCCTCACACAGGATGTGCACTTATTTCTAAGTTGCTTATAATTAAGCCAGTGAGATGGGTCCTTAGTATGTCTAACGAGAGCCAAGGCTTTGTTCTTTGATTTAAAAATATGCGATAGTTCAGATGTAAACCACGGACTGGATCTATCTTTTACTCTAAACTTCCTGAACGGTGTATGTTTATTGACAACTGAGAGGAGTGAATTTGTGAAATAGTCCAATGCCAGTTCTACATCCAATGTTTTGGATGTGTCATGAATATCACTATGATATAGATCATTTAAAAAAGCTTGTTCATTAAAATTTCTAAAATTTTTTAACGACTTCTTTTCAGACGCGTATCTCTAATACAGGCTATGGGACAATGGCCACTTATTCCAAGATCAAAAACACCAGAAGCAACTATTTTATCTGATCTATTAGATAAAATTAAGTCTATTAGAGTCGATTAGAGTTAGACCAGATTTGGTCTGGTTGGGGCAGTAATCAACCGAATTAAATTAAGATTGCTACAGATCTCCTTAAAATAATCAGAAACTTTCATTAACCAATCCAGGTTAAAATCACCCAAGATCACCAATTCAGAGTTAACATATAAAGAAAACAGCTCTGCCATCTTATCAAGAGCGATGGTGTGAGCTGAGGGGAGCCTATAGGCCCCCACCACTATGATGGAATTATTAGAGCCCAATTCTATCTTCAGAGCAATGAATTCAAAGCATTTTGGCATAGTAACAGCATTTCAAATAGTGACCGGAAAACAAGATCTAACATATGTGGCTACACCACCTCCCCTCCCAATTCTGTCCATTCTATATAGATTGTAATCCTAAATGGCAATTTCAGAGTCATCAATGCTTTTTTTGGCCAGTTTTCAGTCAAAACCATTATATCAGGATTCGCCTGTGAAACCAAAATATTCAAATGATTTAACTTCTGAGGCTGCAGCAAGCTTCTGATATTCAGGTGAAGTAGCCCCAAATCTTTTCTGTCCTTAAAAGAATATGGACTATTTAGACAAATTAAAGTCACCTCAGTCTGATGACCAATCAGAGGGGGGGAAGAAACACATGGGATAGTAATAAGATTGGGATTATGGGAGGCAGCCTGTAAAGGAGCATGGATCTTATCTGAAACAGTTGTATTACAAAATGAAGGTCTGTCAGAAACAGGAAACAGGAAGAGTAATAGTGTTACAAGTATGTATACTAACACTGTCATAATTTCATACTAGTCAATCAGACTTTGACTGTAAAACAGATGCAATACACTGGATAAGGTTAGAGATCTGCTGCTTGGTCCCTTTCCTATTAGGGTGGAAACCGTCTAATCGAAAGAACAATTCACATTTAGACCAGAGAGAATCAAAGTGGCTGGTGTAGCTATGACCAGTTGCAGTACAGGAATTTTGGAGCCAATGATGCAAACTGAAGAGGTGACTGAAGCGTTCAGTTCCGTTTCTCAAAGTTGGAATAGAGCCAGACAAAACACAGCTTTTGCCCAGGTTCTCTATAGATGAGGTTAGACACTCGAACTCAGTGTGCAATTTCATTGATTGTTTGGACATGACATCATTTGTTCCTACATGCACAATCACGGTGTGAACAGAGGGGTGAAGATCAACAAGCATTGGAATGAGTTCGATAAAATTCTGTACTTTACTGCCAGAAAGACTGTGGGTGATGGCACCGGGAAGATAGACGAATCTGACGATGGAGTCGTCCACACACAGAATCTCAGGATCCCAGCTGCTCTTGTTTGTGGAGAGACGCAGAGGAAGTGACTGACTGGTGGCCACCATACTAGCTACACTAGCAGGCCCATTTCGAGCCAGGGGAGTGGTCTCCTGGTTCGATGGCAGTGATGAGGCAGGAGAAACAGGAACAGGAAGGATGACAGCTGCAAGAGTGCGGGATGCTGAACAGAAGGCGTCTCATGGCTTTCTGGGTTCTACAGCAGGGGCTGATACTCGAAGACGCTTGTTCCTGGGAGAGACGGACCGAGAACTGGAGGCACTACAAGGAGAGGTGCGCTTCCCTGGTCTCCTATAAGTTGAAGAGACCGGTCCGATCTCTTCTGTGAGCGAGGGGGCAGTAGATGCATCAGCGATCGACTCAAGATCAGCAAGAGAAGCGTAGCGGTTTGCCAACTGCAGAATATCATCTTCTCCTTGGGGGTCGAAAAAAGGGAGGGAAATTCTCTTCTTCCTCGTGTCCCTCATCACAGACCCCGAGGTGGTGGAACAACCGGGAGCTACTTCCTTGTCAGGTAGATGTCGGCGATCCATAGACTCCACGCGGGTTAGCCAGGAGTTGAGCTCCGATTGTCGTCAGAGAAGATCATCGATGAGATGCTTGATACACCGTATCTCCATCACGATGTTGGCAACTTCGGCTTCTGTGATAGATCGTCTCTCCACCATGAATTTCTGCAACACACAAGAGAAGGGGGAGAAAGCAACAAGAGAAACAACAGTTAGCAAAATGACGCTGTGTGGGGGCCAGCGGACAAACTGATAACAGCTGGCTCCTTGTTTAATACATAGGCCACTTATCTGTTCAAGCCAGGATGAACACTGGCCTTGCCTTCCAGCTAACACTCCTCATTTGGATTCTGGCTGGGTCCTAGCCGATAGGCATCTGTGTCTTGCATTCAGGAAGCAGCAACAGGAAGCAGGTAGTGAGCAGCAAGCTACCCACTTATGCCAATTATGCCTTAACTCAAGTAAGTTCTGTATAGTAACTTTAATAAGCATAATTGTTAAAACCAGTTATAAAACCTAATGGGTATAGCCTTTACTTTGCTATTAGATTATCTTATATTGTTGTTATCTCCTTTGTTTCTTATAGAACCACACACTTTGAATGTAAGAAATTCAAATCCTCTGCTCAATAAATATTGCATTGGGAAAGAACGTCTCTGCATTCTTGCCGCATGCCCCACTGCGACCGCAATTCCTACAACCAGCAGTCTGTAGCGAAAAACTTTGAGTCTGAACCCATCATAACGCACACTATTACAGTGTCCACCTAACTAACTCCTATGAATAGATCAGTTCTGTCACTACATCCATTCCAAGTGAGGATATGTTGTTGCAGGCATGGTGTTAAAAGTGATGATGATACAGGATCTCCTGAGTGGGTCAGTCAGCAAAGCTTTCGTCTTGAGAGCAAGCTGAGCTCTGCAACCTTGAGTTTGAAACTGCTGTGTCACCTGCAGACAGTGACCTTGAGCTCACAGTGGTGGAACACGCTGGCTTTGTGACACTGGGAAGAGGGGCTGTTGTTCAGGGTTTCCTTGTCTCACTGCCACCAGGCACCCTGAATTTTGCTAAGTGCATTTTGCTAAGAGCAGCATTTTTTTCCACAGTCGAGTATATCTTGGATTGTGTCAATTCTGGTCTTGTACACTCTGAATGTCTCTGATTAGACTACATATTATGGCAAGGTATTCCATGTATATGCAACTCTCAGAGAAGTACTTGCTCTTATCAGTATGGAATTTAAATTTAGCTAATTTCCATCTGTCCTCTTATTCTCAGAACAGATCTTAAAATAGTATCTGTGGTCCACTTTATTAATCCTTAAAATATGAAAACCTCAATCAAATGCCCCCTGACTCTTATTTTCTCTAGACTAAAAAAAATAAGTGTCTTGAGTCTCTTCATAATTCATGTTTGAGTTACTTGGAACCAGTCTAGTTGCTCTTGTCACCACTTTTTCAAGAGCCTCTGTGTTTTTCTTACACTGTAGTGCCCACACCTGGACACAGTACTTCAAATGTGGTCTGACAAAGTGCAACATGTAACATCATACCCTCCTTTGATTTGTAATCAGTACTTTTTTGCAGTATATCCAGCATCCTATTTGCCTTTTCACTGCTTCAGCACAATGTCTATATCCCGATAGACATTTGTCAACTATCACTCCCACTTTTTCATGCTGCATGCACTCTAGTTTTATACCACCTATAAAATGATTCTGCTATACATAGTTACTGTGTTGAACTTTGCTAACCTTCATCTTCCAGGTGTCTATCTACTCCATGTTTCTGTATAAATCTTTTTCAAATCAATTGTATTTGTGCAGTGCTTTTTGGAAAGAAAATTTGTCACAAATCAGCTGTACAGAGATCCTGGGCCCAAAGACCAAGCCTAATACAACAGTTGCAAAGAAAAACCACCTAGCTAAAAGGAAGAAACCTTGAGCAGAATCTGACTTAAAGGGGAGTCCGTATGCCTCTAGGTGGCACCCAGGCAGTCCAATTAGGTTCAGAGCACTGGGGAATACAGTTACTGTAGTTCGCTCAATCCAATGGCTAGTGAGGAAGACTCTGAGGGGGCAGGTGAAGATTCGGAAAAGTGTTGATTAAATGAGATGAGTGCAGATATGAATACATAAATAGGTGGTGCTCCTTCGATTTCTTGACTTAAATAGCCGGCAAAAGTAATGACATAATTTGCGAAGTGACCATGGGGTTCCCAGACATGCCTGTATATATTTTGTGATGCATGCCATTAGAAAGAAAAGTCCAGCCATGTGGGGCTGCGCAAAGATAGCTGTGATGTCACAATTGGGAAGACAAACTAACTGCCATACTTATTCTCTTCTGTAGTGTTGATAAAGCCATCATATTGCTTTTTATGCGGAGATGGGGTGAAAAGAGCTGTCCTTGTCATCAGAAAGTCTGCCCATTGACCTGTATTATTGAATACATGGTGCAAAATAAGGAAAGTTATTAAAATCCCTAAAGAAGCATTGATTCAGAGTGCTTGCTCATTTTACATTTATTTATTTACATTTATTTATTTAGCAGACGCTTTTATCCAAAGCGACTTACAAAAGTGCATACAGCAAGTATAGCGACAGTACGGGGACAGGATGTGTACAGTTCCACAATGAGACAGTTCTCAGCTGAGAGCAGCGTCTGTTTGAGGACAC
Organism: Megalops cyprinoides; assembly: GCF_013368585.1. Classification (NCBI taxonomy): domain Eukaryota; kingdom Metazoa; phylum Chordata; class Actinopteri; order Elopiformes; family Megalopidae; genus Megalops; species Megalops cyprinoides. The sequence goes on from NC_050587.1 coordinate 5,876,754, forward strand.
AGTACTATTAGATTTGTACAATTACAGCCTATAGGGCAACTAATACGATACACTTTCAAACGGCGGACTTCAACAACTTCAAACAGCGCAATGAGCGTCAGGGTAAAGGCGGCAACAAGAGACAATTTAAAAGCACAATTTAAGAAGCACAGCAATTTACGACAGCACTGATGGGCGGGGGGGGGGCAGCAATTGTGTGCTGGGTCAGTCCAGGTAGAGTCTGAAGAGGTGCGTCTTCAGGCCCCGTCTGAAGGACTGGGGTGAAGAAGCTGTCCGTAGCGAGACCGGGAGTTCGTTCCACCACTGGGGAGCGATGTAGGTGAAACGCCGATGTTTGGCAGAACGAGCACCTCCTGCCTTGACCATGCAGGGAGCAAGGCGTCCAGTTGCTGCTGAGCGCAGGGGTCAGGCTGGTGTGTAGGGCTGGATGAGTTCTTGGAGGTAGGCAGGGGCTGTCCTGTTGATTGCAGAGAAGGCGAGGGTCAGGGTCTTGAATCTGATCCTGGCAGCGACAGGAAGCCAGTGGAGGGATTTCAGCAGGGGAGTAACATGGGAGAATTTGGGGAGGTTGAAGATCAGTCGGGCAGCTGCATTCTGGATGAGCTGGAGAGGCTGGGTGGTGCAGGCTGGGAGGCCTGCGAGGAGAGCATTGCAGTAGTCCAGTCGAGGGAGAACTGTGGCCTGGATAAGGAGCTGCGTCGCGTATGTTGTCAGGAACGGAAGCTCATGGCTCTGTAGCCTGGCTCTCTTGGTAAACCTCTGGACCTTCTCACTCACTAGTGGCCACAATTTATTCTTAGTCATTGACGTACAATCATCAAAGGTTAAAACCCAATGATGAAAACGTAAATAATGTTTCCAGCACAACATTTTAATTCAAATATGCTTTTGAAAATCAGTCATGCAGGTTGGCATTTATTATGGAGATGCGTGGGTGAATTTCTGCACAATATCGTAAGTATTATAGGTGTTATAGGAGTCGTCATGAGACTTATGAGAGAGCTCTGTCACTAATGACCTTTGAGGTGTGCCAAACTACAGCAATTTAGTATAGCTGAGTACTGGGAGGAAATGCCACAGCTGAAATCAGAGTCATAACAGGAGGTGATGATATGGCAAACCTTATGAAATTGCATTGACTTCTGTCATATTCAAACAAATTCATAAGATAATAGGGCTTTGTGAGACAGTGGCGGCGGGTCTTGGAATCAACTGGCCCATAAGTCACTGGTATGTATAAATGCTTCCTTTGATGTGTCATGAATGTGTGCCAAGCAAAAAACTGCCCACTTATGTCAAATTGACAAATGCACTCTGTATTTCTGTAAAAAAACATGGACCTTTTTTAACAAAGAATATTTTTAAGAAAGAGGGCAAAAAAAAAAGGTGTGATATGAACTTAAGGATGACAGCAATTGTAGGTATGAGCAACAGAGAGAAGCAGTGCAGCAGTGTGGTGTGGCGTTAAGCAGCAGAAATCGTAACCCAAAGGTTGTGAGTTCAGTTCCCTACTGGAGCACCATTGTTATACCCTCGAGTAAGAATTTCCTCAGTAAATATCGATCTATATAAAATGGATGACCTGTAATCTGTGTAAGTCATTCTGAATAAGAGTATGTGCTATGTGACCCACAGAAACTGATGAAACTTTGTGAACTGGATTCTATCTAGGGGTAATGGATACCTACAGAACTATTTGTAATTCAAGCAGCTAAATGTTTGAGTTTTGAACTTTCATTTTATTCATTCAGAACTATTGATTATTTATTAATTACTTACTTACTCAACCAATGTTATAATGTGTTCAGCACTATAGGCCACAAAAGAAACTGACAGATTTAGCTGATAGACTGGTCACAATCCACTGGTGGTTAATGCAGGAGTTTGCAAGCTGACCTACTCAGTGTGAAAGCTACAGGCTGGGATGAGCTCAGGGAAAGTGGTGCGTTCCAATTAACTGTCTGGTGGCTACTGTTATACTGGAAATATTCAGTGAGACTTTAGTTTGAGAACTGGCTGTCAGATGTCTAGAGCCTCCTAATTGGGTGTTCAGAGGTGGTAACTGGTAGCCTAATATGTTGGGGAGGCTGGAATTTGAAAAAGGCCTGTTTGGGGATAGAGACTTTTAGGCTGAAGAGGATCAGGAAGGCTTTGGTTTACAAACTGGGTGTCTGATGGCTGTAGCTTGCTAAGTGGTTGTTCTGGTGCCAAAGCTGTTAGGCTGGAGGTAGAGCTAAAGGGGGATGGAGCTTGCTAATCTCTGGGAAGGATGCTGTGCTCAAGGTGTTCAGGGAACCTTCTGTCTGAAGCCTGGCTGTTGGATGGCTAGAACCTGTTAACTGGCTGCTCAGAGATAGTGGCTTTTAGCCTGGAGATGAGGCTTGAGGCTTTCAACTGGGTTTCTGGGGGTGGAGGCTATCTGACTGGAGATGTTCAGGGAGGCTGGAGCTTTCAGACTGGCTCTCTGAAGGCTGTAACTTGCAGTCTAGCTATAGAAAAGCCGGTACCTATTTAGAGAGAACAGAAAGCCCTTGTGTCCATTTCTTCCACATAATAATAACAGGGGGGTCCTTAGGCTCCTTAACAACCTGAACCTCTTTATCCCTCTGGTGTTCCTAAACCTCGAGCCTGCTCTAAAATAATTTGGCCTGTATTACTGTTGCGCTTGGAGACAGTCTTTATCTCTACCTTAAAGCTGTAACCCCTAAGCCACAGTTTCCTCTTTCCATCTCCTCTTTCCTCTCCTCCAACACGCTTCACTGTTAGAATCATAGGTAGGTAGCCACCCACTGTTGGAATGCTAATACTGCGATGTGTCTATGCTGTGTCATTAAAATCACTTGTTCTTTAAAGTAATACAAGGTGTATAAATAGAATTAATGTTGATTGCCTAGCTTTGCCAAAAGTAACGCAAATGCTAACCTAACACAGCTAACTTTTGCGTTTTGTAGAAGCATTTGAAATAAATAACACATGAAACGCACACATCACACTGAAATACATTAACCACAAAATATGAATGAACAACGGCCACCCATTGCTCATAATGTGAATGGCTATTATGGGCTATGTGATGGAGTGTTCTTGTTACATCAAAAAGCAGCAGGTGGCTCTTTGCCATTATACAGCCTAATAAAAACAAGTCACATACAGCTTTTGCTTAGCTGGCTGGCAAATAATGTTTATGAATTTAAAAAACTAAAACAAAAACAACATCAAAAAAAAAAAAAAGAATCAAAATCTTTGCGTGAAGTAAATACTGGAGCGAGATGTCCTGGAAACGGACATAAATATTGAATGTTGCACATGGTCATCTGGCTTTGAATACCTCATGAATAAATGCCTTTCATATAAAATAGTTTGACAAAACAGATCTCTGCGCTAAATGATGTATTCTTTCACTGTTGTTTGTGGTAATCATGTAATTGCTTTAATCCTGCCATTAAATTCAAGTCAAATGTTTTCCCCACACAAAGTATTATCTTTAAATCCCTCCCACCCTTAGCTGCTTGTCATTTCATACATGAAAATCCCTTAAGTGGGCTGAGCTTCGGTACAAATCTGTTCTCTTTGCTTTAATGACTAGGATAGGCTGTGTACAGACCCGTCTGTGTGGGGTTTGGACATGTTCCAGTATTTGGTCTGAATGTCTTGTTTCAGTTTATTCTTATCTCTTTGTTCAATGCACACCTGCAACTGAACTGTTTGGATGAATACATTATGTATTCAGTCTGTTTTCCTATGTATTTAGTAGGTTTATTAAAATAGTGACCTTATCAGAAAGTTGTAATGGAATACAATCTGTCTTTGAGTCTTGGGAGCTTTAGACAGAGAAATCCAGAGTGGCAGCTACTTCATGTGCCAAACACCTGAGGAGCCTTTCTGTTCACACCTACCTTACTTGAATGAGCCAAATACATTTAATCAGACTTTGTCCTGACTGAAATAAAAGTAAATTTAAAAAATCATATCTGTGATTAAAAAAAAAAATACTCCAGCAACTATCAGTTCAACAAATAGCATATGTGAGTCATAACCTGAAATAACTGAAAATATGAATATGTAATGAAAGCCTAGAGTACAATTAAATTGTTGTTCTTCGTTCTCCTTGGGTGTTATTTTTTTTTTTGCTTAAATTGTTCTGTCAGCTCGCATAGAAGGGTAATAAAACTCAAAAAACATCTCTCCAACTGGGTTGCTGAGACAACGCCTAATTTATCTATCAAAACTGGAGAGCAGAATGCTGAGTTCTAACAGGATACGCGACTCTTTGAAGTCAGGGGTCATGTGTCCTATATTCCATTAATTATATTTATCCACAGGGCCCTGTTTTCCTTTCAAATCACCTCTCATTTTGCTCCCTGGGCAGGTTATTACTGTCAATTAGATTGTTGGGTCATCAACAGTCAAGGACCAGGGATATACTTTTCACAGTTACTCCTGAAAGTATTGATTGAAGTGTATTGGGATAATTCTGCAAACATGCTGGCCTTACAGGAGTACAGAATGAAGGAGATTTACACCAAGTTTCTAGGGTTGAGCTAAATGCCAGTTTGAATATGGGAAGATCTCCTTCCTTTTGAATGGGAAGATGGTGTAGAAATCTATAAATGTAGCCTCATCTGATGGCCTATTAAAGCAGAGTGCATTGACTAATGGAATCACATCTTGACAAACCAGATTCAACATTCAGGGACAGTATTCAGGCAATGTAAGCTAGACTTGTTGACAGATGTTGATGTTCCTTGGGCTTTTCATGATCAAAATAAAAAAATGTAAACAGAATCAACTAAAATCATTGAATGTAGCTGATATTTTATGTGACCTTCATATACTGTAAATCTGAACTGTTAAAAATGGTCTAATTGATACTAGTGTGTGCTTACTATGGATGGGCTTTCTATCAATACATGTCACAATCCTGTGAGGATGTAATGTTAAGCTACTTCATAAGTACTTTAGATTCAGTATCGGATGCGACATTACAGTAGAATAGCTCAACTTGTTGCAGAAACTGGCAGAGTTACGCTCTGTGGCTGCCTTCCCAGACAGCATGACTGCAGAGGCACACCTGCCTAGAATCTTTATTTTCCAGCCGGGCGTCAGAGGAGAAATACATTCTCCCATGCAAACTTACAGCAATCACAAGTATGGAAACTTTTTGAATCAAGGTGGCAGAGTTCAGGGAAGCAGGTGGGAATAGCTAATTTGATAAGCTGGCCCTTGGGGCAGAAAGTGAGCTGGTATTATCCATTCCAAATATGTACAAGCCTCCTCACAATGTTTGCTAGATGACAGTGAAACCGTACGGCGGCAAAGCTGCTTTTTAACTTGCACGGCAAATTTGGATTAAAAAAAAAGTCTTATCTCCGCTTCATTTGTAGTGCCAATGGAGTTCCAAGCAAAATTCAACAGCAGCATGTTCCACATACTGGATTGAAATTCACAGAAATTGACAGGATTGTAGAACTCCTGACAGCCTCAAAGGGCCTGTCTTTGTTTAAAAGTCTGCAAAGTTTTTACACAATTTATGCAAGAGAATAAGCTCTGCCAAATTTTCTGTCATATTTGCTAGGCTTCAAATTTTGTTATAATTATTTCCTTGAAAGAAGTAGTGTCCTAAGTCTCCCTAACGCCTTAGCTGCGAAAATAGCAAACTCAACTGACTCAGTGTTTCAGCACAAATTGGATCGCAAGTACATTTAAACTTCTGGAAATTCTAATGTGAAGCAATTGCATGCAATCATTTAACAATTTGTCCTAAATAATTAAGAATCTAGATTCTTGTCATTTCTAGTTGCATTGTTCCAAGAAGAAAAGGAGGCAGCCCCTACATTTCCAATTATGCAGGAAGGCTACAAGGGAATAGGATAGCTTCAAGAGAAAATGATAATAGGATGATTTGAGTTGAGGGCAACAGCAAGTTGGTTCTACCAATCTCAAGGATGCATGTTAAGCCCCCCCTATAGTGTTCACTAGACAACACTAAAAAGTTGACTTATGTCCAGCTACCTAGCTGCCTCCCTAAATATGTTTACATTCTAGTAACTAACTAGTTGAAAAAAATGACAAGACTGATTGCAATGCTGTCTTGCATTTTCCATTTATGCCAGATGCATTCTCTGTGACAGACATCACATATATAAGAAACACATTTATTTGATAAATACTGTGATAGATACTAGCCAGAAAAAGCTCCACAAAGAGGAGAGATGAGTGAGTGTTTTTCTGTGAGTCATCAATGTACAGCTTTGATGAAAGAATAAAAGTTCCACTCACTTTCCATTCCTATGTAGCAAGCTAGCTAATTGGTATTCTACCTTTGACAAAACCCCAGGGTCTGACTGCTAGACCACCAAGAGCCCTGTGGTTGACCTTTACAGAGCACAGAGCATTTTTTCCAGTAGCACCTGCAGACTGTTACCCCATAGCATTCAAAACAATCAGTCCTTCCCTCACCACTTACTTAACCCAGCTCCTGGTCCAGGACGTAGTCCTGTCCCACCTGGACCACTGAAACTCCCTCTTCCCAGCAGCTGTGTACAACTCTATCCCTGCCCAGGCAATCAGATCCCAGCAGCTGATTCAGAATGCTCCTGCTCAGCTGCTCCATAATTTTTCAGTGTTAGCCTACAGGGTAGTGAGGGGAGTGGCTCCTATCTGAAAATCATTAGCAGACCTTACACTCCAGCCGCACCACAGGGTGCCTTGACATCCCTCCCTTTTGGGGTTACACATTTCAGTCGCACCCTGTCTGTCCTGGCTGTGATGTGATAGAATGAGCTTCACCTTTGCAGGGTAAGATTACATCCTTGTCCTTTTCACACTCATGGGCCACCACTGATATATACAAGATTTATCTTATAAAGTTTAATGTGATCTAGCTAATTAAAGCTGTGCTGTTCATATTATTCATATTATTCATTATGAGGAGAACACTGGGCTAATTATTTTAATATGGACATTTAAATAATTACATCTGATTGATAGTGGCAATTATTGGAAACTTCATCCATTCATGCAAAATGATGTCTGTCGCTAAATTTTTATTGAGATAATTTATTAAGATTAACATAATACTGCTTAAGAAACTTATAAAAAACAAAGACTCCAGCAGACAGAGGATTAAAATGAAACATGATTTATCTCCCCAAATCAAAGCTGAATCTGAGTACAGGGTCTGCAGAGGGGGACTTTCATGTTAAGTACTTACTTATCTCCTATCCTCCTCATTTCATAGGGCTCACTTGGAATTACCCGAAAAAATCTTGAATGCTGCTTGCAGTTGCAACTGGGAATATGCAAGCTGCAGAGTGACACTTCCCCCCTGAAGCCCTGGTGCTCAAGCAGAAGCTGTGATTCCTGAGGGCGGTGTCTGACTCATTTGCTCAGAAATCAACGCTTGGGAGAGATTCAGGTGGACCTCAGAGTGCCACATGTCCTTCAGCTCAGTGAGGTTACGTTCGCACATCCATCCGCGTCTGATTTTCAGAGCCCGGAGCTTGCGGCATGGCGTGAACACTGACCGCATTCTTTTCTGAAGCATGTCTCCTAAACGGCCATTCACCATGAACGTGGCCCGTGTGGCATGTTGCGTGCAACATTATTTCTTCGCAACTAATTAATGGCCACAAGCACTTCATAACCGCTACAGAACCTCAGCCACTCACTTTGTGTCATAATGACAATTCATTGCTTTTACGCCTAGACTCTCTAATAATGAGTACAGATGCCTGCTGAGTCCGTTCTCAACACATTTTAGCAAAAAGAACCATATTTTCAGTAGAAGCTGCCCTCTGCATTTCAATTTACAGTCATTCATGATAGGATGTTTGATAGGACAGATGTTAGATTAGTAAAATAGTACCCAAATTGCAGGCACATCACAGAAATGTAAAAAAATATTAAATCTGTCAAGGGTAACAGTGTTGAAAATCATGACAGCATGTGTCCAACAAGGAAAAACTGCATCAGGAAAGAGGAACAGTGGTTGCAAATTGAAGCTCATCAGAGACAGATGGACAGTTAACAGGATAGTTATGACAAACTGCAAAATACTGGACTCATAAATGACCACAGAATTTCATCTACACCTCTGTGACTTGTATATCATGAGCTTCACAAAGCTGATATTTATGGTGGGGCTGCCATTTGAAAACAATGTGTGACCAAAGTCAATGCACAACAATGCTTAAGCTGGCATAAAGAGCACAAATCCTGGACTTTGGAGGAGAGGACGAAAGTAATATGGTCTGTAATATGGTAAAGTATGGAAAGTAACATGTTGAGTCATCTTTTACGCTTCTCTCTGCATCTGGACATATTTATGTTTGGAGAAAGCCAAAGAAAGCCTTCAACCCACATTGTCTGTTCCCAACTGTTAAACACATTGGTAGATCTAGTATGGGTAGCCATCTTGTGGGAGTCTTTGGGTCCAATTAGTACCCTGTGTGATAGAATTGTAGCCAAGGAATATGGCCAAGGAATAAAGTCATTTTAGGCAGACTCCTTCTTAAAGATTGGTCCAATACCCAATAGAAACAATTCAAAACTTTTTTAACAGCATTCCAAGAGGGATCGAAGCTGTTGTGAAGACAAAGGGTGGCTCCATGCCTGGTGTCTCCATTATTTTGTCTACCCCCTGTGTATATAGAAAGACATTCCTATGGGCCTTTTTGTGTAGGTTCTGTAATTGTTTTGCTTGCTGCTTCCAAAAAAAAAATCAATGTGCCATTCTGGAATATTGAATTAGACACTCTGACAGCGCTTTCATGCAGGGGATATGAGGGGATACGAGGACAGGCCTACACAGCTACTCACAGCTACTTAGCACATCAAACAAATTGGAGCAGTGGGTATGTTAGGCACAAAAGTTAACGTGCCCATTTAATTTGATTTCCAAAACACTTTACACTTCATTTGCTGACATAAAACATCTGGCACATTACAGAACTGCATTAGGCTTCCTCCACAGCTCCTGGCTTCCTCATTCTAAAACGGACCTTGCTATGAACCGGCATTTATCATCACCTTATTTATATACACGGGTCTTTCTAAGGATGCATCGGACACTGCCACTAATTATGATACCCTCAGAGGTGTGAATTAGTATGCCTGAGAGTTTGCCCAATACCATACTGATTGAACCAAAATCGATTTTTCTATTTTAAATTCCATTTTTATTTAAGTCATTGTTTTGTACATTTCTGTGTCACTTTGTAGCCCAGCAGTAACCAGACTAGAGAGACTCCTGTTCTAAACTTCCTAAGATACAAAAATATCTTTTTGTAACTGTACTATTAAAATTGTAATTAACAACAAATAATTCACAAAAGAATTGTGGAAAGGATAACTTTTAATTGTAACCATGCAAGATTTTTTCCATAGATTGCAAATTCTCAGTTTTTGTCTCTGTGTATTCAACATGCTGCCTCATTTTCTCCCATTGGCTCAATGCTCAGACATACTTGCTGCAAACCCCTGGTTCTTGTTTATGGCTGTCTTAACGCATCTGTTCCTCTTAATTATTGATGTATTCTTTTTTTGATATTGGCTACTTCCCTTTGTTGAATGAAATCTTTGTATACGAGTAGACCCCCAACTCTTCATTCTTCTATTGCTAATTCTTTCATTTCTTTCTCTTGCTCTTCAATGAACTGGCTGTTCACACTGTTCACAGTCTCTTGTTAAGACTTGAAATCTTCGGCACACGCACCTCTTTACAAATGACGAAAGCATTTCTCAGACTCTCATTACTCCTCCATCCAAGGCTGATTTAGAGACTTAAATTAACATTGCAACTGTATTTTTCCTAACAACCCACTCCTTTTCCACCAGTTTCCACTGGCTGTTTTTAATGAAAACCATTTTCAGTTCTTTGGTCATGAGCTGCATTTTATATATAATGCGTATAAAATATGTGTGATATATTTACATGAATCACATTTCAGACTGTGCAGTATTGTATAATATTGTGTCACACATTAAAATTGATCCTGGGTAAGGACTTCTGATGAATGCCATATGATTTTTAATATTATAGGGAATTAAGACCCTACATCTGAAGTATCCTTTTAAGGTATAAGTGCTCATCAGACATGTAAGAGTAGCTCAGATGTGCCTGCAATGATGAAAGCTGTGGCTGAATTAGTCATTAATGGTCTGGTGCATACAAATACATGTAAGCATACAGACTCAGGCAAACTACATACGCGGTATGTGTAACAAGTGGGAGTGACTTGATGTGCTGTATATTAAGTTCGCAAAATTTACATTGAAAAGACAGACTTAAGTTTGAAGGGATGTACAGGCTGTGTGGGCATGAACATTCATCAGACAGCTGACAGGCTGAGAGACACACCTGATTGGATCTTTGTAGATTAGCTTGGGCATGTCAGGCATTGCAACAAAGCATGCCACAAGTAACCGAATGGCTATGGTACAGTATGGATGAATTTCATATTATTGGTATAATTTAAATTTATAAATGTACTAAGCAGTGGATTTTGATCTGGGTCCAAATCACAATAGTCTGCGCAATCAGAGGGTCACATACTTTGACAAGGGAGGCTGGTGAAAAAATCTCCAGACAGACAGGACCTAATGTACCCCTGCATGAAGGGATGCAAAATGAGCATGTGTCCCAACATTCTGCATGCATCATGGCAGAGTGGCACTCTGCACAGCAGCCAGTCACCTGGCCCAAGCCTTCAGAGAACACAAAACAAGCAACATCCTGAGATGAAGAGCGAATGAGATAGAAAGTAATTGTCCAATATGCAGGTATGCTGTTTAAAAATTATTTCCAGCATTTCTCAAATCCTTGACCCAAAGATCAGCAACTTTTATTTCAATGGAAGAAGCTGAAGACTGCCAGGAAATTCAATGCCAACAGACAAGAGAGACTTTGAAAAATGCAAAGCCACAAAGCAAGAAAAGCCATTTAACATTTCACAATAACAGACAGTCAGCAGACAGGAGAGGACTGCCATAAATGCTCTGTCTTCAGTGGGAAAACCAAATGAGTGCAGTGTCCTTCAGACCTATGGCAGACAGAAAAAAATGCATTAGAGTGGGGTCAGCAACTGAAATTAGCTGCAGTCGTGGACACACAAGACAATATTTGCCGCACTTGTCTTCACAAAGTGAGATAACAGTGCATCCAACAAAGTGCAATGTAACCAGGTTTGAAAACAATGCTATCAATGCCATTTTACACCAATTTACTACAAAACAATTTGCTAAAAAAATTACAGATTTCAAATTAAATCTGTAGATTTTATATTAAATCTGCATCAGTAAGATTTCTTTGTAGCATGGAAAATACTCTTTCTCAGGGTCTTTTCGCTTTCCTAACATTATTGACAGAACCAAAATTCTTTGAGCCCCATGACTCACTAATAATATAATATCTGATTATTGCGACTATAGTCCCCTATAGACTGGACTAACCCAAATAACTACATCTTACCTCCCATGCCTGTTAGATGATATTCCCATGAAACTTGTAAAGGCTATGCTACCTGCTCTGTAACACCCTGTTTTAAATGCACTCAATGCCTTGCTTTCTAAGGGACATGGTATGTATCTGTCTCAAAATAGCTGTAATACAGCTGTTACTGGGAAAGCCTAAGACAGATCAAAGTGACCCTTGGAATTGCATACCTCTTTCTAATCTGCCCTTTCTTCGAACAGTCTTATAGAGAGTGATGGAACAACAATTACTTGCTTATTTCAGTTCAGATGCCATCTGTGGAGAATAAAAAGGCTTTTGCCATGCCATAGCCCATTCTTCTATTGTGGTGCTTTCAGCAGATTCTTCCAAATTAGAAATGATGGTTTAGCGGGATACATTCTTGGTTCAGATCATACCTATCAGACACTGACCCTTCTAGAGTGAAATACTGCAAGGTTCTGGTAGTGGACCTCTTCTTCTCTCCATATACATTTTTCAGATTAATCTGAAATGTACTGCCAATATATTGTCCATATATATTTGCAACAGATTTTCTCCTCAGAAATCGTAATCATTGTAAAACTAAGATATTTCTTATAGCTCAAACAGGCAAAAACATATCTGAATGCATTTTTTGAATTCACAAGTGATGCGCTCTAAGACCTTACTGTCTGGCAGCCTATGCTGTATTTTGTCTGCTTTTCAGTCAAAAATGCTGTTGCAAGAATTTTCACTAAGACAAACTAAGAATAAGAATAGAGCACATACCACCTGTCCTGACCTCTCACTGCTTCCCCATTAAATACTCCACAGTCTGTACCATCCTGTTCCTTGGCACTAAATGGGCCAGCACCATCATATCTGAGTGATCTCATTATACAGCACCACACAGTCCTGCTAGACCATTAAAGAATTCTAGCTTATGATGATCCCCCAAAGTTTCAGAAGCTTAAACAAGTGGCAGGGAGTTTTGCTAAAGGGTTTCGAAATTATGGACTGGCTGTCTAAATATTGGAACACAGATCATAACCATGATCTTGTGCGTTAATATTCCCTCCGCCTATTATAGTATACGCTCTTTAGTTTATACCCACAACGATGGCACCACATTACCATGGTGAGGGCTATGTCATGGCAATGTAAAGCCACCACACCCCTGCTATCAGCTATGCCCTTACTGGAGTCCAGCTCCCATGCCTTGTTTTTCTACTTATTGGGATCCCACATCCACATCAGAAAGTACAGGTCCTTCTCAAAAAATTAGCATATAGTGATAAAGTTCACTATTTTCCATAATGTAATGATAAAAATTAAACTTTCATATATTTTAGATTCATTGCACACCAACTGAAATATTTCAGGTGTTTTATTGTTTTAATACTGATGATTTTGGCATACAGCTCATGAAAACCCAAAATTCCTATCTCAGAAAATTAGCATATCATGAAAAGGTATTCTAAACACGCTATTAACCTAATCATCTCAATCAACGAATTAACTCTAAACACCTGCAAAAGATTCCTGAGGCTTTTAAAGACTCCCAGCCTGATTCATTACTCAAAACCGCAATCGTGGGTAAGACTGCCGACCTGACTGCTGTCCAGAAGGCCATCATTGACACCCTCAAGCAAGAGGGTAAGACACAGAAAGAAATCTCTAATCGAATAGGCTGTTCCCAGAGTGCTGTATCAAGGCACCTCAGTGGGACGTCTGTGGGAAGGAAAAAGTGTGGCAGAAAACGCTGCACAACCAGAAGAGGTGACCGGACCCTGAGGAAGATTGTGGAGAAGGGCCGATTCCAGACCTTGGGGGAGCTGTGGTAGCAGTGGACTGAGTCTGGAGTAGAAACATCCAGAGCCACCGTGCACAGGCGTGTGCAGGAAATGGGCTACAGGTGCCGCATTCCCCAGGTCAAGCCACTTTTGAACCAGAAACAGCGGCAGAAGCGCCTGACCTGGGCTACAGAGAAGCAGCACTGGACTGTTGCTCAGTGGTCCAAAGTACTTTTTTCGGATGAAAGCAAATTTTGCATGTCATTCGGAAATCAAGGTGCCAGAGTCTGGAGGAAGACTGGTGAGAAGGAAATGCCAAAATGCCTGAAGTCCAGTGTCAAGTACCCACAGTCAGTGATGCTCTGGGGTGCCATGTCAGCTGCTGGTGTTGGTCCACTGTGTTTTATCAAGGGCAGGGTCAATGCAGCTAGTTATCAGGAGATTTTGGAGCACTTCATGCTTCCATCTGCTGAAAAGCTTTATGGAGATGAAGATTTCATTTTTCAGCACAACCTGGCACCTGCTCACAGTGCCAAAACCACTGGTAAATGGTTTACTGACCATGGTATTACTGTGCTCAACTGGCCTGCCAACTCTCCTGACCTGAACCCCATCGAGAATCTGTGGGATATTGTGAAGAGGAAGTTGAGAGACACCAGACCCAACACTGTGGATGAGCTTAAGGCCGCTATCGAAGCATCCTGGGCCTCCATAACACCTCAGCAGTGCCACCGGCTGATTGCCTCCATGCCACGCCGCATTGAAGCAGTCATTTCTGCAAAAGGATTCCCGACCAAGTATTGAGTGCATAACTGAACATAATTATTTGAAGGTTGACTTTTTTTGTATTAAAAACACTTTTTTTTTATTGGTCGGATGACATATGCTAATTTTTTGAGATAGGGATTTTTGGTTTTTCTTTACTTTTTTGCCAAAATCATCAATATTAAAACAATAAAAGGCTTGAACTACTTCAGTTGTGTGTAATGAATCTAAAATATATGAAAGTCTAATGTTTATCATTACATAACAGAAAATAGTGAACTTTATCACAATATGCTAATTTTTTGAGAAGGACCTGTATGTTACTCCAGGTCTGTACAGGAAACTCCAAACCTGGCCAGTGTGGAAGCTCTGTTCCACACCAGAAGACTCCTGCCATGATCTCTGTGTCAGCTCCTTTGATGAGATTGTATCACACAAAATATGCCAGATTAATAGGTTGAGCAGGATTCTCTGCTTCAAACAATCACTTTTAGACTAAATAAAAGGATTTTATTTTAGCAGTATATTTAATTTAGTGGTAGCAGGTATGCATTCGTGGATTATATTCTTTGCATTCTATACCACAGACTAATGTTATTAATATTTGTATTAATTCTGATTTTAATCCAATGACAGTTTAAGGAACTGAAACATATCTTGGTACCATCATCTATTCTACTCCACATCAAAGTGAATTTGAACTGGAATATGGATGTGATTCATGGTAGAGTTCAACAAAAACCATACTTCATACACAAAATGTGGAGTTTTAGAGTGGACAAATAAATTATATTCAACAGAAGCTTTTGCACAGTGTGTATTGCTGGAGAAAAGCACTCACTGTTCACAGCAAAAAGAAAAGCAAGCAAGATAGCCAAAGATGCAGGTTTTTATTCCCAAATATCAAAGATTTATATGAACCTCATGCCCTGAATCTCGCTTGGAGAACAGTAAGTGGACCCACACAATCCCTTTGCTCTTAATATATTCGCGTACCCCGAGGGCACCGATTCTTAATGCCTCCAAGCAAAGGGGAAAAATCTCTGAACTTCCATTCCTAAAACCAAACCATTTCTAAGAAAGAAGGTAAACAGAATTGTAAGAACCTTCCTTTTGATCATTCATGTACATAAGTAATGTAGATTTTTAGGTAATCCTAATGTAAATTTAATGCAAATCTTATGCTTCCGTATTAAAGGGTACAATATGCCTTGTTGCTGGTGTGTAACATTTTGTATTTGCATGTAATTTATGTTGCCTACAGCTCTGCATGTGCTAGATGCATTTCTGACAGGGGCAAAGAAAGTTCTTTTGTTTTCTACTAGAATATTTTTTGAAAATCTGCTTCAAGAAAGCTTTCTTATTCATGAAACTGTAACTTACATAGTACACTATGTACAAATGGCATATAAAATATATATCCCCATCCAGAACACACATTTGTGAAAATGTACTTATCATTGTATTGTAACCAAGACAATTTTCCATCACAACAGGTGGTGATAACTTGGTGTAAGCTCATTAATACTTTCATGGGGGAAGAAGGACACAGAGTGGCTGTGAATACAGAAAGGCGCAATGTTGGTACATGGGCAAATTATTTTAGCTAGCTTGCTAGCAAAGTAAAGAGAGGTACTGAAGAAATTTCAAGTATAGCTATAAAAATGTAAATCACTTCTATGTCAGCAACAAGGTCTGATCAAACTGAATTAATTGAGAAATGTTTCCTTTTTCTATATGAACTAACTAGCATCAGTAATTTTAATTTAACTTGTTGTAACATAAGCTAGTTTGCTGATTTCTCACTCACAAGCAATTTAGTTAGCTACAGTTACCTGGCAGCCAGAACATTTGGTTAACTAATGTTACTGAAGCCTTTGGAAATTTAGACTAAGTAGATCATCAAATTATGTTGTAAAGGTTATTTCACTTTGTGAGAAGAACATTCTTCGCTCTGATGGTTAACAAAACTGCTAATGTCGTTACTGTTAATTTGACCTTTATTTTTTATTTTTGCAACTGTTAGATTTTTAAATATATATATTTTGCAGACAGTCAATGTGCAATTGAAACTATATTTCATAACTGACAGGTGCTGCTCTATTAGGAAAGCTAGCATAACATAGCAGCTAACATAGCTAATGAGCTCTGCTAATTTCTTTTGGAGTCATTGTTAAAGGTAAAATGACAGATAGGAACAACAGCCACCATAAGGGAGGGAACAGCAGGAAGTTATTCCTCTTGTGCAAAGGTGTGCATATTTAAATTAGACACATCCAGGGAGATTAACATGTGTCCAGAGGGTTGCCGATGCATAATGCATCTGGAATGATAATGTGCACTGTCATTTTGAAGTGGCTTCCTGTGAGGAAGCTGGCCAACACTTCTCACAAAACAGAACAGAAGGAACAAACTTACAAAAAATTCAAATAATTTATTTTAAAATGCAAAGCAAGTAAACCCAGCCTTCGGCACAACCAACACAAGCTGCTCACAAAAGTCTCCTAGTGGCACCCACAAGCCTGTATTTAATGTACCTCTGATTAGGCACATGGGGTGCATTAACTAATGGCTTGCCTGACATGCACACTGATAATTACATTGACAACAGGCAAACAATTAACAGGTTTTGATGCTATTGATGAAATATGATCTGCTATTGGTAGGTTTGAATTGAACTGAAGACTAAAGGCCCTTGAATATGTAACATTTTAACAATTAACACAAACTAACAACTAACACACATTCAGTTTTTAAAGGAGATAAAGGCATTCCTTCACACTTCCTTTTAATGCTTTAATTGTGATGCTGCGCTACTGAAGCTAGTTTCTGAAGTAAAACTTTTGGATCCCCTGCATGGACACTAAATGCTCAAATGTATCAACCCCAGTTTGACAAGAGAACTACACAACAGTAACAAGAAGTGCTGGTAGATCCAGAGAAGTGTCAGTGCTTTCAACCAGTTCTGTTCTAAACTGTATTGTTCCCCATTAGATGACCGCAATCAGTGCTTGGCTGAGTCCTTTTGGTGGCACTGAGTTGCACCCAGCTGCTGACGCATGAGTTTATAGCCTTGTGGTCATCCCTCCTGACCCCGCCAAGCTTGGCTCAGAATCAGTCTGCACAACCCGAGGGGCATGGCGGCACATGTGACAGCTCCCCCTAGAGGCCGTATGATGCTGTCTGATGGCGTCACACATCAGTGCCCTCATTCACTGTTCCACGGATGTCTCCCATGAGTCTGCGGGGCACCACTGGAGATTGCCCTAGAAAGGAGGGTGCCTCTCCCCTGTGGGTCATAGCTGCCATTGGCCCTTACCCTTCACACTGTCTGTTTATTCATTTCGGCTGTGGAGTTGGAAGCTCCCTGTGGGATCCAAACTGCCTTTGGGTTTTCATGTTTGTCATGAGTTTCTTGAATTATGGAGTGAATTCTTGAATTAACAGTACTGCACATCGTTAAATCACAGCTAAAATTTTTTCTGTATAAAACAAACAGTTGAAACCATGAACACCCATATTTTGATGACATAAACATTCAATGCAAAATGGAGTAGTACAGGCTATAACAAGTGAGCAAGAGACATACTGCTAACTTATCTGACTATAGTTTTTCTTTTTTCTGAAGGCTCATTGCTCATATTCTACCATTTTTACCAGTTTTCTTTTTCATTTGCTTTGTTCAATTGGTGACTTATTGCAGTTACATTCTGCATAATATTGTAGGTGTGCTATGTGACAATTTTAATCTGCACACTGTTTTCTTAAATTTAAAACACCAGTCCTAGCTTTTATTCTGCAGTCTTTTATGAACCACTGAACACCACTTTGACTCTGTCAGTCTGAGTGAAATAGTCTGAAATAAGAGGGCAACCATGTCAACCTAGCAACTTTTTGCTCAGCCAAGCACAGCCGTAGGTTTGCAAAAGTTGTAAAAACAAAGGAAAAAACAACAGATATCTCAAATCCCTTGTAATGATATCTCAGCAAGGTTTAAAGTGCTCAGAATTTACATTTTTGTGGGGGACTAGTGTTCCAAGTTTAGAGTGATTACTTTACTCTAATTTAGAATAATTATGAGGTGGTGCAAATTTCATAATAGTGAGCTATAATAATGAGCTTGAAATAAGGTTCAATGTGAAAAGAACTCATAGGATCAGTTGAACACAATGTAGAGCTATACAGTGCTGATTCAGTGGGTGGGAGTTTTTTCTGGGTACAAATTATCCAAGCACAGCATGACAAGGTAATATTACTTATTTTATATTAGAGGCTATTTTAAGGAAATACTACTCTACTCTATATTCTACACACCCTGAGTTAGTTAGAAGAAAAACACACATGACAAAGATCAACCTTCAATACAATGTCCATTTTGTTCACCTGTGATAGCATTTATTTTTGGAGGAACTTTGCGCATATGGTTTTATAAAATCTAACATCATCTTGAATGAACATTTAAATGTCAGTTCCTCATGAATCGTTTGGGCACTTAACCATTTTCATAATAATAATAATTTTAAAATAATTGTATTATGGAATAATGAGTAAACAATATTTTATTTTTGTTAAGTTTGTTAAAGTTGCGAACACTATGAGATATGTTAGCATATTGTACTTCATGATGATACTTCCAAATATCATGCTTGGCTATTACATTATGCTTGCTTAGCAGACACTTCTATGCAGAGCCACTCAGCTATCTCACAGTTTCACATGTTTTCCATTCACGTTTATATTGCTGGATATTTACCCCAGAAATCTGGATTAAGCACTTTACCCACGGGCACAGCAGCAGCGGCAGCGGTGGAATCAGTCCAGTAGCCTTTGGTTTACAGGCCCAATAATAATAATATTTGTAGTATTATCACTACACTTTCATGCTACATTCTGTGGGGACTATAGAATATATGGTTGTATTCTCCAGAGGTATTAAACACAACTTGGCAGAAGCCTTATTTTAAAGGGAGGTTCAGACTGATTTTCTGTGTAAGGTTTTCTCAGGGTATGGCTGGGACTTTCTGTGCCTCCCGGTGAGATACATTGAAACATTTGAAAATGATTTTCCCAACAGGTGCGCGGTACAGGGTGAGGACAGAGTTCTGACGGGTGATGGATTGCTTCACTCAGCTAAGCAGCGGGATCTCAGCCTGCGCGGGAAGATGTGCAACAGCAATTGTGGGGCTCTTCCTCAAGAGTAATCTCTAAGCGCAGGTGCTGGGTGTTGACAAATGGCTTTATGCTCTGGCTTTGTGCCAAAGACTTCTTGGACTAATACAGGTAATGGAGTCTTGAGCTGGTTAATAGCCGTGTCCTGCAACAGCCTCATTCTCAAATGCTCTGCTGAGGTAGTACAAGTAATCTGGTATCCTTGCCATGCAGAAGGTAAGTCAATTATTTTATAGCCATATTTAGCTAATTTTTCCCCATACAATTGTGTAAATATATTCAGGAATGCCGTTGGGGCTATTGCGCATTTGTGGTTGTAAAATTTGTGCTTGAAAAGTGCATTGAGAATAATTCATTATCAGCTTAAACATATTAATCATTTTAACATGTGGTTGCTACAATAAAAGTGGTTGATCCTTTTGGGTATTGTTGGAGTTTTCACACGGGTCAGGGTTTTTATACAGAGTTTGAACTGTTTGTAAGGTTAAAAATAATAAACTGATCCTACAAAAAGGAAGCATGTTTCCTGTAATTAGAAAAGGTTTGCGGTTACTTTGCCCTACCGTGTGGTCTCCTGAAAGCACAGCTCATTAGAAACAAGATGACCAATGCATAATAATTTAAGCAAACGGGGCTGTAGCTTGAACAGTCAGCTACAGTACTACATTTTAAACATTCCGAATGTTTGCTAAAGTCTATGGCAATTGGCACACCGCTGTCATTGTGTCGAGAACGCCAAACCAGGGAGCACATGAAGAATCCAGTCTAATCCAGAACATATGTGTTGGTGCAGCTGACTGATGGTGCTTGTAACTACAGATCTTGACTTAACCATCAATCATTTAAAAACAAATTGAAGTTATTTTCAGTTTCATTTCAGAAATTTTCTTTTGTCCTAGAGAAAATAAGACTTCTGCAGCAGAATTCACCACCTGATTGTACCACATGGTTTGAGACATCAAAATTGTATTTTATTGTGTTTAATTTCAGCAAATATCAACAAGTGTAATTACACACACTGCAATCATCCTTCTTGTGATAAATCACGGTGTCTCACATTGGTGACCAGTACATCCCCGCTGCTGTATTCACCTCCCCGCTGAATTTTGACAAATGAGAGCTGAAACAATCTCTGTGAGTATAGACCAACATGCATGCACTGTTATTAAACTGGCCTTACAGGTTGTAGGTAGATAACATCAATCACCTTTGCACTGGGTTTACAAGGACTGTTTCAGAACCTTTTTCTATTCAATGTTGAAAACAGTCTTTAGTCTCATTTGGCTGGGCTGAGTGGAGATTGAGGCTCTCCAGGTGTTGGGGCTATCAGCCTGGTGATACTGCAGTGAGGGGTGCTGATCACACAGGCTAGCATGGCAGGGTGTGCCTCCCCTTTGACATCCCTGCAGAGGCACAGATGTCCCCTCCCCACCAGCCTACTTTCCCTTAAGCTCTGCACAAACCTCCTCCACAGAAATAACACAGGTAGCTAAACTAAAATGAAGGTTGTGCTGCCTCAGACAAAATGAGGAATATAACAAGCTGTTATTTATCTATTCACCTGTAGTTTTCATTAGGTCCAATACATATTAATAATTGTGTATTTCTTGTCCAGATAACATCAGTGATAAGCTATTGCACAGCAGCCTGGACAAGTATATGTTTGCCTGGAATTCCCTATAGTGGAGCACATCCATCTTATTCTGAACTTCACTGCATTCTGTGTGACTGCTCAAAATTGCAAGGCTGTGGAGCTTTGATAAACTGTTGCAAAACATTCACACAAAGCTTTTGAAATTTCAATTTTCAGCAGCGTTTTGTGGTGTGTGTGGCTATGCGTGGTGAAAATGAACAGCATTGTGCTGTTTTTGATATATGATTTTTGTGGGTATGTCGTATCATTACCCAACCTATTAAACACAAACTGTGTCCTCACTATTGTCATACAGGAGAAGATCTCACGTATACTTGCCGGTGCATGTCTGTGATGGGAACAGAAATCAGAGCAGGCAGCTCCACACCACACAAGACAGCAAGTGCAGCCATCCCAAACTGCAGTTTCACCATCCATAGTTTCCACTTCTTCCCATTCCTTTCATGGAAGTTTACTTTTATGTGTTCACAGTTTATGTATTCTGGTTCACACTAATGAATGTACTTACTATAATTCTTTTGCAAGTGTTATATGTAGTGTTGTATCGGTCTGCAAAGGAGATAGCATAGGCTATGGGTGGGCTTTGTATATGATCTGGTGCTTTGAGTTGCATCCAGCTGTTGTGAATTAACAATACCTAGGCACCAATCCATTCATGACTTACAGGCATTTCCATAGTGAAATGCTTTCAGACGATACTGATCATTGTCTCAGAATTACCACCTCTGTCTGATGATGTCATCAGTATTGCCTTGATTTTTCTTTCAGAAGCCAGTGTACTGCAAGAATACCTATCACACCCTAGAAGTGTGCAGCAGTTTAATGTTCTATTTGGACTGATAAACCGCCCAGAGCGATACAGTAACGGTTTGGCAGTCCTGGCCTCCTCCTAATACATTAACTAACATTTATTATTAATGGATTTAGCTTCAGCAATGTATCATTAAATTATTTAGAATGCAGTTTTAAGTGCTTTATTAAGCATAAAAGGTCAACCATGTACAGTGCTGCTGAGTTGGGTTAGATAGTGCTATGACAAAGTGTTACAGTAGATTGATTATTTTACCCTTCTGTACATTGATTATTCTGTTGTACTTAAAGTTGAACTCAAAGGTTTGAACTCATTTTGCACATTTTGGGCTGCACTTTTCCTCAAAGAGATGTCAGATTTTTAGTCTTTTATTCCTTTGAAAGTCACAGCATATTAGGAACAAAGATTATCAAGCTTTTCATCTGAAGTTCTTCTGCATGTTATCTGTGTGTCCCACACAAATGTTCCTCCCAAGAATTTCATGAAAAGGTCCATTAACCAGCCTCACTGTGTGGTTACTGCCTCATAGCACACTGCTCTTTCCTTTTGTATATCTTATCACTTCTAAATAATATTACATTTCAGCTGAAACTTAAACTGGTGCAATGTGGTACAACATGACACAGCCCTCTAGCAAACAAAACAATGTTGTTACCTGACAACGCTTCTAGCTTCTCACATGGAGAAGAGGTTGTGTCAGATTTCTTGTTATTCCCGAGGTACTTTTGGCCATATCTTATCCAAGATGACTTTACGCTTTGTTCCAACATATGAAACAGTGTAATTATTCCTTTTATTAACGACGATCGTTCCCCCTTTTAAGTGTCTTTCAACTACATGATATCTAAAGTTCATCCTAAACTTGTTAGATTTCCGATGTCTTCGCTTTTTAATACTCTAACGTGTACACGATTTGAATGACCCAAATAATGCGCGCTGTGTTTTTGTAATGAATTTTATGTAGTACTTGCAAAAACTTTGGAAACACGGAAAAAGAATGATAGCTTATTTTTATTCTTTTCGTACCTCGTCGCATCGCACCCCAGACCTGGCTACTTCACGTGTTTGTACATCCGTACATAAAAAGAACTCGATGATCCAGGTCTAATCTAATCTACATTTACACTTGTTTATTTAGCAGACGCTTTTATCCAAAGCGACGTCGTCATTGGATTTTGAAAATAGCAGAAATAATTTACTAACTAAAAAGCCATTTGAAATCACTTATCAAAGATTTTAATAATGTATTTCAAGTGACAGTGTCAGGCATCCACAATGTCTTCTGTGCGTGAATATCAAAGCTCTGGAGAGCAGACCGACCGGACCTCTCCCCAGAACAGAGCGACTCACTAGTATCCTTATAGGGAAGATGACTTGGCCACCGCTTGTACTGTCTTAGTCCATCCCTAAACAGTAGTGACGGTGGGCTATGCATCACCACTTCAAACCAATCCGTTCTTTCCCTCTCCTGGTTGCGTTTCACTTGTTAGTTTTACTTGTAGTAAAGCTCAACTGTCACATCCAAAGCGGCATTTGCATCGCAGGTAGTATGAAAAATAACGCAGTGGGGCTTATGTGTCCGAGCCGCATTTTGCAGCCTACGGGTTACCGCGAATACATTTACTCTGATAACTGATCTTTTTCGCACTTTTCATTTGGGTTTCCCGTGCTTCTTGTTGGAAACTGTGTGGAGTGCGTGTCTGTTCTCACTAAAGGTAAGATAGTATTCTAGTAGTCTTCTATGGACAGTATTAATCAAATGAATAAAGTGCTGTCTTCCAATCAATTTATAGAAGCCAAGTGACAGTTTGTTAATCGTGTAAACTTCTAAGCAGACCAACTTGATGTTAAAGAAGCTAATGATTAACAAGTGAATTTGATTAGGTAAAAGTTTACATTACGATTATTACAGACAATTTGAGAGTTCATAGCTGAAACGAAACACCGTGGATACTTACCACGAGAGTCTATTACATTTCAAGGATACATAAATGTCCATTGAAAACAGCCGAGACCGCTCTGATTTGTCAGTGGGAAGTCCGCGATATTGTTTTAATGTACTGTAGATTTTTAGTTAAGGTGTTGGGAACATTATCTTATTGCAATGACACTTCGGCTTTTGTGTTGTGCACTGCTTGAACCCAACTGTGTATCGGTCTTACTGTAACTCTCGAACAAGGGGACAGCTCTATTGCCCAGTGAAGTTCATTTCATTTAGCTCATTTTGAAAACGTTAACTATTTCTTGATCCACCACCAGAAATAGCATTCAGTGACATCTGGTTGCATGCAGTACATTTGTATGATTTTAATAGGCGCCTATCGGATTATACTCCGTTGGACAGCAGATGGCAGCAGTGCTTGCTTTAAGATCGCTGCCCGGAGATGTGGAGATGCCTCAGCACTTCACATTGATTTGGTATAGCAGAACACGGGGATCAGGGAGATGAGACCAAATATCATTCTGCCGGATGTGCTTTTGAAGTGAGGGAAGAACGTGTCAGATTAAATGCATGAAAAAAACTGAATTAAGATTGGGAAATCCCATGATAATTAAACCTGAGAGGTCAGTACGTCCTACTGGAAATATACGTGACTGTATAATCTTGTTCCAGCAGTTCATCCTATCTATTTTTAATATCCCTTTGAAGGGTTATTAGGCTGAAGGATAGGGTAGTATTATTGCCTGATGTTAAGACACCTTTTAACCTTTGTACCTGAATAATAAATCAATGACAAACACGTTGGAAATGTTGCATGTATTTCTAATGATTAAATCACTCATTGTATGGTAGTTGTCGTGGTCTAACTTTTTGGTAACTTTGATATACAAATATATGTGACACCATTTAAAATTTCAGAGTCTCAAGTTTTTTCTGGGAACATACTGTGCAGCGTTGCAACGCCATGTTGGGTGTGATCAGGGGTGGGAAGTACTGTGTTTATACTGTAGCCTATTCAGTGTCTCAGCCATTAAACCAAGTGAAATCATGAATACACACACTGCCTGAAACACTGTAAATGTGAAAAGGTCAGGCACTATGTTTTGCTGTGTGATGTGGTGTTTTGGTGAGCAGTCAGGTAATTGAGTAGTGTAGAGGGCAATGATTTGTAGCTTTGTCCTTTGGTCATCTGTACAATGTTGATTTAGCAGTGTAGGAACATTAAACTGCAACAGAGTGTAAGACCAATGGTTAGACCTTTGAGAAAAAATATGCTGAAACATTAAAAAAAAGACATTTTGCAATGGCAAATTAGACAAACAGAACTTATTTGATTTAAACTCATTTCTTTAAGAAGCTTTATCTTTTTCGGGGAATTGACTCCTTTTGGATAAAAATTAAAAATGACACTTGTATTTCTGGAGAGTATGTTGCACACATCAAAACATTTCATACAACCACTGTTATTCCAGAAAGAATTGCATCTGAAGCATGTAAGTGTTGTCAAAGCTGTGGCAGAGGAGTATTAAAATGCAATGGCAGCTGTACCACAGAGGGCTCATTGTCATTTTGGTGAAATCAGACAAAGCAGGATTACCACCTATCGGAGCTGCATGTAGATATTACATGACAAGGAGTGCAATTAGGTTCATTGTTGGGGTCTGTCAGGGTCTTCCTCCTCAGTGGATACAAAACCTTCCAGAAAGCATTTGCACTTCCATTGTGTTTGCACTGACAGGAACACAAAGCCTTTCCATTGTTTCTGCACAATTCTTTATTTAAATCCAAGGGAGATGTGCACTGCAATTATGCAGTGTGATTACAAACAGTTCTATATGTCGTGCGACATCCAGAGGGAAAATGATACACAGTAGTCACACTCGTGTCAACCTCTTGGCATGTGTGCAGGTTTGTATATTCTAAGGGACTGATTCAGATTGCAGAGTGCTCAGTGCTTCGTCTGCTTGTATGAACGCATGGATTTTGGTATTCAGACAATTTATGTGGACATCTCAGGAAACAGCAGTCAGATTGGGTACAAAGTCAGGAGGTAAAATCTGGAGGTGCAAACATGAGGGAAAATCTGAAAGAACTGATTTAGATCTTAGACATCCAGGCCTCCCTACCAAAAGTCTGGTGGCCAATACATGGAGTTCTCATGGTGTTCCATTGTGACACCTTTGTGGAATTCGGCCACAAGTAACTGAAAGTAACTATGAAAGCAGGACTTTCAGAGACATTAACACAGTTCTGGAAATAAAATACACTGTTAAATATATCTGCATAAAATGGTAAAATAAAAAATCAATATAAATTTTTTATATATAAAAAATACAAAAGTGAATGCATGACAGTCTACTTTCTTGAAGGGTTTCTCTTGCATTAGTTATCTGGTAGATAATTAACACAGTGGAAGCAATAGACCATAATAGCCTTTTTGAAGGTTCCTGTGTAGCATCCGACACAGGAACTGGTTTAAGCACCTGGACATTGTGGTCCGACATTCTTTCTGACTCTTCTGGGATGATTGTCAGCTCTCTGACGGTTCCTTGCCCTATCTGGCAGGCAGTTATTCCTTTGTAGCAGTATTTATACATCGGTCTTGTTATGACCTGCAGTGTGCATGGGCATATAAAATGTATTCAATGTCGTCTAGTTAACTAACTAGGAAATGTTACTGTTAAATGCACCATTTAATCAGCATGCTGCTCCTTTTAAACATGTCACCTTTAAAATACAATGCATTATTATATAATAGATACCATCTATATTTGCTAGCTAGCTAATTGTGGAATTTTCTGATAAAATAAGATGGCTGTATTCACAGATGGGTAATTCTGTCCACACTTCCTATCTAGTTGTCATATCGGATCAAATTGCAAGGATTTTATAAATGTGCAAACAGACAATGTTAAAAATACTTGTAGAACTTGCAAGCATAGTGAGAGAACTGACACATCAGGAGAAAAGTGTTGCAAAACACTTAATTTGTGGTCTGGGCCACTGGCTAGCGAGTTAATGGATCACAAAACATCACTACTGTTTCAGCACTTTTGCTTGTGAGTTGAGGGCAATGTCCCACGGTCCATAGACACTAAATTGAACTACCCTGTAGCCACAGCACACAGATTATTTTCATTATGACTAGGATTGCAGCAGATTAATTATGTGACTTTCCACGTCTTTGGCCAAAAGATAGAATAAACCATAAACTGGAGTTTTGCTCCTCAGCCAAAATCACTGGGCTCTCTATCCATCCCATTACATCAAATTAGGCCTGGGGATTGATTCATGCTTCAGTTCCACTGGAAGCTGGATTTTGTCTTTATGATTCCGGTGTCATCCACCTTTGAGCAGGGTCTGATTTAACTGGTCTCCTTAGCCTGTCCATCAGATATAAAAGAAAGCGCATGTTGGGCAGGGCACAGGTTTAAAACCATATCACATGGGACAGCAGTGATTTGGGTCCAGAACATCTAAATAATTCTAATTTAGGAATATGTGCAAAATATGTTAACAAATTAAAATATACCCGTATTTCTTTTGTTCTTGTAAGGATAACAACATATTAGAGAAATAGTGTTTGTTCTTTATTTCTAGGTCTAAAATGAAGCAAAGGCTCAATCCAAACTGCACATCGGTGGACAGCCAGAGCTGGAATTTCCAGAATGCTTCCCAGGAACAGGCCTACCCTCAGCACAATATCACTTACGTGGTGTTTTACCTGCATGAGCCCACTGTGGCCGCCATCTTCATCATCTCCTACTTGCTCATTTTCCTGGTGTGCATGGTTGGCAACGGGGTCGTCTGTTTCATTGTGCTACGGAGCAAGAACATGCGCACCGTCACCAACGTGTTCATACTGAACCTGGCCATCAGCGATCTTCTCGTGGGAATATTCTGCATGCCTACAACTCTTGTGGATAATATAATTACAGGTAAGAACAACTGTTTGAATTTCAGTGTGCAAGTGCAGTTTCAACATGCAATATGGGGCCTATAAAGTCTGTCATTGTAAGCTCAAGTTCATGTTTTCCTTCTTCAGTGATTCGTGTGGGTCATGTTTTGATCTGAAGAATTATTAAGTGCATCCTGTCCACAAATCCTGATTCAGCTTGCCCATTTGTTTATAAATATCTAGGGTGCTGCTATACACTGTGCCGTTAGCTATGAGAATTTGTACTTTTTTACTGAACTACATCAGTTCACTCAGTTCAGTACAAAGATCTGGTTCACTGACTCATTGAGTCACTGACCCAGTCCCCCTTCAAATAAGGACATTATTGCTAAATTCAGCTATTACATCAATAAATTCAGATTAATGGGATTTGGATCTCACTTACACAGTTACCTGTGTGTAAGTATATGTAAATCTAAAATCCAAACAAGTCCGATATGTTGTCATCTTTACTGAATGTCCACCTGGTTTCAAAAACACGGCTAATTTTAATTACTCCTGAGACACTGCAGGCAACCACTAGCGTGTGCTGTTTTTGGTCATGGTGTGCCTACGGCAGTAACAGTGGTTGAATTGAAATAACCATGCAGTGTTATTTGTATTTTTTGTTTTGACTCTTTTTATCTATTGTTTTTTCTGAACAGATAGGTCAGGTGATACATACCCCTCGAGCTAGCTGGCTGTGACAACTATGCTAGAGAGAGAGATCTGTACCTAAATTACAGTTATTGAAAGAGATCTGTTATTAATGTTTAGTAGCAGAACAGTAGTGAGTTGTTAATGTTCCCGCTTTACGATATAAGAGGGAAAGAGCTCTTTAGATTACACATTCCATGGCTTCAGACTGTTAAAATACATGCTGTGGAGCTGAATACAGACTGTAATGCAGGCAACTGCCAGGTTTAACTGCCTCAAACATAATTAAAGATAAAGCAGTTACCAAAAATGCAAAAGACCTGTAATGTGGTACAGTATGATACAGTACATTGACACAGGTGAGCTTTTTTTGCTACCTGTTAGAAGGTATGTTGCTCGTGGAAGGTTGCCAGGAGACCCAGAGGGCTTTGGGCAGAGAGGCTGCTGCTTGCTGGTAGACTGCAGACAACGAAGTGCTTGGTGGGATACTTCATTAATATTGGCTGTGCGTCAGTGGTAAACTATTTTGTTCTCAAATTCTTGGCACTAAAATAAAATATTATTTTAATTCAATAAGCAAAGTAAACTTTAAAATAAAGTTTGGTCTGGAACCGTGAAAATCCATTTATTTTATTCTGCTCCTAGAGAAATGTCATTAGTAAGTTTCACTGATTAAACATTGAATAATATCAGTTAACAGCTTTCATTCACTCACTGACATGATATTTTATGTACAGTATTGAACAATTAGTGGATGTTTTCTAGAATCCATACTGTGAATGATTTCTAACAGAAATGAAGACAGCAAAGACAGTACCTACACCACACATAATGATGTATGTAACCTTGCATATATCCTAAACCAGCAGAAGAAATGAAAAGAATGCAGAGTAGACAGAAAGGAAAAGGTCTGCTTTCAAACCCAAATGGCAAGTTTCCATTGAGGTGTGCGGCTACACAGCTCAGGCTAATTTTACCCTGTTTCTCTTTACATTTTTCTTTCAAAACCTACACTGAGATGCTCTTTTTGGATTCATTTGTGGTGATTATTAGGAGCCAAGAGCCCAAGGGACTGGATGGAGTGTAGTTGAAATAACACAGATTTAGCTTTTGCAATAGCACACAAATTTCAGACATTACATCTGCGCTGTTTCGCGGGAATAATCATTCACACTCTATTTACACGATTGGTGTCAATTATTCTGTGAATTATTTGTTTCATTGTTAATCAAAGAGGATAAAGGGGAACAGGTTGAAAGTAATGATAGATTTAAAGGTAATGTTTCAGCTTCCCCTGTTTCCAGCTCACCAGCCGCCTTTGCTTAGCATTAACGTTACGTTACTTAGACTAGCATTAATGTAAGACTTGTTGAGAGAATGGGAACAGGTGAGCATCAAGTAGTGCCCCCTGGGTAATACAGTTTATATAGGGTCATTATGAATCACCCAGAATCTGATATGGAAAGGGCAGAAACGAGTGAGAAGTGAGAAGTGCGCGTATGCAAGACAAAGAGTAAAATGTAGAAGTGCCAGTACTGTGTACTGGTGAGTACCGGCCCACTTCGAGCACTGGATAATACCACTAGAGTTTAAAGAGTTTAAAAACAAGCCACAGTCCTATAACATGTTACAGGTCTACAAAAGCCATGAGTAATTTACTGAAAACTGTATTGAAATGTCTAATTCTCTCAACATTCTGTCAACATGTGCTGTGAAACAGGGATTTGGATGAAAGCACTAACTCCTGTCTTTTTTTTCTCACCATGGCCCTCCCAATGGCCTCCTCTTTTTGGCAGGATGGCCATTCGGAAGTTTGGTGTGCAAAATGAGCGGGATGGTCCAAGGAATCTCAGTCTCCGCATCTGTCTTCACTCTGGTTGCAATCGCTGTTGACAGGTGAGATTCTGTCGGATAACTATATATTAATGTTTTAAAGTTGATTGAACATTCAAATTTAGAGATGATGTTCCAATAAGAAACCTCCTGAAATCAAGGACTTTTGATTTTACAGTAATTTAATTGCCCATTTTTGAATGAACAGTGCTGATTCACAGTTGCCTATGTGACCAGGTTGGTCTTCTATGCTTTATCCTCAGTTGCTTGATGCAAAGTAGTTAGAGGGAGGAGAATACCCTAGAGAATAAGCTCATACATCTGCACCTAATATGACTCTTTGATGGACCAGTGTATAACAACCATTTTTTTCCTTGTTTAGGTTTCGATGCATCGTTTACCCTTTCAAGCAAAAGCTGACATTATCGACATCTACGCTGATCATTGTCATCATCTGGGTCCTGGCCATTTCGATCATGTGTCCGTCTGGCGTCATGCTGCAAGTCACCAAGGAGCAGAATGTGCGGATACTCCTTGGTGAGGGCAATGAAACAAACCCTTTCTACTGGTGCCGGGAAAACTGGCCAAACCAAGAGATGCGAAAGATCTACACTACTGTCCTGTTTGCCAACATCTACCTTGCCCCTCTCACCCTGATCGTGATCATGTACGCCCGGATCGGCATCACCCTGTTCAAAACAGCGATGCCCACAGGGGAGAAGCGCAGTCAGGAGACTCGCCAGACTGTGTCCAAGAAGAAAAAACGGGTCATAAAGATGCTGCTCATTGTTGCATTGCTTTTCATCGTCTCCTGGTTGCCGCTGTGGACCCTGATGATGCTCAGTGACTATGCCAGCCTCACTGAGCACCAGTACAGAGTCATTAACATTTACATCTACCCTTTTGCCCACTGGCTGGCCTTCTTCAACAGCAGCGTCAATCCCATCATCTATGGCTTCTTCAACGAGAACTTCCGCAGAGGCTTCCAGGCAGCCTTTAAGTTCCAGCTGTGCTCGGCGGACGCGCAGCGCAGAAAGACGTACTCGCACAGGGTCCAGGGGAACGCTGTTCTTCCCGCCAACCTGCAGCACTCCAAAGGGCCATCGCCCCTAAACATTAACAGCCTGGAGAACAACCAGTCCACACGGAACAGCAACTTGAATGAGCAAGACTTAATAATGGAGGACCTTGAAAAGGTATCCAGAGGCAATGGTCTGGAGATGGGTGCACTCTGAAAGGTTTAATTTCACTGTGGTACCACAGAGGTCTGTCAAGTGGCAGGTTACTGTAGATGAGGGTCTTAGAGACGTTATTCTCAAGTAGACTAGGAGGAGTTGATTAAGTCGACTTGACAAATCATGTTGGCATAAAATTCCTTGGTTTTAAAATTTGCAACTGTCCAGAGTCTATTCGTGGCCTAATTTGCACTTCTTTTTCATTTTACCAGTGAGGGCTAGAATTTTTTAATGGAGGGGTTGTGGGTTCAAAACTGAGGAGTGGTTTACATATTAAATTATTTATCTCTATAATTTGACACTAAAAGTGAAGAGCATTTTAATTTATTATAATGATATAAGTAACCTATATAATATAATGATATAAACGCAAATTACTTTTATCATCAAAACATTTTTAATTGAACAGTAGCAAATCAGTTGCATAAAATGCCCTAGATTTAAAAATATTGATTCATATTGTAGTGCCAAATATCCTGACATGATTGAAATCATTTTTTGATTGACATACACAATATAATCAGCTTAATTGAATTAATTTACAGTGCCGTGTTTCAATAATGTTCAAAGTATTGAGTTTATTAGTATTCCAATGCCTTTCTGATGCATTAGTAAAATATCTTTAATGAATACATTGTTAACTGTATTTTACAATGATTTCAACTGTGTTGTATGTGGTGTAAATGGCAATAAAATGATGTATTCAGTGTAAATATGCAATGGCTCTGGGGTATATTCCATATTTTTGGAGGATGAGGATAGTTGGATAAGTATCACTGAAAATATTTCTGGCACTGTATTTTGCTTGGTTATGGTTCTGTGTTTAGGTACCATCTCTTCACATTCACATATGGGATAAAAAAAAACAAGCATTAGATTGCTTTTCTGAAATGCTTTTCAAGTGTTAATACATGAGGAAAGTCTTATGATATTTATCTAAAGGTACAATACTAAATGTCTCCTAAAATGATGATGGAATTAGTTATCAAAAATAGTTTAGTGCAAATAATACCCATTCAGGAATACTGCGTACTGTAACTTCCTGCTATATTATAATTAGTCCTCAGCTTTGGCCTTGCTGGTTCAAACCACCTGCTTTTTTCCAGTTCGGCCCCCTCATTATTGTCTCTTGTTTCCAAACATAACAGCACTGTGAATATCTGTAGACATGCTTGCTTGCTGTCGAATTTCAATTTTGGTGAGTTTTAATCTTCACCCCAACCACGCCCCCTCCCCCCAATAAAAGATTAAAGTAGAACAATTAACAGCATGGATTAAAACAAACAATAAAATACTAAGTAAAATGCAGCAAAAGAAAACCAGCATAACATGCAGGGGCTTAGACTGGATCAACACATTAGGGAATGCTGATATTAGCTATTGGTGAGGAGAATCCATCTTACAGCATCAGACAGCCATGGGAGCCCTGACAGTCTGAAAGCAGGTGTTTATCATTTCATGCAAGCAAATGTGCATCTGAATGTTAGCCTGTGGCTTGAGGCTGCATTAGGTAGCGAAAATGGCATGAAGAATCATTTTAAGCGCTGGGATATGGCTAAAGAGAAACAGACACACTCATACCCTGTAACTAACTGCTGTTGCACATTTGTCACAACGAATTCAGATTCACATCAGAACACCAGTTTTACTTGACTTGAAATTGTTGGAGCGAGTAATTATGGCCTCAAACCTAAAAAAACTCCTGCACTGTTTATCAGATTCTGAGCTAAATGCCAACTGCCAAGTAGAAGGAAGACAACTGTGTGCAGTTTTATGGTAAAAAAGGGCAGTTTAGTCACAGAACACTGATGAAGGTTAGTGCTTTCAAAAGCTGATTGTTCTGGCTGTTTCTAAGGTGTCGGAAACACTTTCAAAAGTAAGCAAAATGTTTATCACCAGAGACTTAAATCTGACACAGAACAGACATAAATGAGCAGGTGACAGCCTTCACAGAGTACTGCTGCTGATTTTGGGATAACAATACACCTTTTTATGTTGTCCGGGGTCAGAGTAAAAAATTACTACCTCTATGGTGGGAACTGTAGACATTGAGACATTGGGGCTGTGTCCCAATGGTACAGGCTCTCCTTGTACCAGTATCCCTCAATGCTTGCTGATAGCTTTCCTCCTTGTTCTGAACACTGTTTTAGTCATTTCATCCGTTTGCTTAAAAGAAAATGTTTTCATGGAACAATGCTTGTAAACTTGTAAACTGCTTATGCAAAATAATAAACACCAGAGTTTTTTAAAATTTTACCCACACAAGTATAATTTGGCAGCAGCTGAAATATTTCTTTCATGCAGAGGTAACCCTTGAAATGGATTTTCAATTTCAAACATCAGCATTTCCCACAACAACAAAAAAAAAAGACTAAATGGAAAGAATGAAGTAAACCAATGATGTAAGAACACATTCACGTCTGTGCGATAAGAAGTTTCAGTTGGTTTCACCCCTGCGCTGCACTGATTCTCAATCATAACCTCTCCATGACTGGATGAAGAGTTATTTTTCTTTCCAATGTACTACAGATTTAGCTTTTAATATTTTTTTTATTCGGTTCAGGGGTAAGTAATGTGTTTTTTCCATCTGCCTTTTTGCAGGTTGTTTACGACCTGTGAGAAGAGAAGAGGATGAAAGTTAAGAAAATACATCCTGTCCTTTAGGTGTGTGGTGAAAGACAAACAGCTTAGAGTGCCTCCTCAAACTCTGAAAGACACTGAAAGAGCGACTGGGAATACAAGATAATATCTCTTCTTCTACATACATATGTTTTGATGCCTATATTTTGATGTGTGAATGTTATTCAAAACAGCAACAGCAATGACAACAACAAAACCAATCAAATAGCAGTACTACTTGTAAGGGATATTTATGATTTCTATGAATAGCTGCTTGAGTCAAAATCAGCATATTTTTCTGTGGATTCCCTTGTCAATGTTATTATGGATAGTGAATTGGGTTAATGGAGATTCAATGCAAAGTTTCTTTTTGCAATCAATTTTTGATTCCCAATGTTCTCTGCACCGTAGTTCAGGGCCTACTCATTTGTAGAACTACAGCGTGTCATATTGCACTTCATGTGCATTTGGACAACAGATCGCACCAAATTATTATGCGACAATGGCTTGGACGGAGGCATCAGCATAATACCATTTCTAGTCACACAGATGGTGTGAAGCTGAATGCTATTATAGAGTGACTGTATTGGAAGATGCAGTGTCTGTTTCAAATGAGATGTCTATCCAGTTTGTGCTGTGAATAGTCTAGTCTGGCATTTCTGAGTATGTCTATGCTTCTCTGAATAATTATGCATCATTATGAACGTGACATAATTGTGCTGTTTATGCTTGTACATTAATTTTTATAACAAACCAAATATTAAAATGATAATAATATTCATGTGAAAAAACACACCAAGCTTGAATGTCATCAATACATATGCATACAGAATTTTAGAGCACATGCCAGGTTTAGAATATATGCCCACGAAACCCTGCTCACCAACATAGGCCAGTGAGCTTTCAAAACCAACCATGCAACCAGCTAAACCAACCACTCAAATCACGAGACATACTCGATCATAATCATGAGTTACATTTTTGGAGTACATTAACAAGCAAACGATTAAATGGACTGTTGACATTGAAGCCTACAGCAATGTTGGAAAAATAAATGCTTGAAGACTGACTCCAGTGAAACTCAAACAATTGGATATGGTACGCTTTTTGGTTATCTCGGGTATATTTCATTACATACATTGCAGGGTTAGTATTCTGTTTTTGTGGAAGATTTCAGCGGCAGCTGAAGAGAGATGAAAGTCACAGTATTAGTGGGTGTTGACTTGCAGCCTGTGGTAATTCTACCATGTGAAAGGAAAGAACAATCAGTTTATTCCCAAGTCAGACTGCCTAATGCTATTTTGGGAGGTGTTTTGAACTGCCCCCCATCCCATTTCCTGTGTCATTGTGAAACGTCTTCACCTTTTGTGATGACATTGATTGAGACCTTTTTTTTTCGTTCCTTTCAATCTCTAATACCATGGTGAAATAATGTATTTCAGCAATGTCATGCAGACAGCCTCAGTACTTACATTCCAGTAAAGTGACGTGGTGTTGAGCTGTGGTATTTCAACCAGCAGGAAACAAACAGAAAGCAAATGAGGGATTTGCCTTCTCTGTAACAACAAGCTTCTCCCCATGGAAAGTGTAGCAGATAGCTTTTATTGTCCTTCAATTGAATGGAGCAGTAGAAAGACTTCTCTCCCAGCTTAAATCCTGGCATACAAGGCTGTCTAGCACTGTGTTTTTGCATTACCTCATCTTGCTGATGTGTCAACCTTGCACCTTGCTGATTCTTATCAGCCCCTCTTTTACCATCTCACTCAGTTCATCTTGTGTATACCTGTACTCAGAGGCATATACTGTATGTATGCACATATAAGTGAACTTATATTGCCATTCAGTCTGAAACTGAGGGGGCAGTTTCACCCGTACTAGGTTCAGGCTTGTTTGCTATCACAGTGGGGTGTCGGTCAGGACACAGGAGTCAGGTTCCGGGTTCAGGTGTTTATTGGGGATTTTGAATGGATGGGTACAAGGGTTTGTGGTGTATGGGTGTGTGTGGTTCCCTGCAAAGAGTAAGCAGGGAGAATGATAAGTACTGTTGGGTCCATTGAATGTAGAATATACATACAGGCATTGAGGCATACAGACTTAAACTGCAGGAATGGCTATGAGAACATTTATACATTAAGGACACACTATCTTAATTAACATGCACACCCCTCTCTCTCTACAGGCAATTATACTACAACCAGTTGAGGTTAGGCATACTACTTACTTTGGCACAGACGCACACAACAACAGCACAAGGTTTTGTCCCCAAAGGCTTGGTCTCCCCAGTTCTTCACCTCCCAGATATTGTTGTGGTACTGAGGTGGGGGAGGTCACTACCACCTTTATCTTGTCCCGTATCCCCGGCCCTATTGAGGCCCTGATTGGTGGCCAAAGGATACGGGCAGGTCCGAGGGCAAATGGTGACCTGGGGGCCGTCCTTGGGGGTGCGCCTGTGACTCAAGTTACCGGTGGGGGGCCTGCTGATAAGGGGAGCAGCAGGACCGGTTTGGCCAGGTTTCAACTGAGTCGTAAACAAGTGCCTGTGAGAGGTGGGGGTGGTGCGCAAACAAAGACAAAGACAAAGACAGAGACAGAAACATGTGGCCCTTTTCTACAGCCGCCCCCAAATTTCTTGTGGAAATTTGCTCATTACAAAGGGCCACATCATACACGTTAAGGGCGTCCGGTTGTGTTGTTAGGTCTGGCAGGGCGGGTGTAGGTCTGGTCCTCGACCTGTACTTTTGCAGTGCAAACCTATCCGTCTCTGCCAGCTCCACCGGCGACAACACGGCCTCTCACACGGTGGGGGGTAGGCCATGTTGGTGGAGTTGGAGGTTTGCAGGCGAGCAGGGGGGAGGTCCGTCTCCTTCGGGACCACAGGCTTAGCTCGCCGTCGCTTCCGTTTCACACTGCTGTGTTGGTGCCG
Organism: Megalops cyprinoides; assembly: GCF_013368585.1. Taxonomy (NCBI): domain Eukaryota; kingdom Metazoa; phylum Chordata; class Actinopteri; order Elopiformes; family Megalopidae; genus Megalops; species Megalops cyprinoides. Next base: position 5,913,526 of record NC_050587.1, read on the forward strand.
TCGGCTGGACCCCCTTCCTCGCAGAGTCCAGGACTTACGTACCGAGCTGGGGCCACCCGAACTGGGCGACAGGGTTGTCAGGTGGCTGCTGAAGGGCACTGGCTTGCCTGCTTCCAAACCAGTGGGCTCTTCCGGAAAGCTGCCTCGTTGAGCTCTCTTGAGGGGCTGGGCCTCTGCCTTTGGGTGCTTGGTGGCTGAGGGCTCACTGGCCTGATCAGCCGCCCCGTAAAGGGACGGTGCAGTCCCTTCCGGTAGCTCTTGGGAGCCACTGACTGGGCTGCCTTCTAAGAGGGAGGGGCTTGTGTTCTCTGCCACTAGCCCACAGAAGCTGGGTTCCTGCCGCTTTGCAGCATCCTCCACTTCTGCTCCACTTGGTCTCGCGGGTCCCTTATTTGCTCTTTGGTGGGGGAATGCAGCATGCTGGCCCCGTTGGCTGGGTTCAGCTAACCCCAACCGGGGCTTGCTGCGGGTGGTGTCCTCTCTGGGTTTGCTGACTGAGGTCAGCAGACATTTGGGGGGAGAGGTGCGGCGCTGAAGCCGCTGTGCTGGCCCTTGGAGTGTCCAGCCCAACCGGGTCTTGATTGCTGCTGGGCCCCCTGGTGGGCCCAGACGCACTGGCTCGATGGGGGTGATCAGGTGGGTGTAATCCGCCCCGATCAGCAGGAGTGGGCGCACCTGGTTGAGGAACTGTAGCGGGAGGCCTCTGAGGTGTGCATACCTCTTCTGCAGCTTTGCCACTGGATAGGAATGCTCTGACAAGGCCAGGTGGTCAGCGGTGAAGGCATTCCGTATCCAGTAGGTCCTCTTTGGTCCGGATGCAGGGGAGATCTGGAATGACACGGCCGCCCCGTGGAGGATATTGGCCTCATGCCGAATGGTGCGGAGGGCCAGATCCTCAGTTTTGCCTTGCAGGTGGAGCTGTTTGGCTGCGGCTGGGAGGAGGATTGTCCGCTCAGAACCATCGTCCAGTACCGCGTAGGTCTCTGTGGACCAGCCCTTGTGATGCAGGGAGACTGGGATGACTTTGAGCATCACAGGGCTGTGGCCACTCGGCCGGTCCAGGTACAGAGTCTGGACGGCTGGGCGTGTCCTCTCCCCGGACCTCTCATTCACATCGTGCAGTACCTGCAGGTGCTTGCCGTTGCAGGTACTGCAGGGCTGCTTCAGGGTGCACTGCGCCGCCTGATGAGCGCGAGCACACCGCCAGCACCTCTGGTTCTCTTTTATCCAGGCCACCTTCTCGTCCCTGGAGAACCGCTGGAAGGCAGTGCATTGGCTGAGGTAGTGCTCGGCGTTGTCGCAGTACGGGCAGTACGCGTCTTTCCTCCCCCTGAGGTTCCCAGCAGGTGGCGCTGCTGGGGATGACTTTGGGGCTGCGGTGCTGGTGGCCTGGTTGGCTCCGTGCAGGATGTTGGCCCTCCACCTGGTGGGCTCTGGTGCAGGCCGCTGCTCCTTCTGTCCAGCTGGGGGGCGCTCTCTCCTTGGCTGGCAGCGGGCCTCTAGCTGGAGCCAGGTTGCAAAGTCCAGCAGGGTGTACATCATGGACTCGGGCCTGAGTCGGCTGATGTACCTTTTGAACCTGCTGAACTGCTCAGAGGGGAGCTTCTCCAGGAGGCGCTCCACGTGCGAGCCGCAGGCTAGCTCAGCTTGGCCCTGCCCCCCCAGAGTCTGAAGGAGTCCCACCAGGGCATGGATGCGGAGGGCGAAGTCGTCAAAGGCCTGCCCATCCCCTGGCCGGATTGGAGGTAAGGCCATGATAGCCTTAATCTCCCGGGATGCCAGCTGGCGTGGTTGCCCGTATCGGTCATCCAGCGCCTTCACTGCTCTCGTGAAGGGGTCTGGGGCCTTGGAGAAGGCGAGTGCCAGCCGCCGGGCCTGGTCGACCTTCAGGTGGTCCAGGAGGATGTGGTACTTGTACTGCTCGGTCTCTTCTGGATCGAGCAGGTTGTCAAGGGCCATCCGGAGCATGGTGTACTCGGTCTCATCCTCCTTGGTCAGGTCTGGGAAGGTCGGACCTTCCACCCTCCTGTAGGACCATCTTCGCACAGCAGGGGGCGCTGTTCCTGCGGTCTGTGGTGGAGACGTCGTCACCGCTCCAGGGTGCTGCGTTGGCCAGTGGCAGGGCAGGGTGGCAACCGGTTCTGGGTAGGACGTCAGGTATGAGGGCACGCCCATTACTGGTCCCTGCGGCAGATACTGAGTGGTCTGCAGGAGGACTGGGTTCTGGTCTGCAGTCACAGTCTGCATGGCAGGGGGAAAACTTAGCTGAGGCTGAGACAGGCTGTAGGGCAGCTGAGGGAGCTGGCCCTGTGGGTGCTCCCCCTGGTGGGTTGGGTGCACCTGCAGTGGCAGCAGGGGATGCTGCTGTGGAGGGGCTGGTTGCCGTGGCAACACTTGGCTGGGCGTGGCACTATCTGTCAGAGTGCCCTCCTGCCCCGGTGGCAGGTGGTACAGGGCACTGGAGATGGACGCCGTGGAGCGGCTGACTGGCGGCGGCGTCGGGGGCGATGATGGCAGCTGCATCCGATGGAGGTGATCTGTCAGCTCCTGGACAAGGGCTGGGTGTGTTCCTGGCTGCACAGGCTGGGTGTGGGCCGTCTGGGGTGATGGCTGCCTTGAGCTCCGGCGTGAGGACCTGGCGCTGAAGGGAGTGGAGGTGGCAGAGCGCTGCAGCATGCGCTCCATGAGCTCGCTCTGTCGCCTCACAGTGTCCCCCATGAGCTCACTCTGTCGCCTCACTGTGTCCCCCACGAGCTCACTCTGCCGCCTCATGGTGTCCAGGAGCTGTTGCACCACTTTATCACGACTCTGTGGGGTCGTGGACGATGGGCTCTGCTGGACTGGGGAACTCCTCTCTGGCGTCCTGAGGGGGGTCATCTCGGCCTGTCCCTCCTGCTCACTGGCGTGGACGTCCGCAGGTCTGTGGGTGCTCTTCCCCACATACTGGACCTCGTAGCTCTCGTGGTGGACCGGGCGACGGGTCTCACGGCGAGAGCGGCTTGCGGATGGAGGAGCTGAACCCGGTGTGCCTGACATTTCCACTGCAACAGCACCGATCCGGCTCGAAGGACCACTGAAACTGAGGGGGCAGTTTCACCCGTACTAGGTTCAGGCTTGTTTGCTATCACAGTGGGGTGTCGGTCAGGACACAGGAGTCAGGTTCCGGGTTCAGGTGTTTATTGGGGATTTTGAATGGATGGGTACAAGGGTTTGTGGTGTATGGGTGTGTGTGGTTCCCTGCAAAGAGTAAGCAGGGAGAATGATAAGTACTGTTGGGTCCATTGAATGTAGAATATACATACAGGCATTGAGGCATACAGACTTAAACTGCAGGAATGGCTATGAGAACATTTATACATTAAGGACACACTATCTTAATTAACATGCACACCCCTCTCTCTCTACAGGCAATTATACTACAACCAGTTGAGGTTAGGCATACTACTTACTTTGGCACAGACGCACACAACAACAGCACAAGGTTTTGTCCCCAAAGGCTTGGTCTCCCCAGTTCTTCACCTCCCAGATATTGTTGTGGTACTGAGGTGGGGGAGGTCACTACCACCTTTATCTTGTCCCGTATCCCCGGCCCTATTGAGGCCCTGATTGGTGGCCAAAGGATACGGGCAGGTCCGAGGGCAAATGGTGACCTGGGGGCCGTCCTTGGGGGTGCGCCTGTGACTCAAGTTACCGGTGGGGGGCCTGCTGATAAGGGGAGCAGCAGGACCGGTTTGGCCAGGTTTCAACTGAGTCGTAAACAAGTGCCTGTGAGAGGTGGGGGTGGTGCGCAAACAAAGACAAAGACAAAGACAGAGACAGAAACATGTGGCCCTTTTCTACACAGTCATTGCTTTATATTCATGGTTGTCTTTATATGGTTGTTTTTATAAAGTTACCCTTCAATGTTTCAAAGTCCTCAAAATATTAATTTTCTTAATATTTTTGTAAGATGAAATACATTTATTACTCAGATTATACCAACTCTTGCTGAAATAAGCATCTCTCAACTGCAGATGAATCAGTTGGTAATGACAGTGAATGGAAGTGTTCTTCAGCACAGAAGGTTGGTCGAAATACACATTCAAGCAGCATTCATTACATCCATCAGAACACTGAGGAAAGTGTGCATTGCTGATAACTTCAACATTACCAGTTCTTACATGGAAATGATTACGCTAATGGCAATAGAAAAAAAAATGTGTTACTGAATGAAGCCAGAAAAAGTAATGATAGTTCATATTTGATTACTGCCCTTGCTCTAGTCCCTGAATTAAAAAAGCACATATGATGTGCTTTTGGAGTCCAAAATGAAAAAACAAGAATGTCAACAGATACTTCAGATTCATCACTGTTCAAAGAGTGAGGAAGAAATTAAGCATTTTATGAATTTATCTGGCTTCCCTGACATGGATATGACACTGCTGTGTGGGACATCTTTTCACTCTAGAGGGGCTGGATGAATCCCTTTCAATTTGTAGAAATTCCAAACTGTCTAATAAGTGTGATCATCTAAACTCAGATAACGCACCTCCATAAAACAATATCTGACAACTGGACTTGCCAAACACAGCACTCAGTTTTAGGAAGAAGATATCCTTTGGGTCTGTCTTTGGGTAGGAAGTTCATTCACCTGGTATAGCAGGCATAAATCAGTGAATAATTGAAAGGAAACTCTAGAGACCTACAGGAGAGCAGCTCACGAACACCGCAGTTTCCTAACCTGGGCGTTAGACTGGAATGAACTTCCACTTCCATGTGTACCATTAAATGCAAATGGGCAAGAGCTTTTGAATTTATTGATGTGCCTAATATAACACAAATCATAATAATAAAAAGTCTGAAGCACCTTTATTGTCATTTTAATTCATGTGAAACAGTATCATACGATAGGATAAGTTATACAGAAAGTTACTTCCACGCTAAGATACTTTATTTTAAAACAGCCTATATCAGTTACATCATTCTGGAATGGTGGGGGGTTGTCTGGAATCTTAGCCCTGTCAGACTCTTTAAAGACTGTATTCAGTTCTCACAACTGTCCTGAACTAATGAAATGTGTAGTGTTGACGATGTTTTGTTCAGGTCAAATCTAATGTTGCCAGTGTTTTTAGAGTGTGAACAGTCCAAAGCTAGAGAGTGCTTGTCTTTGCCTGAAAATATGCCATTTACTTTGGTTTTTTCATAGGAGTTCAAACGGAACAGAAACAAGAGAGGAGCAAATCTTCTGAGACCAGATGAATGTGTTATGTGTTTGTCCACAGCGAGAGACAGCCATAATGCCTACATTTCCTGTGTAACTTATAGGCCAACAGACCCAACATTCATTTGTGCGTAACTTATTATGATGCATACATAGAGGTCTGAGTTGGCACACATTCACTGTCGATCAACACAGCTGGGTCACTGATAATTGTTTGTATGAATGTCAGTAATCCTCATGTAATTTTTTTTTCTTTTAAGGATAACAAAAAGAAATTACTAGGGGATTATCTTGAAAATAGTGACGCGATCAGTGACACTCACAGAATAGAGCAACAGAATGAATAATAATAAAATAATAAAAACAGAATGAGCAAATAAATTACTTATAACTTATTATTGAGAACCTTGCAATTTTGGCTGTCTGTCTAACTGACTGGATTCACTGTGAATGATTTATGTTGATTGCACTGTATGTAAATAAATGATTTTCTACAGCTGAAAACATTATGGGGTGTGGGTACAGTCAAGCGCTCAAAGGTCAGATACACTGTACAGGAAGCATTGGCAGGTTTATCACTCAATACCTTTCTATATATAATAAATTATGTATTTAATTGTAGCATACTGTACATTAATGACAGTATTGTTTTTCTCAGTACAGTAATTCTTCTGAAAGTTGTATTTGCAAGATAATATTCTAAACTGATCTTTGTACATCTGTATGCATGCAGATTTGCCACCATTTTCATGTAAAAAATGAAGGTATCTCCTATACATAAAACAATATTGTTTGATATGTAGCTAGCTATCTATTGTATAATCAATTAATGTCATTGAGACGCAAACAATTGGCAATTGGTTGTTTTACTCACAGACAACATGTGAATGTATTGCAAAGAGCAATTTGGCACAGGTTGAAGCAGGGTGCCTAGGCAGAAAAACCCTAGTGACCCACGCACATGTGACCAACACATGTGGTCAGGTTGTTCAGTCGTGATTCAGTAGCAAAATCCATGGTTTTGTGTGCCTGTCGTCAGGCAAGCACAATGGCAGTTGTGTGTGTATTTATGTGTACTGACAAGCTGGCTGTCAAACTGACAATCTCACCTTAGCTCTTTACCAATAAGTAGCTACAGCGGAAGTAGACTAAACTGACCGCCTAGTTTCATGGTTTATGTTTCTCAACCACTGGGTTGTGCCCCAAGATGCACCGTAGCAGCTTCTATACTCGGTACCATGAAACAACTCCCTCTGTTTGCGTTTATGAAGTGGCAAGAAGTGAATGTTTTAACCAAGCGGCCAGCCAGCACTGACATCTACTGCTGGGTCAAAGGATTTATTTTTGACATTACAGTCAATTGACTTACAGAAAGTTACAGGTATAATGAGCCGCCTAGTTGGTTTTATATCTAGCAGTTGATATTCCATAGTCAGCTCAGCTGGTAAGTTATTTTCTATGGCATAGGATGACTTTCAATGAGAAAAATTTAAATCACATGCCTCTCCTTCCTGTCAGTAGTCAGCTGATTGCTCTGCCGTCACTTGGCCCACATTGACATAGCAGAGCTGAAACCAGTAGCTTGTGCAAGTCCTGCATAATACACGTTATACAAGTTGCACTGGTAACGATGTTGGCCATTAGAATTAGGTTGTGTGAGGAGAACGCAGGATCAGGTGTTACGGACAGAGGTGCAGATCTCTTTCCATATACATTACATTGGTGCCATGACCCAGATGAATGGCTAAAGCTTAGCTTGGCTGCCAGTGGTTGCTGCAGAGAAAGGGGAGGTTAGAGGGAGGTGAGAGTAACAGAGCTGAAATTAGTAGCGTGTGCGAGTTCTGCGTAAAGCTAGTAGGGTAGCTGGTGGCAGAATGGTTTAAGGAGTGACATCACTCCCTGAGAATTTGTTATCTAGCATGGCCTTTGGAGCTAGGGCCAAACTGCCAAACTGTAACAACATTAGTTATTAGAATTTGGCTGTGTGATGAGAACAGGGGTTTTGGATCTCACTGGCAGAGGAGTGGGTCTGTTACACTCATTAGATAGATCAATGAGAGATTGGTAGAAAGGTTAGATCCCCCCACCTCCCAAGCCCTGAATTCCTTCATTATTATTTTCCTTTTCACAGGACTTTGTTGATGAAATATGTGATTGACATAAATGGTGTCCATTTGAGGATGGTGAATAAAAATCAAATAAACGTTGAAAAAACACATTTTTGTCAGGTTTTCTTGATGGATGACACACATCTTTGGAGTCCTGACTGACTTTTGAGCACAGATGATTGATGACTGATAATATGAATGACTTTTTCATTGTTTGGATACAAACCCGAGAGCCTGGGCAAACTTCTTATCATGTTTCCTTTGAAGCTTCCAACGATGTTCAGGATGCATGTAATTTGGATGGTGTGAACTTCCTTATCTCCACAGGACTAAGCTAAGTATCAGTTGTCTAAATAGTTAATGCCTGAAAATGTTTTGTATTTTGACAGTATGTTGCTTAGGACTGCAAGGATTCAAATAGTATCCTATAGTGATCACGTGATTGTTGTTGTGTTATTGTTTTTCACTTTGGTTAATTTCGGGAGTGCATTTTAACTGCCTTTTTAATTACTCACTAGTTCAGGCTTCTCTCTCAAGTGGCTGCTGATCCAGTTGTGAAGTGACCAAGGAATTAATATGGCATGTCAGTACTGTATTGGAAGCGGTGTAGAAAGATTTGGTTGTACAAAACCAAGGCAGTATGTTCATGGGAATCCATCAAGGAAGGCCACAGGGGAGGCCTTGTCACATCACTCCCCCATATTATTATTGTTCATTAATCAACTAAAATGAATATAATTCCATCCATTATATCTGGGAGTTTCCTTCAGGGTATGAGTGGGAATTATGTTGGAATACAACACTTGTTGGGTAGGCCTATAGTGTATTGACACTGGCTCTTGGTGTGTGGATGGTAATGTCCTTGTAGGTGTAACATTGCCTGTTTTGTTGGATGCCCTTTGTGCTTGCTTTGGGGTGTCTCTCTGGGGAAGAGCGTCTGCTGGATATTAAAAATGAAAGGTTAAATGTACACTCTTTGTATGTCACTAGGGATAAGAGCACATACTAAGCAACAAAATGTAAACGTAAGTTCATTTTAAACGTAAGATTTTCCACACTTGGTAGCATGAAAACCTTGTCACTACCCGATCCAGCTTGATTCATTCACCTGACCTGGCCTACCTGCGTTGTGATGCAGTAAATTAATGCATCAGCTACAGCCATGAAACTCTGTATTTGCAACAATCATTAGCAATATGTGTCTGAAACAGTAACTGTTTGTCTAGATAGCATTTGTAACCTCCACTGGTAACGTTAGGTATGTTTCAATAAGCTAATTCATTTTAGTGCTAGCAGGCTAACCCTTGGCCATCTTACCTTTGCTAACTAGCTAACCTGTTATCCAGCCAGCTAGCTATAATAGCTAATGTTTTCTCTCAGAAAAGGTTTGTATTTGTAGCACCTGCTTAAGCAGCGTGAAGCAGCAGATGGGGTAGTGACAGCAGATTAGCGTGGTACCTCATATGAGACTAAGGTCAGCAGCTTTGGAATGAGACATCTTTTCATTCACATCTCATCAACTGAAAGATGGTGTGATGAGTGCAATGCCAATTGTTCAACCATTTTTAAAGAGACTAATTCAATAACATTAACCATTTTGAGTAGAGTCTGTAAAGTTACAGAAAACAGAACCTGTAACGGTCCAATGGATCTCTGCATGGGGAAAATAAATCTCTAAGTAAATACACAGGTGGCCAACCTTACAACAATCTCTCTTATGCACTTCATGTCACAGTTAAACAATGCCATATCCGGGTAAGTATAAATTTAGTTTGGGGAAGTAGATATCTGTCCCTTCGGGGCAAGTAGAAATAAACCCTTACTGTTACACCCATGGTGATATATAAAATTGTCTTTATTACCTTCATTCAGGCCTCCTTTAACTAGTTTGCTGAATGGCAGTTTTCATTTAATTTGCTATTTGGCAGCAAGCGAGTGGTGAATTACATTTGGCTATGTTAATCCTGTTAAAATTTATGGAAAGAGAAAGCTAGCAGTCCATGTGCTATTCTAATTTTAACAATAAATAATGTGCTTGAAAAGGTTGCAGGATCTGCAAGTTGAACTAGCAATGAATGATGACTCCATTAACTCTAATTTTCAAACATAAACAACCAATGAAACAACAGAATGTTGTTCTTTTCTTATCCAATTACTCACTTACTCATACATTTTTGCCAGGAAAACGAGTGTATTAACCTTGTCAAGTTCAACCTGTGAAGGGGATGAGGTTACACTATTTCCGGCAGTGCTGTGCAAGCAATATACAATTTTCCTCGTATGAAATCTGCAACAAATGGAATAAAGAGAAATTTCACTCTATATTTTTCCTTTTTACAGTGCATAGCCTTTGCCTGTTGATGTAATGTGTTTGGTAAAATTGTGATATACAGATAGTACATGATTGGTTGTGTGCACTGTGAGTGTATTGTCACCTCATTAGTCAGAAAGATGGCTTGAAAAAAGCGATTCTTCCTGCTGGATGAGAACCCTGGTGAGAAACACAGAAGGGAACCAATATGCCCCTCTTATCACAAGGGCAAACTAGCTGTGCCAGGAATTACATGACCTAGCACAGAAAATTCATTTTAAAGTATATTTGAAATTTAGATTATTAAGAAGTGTTTCCAAGCATGAAATGAGTTGGTAAAGACTGCTATAAGATCTATCACTTTTGCAGCTCATAGGAGATTACCCTCTTATCGCTTCTGAGGGATTGGGCTGATACCAAACTGAGATTGCGGTGTTTTCATTCCTTAGATGTGCTGCAAGCCTGAAAGAAATCAATATTTCTGTCCAATTCATCAGAGGTCTCCACTGCAACTGCGGTCTCATAAGAGGGACATTTCAGAGGTCCCTTTGCCTTCACATTTAAGCACTGCCTCCACCATCAGTGCCTTAACAGAGCTGTAGAGCCAAAATAAGTTTATCTTCGTTTTTATCTCTGATCCAGAGAGCAATAAAGGTCAAATATAATTATCTTAATGTCTGAGGGTGGAAAATGTATATTTTTCTATGTTCTATGTTCTATAATCACAATTTTATGGTTCTGAAAAATAATGGTCCAGACAATTGTGCTCTTTCATATAGGTGCTTAAGTAACTCACCTTGGTGTCATAATTATACTTTGAAAAATACAAAATTTAAAACAATACACTTACTTCCTTGGATCCAACCTTAAACTGTATCAGCAGCATTATGAAGCACTACAGCATTAATGCTCTTCGTGCTTGTATGCCAAATATTGTTCCAGTAATTCTGTACTTAAAAAAACTAAATAGTGCTGAGTTATTTTCAGTAGCCTTTATGTTCTGGCAGATTTCATAGTCTGTGGCTTTTTTTAATTCAATGTTGTCGTGGCCAGAAGGGGCGATTCCAGGATTTTTTTTGTAATGAATTGGCACTGGGGGGGGACCAAGAACCAGTTGGGGGGGGGGGGGGGGGGGTCATGGGAAATCAGAAAATTCTATCAGAAATAAATACAGCATTGAAAATTGGCTTAGAAAACACTGGGCACCATTTTCAAGCTCTTGTGTAGTGCCCTGTGCCCTAATGCAGGTGGTATTACATGAAAAGTGGCACTGCACAAGAGCCTGAAAATCGTTTTGTATTAAATAACTGTTTTGCATGGATAGGACAACACAATTTTGTTCTACAAAATAAAAAACATCACATAGGAATTAATTATTCATTTAACTTGTTTTATTTTCAATACAAATATTGCAGTGTGTGTGTGTGTGTGTGTCTCTGCACTTCATGCTCTGAGCTTGAAATCTGTGTCTGTTCATGTGGACTAACTGCACCGTCACACATGTAGCCTATGCTCTGCCAAAGAACAGCTGTATTCTGTGGTTTTTGTGCTGGCTACTAAATAGTTGAATAAACACGTCCATATCCAGGGACTTGGCTCTCCGTGACTCTACGCTGAGCTCTCCCAGGTCACTCAGTCGCTCATCAGTCATTGTTGTTCGTTGTTCAATTTCAGGGTGGAAAAACTTGTTCACAAGCAGCATTGCTTACTGGTATTGCAATAGCAATTTTGCACAACTGGAAAAGTTCATGGAACACCTCTTTGAAAGGCTCCAGAAACACAATGAAATCCAACATGCTGGTTAGGCTTTGCATTCCTCCTTTCCTTTTCCTCTCCTAAATGCTTTTGGCTTAGTGCAGCCTGTGCCTCACATCATCTAAGTTTGACTCGTAGGTCTCTGCGAACAAAAAAAGGGGTGACTGTTCTAAAAAGCTGTTGCTGTTGGGATGGAGTACTTGAATGCCTCTCATTATATTGCAGTTGGGCTTGGAGAAGCGTTTCTGTAACTCCCCAATCATAGAGTCAAGGATTGGATAGAAGATGTTCTTCCTAAAACCATCCTTGTCATCTTGGTCATTCCTACGCTTGCCAACAGTGGATGTCACTACAGATCCCTCTAGAGCTGGGCTTCTGTTGCCTTTTTTCACCCTATCAATGCTGATATTGCATTTTTGAGCTGTGTCTAAGACCTCTCTCCATAGCTCATCAAAAAAGGATTCCTCTCTGTAATTCTGGCATGTGTTCTGAAGTGCTTCAATAAGCTCAACAGCTCTCTGTAGGTCTAGTGACGATGACTAAAGCATATCAGATAGAAGCTTGGTGTCACCCAGCACTTTGCAGAATGTTGCTAGAAGCCCAATGAAAGGTAAGTCAATTTGGGCAAGTAGACCCGGTGCCTTCACAGACCTGTCCCCACTTCTCTCATCAGCAATATCTTCAAGGACACAGAGCACTGCAGGTAGCCTGTCCATCATATTACACAGGCAAAGTGCCTGCATGCCCATCTTGTGTCATTAAGCTTCTGAAGCTCTCTAGGCTGACCTCGATATATTTCTCGCTGAACTTCTAGCCATTTGTGGTGAATGTACGAGCCTGACATGAAGACGTGTAGCTTCTCTAGTAAAGAAGAGAAACATGCTGCCTCAAGTACTGACTCAACAGTATCAACTAGAACTAAGTTCAGGCAATGTGCATTGCAGCGCACATAGAATGCATGTCTTGCCAATGCCTTTATGCATGCAGAAACACCTGCATGTTTTCCGCTCATTGTGGATGCTCCGTCATATCCCTGGCCTATAAGATTGGTTTTGTACTCCAGCCCATATCTCTCGAGACAACTGATGATCTTCTCTGTTAAACCTGCAGCGTCTAAACTATCAGCTTTTTGAAAATGTAAAAAACTGTCATGTACTGCCCCCTTATAATAATATCTCAGGACCAGTGAAATTTGTTCTTTTTTTCATGTCCTTACTTTCATTGACTAGAACACTGAATACCTCACTTTCTTTGACCTCTTGGATGATATTATGACGAACCATCTCTGCCAAACAATCCAGGATTTCTTTTTATGTGGTATTACTTGTGTATTTAGCATTTCCGCTGGACAGTTTTTTCTTCACTATTGGGTCATGTTTTGCTATTTTTTCCAATACGGCCAGAAAGTTCCCCCTATTCTCCAACTCATCTGACTCACGATGGCCTTTTTGGGGAATATTTTGTGTAGCAGTAAGCAGGAGAACATCTGCCACAGTTTTTATATAGTCCCAATCTCTTTCACTCTTGTTTGGTACTCTTTATCCATTGATTGCAACAAAGTGTGTACATACCATGAACACAGATGTGGTCTGTGGCCGAGTCGTGTCTCTCCTCCTGTTTTCAAAACTTCTAAAAACTAAAAACAAATTAAGCAGCTATTGTTCCTGCCTTGTTCGTTAGTGAGAAAGAAATCATTTGAGGTCATGTTTGGTATGCTCAAAAGAAAACCATTCAACTATTAAAACAGAGACTCGTCAAAACAAAGTCCATTTTGGTGATGAAGACAACAGGAAACACTGCTTGGGTCAAGTGTAGCCTAAACAGGTATTAATAAAGTACTTAGGCTACACCCCCAGACCCATGTAGCACTTCTGTTTTCTGTATCACATATAGTTCCTTTGTGTGCTCACTTTACTTTCCTCTTTCTCCTGTATTGCCTTATAAAAATGGATGGCTATATTTCTGTTCTTGGATGGATACTTTATTTTTTTTGTTTTTTTTTTGAAAGGGGAAATTGTGTATAGCACAACATACAGAACAAGACAAAACAAAGTGACGAGTAAGACGGGACGAGTAAGACGGGACAATAGCACAGGACTGGGAAGACAGGACTAGACAAGACAGTTGACGAACATGAAGAGGCAAGTTATTAGAGATTGAGTAAAGTAAGCTATGATTCACATTGGGTGGTCACGGTTTAGGGATGCTGAAAGAGGTTGTCAGATATATTCTGCAAGAGTGTAAGTGACATGTGTCTGTGTGTATGTGTAATTGTGGTAACTAATAGGCAAAATAAGTAAATAAATTTAAAAAAAGGGGGGGGGGGGGGTGAACCGAGAGTAGGAAAGTTAGGGGTCAGGGGGTGAGGTGGGGTGGGGGGAGGGGGGTGCCAGAAAAAGGGGAGTAGGGGGGGTATGTGTCTGGTAATATACATGGCTTGTTGTTATGTTTGAATTGAATTTAGAAAAGTTAGAAATGGGTACCAAATGTCTTCAAAGGCTGATATTTGGTTCTTTTTGTGAGCATTACTTTTTTCCATTGAAATGTATTCTGAAATTAGATTAGTCCAGTGAGTGATGTGAAAGGATTTCCTTGATTTCCAGTTTTGGAGGACTACTTTCTTAGCGACAGTTAGAGAAATGAGCAACGGATTCCTGAGTTTTGATGGGATGTGAACTTTGGAGATATCACCAAGGAGACAGAGTGTTGAGGATGGTGGGATTCTGTAGCTCAGGATGGTCTCAGTAACCGTGATCCAAAAAGACTGAACTGGTTGACAGAGCCAGATGGCGTGAAGATAGTTGTCTGTGCTACCTGAAGTGCATTGTGAACAGATATCTGTGTTGGCTAGTCCAATTTTTAACTTTTTACTTTGAGTGATGTGAGCTCTGTGAATGACTTTATATTGTATGAGCTGCAGGTTTGTGTTAGTGGTCATGGAGAGGGTATTCTTATAGATTTGTTCCCAGAAATCAGGGTTGGGAGAGAGGGCTAGGTCAGCTTCCCACTTGGTTGTTGGTATTGTTATTATATTATTTGAGTTGGAGATCAGTATATATAGTTTGGAGGTTCATTTTTAGAGTTATTGATTTTCATGAGTTCATCAACTAATTGAGAGGGTTGTAATGTGTCGTTGGTTAAATTGGTTTTGTCTTTAATTCTGAATCTAAGTTGTTGATATTGAAGGAATTGGTCTCTCCCAACCCCATATTTCTGCATAAGTGTGTTGAATGATATGAGTTGATGATTCTCAAACAGGTGGTGAAGGTGTGTGATTCCCTTTTGTGCCCATGTGGAGAAGTAAATAGGTTTGTTCTGTAACATGAAGTCTGGGTTGTGCCAGAGTGGGGTGAACTTATTTAGTGCTAGTGATAATTTAGTGATTTGATTCGTTTTCCACCAGGCTGTCAGAGTTGTAGAGATAGTAATGAGTTAACAGTAGTTAGATTTTTTGATTGATTGTGGGAGGAAGGGGAGGTCTGCAATTGAAATGCTTGTACATTGGTTTTGTTCTAGTTCCAGCCAGGGGTAATTGTATTTGTGTATTTGGATCCATTTGACTAAGTACTGTAATTGATTTGCGAGGAAGTAGTGAAGGAAGTTTGGTGCCTCGAGCCCGCCATATGATTTTTTATTTTGCAGTGTTAAGAGTGAAATTCTGGGTTTTTGGTTTTTCCAGTAAAATTGTGTTGTTAATGAATTGAGTGTTTTAAAACCATTTATCTATAGGGGTAGTGGGGATCATAGAAAATAGGTAGTTAATCTGGGGTAGGGTTTTCATTTTGACTGTGGCAATTCTTCCAATGAGTGTGAGAGGGAGTTTGGTCCAGCATTTGTATTTGTCTTCAGTTTTTCTGAGGAGGGGAGTATAATTGAGGTTAAAGAGCTCTGACAGCCTGGGGGAGATATTAAACCCTAGGTACTTGATGTTGCCAGTGTGAAGAGAGAGGGGAGAGTCCTGTGCTCCAGAATTCCAGGCATCCTCTGAGAGGGGTAATACGACTGATTTATTCCAGTTTATAGTGTAATGTGAAATTTTTGAGAATTTATTGATGATTGGATGCATACTTTAATGGACACACCTCTGTTCTCTTGTACTTGAAGTCACTCTGGATAAGAGCGTCTGTTAAATGATTTTAATGTAATGTAAAAATCCTTTATATCTGCAGCATTCCCATTGAGGATAGTGACGTACGGTAAGTGGAGGTGGGGTTGTTGGTGGTACAGACCATTTTAGTGAAAAATAAAATAATCACTGAATCTAAATAGTTTTCACAAACCCTTGAGCATTGACACAGTGTAGAATCAGCACATGGCCCAGAAAGACTAACAAACAAAAAAATCCCTGAATTGGTGAGTCCAGGGGACCTGCTGTGCATACTGATTTTGCATCTACTCACTTATTAATTTGTTAGTTTTTATTGAGCTGTTAATTGAATATTTATCTGGATGTGTCATTGCCGTTATCACACACAGGTCCTCTGTGAGAGACAGGATGGGATTAGTCTTGATCATTTATTTTTCTTGCCCTCTGTTGCAATGCAGTTACTCACGCACTCATGAATCGCAAAAAATGTTGGTTACTTCAACAGCTTGCTTTCAGTAATTATGCTGTGTTCCCTACAATGATGCTTGATACTGAAAATGATTAAAGTAATTAATAGAGAATTATCTTTTAACATGATGAAAAAAGAAAAGCTCTCGATTTATTTTTATCCTAGCTTTCATTTGGAATTAGACATAATTAGATACTGCATCAAACATCAACATATCTCAGGCTTTGATGAGTTCCTTATTGGAAAGCAAATGACGTAAGCGAGATGAAAAGTACAGAAGCTTTTTCTAATTAATGCAACTTCTCACTTAAGTGTAACCTACGCATCTCTGTCAGTCAGTGTCAGCTCTTCATTGTTCTGGAACAGAAAAGTAATTACTGGAATGGTTTACTTAGATATTCTGTGAATCCTTTTCTTTTGTTGCGAGTGTTCCAATGAATTATCCATGAGCATTTGGCCTGAATGTACAAGGAACAGGTGTGAATTACCGTCAGATTGTAGCAGACTATTTGAAAAATTTGATTTGATTGCTTGCCATACTACACCCCCATGTCCAATGAATTTTCCAGGCTTCATCTTCATTTCTCCCCTTGATCTCTACATCAATCTCTTTGTTGACCTCCTTTCCTTCTCAACTAAAACAGCTTTCTGCTGCCCAACTTGTCATGTCATGTACCTCTCTCCGACTAATTTGTTGTTTATATTCATTCATTAGCTGTGACAGTATCAGTGTCACAATGAATGTGCATTTGTGAGTGTGATCTTGGTTGTCAGGTACCATGTAAGAGAGGTACCATGTATGTTTACTTGGGGCCAGCTGCCAGGTGGCAGAGAGGAGTGATCTGATCCTCAGAGGAGCGCTGAAAAGGCCAGGCCGATGTCGCCGCCGATGTGCGCTGCCCGCCGCAGGGCGGACCGATCCCGCCTGTGACAGTTCTGCGGAGGATGCTGGGATTTCGGGGGCTGATCATGGAAGTATTCTCTTGGCCTCACATCCATTCGCCTGTCTGGTCACAGCCTCTCTCAGCACTCACAGCATAGGGGGACTGCCATGCATGAAGGTCTAATCCTTTTACCCCACCCGGGGGTGTGATTTAATCTGGACAGGCGTGCCCCTCACACATCAGCCCTGTTATGAAACTGCTATGTACTCACATGCCATTTGCTCTGGTCTGTGAGTGAGGAGCATGCTCTAATTATGAAACATTTATAGATGCCGACATCTGCTCAGCAATATCGGCACCCTTGCACCTTGCAGGTGTGACTTTAGAATAAAGCTGAAATTGACAGCCCAGTATTACACAGTTCATGTCTTAGCTTGTACATGTTAACAGTTATGGGGTATAATCTTTCAGTAGCACTTCACATTAACCATTACATCATAAGGATAATAGACTATTCACCAATGTCACCTTGTATAATGATATATCGTATTATTATGTATGTGTTTTCACTTTTCATTCCACCTTGAATAGCAAGAAACAGACAATAAAATAATTTTTTGTCATCACATATTTAAAAAAAAGTGTGACAAGAGATGAGAAGGTCATCTATACCAAAGGAGGTGCCTGAAAGAAACGTAAAAGGAAAGAGATAATGTAGTAAGACCATGAATTTGTGCAGTTTCCATATACAGTTTTGTACATTTCCATATACACTATATAACACCCAGAAAACCTAGCTCTCACAGTTATCAAGTGTCAGCAATTTCCTACCACAAAGGGTATAATTGTTATTCAGTAATAATATCAACAGAGGGCATGGGATTGTTTGATTCATTGAGGATTTGTTTCTATTATGCGATAAAAGTGTGATCCCACATATTAACACAATGCAGTTCACCTTCTACCATATGGTGTTTAAGTCTTTGAATGAAACTGATGCTCAGACCCGGCGCCAGACACACGCTTAACATGCGATAACAACCATACTCATAGGATTTCGATTTAGATTTTTTGACAGGAGGCAGTGTTTCTGAAAAGAGATGTCTGAGGGAAAATGTGTTGGTCATTGATCGCAGTTTTGAAACATTAAGCCACGTAAGCGTTTTCAGTTAAGCGTTTTAGAATGTCCCCTGCTAAACCCTGGGCTTTCACTTAACCATACCTTGTCACTCTCTCCTGCCAACCTTGGTGGTTTTTGATTAAAGAAACGCCGTATATCCATATTCACACTAGATGGCTCAGCACAGCTGTTTACAAATGACCTTAACAGCTAACGTTACTGTAAGACACACACAACCAGATCATTTCCGCTATTGACAAACCAATCAAATCCGTTTAAATTATTTTTTAAAAAATCAGACCAGACACATTTTTATTTTCATTCAGGAGTTATGTATATACAAAATGATAACTTTTGATAACAGTATTATACTATAGTATAATACTATTGATAAAAACATTGTGCAAACAAGCAAGGACTGGTGGTTGGTGGGAAGTGGGGTTGGTGACGCAGACAGGCTCGTCCAGGGCAGTCACTAGTGACTCCCAGGGTGGGCCGGGCCCTCTAATGCCCTCCCTAAGTTAAAGGCATAGTGATGGTGTAATGACATAGACAGGTTTCATGCATCTAAAACATGATTATGAATGTTTTTATTAGTGCACCCCCCACCCCAATCCTTCAAAATGTTGTTGTAATTTTGTAACTTGGAGTCTTGAAAGTCATTGTGATGCTGGAAGGGGTAGGGCAGGAGTACAGATGACTCTTTCCAGACTGTTTTGGTGCTGTCTGTCCTTTAAGCTGTCTCCCACAGCCTGGAAGGCTTCAGGGCCTGGGGCAGGGGCAGCAGCAGTGGCCTCACAGACAGGTGCCTGCCCAGGTGATGCCGATCGCTGAACTCCCCAGGCCTGTTGCCTTCATGAGATCTTTGGCCTGGATTAAGCCTGTAGGGGAGCAGGCGATTGGCTCGAGTTTGCTGATATAAATTGCCAGGAAGTCAGTTGTGGGTTATTTTTTTTGTTTGACTGAACATATTCTTCCTGGTTGTTTTTGCTATTTTCTGTAGCCCCAGAGTGAAGAAAATACATGTCATCCCTGGACCCTAAACCAACAGTTTGTTAAATGTGTTCCTGTTTAATCACTGCCTGGCGAGGTGACCATTCTTTCCACAGCATGTAGCCCAGTTTCATTAAAAAATATGTGCCAGCTGATGTATCCGTTCAGTCTTTCACTGCAGAAACGAGAGGACATTTTCCAGAGAGGAGATTATAGATTATGGAAAGCAGATGAATGCCATCTCACTGTAGATTTGGCATGCCTTTGCACTAGTATGGCTACACTGTCATGAAATGGGAGGAACATATTCATAAAATATAAGTGCATATATGTACAGTCTTGCCAGTGTGACTACAATTAAACACTTGTGAAAATGTCTTTAGCAAAGCTCAATGATATGGCCAGCTGCTGAAAGAGGGGGGCGTAGCAGTAATATACCCAAACTATTCTGGAGATGCAAAACTAATTTCTCATCTTTATCCACTCAGGCTTTGCTGCCATGAGTGAGTCAGTCCTGGCATTGGCTGTCCTGGAAGGCAGGAGGCAGTTGCTGGTGGAGGGCAGATGGTCTGGGGGAATTACTTCCCTTAGGAGATGAGAAGGATGGCCAGAACTGGCCAGAACCTGGACCCTGGTACCCACAGCATGGCCCTCAGGCCCAGAGCTGTAGCACTCCCTGTCTGCAGGGCCTCACTAAGCCTAACACACCTAACACAGGGCTAACACACCTCCCGGGGCCCTATGTCCATGATTTTCAACCGGAAAACTAAAACCCAAGTAGCAAAACACGGTATTGGAACTAAAACCAACGTTTGATTTGAGTTGTATTTTGGTGTTCAACAAAACCGATGTCCACCAAACGTGTTTATTGACATCAATGGAAGGAACCCAATAAGAGATGTTTCTTAAATGTTCTAATCAGGTGTTAAGCAAAACGTTTAAAAATGAACGCATCTGACAGACACCGATTCCAACGTTTAACAAAGGTGTTGATTTGGTGTCAACTTACAGCAACCGTGGAAGCCCAATAACAGACTTGACTGACACGTTCTAAATAAGTGTTAAACACAACGTTAAATAATGAACGTGTCAGTGAAACCTATGTGGTGTGATTTTAGATAGAATACCGACGAGTTAAAAACGTTTCATAAACGTGTTTACCACATGTTGTCATGATTCGGGTTGTCAGAATCACAGACTGAATCTTTAACCCTTTTACACATAACTTATTTTTTATGCTATGTAGCACGTCTGTTACATTACATGGTTCATTATGTTTTCATTAGTGTTATTAAGCTTCTCATAGTTTTCAGTTAGCATTTGCTATTATTTTTTAATGTTAAATCTCTGTTTCCTCAAAGCCAAAATAAACTAGACTGGGAAAATTCTAGCCTTCTAATCACACCAGTTTTGTGTTAAACGGCTAATCACACTGGTATGGTAAGGGTTAAATTTCGTGAGTTCTTTTCGTCTTGCAGCAGATGAACATGGATGTAGGCTACTTACGGTTCAGTTGATGCAGATGAACGTACTTCACAAAGAGGTCATCAAATTGAACTGTTGTAAAGGGCTTGGTAAATAATGAGGTTTTTTTAGAATAATACTTGAGAATTGCAAGTTACTGTGGCTACCCCACATACCTACAACAGATTGAAGATGAAATAAATGAATCACAGTCCACATGCATAAGTGAAAGCACTTGCATTGATTCAGACTTGTGCCAAAGAACCTTTTATCATATTTTCTAATAGCCTTGTGAGATATCGCTGTGAAGTGACTAGCCGACAAACACCACTCTCACAAACACTGACAATTAATTGTTGCGACAGGAAAATGCAGGCTACTCTACAGGTGGGAAACTGGACCAAAATGTTCAGTATACAATCAAAAGTTGAAAAATCCCATTCAAAAATTCTACGTAATCTGCTGTTCCTGGGGCCCCCTAGTGGCTGGAGCCCTGGGCTGCAGCCCATGTTGCCCAATAGGTTAATGCGGCCCTGCCCGTCTGATACCTTTCAGAAAAACAGGAGACAGAGCAACACCCCCCTAACAGCTCAGCATAACTTCCTCAGCTTCACTCTCCTCTCTTGTGCTTGTGAAGCAGTCCTGATTCACTCCAGTCCATACTGAGAATGGCCATTAGCGTTTAACTTATAAATGGCTACTATTAGGTGATTGACTGTTGTACTACTTGAATTTCAATTGGTATTCTTCCCATATTATAATTGCATATTTTGTGTGTACTGACCACATTTTTAGAAGGTATTCTATTGTTTTATGCAAAGAAGTGATGTTTTTGTAACAGTTTAATTGCATTCAGTTAAACTTTTATTCACACATTCACATCCATGAGTAGATACACTGTAAAGTATCCCTTTATATTTTACCTTTTTGAAAAACACCCCTTTCAAATGTTCTAGGGTTACCAGAAGAGCACAGCGCTGAGGAATAGACTAATCTTTGTGATGCAGAGCCTTTGGTGCATACGGCATGTCAAGGTCCGGATGCTAACAACACCAAGTGCATTCACCTCCATGTCTTCAAAAACAAAATCCTGTAATCCTGGGGCTAATGTCATTTTTGTCAGCTACACTGAGTTCAAGGTGGCAGACACTGCTGCAACAGACTATGAATGTGTGTCCAAATCTGGGCCCATAATCTATCAAAATCCAATAGACTGAAGGGCTTTGTTTTGTCAGCATGAAGAATTCTGCAATTTTCAAACCATTTAACTGCGACATTCACCTGCCAGGCTAGCAGTGTGACACAGTGGTAAGGCGAGGAGCTTGAATGTTGTGCCAGGTGCCTAACCAGAATTGCCTCAATAAATATATAACTGTACAAATGAATGGCATGTAAAATCGGGAGCTATGTACGTTTCTCTGGAAAGGAGCAACTGCTAAGCACAATCATAACAAACTAGTCAATAAAGTAGAAATGACAAAGCAGTTGGTTCTGCCACATTTCTGCTGGCTAGGCACAACTACTTCACACAGTCATTTATGGTATTGAGAGACATCCATACTTCAGAGGCTAAATCAGTGATTTAACCACATCTTCTATGTTTATGATGCTGTATGTGTGTAATTCAGTGAGGAGCCAGAGTAATGTCATAGTTGAATTCATCAAGTGTCATCATACAAGCTCAGTTAGTTAGCAAATCTAATACGTTCATTAGCATCAGCTGGTTGAGTAAAGTGCCCCCATTCCATAAAAAGTGAAGAATACTAGCAAGTGCATACTAACTGCTTAAAGTCGGTAGTTTAGGCTTCCTCTCTCAGCTAGCTGCATAAAACCATGTAGGAGAGCAATTAGTTCAGAGTGCATGTAATTTGGATGGTGTGAATTTCATTGTATCAACAGGTCTAAGTAGCATTTGTCTAATTTGTTATGTGAGACTGTTGTATCTTAATGGTGTGGTGCTTGGCACTATGTGGATTCACGTTGTATTGTATAGTCATCATGAGATTGTTATTGTTTTTTTGCCTTGGGTAGTAATCTAACTGGTGGTCTTCCCTGTAACCTCCCCCCTAACAGTCCACTTGTGACCTGAACGAGATGTTAATTTGGAGTGTCGGAACTGAAGTTGAAGCAGCAGCATTGTTGTACAAAGACTTGGTTGTAAAAAGTCAAGGGAGTCTGTTTATGGGGGTCTATTGAGGGAGTCTATCGAAGGAGGCCACTGGGGAGGCCCTGTCACATCATAATCCCATATTACTATTGTTCATTAATCAACTACATGAATATAACTCCATCCATTATATTTGGCAGTTTTACTTCAGGTTATGTGTGGGTATTGTGTTGGAATGGAACACTGTTGTTGGATAGGCCTATATTGTGTTGTTATTTTTTGTGTTCTTGTAGGTGTAACGTTTCGTGTTATTTTGTTTGATGCCCTTTGTGCTTGACTTTGCAAGTAGCTCTGCATAAGAGTGTTTGCTGGATGTCAAAAATAAAATAAAATAGTAAATATAACATTAAATGTCCTCACATCTGGCATGCTGTTCTGGATAAGCATGTCTGCTAAGTGACAAATGTAAATGTACTAATAAATTCATCAGCTACACCATATATGCTGATATTGATTTGGATGGTATTCCCTTTCCTAACTGTACTTCCTCATGTATTTGCATTCATATGGTACTAGCAGAACAAGTCCATTGCGGAGGTGCACATGCAGCTTATTGTAGCCACATCCAACAAAAGAATTATGAAGAAGTATTACATCTTGGTTGTAAAAACAGTCGATCTCTTGTATTTGGCACTTGTGTAGTGAAGCTGAATAGCTTCTGAAGGCATTTGAGTGTGCTGCTGAACATATGATTTCCGACTAGCACTAGGACAAAAGTGGGATTAGCGCTGCCAGTGTAGCTACTGGACTTTTATCTCAGTGAGATAAGCGTGTCATATTGTTGTGTTTTACAGAGTACAAGGGCCATGCAAACATGCAGCACCGTGGTAAAATTGAACAAGGGCTCATTTATAGCTTTAGTATCCTGCTTGTCTCAGTGTAATTGGTGGATTTAGATGACAAAGATGGCAACCCTGTGTACAACTTTTGGAGAAGTTATCTTTTAGAATGCCTGCTTTTTACAGGGGTTTTTTAATGTTGGATAAATAACTTTTTTTGACGTGCAGAATTCAGGGCCACCTTACTTTGTGATTCCAAAATGTGTCTTTTTGCAATGTCAAGAGCTAGCAGTGAACGCTGAAGGCTTCCAGCCGCCGTGCGTAGGCGAGTCTTTTACACTTGGGATGTGCAAGAGTAATAGACTTCTTCAAAGGCTGATTTTTTCCCACTTCGGTGATTTTTTTCTGACTTTAAATTTCTACATTTTTAAAACAAATAAGCCAGCATTTAAGGGGATTGGTGTAAAAATGTTGGCAGTGATTTCAAATTCAATAATTTCTTTCCCACCAGGTTTCAGCTGTCGTTGCAGTGTAGGAAATTAAAACCTCTTTTTTCCTGCAGGATTCAGCCATGCTTCAGAGATCAGTGATTGGAAGATTTATGCATGCTATCTTTTCAAATCCCCCCATGCTGGCATGAGTCAGAATGGATTTGGATTGTGTAAGAATTGCTAATCGCAAGAGTTCAGACAAGTCCCTATCAAGTATGGTTTACTGAAGAGGGTAAATGATGATCACGATGTACAAGTACACCGGGTACCACAAGACAGGGCAAGTACAGGGATAAGTTGCAGAATGAGTGTCTTTATTCCTCATAGGGCCCACCACCAGAACAAAGACACTGATAAACTTAATCATTCTCCTGTCACAATTACAGTGGTGGCTGTTATGCTAATGCATAGACTGCATGGCTGTATGAATGTCCTGCGGACATGTAAATGAGCTTTCCTGGGACACCAAGCTCCATTGTCTGTAAATGAGTTTAATTCACAATATTCCTTGTGTTTGAGAGAAATGAAAAGATTTTTGGACTTACACAGCTGTGAGTTTGATTCTGAGTGTATGCCGTTCCAATAGAGTTTTGTTGGTTGAAGAGTCAAGTGGGGAATGACAGTATGACAGTATGTCTACATACATGATTACAATTTGACAAATGGGTGAAAGAGGCAGGCACATATGGGTTATTAGGAAATATGCTAGGGAAAATAATATTAGACTTCACATACATATTGTTCAAACTGCCTCAGTACTGAAACTGCTGTCTCCAGACACATTGCAGACTTTGCGCTATATGGCACCTTTCAGATATTCAAATGTACCATTGAACGGAAGATTACAGTATGAGCCCTTTTACCATTGTGTTGTTCATTCTGAAGAGGCTTCCATGTATAGTCATGCTGACTGCTGTACTCCACAGTCTGTCACAGCTGTTTCTCCATTACAATGCGCACTCTCTCAAATGTCTCCTTCTTGTCCCTCCATTATGGGAGCACAGAACCTGCACCACCACAGCTCTACCTGACTCTGTTTCACAAATCTCATCCATTTTCCCCTTTGTCAAAGTAATGGTTTATATCTTACAGAAGTCTGGCATGCACATGCATGGTCCTGATACCATTTCAAAGAAGACGTGTGCAATGATTGGTCAGATTGGAGTGGTTAGACAGAAAAAAAAAATCCCTGCTCTAAAATAGTGTCGATTGTGCATGAAAAATATAATTTTCTTGCAGTTTTGGAAGTGCTCATTTTCCTGGTGCATATCTGTGTCATTTTTAATGCAAAGCACTTCACTATGGTTTGAATTAATCTCCTGAGTTGTCAGGAAACAGAGGCAAACAGTGCTGATAGACCCGTGATTTGTTAGCAGCCAGATTCAAAAAGCTTATTTTTATCTCGCCAGGGGTGTGAAAGTCTCCCGTGGCTTTTTAATACAGTTTGATTTCCTTCCGTTTGATTTTATATGCATGATGTCTGTTTCCACTCAGGGATAATAGTTTGGAACAAAAATGCAGCTAAATGGTATTAAAGGTATGTGCAAATGCAGCTAAATGGTATTAAAGGTATGTGCAAATGTCTGCTTTGTTAAAGCACAGTACCAATAGCTCCAGTCTGGGCAACTTTTGTTGCCCAGACATTCTCAGTAAATTTAGACAGTTTAACACACACACATACAAAAACACACATGCGTTCAAAACCAATATAAAACTTTCGACTGGACTCTGAAAGGGGAGAAGGCCGACTGACTGGCATAAGTGCTTTTCAAAATCAAAGTCAAATTAGAAAAAAGCACATGAGAAAGCCGGTGTTAACCAAAAGTCTGCTCCAGTCCACACGTCTGGTATTTTCTGTTGTGTGTTTTAATGAATGTCTCCACTCTCTGTAACTAATACATTCCTGTGGGAGTGCTAATGGAAGGGAACTTTGACTGCAGGACGTCTGAGGCCCACCAATGAGATAATGTTAATTACGCAGGGAGAGCTGCACTTTCACCACTGTCATACTCCTCTTTCCACCACCTGTGTCAGGAGCCTCAGCGGTAGGCTCCGTTTTGCCTGGAGGGCCCTCTTCGTCCTTTCCATCCAGCTGTCTCAGATCAGTTTCTCTAGGCCATAACACAGCTTCCCTGGCTGACAGTTGGTGTTGTTTCATTGCATAACTCACTGTGTGGCCCAGCAGGAAGAGTGTATCATGACACATTAAAATGGATGTGTTACTGCTGCTCATGTAGGTGACCTACAGTTAACTGCAGTTAAACTCCAGTGCCAGGGTCTGCATCTCTGAGATCTCCTCCTCCCGTAATGAAGGAGACATCCACAGATGTGGCAGCTAAGTGTTAAAAAAAGAAAAAGAAAACTTAAACTATTTGTGGTGGTGTGGCAGGATCAAAGAAATCAGTGAGACGTGAAATCAGCTGGGACGTGAGCCTTTCTTGCTAAGCTTTATCACGTCCAAACAGCCTCAACACAGCCACAATCCTTTCAGCGAGACACAGTGTCTCCCTCAACGCCCATGGACCCGCTGTGCCAGCTGACCCCTGGTCCCACTCACCGCCAGGCCCATGCGCTCTCTCATAGGGATGCCAAACAAAGGCTTGGACTCGCCTGTGGCACACTACTCACAAATCTTAAACATGCATGCTTGATTTTTTTTATTGATCACAGACTAATGCATGGAAATGCACCCTGCTTCTCTGTCAGAGCGTCAGGTGTGCTACACTGCCAGCTACTTAATGGAAATTGTGTATCATTAGAATTCAGTTCTGCTTAAAGAGAAAGTATTCATATTTCAGGTGTTATGCTAGATGGAATGCATATTCAAGACATGTAGGTATACACATAACAGCAATAGACAGCAGTCATGCTCTCATTTAAATGTTCATAAAAATAATCTTAGCTGTTCCACCATCTGCCACAGATAATGATCTTTAAAGACAAGTGTACACTGTATAATTTTGCTGCAATTTTACCTCATGTATGATCTGCCAATCATTTTTCAGGATTTGAAATTACTCTGGACATTGTGTCCCTGAAGAGGGATGTCTTGGGTCAGTCAGAGTTGGGGGGGGGGGGGGGGGGCAGTCCAACCACATCCCCATAATAGTTTTTACAAGCTCCCAACCACTTAGGGCCATCTCAACAAATTTTTGAAATGTCATATATTCTTTTCATCTCCAGTGTTACATAATCCTACAGTGTGAGATATGCCATGAGGTGATATGTCTATGAGCAGTGTTAATAGCCAATGGGAACTGAGAACAAATTACAGCCTGACCAAAATAATCACCAATGGAAGAGAGGAACATGGCTCTTTCCAACAGCGGATGGCCCCAGTCCATTGAGAATGTCCTTGTTGAGCTGTGGAAGGAGCACGACTGTGACTTTTACTGACTCATACCATGACTGACCAAAGAAAGA
The DNA here is from genome assembly GCF_013368585.1 of Megalops cyprinoides. Taxonomy (NCBI): domain Eukaryota; kingdom Metazoa; phylum Chordata; class Actinopteri; order Elopiformes; family Megalopidae; genus Megalops; species Megalops cyprinoides. Next base: position 5,940,777 of record NC_050587.1, read on the forward strand.
CTGGAGCTGGCAAGAGATTACTCAGGAACTTCAGCTGCCTGATAACAGCATGTATTAACAGCTAATTTTGCCAACATCCAGCAGGGTTCGACAGTGGTACTCCACTCACAAGAGCCTCTTCCACCTGAATGCAGTCAATCTCAGTGAGTTATACTGTAGACCGTGAGGTGAATGTTTGTGTGCATCTGACAGATTATTAATATGTTTGTGAATATGTGGCCATAAAAATCATTTACATGGTAAGAACTGTATTAAGCAACCTTGCGTTAAATGAGAACCCCCCACATCCCCCACATTGTAACACCCGTTGTACATTACCCATGCCATTGGAAAACCCTAGAGTGTAAAATCGGGTATTATTCCAGCTTGTTCTCTTATTATAACAGTAAGCAGTTAAATAAAGGGTGTGGTGGATCTTCCTTCATGCATTCCCTTAGGGAATACCATATCTAATCAAAGCACTCACTCCTCATCTGTGCTGCAGTTTTATTATTTCCCAGTTTCTCCATCTAATGATATAGTTCATTTCAGCTCATAGGGGAAAGCTCATTTCAGCTCTTATGGGACAGCTCATTTCAGCTCTTAGGGGATGGTTCTTTTCAGCTCATGGTGTATAGTTCATTTCAGCACTTTTGGGATGGCTCATTTCAGCTCTTATGGGATGGTACTTTTCAGCTCCTGGTGTATAGTTCATTTCAGCTCTTTTGGGATGGCTCATTTCAGCTCATAGGGGACAGCTCATTTCAGCTCTTATGGGATGGTTCTTTTCAGCTCATAGGACCATATTCTCCCATTTGCGCATCAGTCCTTTTTTGCACGCCTCCATATACGCGCATTTCAGTTACGTGTATTCTCCCCTACACGCTCGATCACGCCCACAACGCTTAACTTCAGAATGAAGGCTGGCTCATGAAAGAGGCATAATTTATTTAAAATAGAAGTAGACTGAGTCACAACCTCGTTTATTTTGGCTGTCGGGAAAACGTGGAACGTGTACTTATGCATTTACCATGTGAATGTCATTGAAATCCGTTCAAACCATAAACCAGACTCTGATTTTGAAAATAAATGCAAAGGGAGAGCTATATTATGAATCGCCTCAAAGAAAAGCATTTGTTTCTATGTATGACATAAACCCAAAAATAAAGTCAATATACCAAACGACACATATGCTGGGCCTATGTGTAAAGACATGTTTGATGCGTGGAGATTCATTAATAAAAACACACTATTGAGTAAAAGGTGCAACAAAATGCATGTTCCAATGTCCACACTTTGCCACACTCATGCTAAGTAGCCTATTATTAAAAATTCATTATTAAAAATTCAGCCACTCTCTGAACCGACTCAGATGCAAGAACAGACAGAGCACTGGTGATTTTGATTAGGACCAGCAGGGAATGCAGGTGATTACTTTGGCTGGAAAGCTGTTCATCCAGGAGTCTGCACAGGTGGATGATGGATTCACAGTCGAGATGAAATCGCTGGATGCACTGTGTGTCACTGAGCCCCAGTATATTCAAACGAGGTTGGAATACCCGTGGCGAGCTCTTCTCCGTCTTTCCCACTCTCTCAGGAGCACAAGCAAATGCAGAGCAGGCATTTTGGTTTAGGACTGTTAAGGCATACTAGAAGATCAGTCCTATTTATACTCATCTTAATTGATATTTCTGCTTTATTCTAATTGAACTAATTATTTACCAGGCTTGTTCACAACACCATGTGATGTAAAACACACTTTTTTTCTGTTTTACAATGTGTTACAAGACAAAGGGTTACAAGAAATGTTATTGCAGTTTAAAAATAATGACACACAAATATTGTAAATTTTGAACTCTATTTGTACATGTATAATAATGTTAAAAGTAGGCATACTGCCGAGGAAATATTGTTTTTTGTAGTGGCGCTTGACTTACTACAGCCCTCAGAAGCGTGTAGCTGAAAACTGCGTAAGTCAAGGGTATCTATCATTACTTTCAGCCTGTTCTCCTTTTACCTTCTTGATTAACAATAAAACAAATAATTCACAGAATAATCGACATCAATCGCATAATTAGAATAAATGATTATGCTCGCAAAACACCACTTCCCCTGTTTTCAGCTCACCCGCTGCCACTGTTCCTGAGCAGAAAAATGTTGGTTAACTTCCCTATTAGCTTTGAAAAACACATAGCATATGTTTTCACTCTTTATCTTTGTAGCATGTGTTTCTATCCGCCGCATAGAAGCAGCGTAGTGTTGTTGCTGTGATATCAACATTTAATAGATACGAGTGCCGTTTTTTCCCCCAGAAGCATTTCACATGGCCTCAGAAAACTGGAGGTGTGCTCCTGCATCAGGTATGACTAAAGGGAAAACAATACGGGAAGCAACCTAGCGCCACACACTGGGGATAGCTGTTATTGTGCTAAAATAGGTATTTGATATATCGCAACGGCTGTATCACCCAGCCCTACTCCAAACAATGCAATTTCTTCTAGCTCACTCCTTGTATACAGTACAGTGTCTCACTCCGACCTAATTTCAGCAGGTTAACAGTTTGAAATATCTTAATCATTAAATTGCCATAATTGTAATAAGTGATTAGCATTACCAGGTAGTGTTGGTTAACTTGACTAACATTAACTATACTGCCTCTGCTCTACCACTGACATTAGCCACCTAGTTACACTTGTCATGCAATATTGAAGTAAATTTGACTTAATAGACCATTGCGAACATCGGATCGCGAGCAAACACTGGCTATTAGATAAACGAGAAGAACTACCTGCTGTGAGACAAACGATTCCTCACTTCAAAACGCAACGCATGCCATGGGTCTAAACTCGTTTAATTAATTAAGATTTTGTAGTAACTTACCCTGCTGTTGAGTCCCCTTCATCCATGGCTGCAACATGTTTCGTTTCAGGTGTTCTCTCATCACTGTGGTACTCCCATGCCACGCAAGATTGGTTTTACATAGTTTGCAGCTAACACACTTTTTAGTCGAATTTAATGTGAAGTGCTCCCATACTATAGATGATTTTGGTCGAACAGTTTTCTCTGCCTCCACCATGTTTCAAATGTTTTTTTTTCTTGAAGTGACGTAGCCAGCTGCAACACAACGTGCAACAATGTAGACCCAACAAATTGATAATGAAATTTGTTGCCAACTACTTTTATAATCGAATTTTATCGATTTCATTGATTTGTCGCTGCAGCCCTACAGTGCGCTTGATCAATGCATTGCACTTTGACCAGCTGATCATGAGTGCTACATCATTAAGGAGCAGAGAGCAAAATTGCTCCTGGCCAGCATAAGGCAAGATAAAATACAAACTGGATCCTTCTGGATGTGGCGAAAACTGCATCCTCCCTCTACCTCACATCTGTCATTGAGGCTACTCAAGGAACATCTTACCGAGTGCCAGGATATCACTCATTATTCTATACAAATACACAGTAATTTAGAAGCAGTCCAGAAGAAAGAAGACTATGATGGGTAGCATCTTACTGCACTTGGTGTTCTGCAGTGTTCTTGCTGTGCACAGTGTTCTTCCGGTGAAAGTCATACAACGCTGTACATTGCCAGTTCCTTCAGCAAAACATAAATGCACTGCACAAAGAAGGGCTAGAGTTCTTAGAACAAGCAGAGATGAATGGTACATTCATACATTGTCTGCCACTCAAGGTAAAGCTTTGATGCATGTTATATTGGAAATATCTTTATTTATAGAAATCCACTATCCTTAAGTGATTTTCATATGTTCGCTTTGTGATAGAATATTGTTGTGTTTTCATTTTGTTGGAGGAATTGTAAAATGATAAGGGGGGGGGGGTCTCAGGCCTGGGAAAAATGTAAAGCTGCTTTGTGACAACTTGTGTTGTAAAAAGCGCTATACAAATAAAATTGAATTGAACTGAACTGAATAATGTGTCAAGATAATATTAAAACTTGAGCATTAATAAACACTTAGAATTGACAAAACTTTGTCTGATTACACTTCAGACGTGTTCTAGTGCTGTCACTTTCCAATGGTCTTTATGCCTGTCCTCACTGTTCTCCCATTTCAGATAATGCCCTTAGACAGAGCAGGCAATGCAGAATGCATAGGACATGCCTCTACAGCATAATTATTCAGATGAACTTTGAGGGAGGCAGTGTAGTATAGTGGCTGAGGAGCCAGACTTGTAACCGAAAGATTGTCGGTTCGATTCCCCATAGGGGCACTGCTGCTGTACCCTTGGGCAAGGTACTTAACCCATAATTACCTCAGTAAATATCCAGCTGTAGAAATGAATAACATTGTAACAAAAAAAAACCTGTAACCTATGTAAGTCGATCTGGGTAAGAGTGTCTGGTAAATACCAATAATGTGATGTTGTAGATGGAAAGCCATTGCCATTTCCTAATTGTCTTGTGTAGTCTGTTGCTTTCCAGATTTCGTATTGTCTTCTTTTTTTAGTTATTGCTATTCATTTATAGGATTGTGAATGTACTAGCTTCATTGAAATGGATGAAAAACTTGTGGTGTCTGACACAAAGAAATACATGGGTGAATACATGGAAACTAACATGAGTATTTATGTTAATGCCAGTCAAAATACGATTGCATGCTGAGATGTTCTAACGTCATTGTTTGATTGTTATTGGCTACATGTAAAAGGTATGTAAGTGTGAAAGTGTTTGTGTCACGCCCTCTTTTTGTGTGGTACAGCGAGTTGAGCAGTTAAAGTTAAAATAAACCATCTAATTCTACCACTGTCAAGTTTCATTGAAAACATCCTTAAAAGAACCAGTTATGCTTGTGTATGTCGGACATAACAAAACTAAACATTAAACAAATCTGTGGTGAGCAGGGAAAGGGCATTACTGTATGGACACACCTTTATTTGTCCTGACCATATGGTAGACTATACTGTAAACAGCAGGCTGTAGACACAATATACCCTTGCATTCAATCAAAAGCACAAAGTCATCTTAAGAAATAAAATGCTATGTTCAATAACGTAATGCATGTTTTGGGATAGCCTCCTGCAGTTTGGGTTCATATGGAGAACACAGAATTTTGGTGGGTGGCTATAAATAAATTGCCCGTTCTTCATTCATTCATTAAAAATATCTGTGGAAAGAAACAAACAGTTTTTAGCTAAGAGGAGTTCCATGCTTTTCAGCATGCATAATCCTAAACTGTGAAGCAGGACACAGCACGCATGTTCTGATTTTCAGGAGAGCTACCTTTTAACCTTGTCCTTAAAAAAATGTTCAATCTATTTTACCTGCAAAGATGACCCTTGTGACATGAACTGAAGATGTAATTGAATTCTCCTGTTGTATCAATGCTCCCTTCAAAGAAATAAGCTTCCCTCTCAGAGGTGATGCTTTTGTGTCAGTTTGTGGCTGCCCAGAAGACACTGTTCACATCAAAGCCAGAATTCAGCTTGGGACATGTAGATTGCTGCTGCCATAGCTTTCTGTGTCTCTCAGGAAGGTTAGGGGAAAACTCTATAAAAATGTGATCAAAGCCCATGTTTTTTCCCTCACTGAGAGAGAGGGCCTTATTTTTACATTGTAAATTATGCTTTCACCCATACCTGCAATCCGAAGACAGTTACCCATGTCTGTAGCCACTTTGTCAAGGGAGGTGGGATCCAAACAGGAACCATAGGTTTATTTGCGTAAAAATATCTTCTAATGAGAAATATGAAAGACAATTACAGAGTCCTTTGGAGTATATAATTGTTGGAAATATTATTGCTGTCTTGAGGGGCAGAAATTAGCTTTTACTGTGAAATCTCCACAAGGGTTCTATTTAAGGCCTTGATCTCACGTCATCCCAGTTTCCAGCAGTGCAACTTTCAATTCTTTAAGAAACTGAGGTGTGTCAAACTAGTGAAATTAATTAATAAATTTAAAAATTTAAAAATGGAACTTTCATTCTGTTAATTCTAGCATTGCAGATAGATTTCCCCAGCCCATTAATAATCACAGTTTGCACAATACATCAAATATGGTTTGAAATTGAAATTGTGAAGTCTCTAAAATGAGGAATAAGAGATGATTAATGATCAATTTAGAACGTTGTTTTAAAAATTCCTTGTTTTCGGTGCTCCTGTAATGACTATTATTGACAATGTGTCAAACTGTAGTCAGTGATATTGTCGAATGATGATTTCAAACAATCTGCTGTTACTACACACAATGATTGAATGATGATTTTAAACAACCTGCTGTTACTACAGACAATACATTGTATTTTTAATTTATTTGAATTGAGAAATCTTAATGACTTTGTATGAAATTTGTTTTGATATATCATGTTTGATACCTGGAGTTCCAAACGTATATTCGGGAGCAGAATTCCCAGACCATCTCCAATGTCATTAATCAAACCTTGACAAACCAGTCCCACCCACAGCTATAAAAATAACACTTACCACTTCCTTTTCTCATCAGCTATTCACAGCATCCCTCCTTCATCCCATTTCACTCTTTCTTTTCCCTGTTTATCATGTCGATACAGGGGGTCAACAACCTCAGCCCACAACCAGGGGCCTCATTTATAAAAAAAAGTTGTGTAGAAACCATCCTACATTTGATCTAAGATCATTTCCAAAATGTGCGTACGTGTGTGCACACAAAAAAACGTGTGCACGCCACTCTCCCAGATGTGAAATCTATAAATCACAAATGATCTTGAAATTGTGCACAACTGAATGGTTTTAGATCTTTGCCTTGTAAATGCCCCCTAATTAATTCTATTAGCATATAAAGGAGCTCGAATCAGCTCGGCAAACGGTACCTGGTTATCAGCCATTCATCATCATGTGCAAACACGCCTGCCCGATCTGTAACAACTCGTTCCCTTCTTATTGCGTGGTTGGCGATATCTTTGAGAAGTGCTAATGCTGCCATTGCTGCCATTCTTCCTCTTGCCAACCACTGCATTATTGGGCATATTATAGATTGACTGAAATGTTTTACATGTGTGTAACCATAATATGTATATTAAATAAATTTCCTTCAAGGATGTGTCAGTTATGCTAATAGGGGGTAGTTTTAGAAAACCCATGTGTGTTTTTGTTTTGTTTTTCACAAGTAGCCTAGCTTATGTTGTTTCAATTTATTAATAACCTTATTGTACAAACCATTATGTATAGCCTAAGCAATGTCTTCAATCTGGCAATACAACTACAACAGCATCTACTACTACTACTGCTACTACTACTACTACTACTACTACTAATAATAATAGTAATACAGTAGTCCCCCGTTATCCGCGGGGGATATTTTCCATGACCCCCAGCGGATGCCTGAAACCGCGGATAGTACCGAACCCTATATATAGCCTACTATGTTTTTTCCTATACATAAGTGACTAATGGGCGGGTAGTGTATACAGCGTGGATACGCTGGACAAAGGGATGATTCATGTCCCAGACAGGACAGCGCAAGATTTCATCACAACTTCACCAAGTTGGAACCTGACGTCGAGCTAAGTACTTTTCCACGTCAAAGAACGTTTTTATAAATCTGAACTTTGGCGTGGATTTGAGCGTACGCACATTCTAAGATCAAATCTGCGTGTAAGAACGTTTTATAAATGAGGCCCCAGGTCTGATCCCTCCTTCGGACTCCAAGCTAAATAAAAGTACCACATCACGCACAACCTTCACACTTTGATTGTATGGAAATTCATATCTAGTGAATTAAATTTGTTGCGCTCCATAAATCTGATATACAGCACTACCCTTCCATCTCTGAAAACAGCATGTGGAATACTGAGAGGTGAAAAGTCCTTAAATGCTCTAACATTCTGACAGACATAGACACTGTTGCACAGAAGTCCAATAAATAAAGTCACCATAAAGGGAGGAAAAGAAGCTTTGCTTTCTCCCTGGTAATTGAATCCATTGCTTTGGAGCACAATGGAGTATTCTGGTAAATTTGCGGCACTAAGAAGTGAATGAAATCTTCACATTGTGCAGTCAAAACACTGTCCTCCCCTGCTTCTTTTATGATGCATTAAGCCTGTTTCAGCAGGCCTTTCTCACCCACTGTCTGTGGTTTCAGTAAATGAATCAGTTGTCTTTGTGTGTTTAGGTCCAAAAAAGGTTCAGTGCTGTTTTCTTCTGTTTGAAGGGCGTGAATTTAGTCCTTCGGGGACACAGTGTGACATGCTGCTGTTCCACATCAGTGAAAGTTGCGCACACGCAGCACTCTAATTGACTGCATGGATGCTCGTGGAGGATGAGTTTTCTCTGATTAACACCTTTGCATTGCTGGGGGATGGTGGGAGTGCTAATTAAAAGTTTGGAAAGCAGGAACTTTGTTCTCCGCCCGAAGCCAGGGGAGGGAGGAAACCGGATTGACCGTGTTAAATGGTCTTGGAGGACACCCCGGAATTAAGAACGAGCCAGGATTTATTGAGAGCTTGCCTTGCCATTACATTTATCTAATGTGAAAGTTATCTAATCAGAGCCACCATTACTAATCCTCTGCAGAGGAGGTGGATTTGCTCACAGACTTTGTAGGAAATAAATTCTGGGCAGGGGCCACTGCCCCTTACTTCCTCCATTTGTTTCCCAATACCTAGGCCTATGTGCTGACCTGTTATGAAAACATGTGACTATATAAATATAGGTATATACAGTATGTATATATGGGTATCCTAATTGCTGAAATCCTTGCTAACACGTTGTGTAGGAGGCACGCTTGGCGTAATGTAGACATGGGTTTTCTCTTTGGAGACCAGTGGGAGGAAAGTGCCCACTGTGTGTGAACAGAAATGGAACAGAACTTGTGCTGACAAGTTTGGCTAAATTTCTTGTAAATCACAACGGGTTGTTACAGTGAGGATAGCAATGATCCCTATCCCAATGATAGCCTCCGCTCCAGAGCAAAGGGTCAGGCTTGCCCAGCCATACTGAGGATTGCCTGGCCGATGTGGAGCTCAGCTAAGTGCAGAGAAAAGCTCATAATGCTCAAGGTCGTTTCTACAGCCTCAGGTCACCTGGCTGACCCACCCATTTAAATTTATTCATTTGGTAGACGCTTTTACCCACCCCTGCTTAGCCGCACGTGTATTGGATTCTTATGAATGAGCAATGGAGCTAGTTCAGGCAGGGCGGAATCGCTGCGGGTGTGCCCAGCAAGAACACAGACAACAATATCCAGAACTGATTTTAATCAGGTGGGGTGTGTATGGTTATTTAGGATCCACTCACACAAACAGTAGCAAGGAAAAGAAATAAGACGGTACGAAGAGAAACTAGCATCCCCGCTATATGCAATGTTTACTGCTAAAGTTGACGCAGTCTCTCTGGCACTCCTTCATTAGGGATTAGGCACATTCACGTGATAGGTGCATAGGTTCTAAGGACTGCTTATTGGTAGAACAATTGAAACTGAACTAATTCTACATGGGCTTCACAACAGCTGCCCCCTAATTTACACAGTAAATATGCACAATAAAGAAGTCCATGTGGTCAGGAACTGATGGTGGCATCGTCCACATCAGGAAGTGCTGGGAGGCGAATGAGTCGGGCTACTGGCCTGACATAAGTCTTATTTTTCACTTGTACCTCTGCCGTTCTGATGCGATTGTCCACACCAGGAAAGGTCTTGCTGACCTTGCCGACCTGCCAGAGGGCTCTTGGCAATTGTTGATCGACAATCATAACAACAGTCCCGATCTGGAGGTCTTCTGATCCGTCTTGCCATTTCTGTCAAACTTGGAGACCCGGTAAGTAGTGCTTAATGAAATGTTTCCAGAAATGGCAACCATGGCACCCTTCCCGCACATAGATGACCATGAGCTTTTATTGTAATACGTGCTACAGGCCTTACCATGGAGAGAAGCATGAACAAATCCTGGTAAATGTACCAGTATATTACAATCTCATAATGTCTACACAAAGCATTTTCTTGTGAAACTGAAGTTCAAAGTTTGTAATCTCATGCTTTGTTTTTATTGCAAAGATACCTGCAATATCAGTCCTTTAACACGTGTTAGTGTAGATATTTCAGAGTTAAAGGCATTTTAGTGAAGGGCAATTGATATCCTTCTTCACATGATTGTCATTTAAATATTATTAATATTTAATACAGACTTACTTGGTCACAATTAAACAGTTGTCGGCATTTACTTTCCATATGACCAAACTTTGTAGTCAAAGTAAAGAAGAAAATGAAATCATTTATCACATTATTTATGCTTTGAAAGCACAACTTTCTTTACCAAAATAAATGATAAAAAATCCTTCTATCTCTATAACATTTTTATTTCATGGAGAATAGTTTTTTTCTTTCATCCAGGTTGATTTTCAAGGTTATTCATAATTTATGAATGCTTCTTAATATCTTCAGATTCATATTATCTCCACGTTGAGGGGACATCGAACCTCTGGAGACCAATATTAAAAAACCAATCTGCAGGACTTCACAATGGAAGGGGTGAGGAAGAATCAATAATATACCTGAATTATTTATGCAGTTTGACCTTCTTAAATGGAACAATTTGATTTCTGACTGTTTTGCTGTGTCTTTTGAAGAGGTTAGAAGTTGTCACCAAGCCTTTGTGAATAATATTCCCTATCAGAAAGGTACAAATAAAGCTTGGTACAAATTGAGCTTTGTCTCAAAATTAAAGGTATGTCTGTATTTCATGAAAAAAAAAATCCAAATAGGATTACACACATTGTAAATGTACAAGTCCACAGATTCTTGGAAATAGTACAATACTTGAACACTCATTGTTACATAACACTTCCTAGGGATAAACTTATTTTAACTTACCATTCATTCATGACATTGGCAAAATCTTCTGGGAAAGGTGGGTTAGAATAACTGTTCCCTCAGACAAGTCTGACTAGGACATATTCAAAGAGTAATGAGTTGCAGAGCAGAGTGCCTGCATCCTGTGGGCTGGCACAGTAAAGACTCTTTTACATGTCATATGAAAGAAATGACCTCAATGATCTTCAGTTAACCCTATTGTTTTCAAGATCTTATGTTAAATTCTTAAAGATGATCTGAGTAGAGTGATTTAGCTATGGTAAAGCTAAGAATTGTGAAACAAGCTACTTCATCACACTCCAGGCTAATCATTCTGGTCAGGCCTTGGAGAGTGATAAAATGTTGGGACTGCATTGCTGTTGCATACAGTGATTACTGTACTGCCTATGAAGCCATATGACTAAGGTATTCATCTCCCACTTGAGTTGGGTGCAGATCTTGTGTGACCTTTCCTCCTGCATTCTCCTCTGTACACCTGTTCACAATGTGTCATTCTGTTAGCAGCAACAGCTTGTCTTGCACAGCATTTCTGTTTATATTCATATTTAGCTAGCTGCCATATCTTCAGCAGGTTAACACCAGCTGTTAAGAATTCTTCACTTTTTTTTAAATTTAGTTTTACTTTAGAGAGCAAATCCCAGAAATGCACAGGCATGTCAAAACACATTTATGTAAATGGTCCTACAATAACACTGTGATTTCTTCTGAGGGCATGCGATCAATGAACAGACCGTACCAGTGGTTAATTAAGATGTTCTTTTTTGTTTTCCCCTTTCTGAAGAATGTTTCACTGCTGAGACACGGGAAATTTGAAATAATTTGTTTTCATGTGGAGGCGTTGTTAAGGTTCTCCAGGAGGCTGTCACAAAACAATTGAAATAAGGGATGTGATTTTGTTCCAGAACAGATGAATCAATAGATGTATCTGAGTCTGTGTAGTGTGTGCATGCTTGTGTGACACAGTGCCCCACCAGAAGAAGCTGTGTATGCGCTTTGTGGCTTACATGCTGTACTTTATATCTGATGAACTGCAGTGCTGAGTCTAAGGTAAATAAAGAAGTGTTACTACAGATAATGGATGATGTCATTACTTAATTTCAGGTCCATTTGTCTGTGGGGAGGAGATGTGGAGGATACTGCTGTGGCTCGATGAGTTAACTGTAAGATCATTGAAACTGTTACGCCGGTGATCGGGACACACACGCGGACCACAGGATATTCCGGTTCCAGGCGTTTTATTGAAATGGACAGGCAGTTCGTAATTCCAGGGTTCGAAACACAGAGAAGCAGTCCAGGGGCAAATCCAGAATTGGGAGTCGGGGCGGACAGGGTCAGGAACCAGGCAGGTGAGTGGTAGCAATCAGGTCCGAACGGCAGGCAGATATCATAGTCGGGAAACAATCAGGAAAACTTAACACAGGGACAAGACAGGTGAAAAACACTAAAACGAACTACCAACAAGCCAGAGACACGCAGGGAAGATATAGGGCTGGGGTGACAAGGAGATGGGATGCAGGTGAGCAGGCAGGCAGGTGCAAGCAATGAGGAAATCAGGTGGGCGGGGACCAGGCGGGGAGCGGGGCGGGGCTGGAACACAAGGAAAACAAAAGCACAAGGACAGGGAAAAACAAAACACCGTGGCTTAAGGGGGCGGAGCCCTGACAGAAACACCTTTTTTTGCTCTGATATTTTGAGTCATTGTTGATGAAAGGGCAAGTAGGGGAAGGTTGAATTGTTGATGCCTCATTTGTGCCTCTGTATGTATGGATAAAGTTAGTTCTGAGGAACTAAGAAGTTTTCTTTAAGTTTTTATTGTTGAAAATAAATGAACAAAATTCCACAGTTTCAGACTGGAGTAGAACCAGATGGGGGGCTGGGCAGTGGGGTGAAGTTCTGTGGTATTATTTCATTAGCTGTGACTGAAATTCATGGGTTTTAACAGTGGAGCTGTGATGCAACCCAGGTGCCAAAGGGAAAGGAATCACAGAGAGAATGCAGGCTTTCTCAGCAATCAGCCAGGCTGGGGTGCTACACCCATTCTGGATCATGTGGTAGCAAATTGTAGCTGAAAGGAAACACAGCAAAGCAGGCAATTGGAAGAGGAAATGATTGACTCCTGCTATTGATAAGGAGCAGGAGTCATAACCAAAAGGTTGCTGGTTCGATTCCTTGCTGGGGCACTGCTGCTGTACCCTTGGGCGAGGTACTTAACCTACAGTTGCCTCAGTAACTATCCAGCGATATAAATGGATAACATGTAAAAATTGTAACCTATGGAAGTCTCTCTGGATAAGAGCATCTGCTAAATAACAGTAATGTAATAATGTAATGTAATCTATGGAAACATAATCTGTGGAGGCTGAACATGTAGTAGGACATCATCTGCATACAAGATTATCTTGTGAATGACTGTGTCTGTGTCTATGCTATCAATATTGTGATTTTGCTGTATAGCATAGGCAACAGGTTAAATGAACAGAGGTGGTGTGAGTGGGGAGAGTGGGCATCCTTGTCTTGTTATGCCAGAGTTGTATTGTTGCTGTGAAGAGTTTGTGTATTGCACCATTGGTGATTATAGAAGCTGTGAATAGAGAGTGGAGAGTTGATTAAATTACTTCCAAACCCATCATGTTTGAGAATTGTGAAGAGAAAGGACCGGATGACTCTTGCCAAATACATTCTCTGCATGCGATGGCACAAGTGAATGGGGCGATTTATTGTTTTGGGTGAGGATTTCTGATGTTATCCTGAGTGTACGTGCCTTTGATAAATGCAGTCTGATCTGCTCTGATTTGTTTTGATGCTTCAGATTCCAGTCCTGCCGCAGGGTTTTGGAGCTGATTTTAACTGCACAGAGGATGCTCCTGTACCAGAAGCACTCTTTCAACCTCATCCTTCTGTATTCACTAAAGGCCAATTCAGACTTAAGATGCAAGCTCGTGAACCTACTTAACCCGAGAGCCACATATGAGCTTAACTCATTCCCTGTTGATGTTCTTTTCCACATAGACACTTCTTGTTTGTCTTGCCATGAACACGAGGCTTGTCACTTTCAATATCTGGAAGATTTCCTCAGTAAATATAACATCGGCTCTGCAACAGCGGTGCAAAATCTGTCTATATGTTTGTATTACAGTTAATTCGGTCATGTACTTCAAAAAGAACTCCACTTATCTCTGTTCAATACCTTGGTTGTTGTAGGATGCAGAAACACTTTCTTATTTTGTTGTGTACCAGAAATGTGGGTTTTACATTGTTAGATGTCATTTAACAACTGAATTGTATACAGTGAAGGTGTAATGTCCTATTGATAGTTGCAATGTATTCCGATGCGAATCTCACTCGGCTCAGCTGACCATGCAAAAATTTGATGATTATTGAAAGGCTGTTTTTCTTCTTATCAGTACTATAACTGAAATGTGAGCATATGTATTATAACATCTTTTTGATTGCAATCACTTAAAATTTATGTACCTTTGTTGTGTATTGATTTTGTTTTTCAAATGTTTTGGCTGGGTTTCCTCCAGTTGATAAAGATTAAATGCACATTTTGCTTTGACTGCATTTTTAGCGCTCTTCTTGGAATGAAGGAGAGGTACATACATTTTCATGCTCTTCCAAAGCTGCATCTTCATTCTTTGTTGTGTAAGATGTAGTGCAGTTGCATTACATTTTTCACACTGGACGGCTGCCTTTCCTGTTTGCAAGAGGCGGGAGAGCATTCAGGGCTCCTGTGTAAAGACTGGTTTCCATTCTCTTTCTGTTATATGTCCCTCTACCCAAATTCATCCACATGCTAATTTACTATCTATTGTGGTGTTAAGTGTTTTCCAATAACTGTGAGGGCCTTTAAATGTACTGAGTTCTGAGAAAAAGGCATGAAATAACCTGTGTTTTATCTTCATTTGGGACAACAGAAATTGCTCATTTATGAATTTCGCCATGGATTATTACAAAACAATCCTCCTCTTCTGCTTCGAGAGAGGTGAGTGAGGGTAGTATTCTCTTACAAGTTTATATGACCCCACCCTTTATGGGAGAGGTTCATGCTGTACAATGTGGGGGAGGTGTTCTGTACCCATTTGGTTTTGAGTTACTGGTCTTTGTTAACTAGATGTGTTTCTTCAAGTAGGGGAACATGTGAAGTGGATATTATGTAAAATTTTCACTCAATTTAGATTTTTTTTTACTTATAAATTTCAAGAGACAATTAATGTGTCAGTCAGTCAGCCATATCGTTAAAGAAATTAATTGCAGTTTAAGGTATCAGGCACACTAGGTTTTAGGTAAATACAATAGATATTCAGGGATATCCGCAGCACTAGTTGGTCGCTTTTCCTGCAGGGTTTTTGGAACAGGCATAGATAACCACTAAGACTTTAGTCAAGGGATGAATTCAGAACAGCACAAATTCTTCCACGTACTGGCAGATTTATGGAAGCAAACCTTTTATGACGGGTTACGCTTATGTGATTAAGCAGGTTTTGTGGAGATACAGGGGTATTAAGGGTTTAATTCCTGTATCACTGAATCATGAGAGCCAGCTGGCTTTCAGGAGGCAAGAGGGAGACAAGAAAAAAATTGTTGTGTGTCACAGTTGTTTCCGTTAAGGTGCAAGGTATAATTTTTGTATTTTTGGTTTGTTTAAAACATTTACAGATAATAAATATGTATCTGCCCTCTTTATTACAACATCATGCAATTGCACTTCTTAATATTTGGTTGGCTGTCTCTAAACATCATGCAGATGGTTAGGAATTGCATTCTGGACTGATTTGTTTTAGTGGGCATGTGCACATATTTGCCAAAACATGAATTATTGCCAAAGTTAAGCCTTTTTAGGGTCTGCTTACAGCCATTGCGTGCTCCTGGATCCTGTTGTGTTATAGGAGTCAGTGGGTATCTGGGATAGGATACACACAGTGATCAATGATTTCAGTACAGTGAGAAAGTAGCTGTTGATTGTATAGACAGGTGAAGCTAATCTTAATTCTAAAACTAATTCTAAAAATTCAAATTGATAAACAGCATGACCAGCTTTAAGTTTGCAATTGTTCCTAAATTGCTTGTTGTCTTAATTGCACTTTTTCAAACTTTTTGTCTACAATGCCCATCTTTTTAGCACATATTCAGCTTACTATATTTTTCACCCTAATTAAGATCTGAACATTTTTACACATGGCAATCTCCATATAGAGAGCACAAGACAGAGGAAGTGCCCAGAGGAAACAAATGCTCCATCATCCTCTATGTAGAATAATGCCAGTAATCCCAAAATGAGCCTTTATGGTTCCTCTTCTGTCATTGTTAGTAATATAAAAATAAAAAACAAAACTATTGCTCAGTGCTTACAGTGTGCTTAAATGTCTTTATCAATTACCGCAAGCCACCTTGCCTGTCAAGTACTGCTTAGCTGCATATTTTTCCCAAAGCACAGAAAGCAATATTTAAATTAATTGGCATTAAAGGATACCAACAGTTGTAGAAGTGCCAAAGCCCAATAATAATTAAATCCTGTTATTTAGTAATATGCAGTTTGATTTTTTTTACAGTGCCCACAATAATTCTTTCATAATATACATTCCATGCTTTTTCACCAAGGAACTGAATTCTTGTAATTACACCAGTGATGTGGTACGATTGACAGTAGATGCAGTAGACAGTGCTTAGTGTCAGCACTGCCATTTAGAGTTCTCTCTAGTCCATTTACTGACTGAAAGTACCCCTGCACATATACAATTTTCTGCTATTTTTCAGCTGTAGGCAGCGTGAACTCATGATGCAGGTGCACAGCACTTATCATTGGCATACATTTGTGTGATATACATGTAAGTGTTTTTAAATTAGACTTAAAGTCTTAACTAGAATGGTACATTGAAATGATACCATGAAATCTGAAGATCACAGGGAGTTAAATGGAGGGATCTTGATTTAGATTTGATGAACAGAATAGTTATTGGAGCAAAGTGTTTGTTGACAGATAACAAGGAAAGAAAATTCTCTTTAAATAGTCGTGGGCTCTGTTAAACACAGCCAATGAGTGAATTGTCATCTGGGCCTTTGAGCAGTGATGCATATTCTGTAAACAACAGATTTTTTTCTACTCTATGGCTTCACTGAGAGAGAAAAGCTCCCCAGAGGTTTCTGCTACTGAAAGGTCAACTCCGATTGGCATGTTGTGTTAAAGAATACCTCCAAAGAGGATGTGCTTGCTGAAGGTTTGAAAAGATAAAAGCCATGTACAAAACATCAGATTTAAATGAATCTGAAGTGATACATCTGAAAGGGGCACAGAGTCAGGCACAGACACAGGGGGTATAAATGACCTTCAAATAATCTTATTCACAACATGAATGAATAAAAACAGAGAGAAGTCCTTAGGAGGATTTAGGTCTAGCGGTTGAGATGGTTAGTTCAGAACATGATTCTTTATTGCATTTTACTCTTTTTTGATTTGGTTTTTTACTCTTTTTTGATTTGGTTTTGATTACTTAAGATCATTGACATGCTGGAATATACTGTAACGTGCCGGTCCTTTGTGGAAGGTAGTGGTGTTACCCTTGAAGCACTTGAACAAAACATGAAGGACGTCTCGTCGGAGCTCCGTATTGAGGCTTGTATTGTTTTGGCGAAATGATGCCACCAGTGACGCTCGAAGCCTTATTTAACCGCTGCTTCAAGAAAAGTTTGTCAATTTTGGTGCAACGTTTCGACTATTCCTCTCGAATGCATGGGTTGTTGTCAGTGTTTGAGGTAGTTGGAGATTTTGAGTTGCAATTTTGTGATAATAGTATATTGATGGAGTATATTGAGATGGAGCCAGCAAGTGTAAACAACTCTGATTTGATTTCTCCAGCTAGGATTTCAATGAAATATAACATAAGCCTAATTATCAGGCTATGTTGTTATTTCGTGTTGTCACGGATAATTTTGCAACATGTTTTCCATTCTGTCCACTTTAAAAAGCCTTCAATGTCAGAATGGCTTACACTACCCAGATAAACACTCACTGATCAGCTGAGTTATATTATATTATATTATATTATATAGGCTATAGGCAGGCATTGCCAAAGTCCTTGCATTACTATGAAAAGACTAATACCTAGATCATATGTAAACAGTTTCAATTTCATTACAAAATAACACTGACCATAAATACTTAAAAAGAACAATTTCTTTACTTGACATGACTTTCATGTGTAGGCAAGCGCACATATTGGTGCTGTCACCGTGCCGAGAATTTTTCTCTTATCGTATTTCCATTGACCTGCAGGTATCCCTAGAGTGCATTCAAAGCCTCAAGAAATGAACCACTTTTTGACACATCTGGCTGGAAAGCTTCAAGGCTTCATGAAGCTTCATCTCACCATCACTAGTGGAAAGATGATGCTGCACAGAGCTACATTTAGCTAGCCAGCCATTTATTAGGCAACCACAGAGAATGTACTCATACAGACAAACATGGATGGAAAAGGAGGGGACTACACACAAGTAGTCCGTAGACACAGTCACGGTGGGTATCTATTTACAACGAAAAGAGCACTGCCACAGGACATGCTGGGCAACACTCCGGCCACTACCCCCAGCACACCACAATACATTTTCACCCATATTCTTCAGCTAAGGGTGTACTTGGCTGAGGGAACCGGGTTTTTGGCCAAAATGTCTTGTTAAGAGTGGGTTTTGAAGTTGATTTTCAAAACCCAGGCTTAACAAGGGCCCTACAAGATGCAAAACAAGGACACAACATACAAGTTGCCCCGTTTTGTGGCCTGCCTTCAGAAGAGGCTTTCTCTTAGCAACCTGGCTATGAAAGCATCCTCTACATCCCATGCAGCTCTGAATTGTTAGTTTGGACACACCGTGACCTAGAAAAGTGTGTTTGTCTGGGAGACATCCAACTGTTGCCTATGGATTTACAGTTGCCGCTGTGAGGTGTGAGACAAGTGGTCCAAGAGACAAGACAGACATGCATCCTCTTTCCAGCAGCTTTATATTTCTTACTAATGGACACTACAGTGGAAAGTAATACATTCAGCTTTTGTGAGTGTCTTTATGGTCATTTAACAACTTTTGAACTTTTTTCAATGACCGTTTACCTGCAGTCTTCAGAGGTCTTTGACTTGATAATGCATGCTACTGATGAATCTCTTCTGTGATTTACCTCCTCCTATACTGCATGGAGACTGGAGGCCTTGAATGCCTCTGTATATTTCCAGAAGCTTCTATTGAAATTACAATAACAAGAATGTTGGTTTATATTTGCTTTGTCAGATTTTGTTTTAAGGATTATTGAAAGAAGTGAATATATTTGACCATCATGCTTTCTACTTTAAACTTGATATAGACAATGTGAATTTGGTCTGTGCAATTCTATTAAGGTTACAGTATATAACCCTTAGTCTTTAGTATATAGTCTTTAGTCTAGAGGGTAGTGGGTATGATGGAACATGGAGGCACTGCACCAGTTATTGTACCACTATGTAAGAGGCTGTTCCATGTTCAGATGTGATCAGTTGTGCCCTGCATGCACTGTCTGTCATGGAAATTTATTAGATGCACTTTGTACATGTCCTTTGTGATTCACTCTGGATAAGAGCATTTGCCAAATAACAACATGTACATGTTCTTTTCTCTAATATTTGACATTGAAGTCTGGGGTATTGTGTAATATTTTACAACAATATTCCTCATTAGCTATGGTTACTTTGCAGCTCAGTGGCTGTTAAGATTTCTTTTGATCGTTTGAAAAGGTAACCATAGTTACCTTTCAGGTCTTTCAAACAGAGAAAAAAGACCTGAAAATGTCACTTGCATAGAGGACCTGTTTTAAGAATAGAGCATCTGAAGAATTAAGTCGATTTTCAGAAATATTCTCAAATTGCTTTCACTGTTGCTTAAGCACTACATGGCTGCTTTAGCCAGAGTGGCAATTAGACAAGTATGATGTGAGAATTTTTTAACCTGTATTAGTGTTATGCCTGGTAGAAGTAATAAAAATAGAATAGAACTTGAGCAGGAACCAGTACTTGGATTGTATATTCAGAGAGCACACCCTCTTGCCACATGCTGGAAACCAGGTTTCATCAAATTTCACATTTATGGGACCACATACATTGGAGTAGAGACCTGAACAGCAATTAACTTTTGAGTTTGTGGGTCATCTCTTTTTGAACAAAGAGAGTTCAATAAGTTCAAAGGTTGCTTTTGTTCTGTCAAACCAGTGACCAAACAAGTGTTATAAGCAAATCAAAACTGTCCTATATTTTAGATTCTTCAAAGTAGCCAAAAAATATTTTTAAAAGTTTTATTTATTATTTTTTTAAATATTTACATTTTTTTAGAAAGAAATTCTTACATAGGCATCAACTTCACTATTCATATTTGTCTAAGAAACAAATTTCAAGCATTTAAGCATAAGTCTTTAGATCAAAATGTCTGAATGCATGTTTCCCATTATCTTAATCAGGTGTGTCCAAACTTTTGACTGGTACTGTATTTGTCTTCAGTGTGCACAAAACTATATACATGAATGCTGTATTGCTGCACTGCAAACAAACCCGAAATATAAGAAACAGTTAATTCAGTATTAGTCAAGAGCATTGTGGTTGTGATATACACTCAGTGACCACTTTATTAGGTACACCTGTACACCTGCCAATTGATGCAAATATCTAATCAGCCAATCATCTGGCAACAATTCAATGCATAAAATCACGAACACATAGTCAAGAGGTTCAGCTGCTGTTCAGACCAAACATCAGAATGGATAGGAAATCTGATTTAAGTGACTTTGACCATGGGATGATTGTTGGTGAAAGGCGGGGTGGTTTGAGTATCTCAGAAACTGCTGTTCTCCTGGGATTTTCACGCACAACAGTCTCTAGAGTGTATAGAGAATGGTGCCAGAAACAAAAAACATCCAGCAAGCGGCCAGCTGCGGGCGAAAACACCTTGCTAATGACAGAGGTCAGAAGAGAATGGCCAGACTGGTCCACGCTGACAGGAAGGCGACAGTAACCCAAATAACTACATGTTACAACAGTGCTATGCAGAAAAACATTTCTGAACATACAACACGTCGAACATTGAGGTGGATGGGCTACAGCAGCAGAAGACCCCTCCGAGTACCACTCCTGTCAGCTAAGAACAGGAAACTGATTCTACAGTGGGCACAGGCTCACCAAAACTGGATGGCAGACGATTGGAAAAACATTGCCTGGTCTGACGAATCTTGATTTCTGTTGCGACATGCAGATGGTAGGGTTAGAATTTGTCGTAAACAACATGAATCCATGGATCCTTCCTGCCTTGTGTCAACGGTTCAGGCTGGAGGTGGTGGTGTGATGGTGTGGGGAACATTTTCTTGGCACACATTAGGCACCTTAATACCAATTGAGCATTGTTTAAATGCCACAGCCTACCTGAGTATTGTTGCTGACCATGTGCATCCCTTTATGACCACAATCTACCCATCTTCTAATGGCTACTTCCAGCAGGGTAACCTGCCATGCCACAAAGCACACGTCATCTCAAACTGGTTCCAGGAACATGACAATGAGTTACTCCAATGGCATTCACAGTCACCAGATCTCAATCCAATAGAGCCCCTTTGGGATGTGGTGGAATGGGACATTCGTAGCATGAATGTGCAGCCTACAAATCTGCAGCAACTGCGTGATGCTATCATGTCAGCATGGAACATAATCTCTAAGGAATGTTTCCAGCACCTTGTTGAATCCATGCCACAAAGAATTCAGGCCGTTCTTGAGGCAAAGGGGGGTCCTGCCCAGTATTAGAGAGATGTATCTAATAAAGCGGTCCCTACATGTAATTAGGAATACAAAAATAGCTGTTAATATTTTCTTAGACAAAACAAAAGACAAATCTTGTACTATATTTTGTTCAATGTGATCTAAAACATGGTCAACAATAAAGGCCTTTGTAAGCCCAGCTTATTGAAAATACCACTGTTTTGTTCACACATCTTTTCAAGTGAGCCACGGTATCCTGTTACAATTAACATTTAGAAATGCCTTAAAAAATGTTTGCCACTTGACCATACTTTGACACTTGACCTGTTTTCAGTTCTAACTGTGAATTACACAAATGTGACAAAAACACTAGAACAACCAATTCATTGTGTCATAGTAATTGTATTGATTCAGATTCTTCATGAACATTACTTTGACAGTAAGACATGTTGTGATTTATTGAGTCAAACAACAGTAAAATAAATTTTAGTTCCCAAAATGTATTTTTCTGTGAAAATTAAAAACCATATGTCTGTGTTTGACCTGTGTATGGTACATATATTAACAGCATGAAACACAGATAAAAATCAGCCAGCTTACTTCAAAATAATACTGAGATTTGGCACATAAATTATTTACAGGATAGATTATAAATATCTAATGTTTGTCAAAAAAGCAGTTTAGAACCAGTAATAAAAACAGCCATACCCTGAAATTCTATATAACTAGAACTGTTTCTTTAAGAGCACCATGGTACTAGCTCTTCACTTCAGCTGATTTACAAACCTTTGCCAACTCACTTAATTCTCACTCAGAGATGAGTACGGCAAGTGGCATTTCCAAACATCTACGAAAGGAGTCTGCATCGGCGGAAGTGAACCGGCACTTTTCCCAGCGTTATGAGGCTCTAGATGCAGGGGTCTGCTGCTCCTCTGCCTCCCATGAGTTCTGTGTGGTGAGGGACCTGACTTCATGTCTCCGCTGTGGAGGATGCAGCAGACCGTGGCCTCTCCCCGAGTCGCTCTGGCCTCAGCAGAGCTGCGTCTGCAGGCGTTGGGGCTGTCATGTTGCTGTGCTTTGGGAATGGTCCATCTTGGGCCGCGACCATGGGAGAATATAATGGGCCTCCATTGCCATTGGTCACAGTGCTCTTGTGTGTGTTCCTCTCCAGCGGGGTCACTCTCTGGGGGCTAAGAGCAGCAGTATGGTCGGGGATTTGGGTTTGTGGTCTTCTGGAGGCACCACTGCAGCCAATGGGAGAAGAGGTGCTGTCTGATGGTCCGGAAGCATGGGCTGACCTGAAGCTCAACTCCTCCTCGACCGCTGCTGCAGAGGACAGGGCAGGGAGAGGCCGGCCACGCTTGCTGCAGGACACACAGCAGAGCCTGTTGTAGCCCGGAATGGAGCAGTATCGAACTAAAACCTCCATCTGGCAGAATATCGACTTATCCTTGACACAGGCTTCACCTGTGGGAAGCAAAATTTTGAGATGAAAATCAATCAGAAGCATGAACAGATAAAGCATCTGTCTCGTGCTCTGAAACATCTCGGCCAGTACCACCCTCCCCCCTGCCAATCTGCTGTCCGCCTACACAGTTCAGTGTCTTCTGCTTTCAGTCTACCTCACTGCTGAAATTCCATGGACAGTAGGTCTATAGTATGTTTTTACAAAACCCCTGTCCTCCTTAGTTTGTTCCTGCATGACATGCAGCACTGTGCCATGCAGCATTCATGTCTTCCTCAGATATGTTGCTTTTTTATCCATTTATTAATCTTAGTTTTAGTTCACTACTTATTCCCTGAGTGTATATTTGACATACACTCAAATGCACACTCAAGCAGTAAGCAGTGAAATGAGGACATTGAATCTGCTAAGCAAAATCAGACCTCTGGGAAAACAGGTACTGTAAACATTATTAAGAGCACTCTCCCTCTCTCCGTTGGCACTAAAACTCCTTGTGATGGACGTGTATTTCAGATGTGGCACAGACCTACCTAAGTGGCAGGGGGGGTGGTGAAGATAAATTGTGCTACAGGACCCCAGGTCCCACATGGAATGTTCAATTAATAACAACAGAAATAATGACTGTACTCCCTAGCTGCCATTAAGATTATGTGCCATGTCATTGCCTCCCATTAAGATTATGTGCTATTTGTTTGCCTTATCACGCCTGGGAGACCAGCTTTTACTGGTGAAGAGCTCCTGGTCCACAGAGATATTGTCTTATGCTTCCTGAGTGTTGCCATAATGTATGTGTGTATGTATGTTGGTATATTTGTATGTACAGACAGGTGACAAATTAAAGGAAAAACCAACATAAAGTGTTTTAGTAAGGTGTTGGGCCACCACGAGCCGCCAGAACACCGCCTTGGCATAGATTCTACAAGTCTCTGAAACTCTACTGGAGGAATGGAACACCATTCTTCCAAAATATATTCCCTCATTTGGTGTTTTGATGATGGTGGTAGGTGATCGGTCCAGAATCTCCCATAACACGTCGGTCCAGAATCTCCCATAGGTGTTCAATTGGGTTGAGATCTGGTGACTGCGAAGGCTACAGCATATGATTCATATCATTTTCATACTCATCAAACCATTCAGTGACCCCTTGTGCCCTATGGATGGGGGCATTGTCATCCTGGAAGAGACCACTCCCATCAGGATAGAAATGTTTCATCATAGGATAAAGGTGATCACTCAGAACAACTTTGTATTGATTTGCAGTGACCATCCCCTCTAAGGGGACAAAAGGGCCCAAACCATGCCAATAAACTGCCCTTCACAGTATTACAGAGCCATATGTATGTATGCATGTACAGTACCAGGCAAAAGCTTGGACACAATTAACTTTTATTTTTACTAATAAAAATAAAATTTTAATTAAAAATAAAAATATTTTTATTAAGATTAAGATTGTTACTATTTTCTACATTTGAGAATAATAGTAAAGACATCAAAACTATGAAATAACAAAAATGGAATTAAGCTGTGACCAAAAAACTGTTATAAACAAATCAAAACTCTCTACAAAGTATTCTACAAAGTAGCCAAAAATATTTTTTTGAATTAATTTTTTTGAAAACAAATTCATAAATAGGCATCAACTTCACTATTTATAATTGTGCAAGAAACAAATTTCAAGCATTTAAGCAAAAGTCTTGCATGTTTCCCATTATCTTAATCAGGTGTGTCCAAACCTTTGACTCATACTATATGTATGTGCATATGTATTTATGTTCGTATGTATGAATGCATGTTATGACAAGTAATTATCAGTGCTGTACCACAATTCAACAAACAATTTGTGCTTTTTGGCAGTACTAAAATGTCCTCAAACATACAAGGATCACTTTTTTTCTGGCCATTAAGGCTTAGCTAGATGAAAGCAGCTTTCACGAGTCTACATATCTATACCACTAATATTCAAAGCTAATGGATGTGTAATGAAACAGACTGGGATCCAATTGCGGTCACGGGTTTTGCAGGATGGAGAGCACTTACACTTAACTAATGGGTAACATGCTTTTATGCCCTCTTTCAGTTTTCAGAAAGCAAGTACCTCAAAAAACAAAAAGTAGAAAGGGTCCAATTCACACAGCTAGAGGTAGAATCTAATGTAAATGTCAACCTGTTTTTTTTTTCAGTTGATATTTATATCAATGCTCTATGGTAATATAATATTTCAGGGAGAACTGAGGTCTCTGTTAACCTGCGCTGAACCCTTCTGTCACAGAACGAGCCGATGCAGGCAGTCAGAGGGAAACAGTACGTCTGCTCAGTGATGGTGACAGGCTGCACTTACTGCCACAGGGGCCGAGCACGCATGGCCTCGTAGCCTGGGGTCTCTCCCCGTAACACTGGTCTCTGATGCGGCACGTCACCAGCCGGCGCTGAACCCCCTCCCCGCAAGACACGGAGCACTGTGGGACACAGCAAAACGCACAGTCTCAGTGACCTTCCCACGCTCCCTGCACATATATTATTAAACAACTTCATTTTCCGCCTGTGGCACTTTTCCCATCTCATTTACAAAGGAAGGAGCAGCGTCTAAACTGCAATATTATTTCAAATGAAAATAATTTCAAATAAAAAAAAAAAATCATATTCTGAAGAATCCTGAAAATACCTTTTTGGAGCAGCAAAGGGAGGGAAATTGTTCGATTTTTGACACACAAAACACTGTATAATAACAGTCCTGCATTTTCTTATTTTGTAATAAATGTTTTTTTTTTGTAATGAGGTTATTATTTTTGCCCTTGAACTTGGTTATGTCATCAATTATTTGTTTTGTGCAGCACACATATGTGATTTAACTATCATGCTACTAATGCTACTATAACTAGCACGCTACTGATGCTACTGTAACTATCACGCTACTGACGCTACTGCTACTATCAAGCTAGTGACATTACTGTAACTGTAACACTCCTGATGCTACTGCAACTATCACACTAGGCTACTTTTTGAGCAGAGCAGAAGCTGGCACCCAGCCTTATGCAGTAAGGAGCTTGTGTTATACCTGTGACCAAGGCCCAGTGACCCACTGAGCAGGGCAGGGTATCCTATTACAGGGCCTCTGGCTCTCTGGCTTTTCTCTGCTGCAGTAGGTGCTGTGAACAGAGCGGCTGGTGCCGCCGTGGAGGTGTTGGACGCAGCGAACCGTGCGGACCTGATATCCCCAACCTCCACAGGACTTTGTGCAGTGCTCCCACTCATCTGCCATCCACCTTCAGATAGAAAAACAGCCAGTTACACCAAACACACTGAGCCTGGGGAAAACACCAAAATACTACGCTACAGGGAGATGAAATGATCCTCAAAGCCCCCCAAATCTCAGCGTGCAACGTCAATTTAACCTCATGCCTAAGCACTTACCACAGAGAGCAAGCATCAGCATGACCTGTGTCCCAAAATCACTCCTCTGCCCTTTGATCATCACAGCCAGCCCATCCTCCATCATCTCATCCTCACCCCAATCATCCTCACCACGTACTCCATCATTTCTCTTGAGACATCCCAACCTCTATCATACATCCTCCAACATCTCTATCATCCTTACCTCTGCCATCTCAACATCCATCATCCAACATGAAATCCTCTACTCCAACAGAATTTAGACATCCATAATTTGTAAAAATAAACACAAATGTATTCTAAACAGTAAAGCAATTTTGCATAATGTGCTGAAATGAAGGGGAGATATGAACTTACAGAAGCTATCACAGTCTGACTACATAATGTTATCAAACTTTGTTGACAGTTTATGGACAGAGAGAGAGAGAGAGAGAGAGAGAGAAGGAGAGAGAGAGCTAAGGGTGACTGCTGATACATGCTAGGTACTGGAAAAATGACTGCTCTTAGCAGCACTGGCTACTGCATCAGCTGTGTTATAAACACTGATATCTTTTTTCATTATGAATACTGTAACAATTTATGTACATAGCATTATTGTCAACCAGTGTCACATCAGCGTTGAGCTGACACGTCCTAAAGATAATTTTATGGACTTCCCTCATACCACCAAAAAACAGATTCTTCTTGGAGAAGGCTCGGACAACTTAACCTTTAATATGATACAATGTTCTCAGCTAGGACTGATTACAGATAAAGCACAGCACTCGCTTTTCTATGTGGACACAATTTCCCATCAAATCAAAAATTAATATCAGGAATATCTAAATGTGCTACACTCTGTTTGGGAAAACATCCTTGGAGATGCAGACCGTTATCCAACATTCACTGTTTCAGCAGACCTCAGGCTGTTTTTAATAATGTATAGCCAAATGCCCAAAAACTTGCTTTCCCAAAGAAAATGACATGAGGTAAAATGTACATTTTATAGGGAAAAACTGGCCATAGAAATAAAAATAACAATGCAATTAAGGCTTATCGGTTTGTGTCAATACTGAATAAAAAATAAATGAGGAACAAACTGTGTTAAAAAAATCTTAAAAAGTGTGCACATATATGCATGTCTAGTTGCATAAGGAACTAACTGACAGTATTCTAATACTGTAAAAATGCCATTTTTTTCTGTACGTATTAATGACATTTTACCTCTTGGTCTTTAAGTTGTCTTATGCTGTCTGGTTACTTCTCCTGAAGAACAAATCCTGTCAGAAGTGAAAATTACGTGTGAAGCTGAGGACGGAACAGCCTCTTCGCATCTGTGCATTTGTTTACAGAGCTCTGCACTCTTCTCAAAAATGCCAGAACAAATGGCATTCAGAAAACTGCATACAGTATCAAAATTAATAAATACTTATAGCCCACACAGCATAGATATTCTATCAAGTTTGAGAAATAACAGGACATGAAATACACAATTGTTTTGTCAGTGTGTTGCTTATCCTCATAAGCGTTACGTTTTGTTTATCATAAATCATTTACCCATCCTGATTTTTTAAGGATTCAGACATTATCACTCTGACTATTCAAATTGTGAAGCCAAATTAAATTAGCAAGTATAAAATTCACATGTGTTTGTGGTTTACAAGATCTCATTTTATTAAGAATTCACTTTAATCTAGTCGAGGACAATTTCATCTTGTGAGGCGCCATCATCCATTAATGAGGTAGACAATTAGGTTACAAACAGAGTGTAATTACTTTGGGTTTGTTCTTTCTTCATTTTGGCAAAATAAGAAGGTCTTATTCACACCCTAAATCTATCCTTCTACAAAATTAATAGTTTTACGTCTATGACTTAATTCACTTTTCCTTGAGCATATATATTTTATATCATGGCTTAGACACTCAATTCTCATTCACTGTTGATGTACATACTTGAAATACAGCATGACCCATCCTTATATCTCTCATTTAACCTCCATGTTAATAGGCAATACCTTCTAGCTTCTCAAAGATCAACATTTTATTTATTCGATTTTTAATTATTAATGGACATTTTACTGCACCCTTAGCGCTGTTGGTGGCACAGTGTCAAAGGCAGTGATACAAATGAATCAGTGGAACCAGCTAGGTAATCAGTTTGGGAAGCTTGCTCTCTACATTCAGTTCTCACTTGCTTCATTCAGTAGCCAGGTCTTTGTTGTGAGGGGTGAATGGCTATACTGGGATGGAAAGCAGACCGTGCTGTTCTGTCAGAACCAATAACATGCATTCTGAATATTCCTCTTTACATCATCAAGTAGGCAGGGCTGCCCCCTTAGCCCCCTACTGTTTGCAGTTGTAATTCAACCCCTCGCTATTGTATTACGTCCATATCCTCAGGTGTCAGGAGTTCTCAGAAATAACAGAGCGCAGCATGTCTCACTATACGCAGATGATTTTCTCCTCTAAATATCCAGTGTCTCCATCCCAGTTATCTCAACCATTCTGGAAAGATTTGGTGCCATTTCAGGATATAACTAAACCTTACCAAGAATGAGCTGTTTGCCTTAAATCCTACAACTTGAGAGTATGCCTTAAATACCCTCCCTTTTAAAATCAACCTAAACAATTTTAAATGTCAAAAGGGGTTCAAATAACAGACAAATCTGAAAATCTTTTTAAACAGAACTTCACTCTTTTGTTTGATACAATGAAACAAGACTGCAGCAACCAAAATCACTTGGAGACATGGCCCTTCCAAATTTTCAGTTCTATTACCGGCAATCCAGCCTCTGTGCAATGCAATACTGGGTATCCTTTATTGACCAAAAACCACCCCTGAATGGTTATTAATTAATTTATTTATTAATTACTATTAGAGTGATCCTCATGTTTGCCGAGTTACAGCCTGTTACACCAGGAATAATAAAGTCAGATTTGGAAACAACTTAGGTGACACTTTGGATTTTAGAGTATACCTATTTCTATCTCACTGGCTAAAAATCCACCACCCCCCCCCCCCCCCCCACCATGTTAGATAGAACATTAAGGAATCTTTATATTGATGGTGTTATTATTAGTCAAAATATTAGTCAATTGGTCAAAACATTCTCACTCCCTAAGAATCACTTTTACAGGTACATCCAGGTACACAGTTTTGTCCAGGCTATCACTTTTCCTGTCCCTTGCCCTAGACCAGGGGTGTCCAAACCTCTCCTGGAGGGCCACTTGTCCTGCATGTTTTAGATCTCTCCCTGCTCCAACACAGCTGATTCAAATGATCAATTCGTTACGAACTCCTGAAGCTGCTGAATAACAAACTGATCATTTGAATCAGCTCTGTCTGGACACCCCTGCCCTAGACACTCGCTTTAACATCTTTCTAAAGCTCTTGCCCCTCGTTAAGAAAATGATGACCCAGCTTTATAACCACATCCTTTCATTTTGAAATAGCCCACTGACCACTATAAGAATGCAATGGGAAGAGGATTTGGGAGAGGTAATTACAGACAAAAACTGGGAAAAGCTCTTGCTCTGTGTGCATTCTTCCTCTATTTGTGCAAATCACGGGACAATTCAAAGTAAATTGATTCACCATACTTACTGGACCAAGGTTAAACTGTCAAAAATCTACACAGGTATAGATCCAACATGTGACAGGTGGGTCCAAGCTCACTGATACACATGTTCTGGTGTATTCAACTCAATCCTACCCTAATGACTGCATTATTTGGCCATCATTGTTCTATTATTAAGAAACCCAAGTATATTCTCAACATAGTGGCATTTATTACTTTGCCAGCATGGTGGCTAATATTGTTAACATGGAAATCTCTGACCCCCGTCTCATTCCTAATGGATCAAAGATGTCCTTCACTTTGTTTCCCTAAAGAATATACATTGCACATCTAATGGCTCCGGCTCTATATTTAACAAAATTTGGCATCCTCTTCTTCTACATGTGGAGCAACTTCAATCTTTTACCATCCCACAGTAATTCTGTTTCTCCCTGGGTGGTCTTTACTGCCCCTTGACTTTCCTCAAGAAAGTCCCAGCTCTATCTAGTTTCTCACCCACACCTTCTCCTACCTTACCTGCTTGCACCTCCATAACTTCCCTCTCAGACTATCATATATTTTATATTTGGCCTTCATTTTCCCTTTATTATTGCAGTAAAAGTTATCTACTTGTTCAACTTTGCACAACTTATCCCACTGTATTTTGTATACAAACCTGACAAAAATCAATAGAAAGTTTTTTAAGTTGTTAAATAAAACAGAACGTAGTCTGTTCTAACACAACAGTAACCACAATCCAACCCAACGTTTGGCATGCTCCATCCAAAAAAGAGTGGGGTGAACTGGTTTGAGGACTCATGGTGCAGACTGCAAATGTATCATGAATGGAATCACGGTTAGTATTTCTTGAGGACCCGCCTACTGCAAACTACTGAAGAGATGATGTTTCCCCCCCCACTGTGTTTATTAATATTACAATACTGTCACATTTACACACATCAAAACACCATTACATGTAGCCTGTGTTCATTTTTGCTGCCAAGGACCAGAACGTGTGATGGAATGTCACCTTTTACTGACCCAAAATAAACCCAACAAAGCATCTCTGGGGTGCTCATGATTGCTGTGAGTGTCATCATAACCATGCAGGCTGTGTGCTGTGCTTCAAGCTGAATTCAGTATGATTTCCCAGTGCAATAAACGTTCTTCTGATGGCTAAGCAACATCCGATGTGAAAATAACCACCAGCAAATGGAGGACACATGAGATGGTGAGCGTGTTAATTAAAAAAAAAAGAGAATCCCTTGCTATGTCACATCCTTTGATTTGTATATAAGGCTTCCAAAAAGTATGTCAGAAGTGCCCTTTTGAATACACACTCAGTTTTGTTTGTGCCTAAGAAATTAATCACTCTATATTTCATTTTTATTTGGTCAGTATCTGAGCCAGAACATCTTTATTTTTGCATTTTAATGCCTCTAACTTTAGTATTGTCATTATTAGAATTGTGTTATAGAGTTTGGATTTAGTGGGTATTTGAACATTTAAGTTCTGTAGTAACGCCTTTGAAATGAACCAAATTTTTAAGGGTGACTGAAAATTATACAGACAACTGTGAACGCAATTTCCAAAAACTGGAAAAGTAATTGTTCTTATTGATGACCACAAATGTAGTTCCTAACCACTGGAGTATGAATTTTAATTACTGAAATAATTAGATGCCTAAGCACCGGAAAACACATGCACGGCAACAGTCACATGGGGAGGATGGGAAACGGGGCGTGGCGACAGTAACCTGGGGCAATGCGCACGAGTCATGCTTGTTACCATCTCATTAGGCCTCTGAGCTCACACCACAAACACAATCACACATGACTTAAGCACAGACCACCGTTATGTCTGAACGCAGCATGCAGGGCAATCAGGTGCCTGCACAAATAAGCTGAAATTAATATGCAATATCCAGGCAACTGACCCTTGTAAAGTCAGCATTGTTGCAGATGGGTCCATGACACCTCACATTCTGATTATAAGACAGTATTGTTACTTCAGCCTAATAAAAGCCATAAATTAGACATTGTGCAGTAAAAAACAGTTGTAAACTTCCACACTATGCTGGATATGCCCAGTGTATTGCAACACTGCAGTACAGCCCTGTTAAACATCATAAATGGATCTTTTATAGGACATTTTCTTGAGTAACAAGCTGTAAAGTACTTTTGCTTGTTTATTTGTTTATTTTACAATAAAAGCATTACACACTCACATTGGCCACAACCTGTTTTGGGGATATTAACTACACTGTGATATTAACAACGGAATTCTTCTGGAATACTTCTTCTTGTGAGTTAAATAAACTAAAGAATTTCTACGTGAAGTCAGCAAAGAGACAATAGAACTATTCAACTTTTAATACAACTCCCATTTCAGCTTTTGATAAGAGACAAAATAACTCTTGAGCTCACTGATGTTGAACACCGTATTGTCAAATTGGTTTGCTGAACAAAAAAAGAATTCTATATATACAGTGTACCGAGAAAGCGGAGACAGCACAAAGAAGAAACCTTGAGAACTCTAATTCACCAGTCGATGAAATAACTCACTTAACTGCACCTTCCCTCAGAAAACTCTGAAACAGACTGATGCCAAGCTGTACATGTAAATCACTATTTGATGTTATCTTATTAACCAACGGGTTACAATAATATACAATTATTCCAACCTTGGACAGAAAAGAGACCAGACATGACAAGATCAATGGCCACATCAGAGATGTCTTTGAAATATTAAAAACCCAACCAAGAATAATACCAAACAATCATTTTAGAGCATTTGGAAATAATGGTAATTTGTTGTTAAAATCATTATGGTACTGTACCAAAATGTAAATAAAATAATTATAACATCATCTAGTGAAATCACCTTCAAAAATGACACCAAATGAAGCCATGAAATGGCTCTATTTGCTTGTATGGGTGGCCTTATATGTAATGTCAAACACTGGTAGAAAATGGAAGCTTTTCTGTAGTTGTTGTTTTAACTGAGAAACAATGACCATACCCTTAAACATGTAAAAAAAACATATCCCCATTTCAGGAACTTGGTGATTTCGCCGTATTCTGAGGCCGGGGCCACAGTTGCGTAGTGTGTGCGTGGCGGTCGCAGAACGTCTTGATTTTCATTTCAGCACCCATGTTAACAGGTTAGAGCAGCTACACAGCCTGCGTGAGACGCACGTCTCAGGCGCGGCTCGAGCCTCGCTGCAGCGGCGCCTCATCTAGACTTTCGGCGTGGAGCCTATTTTTTCCACGTGACGCGTGCGGTTCTCATACACAGTGAAAACGATCTGTTGATAGTCATATTGACATCATACCAGCAACATTACATAACTGACACCTTTCACTGTAGTTTCACATTCTAGGCTATATGTCACAGACATGAAAAAAATAAAAATATTATTTTTTTAACCATTTTAGCAATTGCATGTTATCAGCAGGTGATTTATTAATTTTTAACAGGGCAGATGCACACTCATCACTCTCTCTGCTACTAACTAGGGGATGGAAAGGGGGAGATGGCAGTTTAACAAGGGGAATGCATTTTGGTCATTTTGCTTACAAGGGGGATAGCGTCCCCCCTCAGATCGCCTACTGCATATTATTAAAGGGGTAAGTGGAGGCTACATGTGTAGTATATAGTCAAGGAAAGAAGATGATCCATTTGCTCAGTGCTCAGTCTGAAATACTTCAGGTGTTTGTCCTGTCAAGATGCAGTTCAGCAGCAAGATGGTGAAAAGCACCAAGTTGCCTCCTTCTCTGCTTTATTGGGTGAACCCACATTCTTCGCCGGTTTCTACTCCGGAGCATTCGCAGTAAAAGATAAAGCGTGATGGCTTTCCTTCTGTCTATAACTCGCACTAAAAACCAACGAAAAAATGAATTAACCACGTTAATATTATTTAGGAAATGTGAATAGACAGGTAGCCTAATAAAAAAAGTAAAAAATCTAAAGTAACATTACAGATAAAAAAGAAGAAAATAAATAGATAATAAGTTGTCCTAGGTAGCCTATTTTCTTCAAGATCAACATGCTGTTTTACAAAATACAACTGCTTATACAGTTTTAGATTTGGTTTGGCGCCTATAATGCAAATTAAGGTCCTGCAATACTTCTCGATATGCCCATTCTCGATATGTGACTCGATATGGAAACCTGTAGAACAGAATCCCGAAAGCCCCAATGGAAATGGCTTTTAAACTGAGCCAGGGCAAGTGAAAAGGGATTGCTGTATATTTTTTAATTAATTTATTTTTATTTTCATTATTTTTTACAATTGAGCACACACTTCTTAACCTTTGTCTGACTAAACTAAATATAAATTAAATGTATACTTAAATTAAATCAAACATTCTGTTATTGATGACCATTATCAATGGCAAACTCAATGTACAAAGACAGGGCTGGCAGTAGCAATGCCGCAGCAGCAACGCTGGCAGTGTGGACAAACACACGCATGCGAGCCGCAGCAGTTCAGCAACGTAGCCGTCACGCACACGCAACTGGTGTGACCCTTGCCCGATGTGTGTATTGCTCTGATGATTTCATAATGTGAATTTTTCATCTTCATGGAGGGTTAACACATGGACTGCATCAGGCAGAAACATTTGCCTGTGTTAGTGTTGAGGAATAGCATTACTGTTAATAAGTGATAAACAATCAGCTAGCCAGCCATGTGAACAGTTGTTACTAAACAGCAAGCTAACAAATTATCTTCTCGCTCATTGGACTTTCAAAGCAACAAAAGACATGCTTTTTCCATAACCTTTGGTTAACATCAGGGAGCAAGATTTATGGATATGGTGACTATAGTCAGATGTAGCTAGCTTGCTAACTTATTATTATTATTATTAACTTATTATTATTATTATTAACTTATAATTATTATTAAATGGAGATTATATCATTATTTAAGTTCCTTCTCTACTGTAGTTTATGTGGGTCCAGTTGAACCCATCTTAAAGTAATTTGCTACCTAGCTCATTGTTGGTAGGGCTCTATACTAAGAGGAGCTGTTAAAGTTAATACACTACATAAAAATGCTCTCACATGCAGACTGATTCTAATGGACAATTTTGCTCCGCTAGTTGTTATTCAGTACAGCACTAACTGGTGGGAGGTGAGATTTAAGTCTATGTGCTCCACTTGTGAATGCAGAACAGAGAAGGTTGCTATGAAGTCAATATTGTGAGCACATCCTCCCTTGCTTCAGAAAATGACCACATCAGAGTCCTTTTGGCTACAAATGTTGCTGAAATATCTACAGATAAATATATGCATTGCAGTTTTTGTACACGTGTGTGTCAGGTAAGATGTTCCAGGATCATTATGAGAATTATGCAAAATTGGGTTTTGTCAGAACATTCAAAACTCACAGTATGCAAACTGAGTTCTCCTTCAGGAGGGGGCTGAGGAGAATGAACAGGCTGGGATTGCTCATCATTTGATCTGCATTTGATCTCACTGAGTCTGATGCATACCATACACATGATGAGCAAAGCAGAGTAAGGATTAGAAAACCATGATGTGTCTGCCATAGCTGCTTACTGTGGACGTGCGCAGTCATGCAGATTGCACATCCGGCGGATTGGCTTGGGCTTCCTGCTCTCATCACAGTAATTCCGGTGAACCATGCTGCTGTCACCCTTTTTACGGCATCCGTACTTAGCGTACTGTAAACCTGTAAGCAGAGTGTGAAAATGATCTGGCATGGCTGTGCATTCGATCCAGTGCACAGCTGGCCGTATGGCATTGCAGTAATATCGGACTGCAGGGATGCAGTAAAGCGTCTTACCTCCCGCACAGGGTCTGGAGCACTCCGACCAGCTCTTCAGAGCCCACTCATAAGCCTCTTCCTCAATAACGTTGTTATTGTTGATCGGCACAGAGTCCTCATGTACAACATACTTATACATCAAAGTAGATCTTGACTCAATGTCCTGAGGTAAAATCTTTAAGGAAGAAATGGAAAGCACTGAGAAAAACTGATTACATTTGGTACAGAGCGCTAAAACTCTCTCACATATAGTCCACTAATGGGAGGCCACATTGGCCCAAGGCTTCTTATACCTCACTCAGATGTATGAATACTGAAGTACAGACAGGAAGATCACACAGAGAGAAAAATAACCCTGTAGAGCAGAAGTGCCTGTTTGTAAGTGTACTGACCTCCTCGAGCCTGACAGAGGGAACGGCTGACTGTGGCAGCATATTTCTCAAAAGAGGAGGTTCAGTTATGTTCAGTCAATATGTCTTTTAATATAATTCTTATTTTATTGCATGACCACTAAAATGAGTGGTTTAACCAAAAGCTAAAAAAATATATAAATATATTGATGTGTATTTTCTCGTGTTCAGAGAAAAATCTGGCTCTTTAAAATTTCTTGTACATCCACTTAAAATGGACATAATTCAAGTCTCTACCGCTTTGCTGAAGATTGTATTATTATTACTATTATTATTATTATTATTAATAATAATAAACTGTATTTGTATAGCACCTTTCATACAACAAATTCAGCTCAAAGCGCTTTACAATAAAGAAATTACATGCTTCAAATGGAATGAACATAAAAACAGGAATAGAATGCCATAATTAATGTAAAATAAAATAGAAAATAAAAATAAGATAAAAATAAAGATGAAATTAGAACACATAGAATGCATAATAAAATAAAAATAAAGTTAAAGAATAGAATACAGTACATAGAATGCATAAAGTCAAGTAAAATACAGCATTTTAAAAGAAGTGCAGCAGTGCGTAAATGCAAAGCAAAATGCAAAAAAGAATTTGAGGCCTGTATCAAGAAAGTCTTGGCTAGTTAAAGGCTAAAGTGAAGAGATAGGCTTTTAGCTTTCTTTTGAAAATATTTATCAAGCTGGCTTCCCTGATATCTATAGGTAGTGTGTTCCATAGCTTTGGGACATAATTGACAAAGGCTGCATCCCCGATTCTTTTCTATTGCTGTTGCTGGAAACTTTCAATAAACCAGGAGCAGATGATCGCAGCGTTCCTTAAATAGTTATCAAGGGAGTTAGCAATGTAGCTTGGTCCTAGCCCATTAAGGGCTTTGTACATAAGGAGGAGGACCTTAAAATCACTTCTAAATGTTACAGGAAGCCAGTGCAGAGCAGCTAAAACTGGACCAATCTGCTCTCTCTTGGTTCTGGTTAATAGCCCAGCTGCAGAGTTTTGAATAAGTTGAAGTCTCTCAGTGTTTTTTTTTTTTGGGAGGCCAGTAAACAGTGCATTACAGTAATTGAGTTGGCTTGAAATGAAGGCATGAATCGGTTTTTGAGCATCTTTTTGATTTATAAATGGCTGTACTTTAGCTATGTTTCTAAGGTGGAAAAATGATGTTTTCATCACCTTGTTAATGTGGGACTTGCATCTTAGATCTGAATCTAAAATAACTCATATTTAATCCTGGGAGTTAATTTCCCCAGATTATTAAACAGCATTTCTCTTTTTGTTTTACGGCCAACTAGTAGGATTTCAGTTTTGTCCTCATTGAAGTTTAAGAAAATTATTGCTCATCCATTTATTTATTGCCAAAAGACAGGTAGTAATGGAGTTTATAGCTGCAGCATCATTTAGTTCAGCAGAGATATACAGTTGCATGTCATCCACATAACTATGGAAACATACATTGTGCTCTCTAGTGATGTCATGCAAGTGGCAGCATGTATAGTAAGAATAATAATGGACCAAGGCAGCTCCCTTGTCCAACCCCAAAATAGATGTCATGTTCCTCAGACACATGATCTCCAAGACTGACGTAAAGCTTTCTCCCTTCGATGTATGTTTTGCACCAGTTAAACATTCAGAAAGACCAACCAATTTTTCAATACTTGATTAGGATATCATGATCAGTCGTATCAAACGCTGCACTTAGGTCTAAGAGGACAAGAATCGAGACCGTATTTTCATCAGAGTTTAGTCTGAGGTCACTGATTATTTTAGTGAGAGCAGTTTCAGTGCTGTGGTATGTTCTAAAGCCTGATTGAAATTCCTCCAGGATATTGTTTTCTTTAAGAAAGGAGTTTATTTGCACTGAAACTATCTTTTCAAGTATCTTACTAATGAATGGAAGATGGGATATTGGCCTATAGCTGGTCAGTGCATTACGATCTAGGCTGGGTTTCTTTAGTAAGAGTTTTACAACAGCTGTTTTGAAGGCATCTGGGAAGATACCTGTTTGAAGAGATGTATTTATAATCTTCAGGACATGACTTGAAACACTGTCGAACACCTGCTTAAAAAATGCTGTAGGTACAGGGTCAATACATGAGGTGGAGGAGTTACACTCAGTGACAGTGCAAAGCTCAGTTAATGTAATACAGGTGAATTTTCCCATGGGTACATCTTTTTTACAGGATTTGCTGAGGTCATTTGTGTTTACATTAGCAGAAATACTGGCTCTAATTGAAGTTATTTTGTTATTGAAGAACAATGCAAGTTCTTCACATTTTGATGCAGAGAACTGTGGAGGGGTGAGGGCAGTGTTACGTATATTAAATTATAGTTTTGTTGTATACTATCAACCCAATGGGTGACCCTTTGTGTACATATCTTAAAGGCACTCTTGATATTGCCCTTCATGATACTGGTCTTCACAAAGATTTAATGTGAGAGGGTAGACAGATATTTATGACATGGAAATGTATGATGATGTATGGCAGCACTCAATTTAGTTTTTCACTTATGACTGCAAGACAAACAATCCCTTTAAAGCAAAGTTGTTTACAAGATACTTTGTGAGAATTTTTTTCTTAATTTATTTTTCAATCAGTGCTGGTATATTACTGCGGGATTGTTATAAACTTCACTGTATGTATCACATTTGCGGTATTATCAGATTAAAAATGTGGATGTGTCATGGAGTTGCGTTACCATGACAACCACAGCATCAGGCAGAGGTCCGTCTGTGTGCAGTGTCTCGATGTTATCTTCGCGGGTATAATCCCACTTCAGCCCCAGGTCAATGAAGCTCCTTGATCTCTCCTCTCCTTTCCCATTCAGGATATACTGTCCTGTCGCTTGGTTCTTGATCACTGAAATCAATAGGTCAATAAATCTGACATCATTAGTCAATTTGTTAGGGGTCCCCTCCCACACACCTGCACAATACTGCTACATTAACTTGATTGCTAAATTGCTTATTATTGATTATTAAACCAACTATTGTGTTTCATTCAGAATAAATAAACTATATACGTGTATTTTTTCTAAGCCTGTACAAGCTCTCATCTCCTTTTGAAAGACAACATCCCAGAAGCAATTAATACCTTTTGTCAAGCAACAATCAATTAGTATTATTAGTAACATGTACTTGTTATAATTTGCCATAAAGTACAATGTTTACATATTAAATGAATATGTGATACTACATATCTGCTGGCAATGGTTGTCTGAAAACCTTCAAAATAATATTTTAATGATGCAGGACCTTTTTTGTTGTTTTATCCCTATTCTTCTATTCACCTATAAAAAACCTTATTTGAGTTTTATCACATCATTGAAGTGAAGGGCTGCAGTTATCTGTATGGTCTGTTTTTTTGAGCATCTCTTGAGGGTTACCCATTTGTCCTTGAAAAGAAACAGAGTGTCAAAGCTGTGTTTGAAATAATACAAAAATTATAGATTTCCTTTTTGTTAATATGGGGCAATTTATAAATGTATTCATAAATACAACTGATTAGTTCTAAGCATCATTAGTTGTTAAATTACTTGAGTAGGGCCTACAATTGATAACTGTTCAACATTTTAATCTTCCAGTCAATAGATTTAATGCAAATATATCAATATATTTTATCTATTTTATCTATTCATTGGCATACAAACATGCTTAACACGCATTTTGCTCAGCAAGGAATTAAATACATCTTAAATTCTTAAAAATAACTCAAGAGATTTTAAATCCAGACCAATGTTCATGAAGCAGCTCAATCAAATATGTGCATTAAGAGCTCATTTAGCACAAAAGCAGAAGATCCACACACAGCGCTGCTCCAGGACCAGGGCTGGAGAACTTCTTTAAGCAGCTGTCTGCAGCTCAACAAATGATACTGAATTGTAATCTGTAAGGTACTCAGTAACATCCTTCATAGCAGTGACATGCATACAAATTAAACTCTGAATACAATATGTAATTACTGATAAACCACATGAACGGATAAAGTTTTATAGTCTGTCTTTGTCAGTCCACTGGCATCTTTTACTTTCAATTACTCAATTACTTTCGCTCTAGACTACCAGCCACTGGATGAAATAATGGAGAAGTAGTTTCTGTTTTAAAATAAACTGAACTTGCTGGTCTGAACATTGTTATTAAAATGCTGACTGCCCAGCATGCAGTAGGAAATACTGTATACGTACAGTACTTTCTGTCTGGCAAGAACAGCATCTGTTTCTTGTGTTACATAGCTAGAATGCCTGCTGGCAAACACTAATCTTGTCAAAAAAAAGCACCATGGCCTTGACGGATGACTGTCCCATGAGATATTCCATTAAGCTGTATAAACCTGTCTCCTATTGGTTGGACTCCTGTCAGCACAGTTTATTTCTGTAACCAGGGCATAAACCCCTGCCTCCATTTTTATTCAGACCTGTCATGGAGGCCACATTCTTCTTTTTCAGTTTGAGCTAAATTTAAATGGTGCTAATGATTAGTATGATGCACTGTTTGCTGTTTGATCAATTGTATTTCACTTGGCTTTCCAATAACTTACGTTCCACTGAAATCACAATTAGACATTCGTAACACTGCAGAAGTGGCTGGGCTGAGGGCAATAGCCATTGGAGTTATTCTGTACATCAGCATTTCATTACTGTGACTGTACTGGTGCTAGTGTATCAGACTGTTGAAACTTGAATATTGTAGCCACATTGTCATGTTGTCTGTTGTCATACTGGTTTTTTCAGGTATGCAATTATAACCATTATACTTTGAGAATGCTATGAACAGTACTCTTTTACTACACTACATGAATGCAATGAAGAATACTCTTGTATTTTACTGCATGAATGCTATGAACAGTGCTGTCATATTACACTACATGACTGTTATGAACAGTACTCTCATAATACACTAAATGAACGCTGTGAAGAATAATCTTGTATTACACTACATGAGTGCTCTGAACAGTACTGTCATTTGACATGTAGATAAATGGTGCATGAATAAATTCTCCCAGGTGCCTTTATCTTGAATCAAGGAACTTTCATCAGAGCACTAAGGAGGATAGAATTATTTTGTAATTTAAGAATGACCTAAATCCTGTTGCCAGAACAACAGCTGTCAAGACCTCAAGGGAGGTCATGTTTCAGTAAGGGCCAGAAGTTTACCTTTTACCATAGAATCAAAAGAGCAGCTACTTCGCCTGGCATTCTGAAATTTGAAGACCATAACAAGCTGACTCTTCTTAAGGTGGAGCACTGTCACATAATTTCACATAATACTCTTTTTTTTAAATTTTTTAAAATTTGAAATGGCCAATTCCCCGAATTTTGGAATGCCCAATTTGTCATCGATGTTCAGTCCCATTGCACAACCCCCACTGCCAGTCCGGGAGAGTGTGGACAAGCACGTGTCCTCCTCCGAGACACGTGATGTCAGCCGCTGCTTCTTTTTGCACTGCGGTCCACAAGCTAAGCTAAGCTAGCACAGAGATGAGTCAGAGGAAGACATTTCATATGCAGCTTTGGCACGTGGACCACAGGCACCTGATTGACCAGTAGGGGTCGCTGTTGCTAATGGGACCGAGGCCCCTGCCGACGTACCCACCCCTATCACCGGCGGATGTGCCAATGTGCTCCGCCTGTGAGCTCCCGGTCACTGTCAGGTAGTGACACGAACCCGGGCCGTGGTGTTCAGTCTACACTCCGAACGAGTGCTTTAACCGACTGAGCCACTCGGGAGCCCCCCACATAGTACTCTTAATTCACTTAATTCTCATAACTCTCTCATACCTGGCTGTCATTGGGACAATTCAATAAAGAAATGTTTCACAAAATGACACTGGTTCTGTTCATTGTTCAGGTGCTAATGTAGCAAGCTTGCTAAATTACAGGGTGATGTCATCAACCTTTTCTCCTTTATGCCTTTCAGCATAATCACTGAGGCGGTCCACGCATCCCTGGCCATGGATTCAATCAGTCCAGATAGGACTGTGCTTTCAGATGGCCAAATTGGCACATAACAGTTTCATTTAGAGAGTATCAATTATGTTG
This sequence comes from Megalops cyprinoides, assembly GCF_013368585.1. Lineage (NCBI taxonomy): Eukaryota > Metazoa > Chordata > Actinopteri > Elopiformes > Megalopidae > Megalops > Megalops cyprinoides. Next base: position 5,982,949 of record NC_050587.1, read on the forward strand.
TTGCCACTGTAATACACTAATTTCATCATGAGTCATAGTTCTACCACGACAGTGGAGGAATACAGACTGAAATAAACATCTGTCTTTGCTCTGTTTAAATACCCTCACTCACTTTGAACAAAACAGTTTGGAGACAAACTTCTTCATTCTTTTACGGTACACTTTTAAAAAGTTTAATTACTTTTTAAAGAGAGATAAATATTTGCAAATCAAAATGCCTTTAATCATTTTGCTCATTTTAATATCTCAAAATTGAAATTAAATTGATCAAATAATTTTCTGGCAAGCCATTCAAGCAAAGTTACATTTTTTTTTACTGGCACTTTTTCAACCGATTAAATATTTGGCTCTCTTGAAGTTTTAATTTTTTGGTTCCATGAATGGATAGACTTTAGAGGTGCCTCCATTTAACCTCGCCCTTCTCTGATTTTGCATTTCTGAGTGAAAGTATGAGAATGACCTGAGTATGGACAGGAGTAATGCACGCTTAACACAGCCCTTGTTTGGATATCAAAATACTCAAAGCAGTGAAAAAACGGAACTTGAATGAAAATCAATGGAAAAAAAAAACGTTCCAAAAATATGATTTACCATATGTTCACACATCGCACTGTTAAAAAACTAAGCCCATAGATCTGTTCTATGTCTCTGTGTATTGTCTTCTTCAAAAACTGTCAGCCAATATTTGCTCTATTTCTTTTAAATTTGGCCTTACTTTGAGTGTCAGCATAGATTATATGCAAGCAGAAGTCACCAGCAAATTCCAAACATTCACCTGGCATGACCAATTTAAAACTGTCAAGACAGCGGCCAGGTATCAAATAAATATGACATGTTTGACATGCATTTCAATCTATTTCACTCACTGACAGCTGCCCAGCAGACAGGCACCACAATATGCAGTTTGCTATGTGTTAAACAGCCATGTTTGCAGAAACTATGCCAACGTGAATAAGCTCCGGGTTGTGCAATACCAAATGAAATAACACTCACCCAGTTTATGAGGAGAAGGCTCGTGGTCCTGCACCGTCACATGTCTAGCGGCAGGCGGGATAAGGAACATCTTTAGCAACCCTTTTAGGATGTTAGTATCAGGGAGGAGAGATGGCCAAACAGAAGCATAGGTTACAAAACACATAACAATGTTTTTCTTCAGCTGTGGACATTGATATGAAACATTTGTTTTGAACCTTAATCAGCTGTAGAAGAAAATCTACTCAATCTACTCTTCTTTGTAAATGGTCACACAAGACCGCATAGGAAAATTATCCAGAAATTCTGCTTGCAAAATGGTTGATTTTCTGTCTCATGCACAACAAAACATTGCATTCATTTATGCATATATTTATGTATTTATTTATCTCCATATGTACATTTATGCCACCCTCTTTACTGCATGATTCATGTTTTTTTCAGGGACCAGTTTCCTTTTTAAAATCATGATTAAAAGTTGCCGGATAACAGCTGATGATATGTAAAATAATATCTCACGGTTAAAGTCGTTAAGCCGTTTTTGCCTTCAGGTGCTGGAAAATGACACCTCCTCCAGAAAAATCCCATGTAGCAACATGTGCTAGCCAAGTAAAAGCAATCCCTGACACTGAAACTCAATGAAAGGCCTTGTGTCAGTTTTTGAAAGTTTCACTGTCCTCTGTTTGCTGCTAGCAATGCTCAGACTCAATATGGCATGTATTGTACAGAGTGTTTCCCTTCTCAATGGGAAATGTTTGTTCACTCAGTGAGAAGTGCCACACACAGGCAGCATATGGTACTCGGCTGTACACCGACAGCAACGCACACACTGCTCCAGAGCATCCTGTTGGGTTTGTTTTGGGAGAATACCATAGCTCCATTATACTCATGTGGTTCAGAGCCAGGGAAGTCTGACAAATGTGCATGGTGAGCGGCCATCTGCTGTCATGCATAAATGTGATGCTCTTATTTCACACCAGTGCAGTGTTTATACAGCACTGTGCAGCCAAGGAGCCATCGACAAATACCTGTGATCTCCCTCTATCCCATACCAGCACATCTCCACCTCTGATCCAATTCACCTGTGCAGTGGAACCCACACAGGACCTCTCCTTGTATCTACAGCACACTCTTCGCCTACAGGTGTGTGGGAAAGCAGCTGAACCCTGACGCATATCTGAATATGGCAGGATACACCAGCTTGTGTTTGACCAGATTCTACTGCAGCATCTGTGTGCTCAGGCTATGGCAGGTGCTGATGGCTTCCCTTCACACATTTTGTAACCACAGCCACACATCCAGAAGCATATGTATAGAAGCCACCCTGGAGTTTAGGTAAGTGGAATTACTGTAGATAGCAATACCGTATGTTTTATCATTTCTGAAAATGTTTGGTCATTGATAATGTGTTATTTGCTTCCTACCTGTAATTGCTTTACTGTTATATATGCTACACACCCTTGTAACAATATCAAGTTTTTGTCTCATGTACATTGTATAACTTCTGCAATACTAGGGTTGCAAAACTCCTTTGCCACTGGAGCTGAATCTCATTTCAGCATCTTGTGATCTGGAAAGTACACAAACTGTGTAATATATCATAGGAACTCACACTGCATAATTACAGTCGCAGCTCTCAACAAGGCAAAAGTGGTGACAATACAGGAAGGGAATATAACACTGTCTTAATGTATGTGTATACATTTTCAGCATTTGTGCATTTAAAATAGACATCTAATATTGCTCTAATATTAGCCTTCAACAAAAGCAAAAAATGAGTATACATTTTACCTAAAAAGCCCAACTATCTCATACATTGTATGAAAAGAGTCCTTTGGTATGTTGACTAGTTAATTGTTTGTACTCTGTGTGCTCCTGAAAGCTGTATCTGCATTCTTGCTGGTGCAGTTTAAATGATGTACCTGCTTCAGTCCAGTCTGCAGTTATGAAGGCCATAAACATCAGGTTGTGTGTGGTCAGGATATAATTGAGCAGCACTGATGTCAAACACACAATCCTGCCCCTCTGAAGGACTGCTGGGTTCACACTGCCAAGCTCATTACTTTCAGCTCCCATTGGCTATCATCAAGAGTGCTCATCGCAAGATCACCTTACAGCACATCTCACATTTTGCAGTTATGCAATGTTGGGGACAAAACATTTCTGACATGCTCTGATATGCCAATTATTATTATTGCTCAGAAAGGCAATTATCAGGCCGCTGCCTAACCCCCTCATAGTGACTACCCAGAGATATGCTGATCCTGGGCAATCAGTGTTCCCCCTGATCCCAAACAGCAGTTTGGAAAGTGGGGGGGTGGTGGGGGAGTCATGGCCAGACTGGGAAGGCTCTGCATTAGACAGGAATAAGCAAAAGAGGTTTGAAAAAATGTGTATTCTGGATAGCTTTTTAACCAAAACACAACATAAACCTGCTCACAAGTATCTTTGTACAGTATTACATTCTCTGTAAGACATACTCTATGGAACATGTATGGAACCTGAGTGATACGATGACAAATGTTGGATGAGAACACGCTGTGGGAAGTAGAGAAGACAGCCGTGTAATGAAACCTCTACTGTGAGCAAAACTACTCTCCAGTGCTGTACTCTGACAGAGAGGAAATGTACACTGCAGTGAGCAATGCATTACAAAGGAAAAGACATGAACAAAATCTTTGTTGAGAACATACAGAGAAAAACTTGACAGAAACAGGCAGGGGAAATGGATGAATCACTAAGAGCAGACAGAACACACTAAGTGACCTTTTAAGCTTACGTGGGTGCTTATTAGCTGCTGAGAAGGCAGAGATTGAGATGGAGTCTTCCTGGTAGGACTTCCGCTAATTTTCCCATTTCCAGCGATGAGAAAGCTCATTGCTTTCAGAGAGAAAGTCCTTCCTGCCTTTCCACTAAATGAAGGTGATTAATTTGTTTATTTAAAGAGCTCTTCAGGCTAGTGGTTTAATTATTTGAGAGAAACCGAAAACTTTGCCTCAGTTAGCCAGAGATAACCTTTCCCTTTCGCCATAAAAGGTCATCCTTTAATGATGTTCATATAGTGGCAGGAAGTGACGGTGGTGACGCAGCAGCCACCGTGTCATTTCCTTTTGATTTGGCCCCTCGCACCGGCGCTCACAGACGCTCCTGGCCACAGAGGTACACAGGACCTGAGAGGTGATTAACCATCCTGACAAGAATTAATGAGCTCACCTCACAGCAATTGTTTTAAGTCAAACACACGGCTTGAGGCCTGGCAGAACATTTTAGACAACAGCTCCGGGGGTTCTCAAATTAGACCTGGGCGGATGGAATGCAGTGTCTGCGATAGTTACAGATAGTGAATTCCCTGCATCTCCTTTATCACAACAATGTCAAATCAGCAGGATAGACCCACCACTCTCCCTCTGCCCTTCACACACTGCTCTGATGTGAGACTCTCTCTCTATCTGGCCCACGCTCATTGAGCTGCAGATCCAGCAATAATGAAATATTATTTAGCCTTGCTTCCATTGGAATACCAAGGCATGGCTACCTCCAAAGCTCAGGTTTCCACTAATTGCACATTTAGTACACCTGAAGGTATCTGAAATATGCAGGTATAGTATAATATATATTTCTGTAATCTCAGCCAGCTTCTGCAAATGTCAAGCTGTTTCTCTCTGCATTTTTTAGGTATCTTTAAAAAACGTTTCAATTCTCTATTAATTATAAAGAGACAATTCTTTCTAAAATGATTAATGCTTGCTAAATGTACCCCGCCCCTCCCAAAAACACAATTATTGCTCACTGTTATTATTATTTTAAAAAAATTTCAGTAGGGACTGACTTCCCAATTATACCGCACCCCTGACAAAATGGGGATACTACTGTTCTGAGGTTTTATTATGTGTATCTGTCAATGGCTGCGCAGAAAAACTATAACTCTGAATTACTCTGATCCCACGAAAATAGGCATAAGAACACTATTGCCTTATATATATATATATGAAATATCACAATCATCTCCATTTGAGACACATTTCAAACATTCCATTTGTGATATGAGACAAATGTAAGGCTCACATCTTATCTTTTTTGGCTCACTAGTGCAGAAATTGTGATTGATGATGTTACGAAATGTCTCAGTTAAAAGTTAGAACAGACTCCTACCGATTTAAGAGACACATGGCAGAAAAAGGCAATCTTAATGGATTTTTTTTTTTTCCTTGACTCAATGCCTAGTGTTAAGGGCCATGTCCTTTGTTCGGACCACTTAGAGTGGTATTGCAGATCTGTATACTGTTTTTTGATTCATATGCCCACTAATTTTTTAACATTTCTGAAAAATTATGCTAACATGATAACATTTTGAGTGACAGTTGCAGCTTCATAACTGCAAGACTCAGACAAAGGAACAACCATTTCTGCTGTTTTCAACCAACAGTTGTCTTGTTAGCTACATCTGCTGCATACCTGACTCCACTGAACAGTACTGAACAAAAAAGGCTGATAACATTGTGCATATTTCATGTGTGGTATGCTTGAAACTGCATGTACAATCTCTGTTTTGCCTAGATTGCCAGTAGACCTGTGGTGTTGGTCTATATTAGCTAGTGTTTCAGGAGAAAATGTATGTATGCTAGATAGCTAGCTTAAAAAGTTGAGAAGCATGCTAGCAAGGTCACCAGATGTCAGTTATTGACCATGATTTCAATTATCATTGCTGGCTAGCTAGCTTAGTTTCTGAATAAATCAAGTAGTCATTGCTAGGTAGTTTTTTTGCTACATTTAACACAGTTAACACAGTTGTCATATCTAAATTGTTCATTGTGACAAAACAATCCAGGATCAAAAATGTACAGCATTTATGATGATTTTTACTTCCCGACAACCATGTGTGAACAATGAGAGGATAAAGGACACTAAAAAGTGAAACATATCAAATATCACTTAAAGCCCAACATAGTAAACTAAATATTACCAAAATGGAATGGATCACACAAGCCAAGCAAAAGGAAATGAGGTGTACATGGAAAAATAAATAACAAGAGTAAACTGTTTTCATAAAGTATTTCACCATCAATACCAAACTTTTTTGTTTGTCAGATGTGTTCAAATTTTCTGAATTTTAGATCACTTTATGGTGTTCCTGAAGTGTGTGGTTCAGTGTGAAAAACTGCAGAGAGCATCATGTAGAGAGCATTTTGATGGAATGGCACTCTCTCATGCCATTTATCTGCCTAATTTATTCAGCCTGCTTTACCAGGCCTTGGGAAATAAATGAGATATCACTATTTCTGCCTGCCTGGGGCCCATACTATTGGCAGTGGGTGACAGGAACAAACAAACAACCAGAGACAGAATACTACCCCCTAGGCTAATTCTCATGGCTGCCCACATTGTTTATGTGTGACTGAGAGAGAGAGAGAGAGAGAGAGAGTGTGTGTGTGTGTGTGTGTGTGTGTGTGTGTGTGTGTGTGTGTGTGTAGTGTATGTGAATATTCAGCATTTCTGGGAATTCAAAGTTGCATTACCATGCAACATTGCCCTCCACTGGCCCACAACTGTGTACTGGCCCACAACTGTGTACACTACTGTATAATACTGTGTATTACTACTGTATATATGTTTAACTGTGCACACTACTGTATGATACTACTGTATATATGTTTAATGATACAGACAATATTCTGTTCACTAACTACTGAATAATTCCAAATGAACATTTGTAAGAGGAACAACAGAAAATGCTATATTTATTCTACAAAATATTGGGTTTATTTTTTCCTGTTAAATATCTAGGTGATTTAAATAAAGTCAGGCTTCTACACAATCAATTATCCACATCATGGACCTCTTTGTCCCTTATATTCTTATTGTAATGCTACAGGGTTTTTGTTATTAATGCAAAGTCCCCAGGGAAATTCCCTCTTGCATAACCACGTTTATCACACTGCTGGCAAAGGACCACAAGGCCAGTGCCTGCTGGGAACTCATAGGTTTTTAAAGGCCACAAATAAATCAATTTTCATTGTTACAAAAACAAAAAATGCCTAAGTACAAATGACACTCTGCATTTCCTTTTAGACACATACCCATCTTGTTAGGGAGCAATGGATGAACTCTCACTGACCCAGAGACTGTGAGCTCAAATGAACAATTACTGTGTTGTGGATGGAGAGAGGAGGATATTTGAGGCTGAATTTGGGTTCAGTGTACAAGTGCACTAATTTGCCCAGTGAATTCCACCGAGGTAAATATGTTTAAGGATATTAGAGAGGCACTGTGTTAATATATAGTATATTTGTCAGGGCTCCGCCCCCCTAGCTGTGGTGTTTTTGTTTTTCCCTGTCCATGTGCTTTTTGTTTTTCCTTGTGTTCCAGCCCCGCCCCGCTCCCCGCCGGGTCCCCGCCCACCTGATTGCCCCATTACCTTCACCTGCCTGCCTGCCCACCTGCATCCCATCTCCTCATCAGCCCAGCCCTATTTCTACCCTGCTTGTTCCTGTCTTGTTTGCCAGCTTGTCTCAGCGTTTTCGTACCTGTTTCGTTCCCGCAGTTTTTTGGATTTCCGAATTCTCCGTGCCTGACTCTGCCTGCCCTTCGTCTTCGTTTTCTGCCTGCCGTTTTGTCCCATTGCCTGATCGTTTGCCTGCCCGGTTCCTGATCCTGCCTGTTTCTGTTATCGACCCTGTTTTTGTCCACGGACTGCCTTCCGGTTTTCGACCCTGCCTGCTTTTGTTTCGCAACTTTCCTGCCATCATTAATAAACCCGCCTGCAACCTGAAGCTCTCTTGGTCTGCGACTGAGTCCCTGCCTGAGCCCTTACAATATTGTATACCTTGAGCAAGACTACATGACTGCTGTATTTCTAAGGTTGTGTGTTTTTTTTTTTTTTTTTTTTTTTTTAACTTGTCCAATGATTTTCTCTCCTTTTTTTCTGTGAATTAGGAATTCCTAATCGTATCACAGATATGCGGCTCATCGCTACAACCCCTACTAACAAACTGGCAGAGTGCAGACAAACGTGCTCTCCTCTGAAACATGTGATGCCAAGCACCACTTCTTTTTGTACTTTAGACCCCATGCCAAGCCTGCACAGGCATGAGCCGGAGGAAGACATTTCATGCACAGCTTTGAACTCTGGGTGTATGACTGACCAATGCGGGTCACTGGTGATGAGATGGTCTACCCACCCATCCCAGTTCCTGGCAGAATGAAGCCAGTTTGTTCCACCTCTGTGGGGTCCTGGTCATCAACATCTGATCAAATTCAGGCCACAGCGCTCAGTTTGTGTTCAAAGCAAACACTTTTACCACTTAGCTACTCAGAAGACCCTGTATTTTCATGTTTTTATTTAAGGTTTGATTTGTTCTGCGACCATCCAATTTAGGGAAAAATCCCAAAACCTTCACCCTTCTCCTAAACACTACAAATCTGCTAATAATAATAATAATGTAACTTTATTTGCTACAGCAAATTCCCACCCCTAAACATAAAACAGGAACAGCAATTCATAATGGTAGCATACATAAGGTCAGACACTCAATTTTTCAGATTTATCAAAAATGGTATCCAAGCAATTGTTTTTCACCAGAACAAATTATTTAGACAAAAACTTGCAAATGTCCTGACAAATGCTGACAAACTCCTAGCGAGGGAAGGAGCCAGGGAACACTCTGTGGTGTATAACCAGAGAGGATGTCCTGCATTGTTCTCATGGGTGCAAAATGTGTGCCAGGACTGCTTCCATCTGCAGTTTCAAAATGACAGCAATGCTGTTTGAGTGGGTGCAATTTCTTTCAAGTGTAAGCATGTCATTGGAACTGCCTTCTTCACTCAGAATTACCGTCACTCTTGCTCATTACTGTAGTGAATGGAGATTTTGCTCATCCTCGGAGCAGAGTGGATCTTGTCAGATTCTGAGTGAGCTACATATTCATTCAAAAACCAAAAAGCTGTGAACAGACTGTAGCCAGCCAGTAGCAAATGCTCTATATAAAAACCATACTCCACCTTCATATTCTCACGGGAGCAGAGAGGTGCTGTCTGTGAGTCTACTGACGCACAAGAGCGAAAAACTGCTCTGAAATAACAATATGGAGAAGATGGGTATATTTTTTCATCTATAATCAAATGTGCAACAAAAATAAGGCCCTCATTATTTTTACTGGACTGTCGCCCCATGCAGAGGCAGGGCAAAATCTCCATTTCCCACTGTAATGAGGCTGACAAGGAGAGAATCCAACTGATGCAGCCTGCTCAAAAGATGTGCTCAAAGAACACTTAAAACACTTAGAACACTTAAAGAGGCAGCCTCACACAACCATAGCAAACACTATTCAAGGAGAAAACCTAACCAGTGTATATGGATGAGAATATCTTGTCTTTCTGTGTCATATCCAAATGCTGAGAGGTGTCAGGGTGCCAGACATGTACAGTACAAGCAAACGGCTTTACTTTACGTTAACTGAAATCACCACAGTGTACTTAGAATGGAGGGAAATGCAGGAACAGTGCTTCATCTGGCCCATTCTTTACTGTAGATTATGAAACCTGATGCTGACTAGGAATGACATTTCTAAGGTTGAGCAGTTGGGACTCACCCAGATGTCTTTATCGGTTGTTGAGGACAGCAAATTTCATTAGTATTTGGGAAAAATGAATGAAGTTTAAGTTATCTAGCTAGACAGCTAAGAGAAAAATGGCTTTACATAAACTGACCCACCAATTGGCTTGTTGGCATAACCCAGAAATGGTATGTTGAAAGTATCTGTGAATAGCAAATATAAATCAGGGATTTAAACCTCTTAAACCTTGCTACCTGTTGTGGGCTATCAAAACAAGTTATGTTGGTAAATCAGACATAATAATAAACGTATCTGAGATCTGTTTTTTGTGGCCTGTTGCGGTTACACAGTATTGTTACATTGGTATTATTTCTAATGTTTTGGTTAGAAGCTTAGATAGCCAGTTAGCTGGCTAGCTTTCATACAAAACCAAGATGGCTGCGATCTCTTCTCAGCCAAGGGCAGAAAGAAACATGCAAAGTAATTTGGCTGAATATGAAGAGAGAGCAATGGTGAGATACATAAACCTTAATATGTTTTTATAAACATAAAAATTAATATGAGGAAGAAGAAGACAAAAGGACGAACAGAAGTGAAGATGGTGCAAGTTTGGCCGTTTATTGTGTAGTCATTAGACTGTACCCATGCATTCTGTGTGTTAGATGCTACACACGTTAATGTGTGCAGACCTCAGAATAATTGTGGTTATTTCTATACCCCAAATAGGGCCCAACTCCTGGTGCTGTACAGGTGGGGGCTATGCCACGCTAACCTGTAACTCAGTGGGTGGTGTAACTGACATCCAAGTAGAACCTCTTTTAATGGAATGTCAGTTTGCCCTGTTTCCTAGAGATATATATTCAACATAATGCAACTTGAAGTGCTTTAACGGGTCTGTCACAATTAGCATACTCGGTAATGCAGCTGCGTTTCCGTACAAAAAATTGGATTATGTCCCATCCATGAAGAAAGCGTGCTAAAATGTGCAGAGAATCTGCATGCTGTTGAAATGGGATTATGTACATGGCATTGGTGACAGTTATTCAAAGCCCATAATAAAGCTGTCTTCATCCTGTCCCATTTCCCCATGCGTGTGATTTTACTCAAAGACATAATTAGCCATCTCGGTAAATCAACATCAGTGACATGAATAAATTAAAAGTATCTGACGTGGGCCCTCTTCCCTCTCCCGCACTGTGTAACATGCGTAACGACCATTTTCCCTGACATGTCAAAAGACACAGCACCACCAATCTGAGCGTCATGGTCTGCCACATATTTAATGAGCAGCCATTTTTCATCTGAGCTCGAGGGGTGGGGAGGTAGTGAGGGGTATTCCCAGCAAAGTGCTGGGTGGGAAATCATTCCAAATATTGCTGTATGACAGCTGCATTCATCCTGAGAGGCCTGCCCCACTGAAGAGACCTGGGGAGCTACGGGGTGGGGGGTCGTGAAGCGCACAGTATTTTACAAATGAGTGTAACAACGCATGAAGCAATAATAGCAAAGAATATATTAATTATAAATCAAATAAGATTCATAACTCATTAATCTGTGTATTCCATGCATGTAGTAGCCAGGCAAAAGTTCACAGGCATAAGCTAACTGGCTACTGTTACCGACTGAAGTCAGACTCTTTGAAAGGAGTAAAAGCTCACTGAGCAAACTGACATGACCTGCTCAAAGGGAGAGGACCTCCTTGGAGCAGCATTGAATGGCTACATTGAAGTTTTTCACTGTAGTAGAGTTTATCAGCAGGAGAAGTCCTTGTGGGCTGTTAGACTCTGCTTAATGCTGCTGCCTGTAAGTGCACTCAGGTCATGCATTTCTAAAAATGTTGGAAATCACAAAGAGGACAGTGCACATCCATGGCTGAACTAGATTCAGTGCAGTATACTGAACCCTGACCCTGGTAATTAATTAAAGAATGCTGGCTTTTTCTGTCATTAATATTGATTATGGAGTGTCTATAGTCAGATAACAATTGATAAACCTGAAAAGGATGAGATCAGTAATTCACAAGATATCAGGCCATGGCTAAATGCTCAGTAATGGAAAATAAAGAGATGTGATGGTGCTTAATAATGGACAACAGAAAAGGAAATATTGAATGAGATGGCCTTTACAAAACCTTGCTCCTCATATATAGTTTATGGACATTGTTATTCTGCAGTGGAAATGAGGTTTGTTCTTAAACGAGACCTACCAGCTTTCCTGGGAGTGCGGGTGAATGTTCCTTTGACAGTTCTACAGTGAGAGTTGTCTCCTCCACACACTCCACACTTATCTTCCACCTTGTTTGAACCAATTTCTCTGTCACAGCCTACTTTCTGTGTGAAAGGAAAAGGGGGAGAGAGAAAAACCAAGTCATTCATTCCTTTCTTCAGAAGTACATAATCTCTGCAGGGTGTCACTGATATTCTCCCTGAGAGTGTAGATATGCCATTTTTCCCAAACCATCCTGATGTGAAAATACATCCACCAGAAAGCTCTGTTAATGAAAACCAGGCTTTTAACACTTTAAGCTGCCTTTTTGCATCCACTCCTTTTTTTTCCTTTGAGTGTTGCCTTCAGGAGAAACTGCAGGTGCCTGGCTTGTCAGTCTAAGCCACAGTTAATAAATGTACAGCTGGTGATTGCATTTTCATTGGCTTGTTTCTATATCCAGTAATAATAATAATGACTTAAGCAACCCATTAAGGTTTCGCCACTTTTGAGTTGGAACCTCTAAGCTATATTCCATGATATCTGAAAGCCTGTTCCTTATGCAGTTCTTTGAGGTCACTGTCTTATATTACACAATTGTGAATCTTGTGAAAAATAAAGATAATGATGGAATATGGCAGTAAGAGGTTGATCAGGACAGTGTGTGAGGTGCTCCATCTTTCCTTTGCACCATCTTTTCTTTTGTTTCTAATCATGCATAAATGTATGTAGTAGCTTGCTGCCTTTTGCTTACCAGACACTCCCCCCGTACACAGATGCTGTAGTTATCCTTATAGGAACATTGTGTTCCATCGTACACCAATTGCTTCATGTAAGCCACACCCCTGGTTGCTTTTGATTGGCAGTACAGGTGACATCTTTTATTTGCTGGAAAAATTACATTACAGGAAACATGTTTTACATAACACATTTGTATCACCGAAGCTCTGATTTATCTCATTTGTAAGATATTTGAACTTTCCTTAAAAAGTACACATCTGTCCTGGTACTTTGGTGGTAGTATGACACAATGAAACCCAGATGAATGTACTAAATACTGATTACTCTCTTGTAAAGACCACTGACAGCCTTTATTGGCACTTTGTATTGCAGTTCCAACTCACATCTCACATATTTATTGGCTTTAAGAAACACTTAAACCTCCAGTTCCAATTAGACACACATTAAATGATCATTTTTTAGAAAACGTTTGCAGAGCACAACTCTGTCAATGTGATCTTTTTTTTTGATAAATAAAACTGCACATTTTTTAAATTCTGCTCCTTACCTATAAAGCACTAAACAAGATGGCACCATCCATCACACCTGAGCAAGTTCATTACCCCTGTAATCCCCCTGGACCCCTGGAGTCTGGGAGCCCAGGTTAAACAGGCTGTAGCACCCCAAAACTACTAGATGGTTTGCATCATCATGTGCAAACACCAGAAGCTCTCAGTATTTAACTCCAGACTTAAAACTAGCATGTTAAATCGGTGTCAGGGTTAAAACCCCTCCTCCCTGTGGGAGACACCTCATTTACACATAGCCACATGTGTTTCCCTGAGGTTCCCTCAGGTCACTTTGGTATGGGCTGGATTTAGACAATTTACAGCTATAATTCATGGTCAATGAACTGCTTATAACATGTGGGCCTATAGGCTCCCTTGAAAGGAAGATCCACCCAAGGTCAGCACAGAGCTCATTAAAAATAATTGCATGCCTCCCGTAACCCTACTGTCCTCTGCACTATTGCAAAGATCCCTGTTCTGCACTGACTCCTGTGTCTGCTCTGCTCCCCCAGTTCATCTGTTATTAACTGGCAGCTCTGCCAAATAGTGTGCTTTAATTAAAATTATTTCTTCTTTGTTAGAATAATTATTCTTACCCTCCCAAACAGAGTAAGTAGACTTACTCTTTTATCATTAGGTGTCACTAGGAGATCAAAAGAAAATGTTTCACTTTTTGCCTGTCAGTGTTGAGGCATTGTTTGCAGTTTTTCATCTACACAAGAGCAATTCATTAATTCATTTAATTAATATTATTGACATAATGTAATGAATACACTATTCTGATATATGTAAGGTGTTCTTGTGGAACTTTTTATATGGAATGCACTCTCTAAAGCTATGCAACAATTCTTGTAGCAGCTAAATCCAATTTGATTGACCGATCTGTCTGAATGCTTGACGTGTAGTTATGCAACCATATTTATATGGATTTAACACAGCCAGTCGTCACTGACTGCCCCTCTCTGTGGCCACAAGGAGTGGAAACAAAAATATTTTCACAAATCACTGACATCACATTTGAATTTCATGTACCGTTCACCAAACAGTACAAATGCATGAATATATGCAATATGCCAGGACATATGCTGTATTCCTACAGTGCATTTATGTCAATCGAAAGATCCAAGGGTCACATTATAAATCCTGCCCGCTGTGCAAGACTCAGCAGTGTAGGGCCACTTTTAAAGGCCATCAAAGTGTGAAACAGAGAATTTCAAGCTCTGGTGGCTTCCAGAGGGGCACAGGACAGCCCCCTGCCAGCTAATGGGCCACCACACAGGGCGTTCAGACGAGCAAGTCCAGCTCCAGGTGGGAACAGATCCCCGAGTGGCAGCAGTAAGAATGGAGGGCAGGTGCGAGGCAGAATTGCACAGGGCAGCCCTCAGCTTAAGCACTCAGACAGCTCTTTCTGCCCATCACCACCCATGCTTGACGTGACCCTAGCCGCGTGGGGGCGTGCATCATTGATAGGTCCTGATTGGCCCGCGGGCCCTCAGCTCCTGTTGGGTGCATTCTTTCCCTCGCACACTCACAGTCGGGATGCTCGTACGGCAGCCAGTGGTGCCTGGAGCCCTGGAACTCGAAGCTCCAGTCGTGCTGCTGGCACTGCTGCGCCCGGAAGTCCTCAGCCTGATTGGGGCACTCTTCGGTCTTACACAGCTGGTACTCGTAGTTTACCCCGGGACAGTCCTGGCCTCCGTTAGCGGGTCTGGTGGGTAAATGACGAGGGCAGAATGTCATCATTCCTTTGCCACTGACAGGGAACTTTTCACAACCCTTCTGCACAGATAATTTGCTACAATGACCCTTTTAAAACCTTTTTAATCATCTAAATTGTAAAATAAACCATTTTATCATCTAATTTCTGTTGTAGATGCTGGCTATAGCCATAGACAACCTTTTCAAGAGTACGGTGCAGATCAAAACTCTACAATCATCCTTCCACTGAGTATTCATGAATAGTAATCTAGCTGGGGTAAATGCCATGACATCTTTTATTTACTTCAGTTGATGAATTTATAGTTTGGAATGACTCATGTTTGGCAGAGCAGACAGGTCCGTTTCTACTGCCCCTGTATTTGAGACAGATATATTTGACGTTTGATTTGATATATGAGGTAGTATATTTAATTTAATTTATTTAAGTTTATTAGTTTATTTAAATGATGCAGTGGAGAATGCTGTAAGGTGTTTTTCTTGTAAGATGTCCACTTTTACCCTATAGCAGCACAACAGTTCACGTGCATTGTGGGTTTGAGTGTGGAAGTATTTCATGCAAATTACACACATTGTGTGTAGTGTAGGAATGCTGTTGTGATGGTCCTTCCAGCCAAGAGCTCTCCAACAAAAAATAAGGATTGGCAACCCTTAATATTAAGCAGGAAACCTACTCATATAATCACATTGCTGTGTGACTGCTGTGTGTCCACATGTTGTTTGCTAGTGTTTGCGGGAAGTGTTTGTGGTCCATGGATATATACAGTGTATTATCTAAAAAAGCTACGCCTCACCTTGGGAATAACAGAAACGTCACATACACTCATATTTAAGTTTTTAAAACCTTTAAAAACCTTTAAAAACGCAAAAAATAGCACCCGTGTTGCAGTGCTGTGTTCCTTGGTCCAGACCCTGTATCAGGGCTCCGCCCCCTTAAGCCGTGGTGTTTTTGTTTTTCCCCCGTACCTGTGCTTTTGTTTCCCTTGTGTTCCAGCCCCGCCCCGCTCCCTGCCTGGTCTACGCCCACCTGATCTCCTCATTACCTGCACCTGCCTGCCTGCTCACCTGCATCCCATTGCCTTGTTACCCCAGCCCTATATCTTCCGTGCGTGTCTCTGTCTTGTTGCTAGTTCGTTTCAGTGATTTTTCCTGTCTCATCCCCGCATTAATTCCCGAGATTTGTTTGCTGTCGCCGTTCCTGCCTGATTCCTGACTTCGTTTTCTGCCTGCCGATTCGGATCTGTTTGACGCCATTCGCCTGCCTGGTTCCTGACTCTGCCTGCCCTGACTACCTATTCTGGATCTGCCCCCGGACTGCTTCCCCGTGTTTTCGAACCCTGCCTGTCCCTGTACTACGAACTGCCTGCTGATTCCGATTATACGCTTAGATGCGTATACCCTGTGGTCCGCGTTTGTGTCCCGATCTCCGATCCTGACACCCTGACGCAGGCAATATTTAAGTTTGACATGGCAATGCATTGGAGATATTAACATGTATTCTGGTGCTTTTTAGGAGTGCCATTTTCCCTTTTTTAGAATAATTACATGCATAAATCCTGTACTATGTTAAAATAAGGCATGCATTCTCATATATGTATATATGTCTTATATGTAACTCTAATCCAATGCACAACTCTACGGCTAAGTTCAACCCTTCCCCTCTCAACTGAACCTTACAACCAGCCCACGTCTTTTATGCAGTTACGCAAAGCGTAAAATTATGTTTAGCTGCTCTGCAGTTCCACAGTGTGTTATTGCTCTTTGACAGGACTTAATCAGATAACATTAGTGCCATCACACAAGTAAATTGCCTTCTTAATGTAAAGTATGATTAGCCTCTAATCAATTCTATATCCACAGAATGGGTATCCATTCCTTTAGTAAAGCACAGGTACTTGTATTTCTTATTCAAGTGCAGTAATGCCTCAATGGATTAATTATTTCACAATCCCACCATGAGCCAAGATGAATTTGTGTTTGTCTACAAGAATAAAAGGATAAAAACGAGGTCATATCCTCAATTATGTCTCTCGGTTCTTGTTGTGTTTCGCACAAGCCTTAAATCGGAAGGCTGTAGTCTAATCAGAGATAAGTTTGCTCCATAAAGCCTTTCCAGGTATTGAAAAGACCTGCGTCATTTACTCTCTTTTGAATGAAAGTGACCCCGGCTCTGCAGCAGCTAGGTGCAGTAGCTGGGTGCAGTGGCTGCGCGGGTGTCTTACCTGGGGCTGTCGCACTGGCGGGTTCTGTACTGCACTCCAGTCCCACATGATCGAGTGCAGGAGCTGAACGAGCCCCAGGACCCCCAGTTCCCATCCTGCCTCACCTGGTCCACATTCCTCCACATGCAGTGGCCTTTGTAGCACCACTGTTCAAACCAGAAAAAGATGTCAATCAGCAGCTAAGGCATTCTAACATATAGAATGTGGCAAATGAAAAGGGGCGAAAAATGATTTCAAGATATTGATTTGACCTTCCCTGGTGCACACTCGGTCCCGTCCAAGGGGGGGCCTTTTTTAGTTTTGCAGAAGTAAAGGTTGTCCGGGTGACTGCACCAGAGCTGTTTGCATGGTTCAAACGTGTGGAACTGCAGGAAGAGAATCAACAGACATTTTCCTTGCATTAACAGCCAGTTTCCATGCATTAATTCTTTTTTTTCAGATGCCAACAGCAAACAGGGACAACAGCATTCATTTTGTCCAGCTTCTCTGTGTTAAATCTTGAACAGGCCTCTGACATCACAGTCTGGTGGAGATGAGAGGGGCATGTTGGGAACAAACCACATGCATAATGGATAATGCATATCAGAGGTGGGCTGTTCCATTTAAACCTCTTCAAAAAGCAAACAGCGGCAGACAACACAGCAGTGCTGAAGTTAGGCAATTACTATCCCATGCCCTTGGTTTGACTTTGCCTTTGCTTTGATAAAACAAAGACAAAGAAAGAAGGACAAGAACAAAGAGGAGCTGATGATTATTAAGAGAAATGATGTTATCGGCTTAACACAGCAGAATTTTTCCTCCAGAATCACATTTTTCTTCCAACAGAATCACATAGTAGAATTCCTGATGAGATTAAAGAGCATCTTGGAATTAGTGCTACTTCCATTTGTCTTTGTCTGCAATTCAGAAAGGAAACAGAAGCAACCATGAACAAATTTTATTAATCAATCCCGCTCTCCTAGACAGGACATTTCACTCTTTCCGGAGATTCATTGGCGGGACTCATGGGAACTATGCAGGTAGAAGTAATACACTGAGTTAAAAATACTCCGAAAGATAAAGAAGCAAAAGGCAAACAAACAAAAAACATGTACTGGAATTACAGAGCAATCCATGTTTAAGAGAACGCTAGTGCACAGATGTGCCATGGTAATGAGTGAAAACCCGCTTCGCTGTAAAACCAACTCTTTTAGCTTCCTGCATGAAGTACTTCTGGCGTACCTCAATTCACAGTCCCTGAAATAAGATTTTTGGAAATTCAAATTACACAGTATTATCCTGATTTGATTGAAATAATAAACTTCTTACGATGCTGTCTGTCGGTACTTACCGATGTACAGACTTTGTACCCCACTCCAAAGTCAAACCGACACTGATCATTCATCGAATAGCTGACTCCAGGGAGCTCAGGGAGTACAGGCCAATCATGGTTGAAGGGATCATCAAGTAGACATTCATAGGTGCTACGAGCAAACACAAGTGAATCAAGCTCTATTGGAAGGGTTTCTTTCCCCTACATAGAAGCAAAATTATTATTAAAATTCAAGCTTCAAGGTTCAAAAGAGCAAGGCATTTTTTTTTTATTATAATAATATACAAGAATGAGCTCCATTTCCTGATCTGTGACTGCCCAACTCCCTTTTGTTTATTTCAGAATTTGTCCACCCCAAAGGATATTGTCATGTTTATTTTATGTGATTTTTCATTACAAGCAGTATATTACATTATTTATAAGTCTATAAGAGTAAGAGTATAAGTCAGTATATAAGCCCTTTTCAGTGCAGCAGAATCTCATAAATCCTTAAAAAATCCTGCCTGTTTTTTTATAGGATTACCTGATTCTTCTCCACTTGAGTGAAAAGCCTGTAACTAATTGAGTGGCTGAAACCCTTGATATGCTACAAACACTAAAATCTTTATTTGATTGTGGTAAGAAACATACTGTATAACACAATAATCATCACATTTTTACTTCTTAACCAATCCTCATTTCAGGTCAGTAATAGTTACTAGGTACAGAAGCACAAATCAAGCTGGACTGTAAGTGATCTGTAAGTGTCAAGACAATGACATTCTCAGAAGCTCAGAAGTCTAACCAGTTCCAGAATTCTTTCAAAGGAACAATTTGATAAAAAGATAAAAACGCGCTATTGGAAGGCCGTGGCTAAATAAATAAAGGAGTGATTAGGATGTTTACTTTCAGCTCTCAGTTGCTGGTAATTTTCTATATCTAGGTGCAAAAAATATAAAGAACATGTATAAATGCATATTGTGGTCTCTCAGCGATCTTCTACTGTATGCAGCTAGCTAGTGATCAGCTACAGAGAGATGTCAATTCAATTAATGTCAATTCAAATGATCTGAAAACATAATTTATATCCTAATCCGAACCACAACAGTTTAGTGTAATAACTGTATTCCGATCCATGTTTATTTTTTTCTGAACATATTTGCTTCCATTGCACTGAACTACAAAAATAACGCAGGTAGCATTTGCATCAAAGTAACTAGGTACATACGTAGTTATCAAGCTCGCTAACAAAGCCAGCCAGCCAGCTGACCAGCAACAGCACAGTGGTTAGCCTTCCACCTGATCTGTGTGTGTGTGTGTGTGTGTGTGTGTGTGTGTGTGTGTGTGTGTGTGTGTGTGTGTGTGTGTGTGAGAGCATCGCCCTTTCTGATCACACAGTGCCGGTATTAACTTCTCTCTAATGCATCAGCTCCTTAAGTCTACAGTTTAACCACAATGACTTATTTCATTCCATGCACTCAGATGCTGAGCAGTAATCAGGGAGACCTACTGTAGATTACCTGGCATTGACATCTATTGTAACTTCTGACATCAGTCTATCACTTTTACAAGGAGGTGTATGCAAGCTAATCTGCCGACACGCACAACCGTTTTAAAAAACACATTAACCTGAATATGCAACAGAACTTGCAAACAAAAGAATGGCATCATTGTCCTGATAAAAGCTCACATTTTATAGGCTCTATGATGTCATCATACCACTAAACCTCCTCACTGCCAAAAAGTGCTGCTGTTCTCATTTTAGATGGCAGTCTAACCCACTGTAGTGCTGATGTCAAAATGAAGTCAAAATGAAAACATGGTGGTTTCAAATAGTCTTACCTGGAATTACTTGCACCTTGTAGATGGGGGATTAAAAGCAATGATGTCAGCTGGACACACAACTAATCACATTCACAGAACCAACAACCTTTAAATGTTGTTTAAATAATGACATGGGTGCTGTGTTGCGTATTGACTCTGTCCCAAAGCACAGACCTTGGATCAGTTTTAGCCTTTTTCTCACAGTGGTTGAGTTGAGGATTCAGGTTGGGTAGACTGAACTGGACCGTTTTTGGACACAGAAAGCACCCAGAGAAAAGCCATGCCTAGGTATTCTATGAATTGTTGATATCTTACCTGTGGAAGTAATTACAGTTTCCATTTTGACTAAAAAAACACTTTCCAAATTAGATAGCTCTCTATATGTATTCACGAAGGTATTCAAATCAAGCACTTTCATCTTGATAGTAACAGAGCCTATCTGCTTTTATTTTTCACTCTGAGCTTCAGACCGGATTAAATAGATTATTTCAACTGGCTTCTCTTTTGCCTTGGAGAAAGGACCTAGAATATATTTTTAATTAAATTTCCCCTGATCTTCTCAGCATTTCTGAGGTTTTAGTCTGGTCCAACTTGGAGAAACTTCAAACCAAAGATTCTCTGACCAAAAGACTATTGTGGGTATCAAGTAATTCTGATGCTTCAAATATTATTATTTGGAGGTACAAACAAAACCTTTTAGAGACTAGAAAAAGACCCTCGGACTGCTTTAATCCTTGAGAAATGAGAGATAATGCATAATTACACCTGCTGATTCCAACAACAAGCCACAAACGTGTAATCAGCACAAGTATGGCCTTTCATCTGTACGGTCAAAAGAAAAAGTCCTGCATGCATCTAATGTCACTGCTGCCATTCAGAGAAAGGCACCAAAAACAAAGAGGAACCCACATAACCCACACTACATGATGTAAAAACAACCCTGAAACACTTTACACATGAACGGCATTTCCATCTAAGACCAGAGCCTGACAAACCACATTTTGAGTTTGTCTTTTGTGTAATACTCCTTTCAATATACTATGCAAGGGCATGCAAAGAATCCTTTGCCTCTAACGTTTTGCAACAAAGAAAGAAAGATTCTTACTCTTGAGTTATTGTTCTGTGCTCAAAGAGGCCTTGCACATTTTAATTGCAAATATCTGTTAGAAGATGCCGTTGTCATGGTAATATTTGTCACAATGTGTAGATTATCCTGTGCTTTTTATAGGTCCCTATCATCAGAGGTTCTGAGTGAGGCTGATTGTGGTACATCCACAGTTACAGGCCCATGGCGGAACTCACTGGATGTGCCTCCGGAGCTCCTGGCCACTGCAGATGGACCAGTGGTAGCGGTGGAAGGCGGCCTGCACCAGGGGGGCCATCACACTGCCCATCGCCGTCTCATCACCACAGCGGTTCCCCTGCCCATCGTGCTCCATCCCCAGCCTATCAGATTAAAGCTACATTACATCACTTCCTCTTAATCACTCATGACAACTCTAAAGCCTTAGTCTGTGGGAAAAGAAAAACTTTCTCATAAGTGTGTTTCATGGTACAGATTTGATGTTATTCCTCTTATTTCCTGAGTGGAGTTGTACGAGCACAAAAGATGCTCGTACAGCACAAAAGATAGTCCTGTGTACGACACTGTTGGTGTGCCCATGTGCAAGGTGCTGTGTCTCTATTGCACCAGTCACAATTTTGCTGTTTGAATGAGCTATGGGATGTATAGCACTGCAGGCTGCTCTGGCAACAGGCATCTGCCAAGCAGATAACGATTACTGCAATTTCTAAAACTTACAGGTGTCCCAAGGAAACATATTTATGTGCCGAGCACTTTGCAGTGCTGTGACTCTGTCACACAAGTGATAGATGATATTTGAACATAGGGTTAAGATTTATGAAGTAATATCATGGATAGACGCAAGGCAAAACGCTGAGGTAGTTCCACTGTTCCATCAGGTAGGGTTTCCCATTATTACAAAGAACTAATTTACTCACATCGGGTAGGTGAAAATAAAAGTCATTTTCAAGCTGTCAAAACACAGCAGGATGTTTCTCCCAAGGCTCACAATATGAATAATATGAGTGAATGTGAGTTAGCATTCCATACATGGACCCAATGAGGACCATTTGCAAGTGATTTTCTAAATGACTTGCGCTTGACACCATCCATCTTTCTAATACTGAATACTGAATGCTGCCAGGCACACATTCAGCACAAATGAAGCATTTTGGTAAAGAGCAGAGCTTCAAAAAGAATAGTGAAGTTTTGGCAAACAAAATCTGAGAAAAAACAGCAGGGGGTCACTGCACCTGCATTCCTCTGAGACGTTAGCGTGTGACCTGGCACCTGGATCGCTCACTCACCTGTCGTGAAGAATTCCTTTGCCCTATGAAATTATAATGACAGTAATCAGTGTTTGTGCGAGTGTTTGTTAAGCCTGAGAGGGTGCTGCGTATGGTCCAAAGCTGAGAGCTGAGTGCTAAGTGCTGTTCAGTGGTCCCACAGGCTCACTGCTGTGCTGCCTGCAGCTGTGCCAGGTGATAGCATGTTACGCACACACATGTGCCAGGTGACTCACACGTGTCCGGTCTCGTGGGCCACCACGAAGGCGGAGGAGAAGCCATCTTCATGGTTGAGGGTGCAGCTCCGGACAGGATGGCACATCCCTGTCACTGGGGCGTATCCTGAGAAAACATTACCATCATTTATTAATGATTAAACCAATATTAATTCTTTATTACATTTTTAATATGCTTGGCAGAAGGCCTTATCAAGGGCACTGCACATACCTTACCTTTTCAAAACACTATCCATTTATAAAGCAGAATATTTAGTACTTTGCTCAAGTCATATTCCTGTTAATAATATTCCTCCTCAGTCCATGAACAACATATTCAGAGCTGGTTTACCTTTATCAGACAAATGCAGACTTGCAGACTAATGCTGAATTATCAGCTTCATAAGAGCCTATCACTTCATTAATGGGGTGCATACAGTGCCCTAGCCTCATAAGGCACTCTAGGGCTGTCCAACTGACTAAGCCAGCATCCCACTGAAGTCTCTCAACTCAGACATGAGAGTACAGACACCCCGTGGCCAATTCAAACCACTGTTACATTATATTACATCACATTATTATCATTTAGCAGATGCTCTTATCCAGAGACAGCAGGTTACAAAGTTATCCTTTTATACAGCTGGATATTTAATGAGGCATTTGCAGGTTAAGTACCTTGCCCAAGGGTACAACAGCAGTGCTCTAGGGGGGAATCGAACCAGCAGCCTTTTAATTGTTCGTAATGTTGGGCTATGAAGTGCTCTCTTCAGGTACAGAGCCTCTCTAGACATACTGTAACTGATTTAAACCACAGCCATGGCTTTGTTGCTTCTACCAATCAATGGGTCAATGAAATATTGTATAGAAACTTATATACACACACATTTTTGGTAGGTTAAACATTGACAATAAAACAGGTGATATCATATACAGTTTCCTTTCTAAATATATCATCTAATATAGTTTTTTCCTGAAACACAGTGATTGTTTTACAATTTTATTAGATTCATTATGAAGTAATCATAAGGTTCCATAGCACTCTGATTCTATTCAGGTAGTAAGAGTCGAATTGAGGCTCACGGTGCCATCAGTAAAAAGGTTTTCTGATTCAGAATGAGAGAATCAGAAGTCCTGTCACAGTATCGCCACTTCATAGGCAACCCATTACTGGCTCAATACACCATACCAATCAACTCTGATTTGCTGTAGGCTACACAATTGTGATTGCAGGATCATTTTCAGAGTTTTCCAGAGGGATTAATTTGGGAGAGGACCTTGAGTGCACTGCGGCTCATAATTTTTTAAGACCGCATTGTTGTCAAAGCCAGGGTATATGTTTATTATTAAAGAAGATTATTCCAAAGGGCTTTCTTAGAATTATCTGGTACCTACCTGGAATTACTAGCAGTCTGTGGATATGCATCACTTGATCTGTGTGTTTACTGTTTACATTAGTGAAGGGATTTCAAAACATCTCCTTTAAATGTACATATTGTAAAATAAAACATATAATAAATATGCCCGTTTGTTCCCAGTGTTAAACATAAATACAGATGTTCACTGAAAGGCAAAAAGAATTATTTGTCAGAGTGATATGAGGCTTTATCCAAAGGCTGTTCATTTCTCAACCGCAATGAATTTATGTTTTCCTATTTGTTGTCTTTTCTCTCTGAGTCATGCCTCCCTTTTTACTTTCCTTCTCATTTCTCTTTTCCACATCAAATAACTTGTCCTAGAGGGAATTTGGTTGCAGAATTTGGAACGGAGCCATAATTGTGAGCTAAGCCTTCTTTAGAAAATCCACTCTTTTGGAAGGTCCCATTTCCCTGGCTCATAAAGCCCCAGATCAACCGTCCAGATGAAAAAATGAGAGGTGCTCTATATCAGGACAGAGTACTGACAAGGTGCAGGAGACACGTATGGACAGTTAAAAACACTACCCATGTCTATGTGCTTTGATGAAGACAGGAAGTGACCTCACTCTCAGGCTGGAGGGTAGGGAAGCTTATGGCACATGCAGGCACACCAGCCTACCTTGCATGAGGGTGGGGCCGAAACTCTGGCGGGTGAGGAAGATGGCGTGGTCGTGGTGCTCGGGGTGCTGTGGATCAGCCTTCTGCTGGAGGAACGCCCAGTGACAGACATTATCCAGGCTCCGCGAGGGGTTCCCTCTCTCGATGAGGCTGACAGACTGGGGGGCAACATACTGAATCTTCAACAGACTGCATTAGACCCAGTGCCATTCAGCCCTAAGGTAACAACAGCCTGTAACATATACCCTCTTTGATATTCAGTACAGCAGTTATCAGTATTCCCTTCAGTTGCTATGCGTGTCTTAATGTTAATGACACTCCTGCAGTTTCTTTTATGTCATTAGTGTAATGGCAAGCAGAAAAAAAATCTCCTGGAGAAGTGTGCTCCATACAGATATATTTTGCATGCTTAGAACCAACCACTTACTGTCATTACTAACACCAGCTAAACCCCAGCAAAAGAGTACTAGAGGGCATTCAGAGTTCACCAAGGCAAAATCCACTCTGCTGCAGCAACACCTGGTTTGCAAACTGAGACAGATGTGTGCTCCTGCATTCTGCACAATGCACTGGTATATTTAGCATGCTGTGGCTAAGTCAATCAGCTATTTAATCTGTCCATGAAGCATTCCACCCCTGAGGGGATTTTATTCTTAGGGACAGCTATTCATTAATTATCAGGCATTATTTCTTCAGTTTTGCTTCAGCAGCGCTTTCAAGTTGTAATTCTGGCTGTGTTGCATGTACAGCAGCATGGCACCGCTGTTCCTGTCTGAATCTTGAATTTCATTACTGCTGTATCTGGACATTTTGGCCTTTCCAATTGGATAATTTTGTGAATAATGTGCACAAATCCACGACATGCCACGACATTGGTATTTGTTGGTAAATGTTTTTATGCATTTCCTATGTAGCTATGCAATTCAACTTCATGTCTTATTTCGTAATGCTTCAAGTTTTCTGATCCTTTTCTGTTAGATGCTACTATATCCTTCAATCTGTAAACTGGAATACCAATGTAGAAGACAGATGCAGCTTAGCAACAAGTGCTGCCTGGCAATGAGTATGTTATGTGTATTTACATGAAGGTACATTATATACAGTCCCAGTCAAAAGCTTGGACAAACCTGATTAAGATAATGGGAAACATGCATTCAAAGATATTTTGATGTAAAGACTTATGCTTAAATGCTTTTCTTAAAAATAAATAGTGAAGTCAGTGCTTATGTATGAATTTCTTTCAAAAAATATTTTTTTAAAAATATTTTTGGCTACTTTGAACAATCTAAAATATAAGACAGTTTTGATTTGTTTAATACTCTTTCAGTCACTGCATAATTCTATTTGCGTTATCTCATAGTTTTGATGTCTTTACTATTATTCTAAAATGCAGAAAATAGTAAAAATAAAGAATAAATGTTGTGTCCAAGATTTTTAATAGTACTATATGTTGGATGAAGCTCTGGCTGCTCTCACTGCTGTAAGTGGCTGAATAAATGACTCTGAACTCTTAAGACTTTTTATGCAGTACTTTTAATAAAGATCTCACCTTTGTGTATCCAAGCATGATCATTCTCACGAGGACAATGTTTATATGGACACCCAGTGACTCATCATGGTAAATTTCATTCACCTGGTAGGAACCACATAAGAAGATTATGGCATGAATAGCGTGAGTGATGACCACAACACACCCAAAGACACACACACACACACACACACACACACACACACACACACACACACACACACACACACACACACACACACACAGAACCCATGTACAGTAATAATATCATTGTGTAATTGTAATACTGAAATATTCAAGTTCTCTTGTGGATTTTAATTGCCAGACTAATTTAATATGATGCTCTTGGCTTCTTTTATCTTCAGACAATTTAACTGATGTAAGATCCCATAAAGGACCATATACTGTATCTCAACATGCCATGCAATTAGCGACTGAACCTGAAAAAATAAAAATCATAAATTAAAAATGAGACAATAACAACACATTTGGCAACAACTATGAACAGTGCATAATGCTGTATAACATGCAAGTCCATGATGCAGTAGTGTTTGTGAGGGCACACTCTTTGATCTGCCCAAATCTTTTTCTCACTGCTGCACCTTAACAGAAACCCAAAGAGAAGTGAGCAGAGCAGAGACACAGCCCGTGAGCCAGGGGAGCCCTCAGAGTCCTCTCAGGAGCATACAGGAGACCGCTACTCTATAAAGCACTAAATTGCTGCTTTCTAAAAGGCTATTAGTTGGAAGGATTAGAGAAACAGGTGAGACAGTGTGTGGAAAGGGTCATCTCTCACCAGTTCAAATGGAACTCTCCCACAATGTCTTACAGTAGCTCCTTCCACAGTTACTCACACATCTCTCCTATACACTCGTCATAAACTATATTAGAAGCATGTGGGCGTTATTTTGTGCCATTGTTGTGGCAAAATGAAACAAATGCATGATAGCAAAATGCCACAGTGAAGAATCTTTTTCCTCTCTAGAAACACTGCCATCATTGGCTTTTAATCATCATTAATTATGCATGGATTTACTGCATTGGCTTCAGCCCATATGCAGAGCACTGTACGTAAGGACGAGATTGTACTCTGGAAGAAATACGCATTCACAGGGGGGAGACAACGGTCTGCCTGCACACAGCTTCCTACTGCCAGCATCAACACACTTAAGAGTTTAACGCCTGTCACCCCCCCCGCCCCACCCCCCCCCCCCCCCACACACACACACACTGTACATACTGCACATAAATCCAATTATCCAGCCTACAGTCCTGTCTACGCAACTTTTCTTTATTTATATGATTATCACTGATGTTCTGAAGGCAATGTGCTTTGATGTTCCTCTGCTTCAGCTCAGGTTGTCCTCCTCATTCTGCTTTGCCTCATTTTTTTCTCTTTCTGCCAATGGGAGATGATAACATGGATTGAAACAGCATTCTCATGTGCACACCTCTCAACCCGATGGGATTTGCACTGCTTTGTAACAGTACTGGCGAAGAACACTGATCATTGGCTCTGAAGGACTGGACTCGACCAGAAAAAGGCCTGATGAGTAAAATGCTGTGTACTGGAAGGACAAGAAAGGCACTTCCAAGTGCTTAACTGAACGGATATGCTTATCTTCTATTGTGCTGTTGCTCTGAATAAGAGCATCAGCTAAATGCATGTAATGTAATGTAATGCTTGGAAAGGTTTATTTTCAGTTCTCATTGAGAATTAAAAGAAAGAGTGATGAAAATCTTGAGAACACATCATATACCGAACCATGGTAGGATCTTCCATCAACATTCTGCTTCATCAATGATGACATAAAACATACAATAATACTAAAATATTGTTATTTCCATTTGGATAGTCCAAAAATAACCCACCTCTGTACCTAAACTGCAATCACACTGTACCAGGACCCACAGCTGTAAACCTGCTGTCTCCTAGTGTTGATTGGGAAATGCATTAATCCTTTTTTTCTGGTGTTACGCAATTGTAGCGGTGAAGGGTGAGCTCATTGTGTGTCTGTCCAAAACAGGAAAGGCAGGGATGTACCCGTCATTTGTCATTACTCGGTCCCCTCTCTGAGCACACAGTCCGAGATGAAACGCCACCGCCGGATACACGCTTTATCAACAGTGGCTCTGATGTTCCTCTCCGGGGGGGTGTGTCAAAAAGCTGCGAGCCGTCCCTTCACTCAAAGTGTGAAACACAGCCTAGCAACACGTCACACTTCCGGCTTCTTTTTTTAGAATTGTCTGCATCCTGTTTCACATTGCTGAGATGCGGCATTCCCAGAATGTCCAGAATGTCATCCCAGTGAGTTCTATTCTTTCTTTCACTGCCTATGCGTTTGATGGCAATGAAAAGAATTCAGCTGGCATACGTAACGGAGAGGTGCGTATTCTTTTCTCAAAGTAATCTGAAGGGCTTATCTGTTTTCAGATAAAAAGCTGAAAAAAGCACATGAATTGACTTCAGACCCTCCTTTGGGAAGGGAGGGGGTGCATGCCATTACAGCTAACCTTTTTAGAAGATGACAGCCTATTCCACCTGCTTGTTCAGGTGGATTGTTAGACACAACAGTGCTGATTTTAAAATTTAAGTTTCAGTTTACAAAGCAATAAAGGCATGTTGAAAATTTTATTGTGCCCTCAAAAGTAAACATACTTGTCGTATCTAAAAAGAAAATAATACCATAAAAATTCTTCACTAGCGATGGCAAAAAGAAAACTTCTTTTAGAAAAAAGCTTCTTTTAGAAAAAAAGTAAATAAAATTTACAACTGCAATAATTTTCAGTCATGATAGAAAACAGTGAAAATACAATTAACAAAACATTGAAGGCAGCTATCTACAATGCATAAATATGTACTATGCTGAATTTTCCCTGCCATTTGCATTAGGCCATAGATTCTCATACACCTACTTTTCAATCACCTACCTTCATTTCACATCTACCATAATAGTCTGCCTGGCCAGACACCTTTGAGAAAAGGCTTTGTCAAACTTGGCAAATCCAAGTTTGTCATGCCTCTGCAATAATGTCAGTACAGGGTAGGTCCATGGCCTCAGTGAGTGTGACCTATGGTCACGAACTTTCCATCACCAAAAAAACAAAATCTTCAGCTACATTGAGGAACTGTGACTAAAGTGGCAGATACATTGATATCCTTGGTGGGCTTGCAGCCACTGCACTGGGGTGGAACCTCACATTGTCCCATATGAAGATGAGGCAACTGTTGCCCCTGCTTCACTTTTCCCACTATCAACTGTCATTTAACAGTTGAATACATGATCTATGATTTTTGCCCTTATTTTATCTGCTGCATATCATGTTCACCTTAGAAATCCTTGGCCAACTGTCCCACCTTACATTCAAGCATCCTGACCCTACCCTTACCTCTTACCCCTACTCTTAACTCTACCCCCATTCCTACCCCTACCCTGATCCTCATCCCTACCCTTACCCTGACCCTGACCACCATGCCTACCTCTACCCCCAACCCTACCACTACCCTGACCCCCAACCCTTCCACAACCCCTACTCCTACTCCTACCCCTACCCTGACCCCGTAACCCTACCACTACCCCTACCCCACTCAATTTTCAGTGTTCTAACTGTGTGAAGAGGACCAAAAATGATTAAAAGTTCAGATAATGCTTTTGTAATCAATGGATCACTGAAGTTGCAGTCTTATACTATAGCTGCTAACAATACATACAAGCAATAGAGAAAAACTTAAAAGAAACAACCTCAAAATACAACTATAAAAAGCACTGCTATCAGTTTCAGAGAAGCTTATGTTCTTCTTTGGGCATATCAATTTTAGGCTAACATGCTATCATAGCACATCACTCAGTGTGAAAGATACAGGTTGCCAGACATGTCCATTAACTGCATGTTTCCGCTGTCAGCAACGGGGGGGGGGGGGGGGGGGGGGGGGGGGGGGGAGAGGACAGACTGCATCCACCTAGCCCTGCGCTTACTCCCTGGTCTCTCTCTCTCCCTCTGACAGGTGTACCTTTTTACCAGAGCACGTTTTGCATGGGGAGCTGGAATGCCCCTGTGATTATCATTTAGATGATATCTGATGGCATCATGATGGGTATGAACTTGGAGCGTTTGCAGATAAACTCCCTGCCAGCCTGCTCTGGGTAATGTAATGAAAGTGGGTAAATTCTTTCAGAAGCCCAGACAGTGAGCTGGAGGGGGGTGGAGCAGAGAGCCCCTATTGCAGACTGCAGCATGTTGCTCACTTTGGGGAACGGTGGAAGGTGTACTCGAGCAGATAATTAAATTTTTCACTGGCATGTGGACACATATTACCAAGACTCCATAGCCATTTAATAGCTACCAGCCCTGCACCAATAATTACCTGACATTTCTATTTCAGACCGAATCTTTCACTCTCAAGTCCACAGGCATTAAAAGGTAGGGGCATTTAATTGTGCAGGGTTAGCCACTGGAAAGCTCCGGGAACACCCCCCTTCAAGGGGGAACATGACCTGAATTTCAGGCTGATGTATTATTTCAAAAGTGCAACATTTACATAGGTTTAAGCATATGTTTTCATTTTAATAAATGCTTTCTATGGGTCAGTCGGAGTGGATTATTTAGATTGCATTAAACAGATACTTTACCTGTACATAATGGCATGATATGTTGAACATGCAGGGTTGCATACTGTAGTATGATGATTTATAAAGTATGTTATGTGTATCAAACAGATGTTCCTTACAAAGTTTGCGGTTGAAGATTGCCGTCGTTTTAAGTTTGCTAAAAGCAGAGCCATATGCTTTCATTCTCTTGAAGTCCATCAGGGACACCTACTGGTCAAATATAGCTAAAAACATGAAAAAAACAGCATCAACTCAATTACTCAATTCTCAATCCTACTTTCAGAAATAATGACAAGGTCAGGGCCTAACTAGATAATGTTGCAGTAGTGCATTTTGAGTATACACTGTTAAAAGCTATCACAATGTGCTTCAGTCATGTAATGTAATTTCACAAGATGTTGAATTTTACGTTTTAAATACCGCTATTATTCATAAAATCATTAACAACTACATTACATCATAAGTCTCTCACTGATAGGTTTGACTAACTGGAGAGTAGTATTTCTGGTGGTATGTATTTGCGGAGGCCTCTTAGTTACTTCTTTCTCTTCTTTGATTTTTTTGGGTTTTCTTTTACTGGGACCCAGATGAAATTAACAATGCTTTGACACTCCTAACTCAGCAGGACCAAAACAGCTAAATTAATGGTTTTTAATGTCTATTCTTAAATTATTTTTATAGTATTTATTTCATTTTTTTGAAAAGATGGCTCATGGAGGTTGACATTCTGGCAGTGTTTTCAAAGGTTTAACGATTAAACAAGTGCCAAATGTCCTCTTACATTTATAAACAACTGATTTTGCACAAAATAAATACTAAATCATGAAGAATTCCAAATAAAAAATGAGATAAAGGGATACTAGCTCATTGCAGGGATGGCTGAAAAAAGAAATAAAATAGAACACAGTAGCGAGGCTTTTTTGGTTTAAATAATTACAGACAACCTTGGTGAAAATCAGCAATATGTGTGAGGCAGACAGGATAAAAGAATATAAAATTTCATGAGATACTAATCCAACCATCCAAACAAAGCTGGCAGAGTGGACCTTCAGCAGCTGAATTTATATAACATGAATGCACAGCAGACATCACTTCTCAGTGATCATGCCCAACACAAACAATCAACTACTGGCCAGAACTTATGCATCCATAAATAATACAGAAGCAACAAAATGGAACAGAATTCAGAGCCAGGTAAATCAACATGTATGACGTCAAAATGCACAGACCAACAGAATCCCCGAATCACCCCATCTCTTCAGGTGGCCTTACCACCTGAACCTTTTCAAAACCCAGCGGACATCCAACTCAGCAAACATCCTCATTTCTCTGAGAGTCTCCTATCCCTGTGTCGACTCGACTAACCAACATGGTACGGAAATCATCTGGCCATAATTACCAACTCTGCGACCTTTTTAAATATTGTTTTATTATTTCCAACCAAAACCAGGTTACCATTCTTGTCAAATGGATGTGTACTGATTTGCAGCATACAGTCCTGCACATTTTTCTTGCTGCACTGAAAAAATGATTACTGAATGAATACTGTTATTGAATAGTTTAATTATAAGTATTCAGACTACAGTTAGTGTTGCATCTTAAGAACATAAAGAAGTCAAGAAAAATATTTTAATGGGTTTCAAAATGAAAACGAATTGGAAGATCATTCTCATAAAAGAGAATGTAAGCTGTTTTCCTTGCCAAATATGCTTAAATTACACAGCTAATATTAGTCTGTCTATCCAAAATAGACAGTTATTGTCTACTTATTTATTTATCTGAGGAGGGATGACAGATTTTCATATAAGTGTGAATATTCTGATGGGACACAATTATTTCCTTTGTAATGCAGTAGTCATTTAAGAGAATGTAATTATTTAACTTTTACTCAGATATAGATGTATTGTTAATCAGTTTAAGCTGTTGATGTATAAAATGTAAAAATAAATGCCTAGCCATACATCAAGACAAAATTTATCATAACATCAGCACAGTGAAGTACATTCAGCACAAAGACTTCTCATAATACATTCTTATAACACTAAGTTGTGTCATATCCACAACATCGCAAGATCACTACAATTTTACATCACACCATCACACTACTTCATTGCACTGTGGCAACAGCAGAAAAACTCAGTTTCTACTTTAGATGTCAGCCAGAACTTAAAATTTTGATGACGTGTGAAAGTCTCATCATTATTGCAGTCTACATGCTACCCAATAACATCAGAATATCAATGGCTATAAGGCTGCCACAATGTGAGACATGAGGCATGACAAAGCCAATGCCATTTCAGGCAGATGTAGCACATTCTTCCTAGTCCTGCTAAGATTTCCTCTGGCATATGCCATGCCCAGAAAAGTACCAAAAACCTGAAAATTGCAATGGTAAACAATCACAATACTCTGTCACAGGAGGGAGAAGAAACAAAACAAAAGGACAGCAGTGACTCCCCTTTTGTAAGAAGAGTTTGAAGTCAACCTGAAGACTATGTCCTTCACAGATAAATGAACTTAAAAACTACAGCATTCACATTTAAATTGACTTTAAAGATATGTCCTTCACAGATAAATCAACCTGAAACCTAAGGACTTCACAGATAAATCAACCTGAAAACTATTGTCTTTACAGTTAAATCAACCTGAAAATTATTGCCTTTACAGATAAATCAACCTGAAGACTATGACTGCTCTGGTAAGGTTTTGTTTTAACAAGCAGTGTCACAAAGGATCCTCACAAAGGATCTTTGCAACCTGTGTAAACTGCACTCACTATGTTCATGAGGGTGAGCAGGTAGTTCTGGACGTGCTCCCTCCCGTGGAACCGCACAACGGAGTCATCCGCCCCCAGCAGCACCTCGATGTTGTAGTTGTTCTCCCCCGCATGCCTGCGCTTCCTCACTGCCTCGCTCACCTGCTGGCCTATGCTGTCCAGTGCTCCGTGGATATCAGCCTCTGGCTCTGTGGAACAGATACAAAGCTGGTCAGTGGTCCTTCTATGGACACTGTAAGGACACTGCGGATGGATAGAAAGCTGGTCAGTGGTGCTTATATGTATGTTATTTGGTGGCAACCAGGAGGTTAAAGGCTCAAATCTTGGGTGGAGTGCTGTTTTTGAAGTCTTGCAAGGCACTTGTTTACCATTTGCAACCCAAATGGTAAACAATTTCAAAATGCAAATTTAATAAATCTTCTCAAACAACAACTGTTTGCTATACTAAAAAGGTTACATTTCCAGATAAAACTACTCACACAATATGTTAGTGTCAACACCTGTTTCAGATCATTTTATTTCAGTCAACTTTGCCACAAAATCTAATTACCACTCTGTGTTGTAAATGTGCTAAGATGCAACTACTCTTGGCCCAGAACAAAACATTTGGGATGACCTGAGCAGTATCCTGCAGATGAAAACAGATCCTGATTTATTCAAACCCTTCCCATTTCATCAAGACCCTCCCATTTCTCGAAGATTGCCCTATAATTGTACCAGAACACTGGGTCAGACAAATCCACAAAGAATAATTAAGAGGCCAAAAAAGACACACTTTGTTTATCACAAATGCATACCAATAGAACCAACCACAGATTCCTTACAAAAACATCTGTTGTAACACCTGTGAGTTGCACTGATAACAACAACCATAGACTACCTAACCAACTAACGTACTAACCAACCTGCTACCTCCTGTACTGTTCATCTACTGTATGCAGACTGTAGAGGGAATTCCTCCCTTCCTCAGTCAGCCTTTCTGTGTTTCCCCACTGGTTTCTGTGTCTGGTCACCGGGGTTTCTACTCTCTCCTCCCGGTATTTCTCTGTGTGTCCGGCCCAGCCATATAGACATGCTGAAGCACCACCACACCCACCCGTCAGTCATTCGCCTCAGGAGTTGTGATGTTAAGTCAGGACATGAGGGGAGACGTCAGGAAGGTTTCTCACTCACAGCAGTGATGGTGGCTGAAGGAGAGCGAGATATTCCTCCCCAGGTGAAGTTTACCAGGGATGACATCTAAGAGAGCAGCCTTGCTACTGAACAGAACTCTACTAGCTTTCTCTTTCATTCACGTGTGTGTGTGTGTGTGTCTGTGTCTGTGTGTCTGTGGGTGGGTGTGTGTGTGAGAGTATGAATGTAAGAATGCATGTCTGTTCTACGACTAGGAAGGTAAAATGCTTACAGTCAAGTTTTCACACAGAACAAACCAATTAGGGCCATAATATGCAGTGAGTGAAAATATGCTATATTTTTTAATCCTGTGACTGACAGGCAATATACTTTTATAGGCTGAATGCGCTCAACCTTGGCAAACACACAGAAACAATTTTCTTTAATGTTCTTCTTAAAGTCAAATCCTGGGAAGCTCATTAAGGAAAAGACAGTTCTCAGAATATGGCCCTCAAGGAGAACATACAACTGTCAATGCAATGTTATGCTTGTGCATATTTGAGTTTTGATTCATGTTTTTATAATTATGCATGAACATGAATTAGATGCAGGATCATCAGTTTTAGGGAAAATGGATATGTCACTCCTTTTTGGTGTCTTCCAAAATCATTTTCCTGTTTCTTTTGTTTTTGTCTGTCTTCCAGTTTTGTACATGAAGTTGCAAGCATAAATTTAAATAAACTATGTGTGGTAAACATATACAGTACTAATGGTTACATAATGTTACTGTGTTCATAATTAAGGATTATGACACTCCCACAAGCCTTTCTTTCACCCTAGACTCCCCAGTAAAGCCTCAGATTGTGTAATGAGGTAGGAATAGACTGGATTTATAAGTAGATGTGTGTGTGTGTGTGTGTGTGTGTGTGTGTGTGAGAGAGAGAGAGAGAGAGAGAGAGAGAGAGAGAGAGAAAGTGCATGCTTATTCTGCAAAAAAGCTTTTTCTTTGCCACTGTCACATAAAAACGCAATTACCTGCACTTTGATGTCTGAAGGAAACCTTTATGTTTTTCTCCAACTGAGCTAGAAATTAGCAGCGGCCACAGCAAGCCAATAAGCAACAGGATGTCCTGGGAGAAAAAGCTGCTGTGCAAGGCAGTCTGCATTAAATGCACATTTAAGTACATTTTTTAATGACTTCCACATTGCAATCTATAAGGAGCACGGCTGTTATGACACATACTCAGACAGCTCTGCACTTTCTGTGGACATGCAAATCCTGCAGTAAAAAACATTCATGCTGAGTTTCCAGGAGTAGGACCCATTTAGCTCATGAAACTGGACCAACTAAGCTGATCAGGGCAGATGCACATTCTTTGAAGAGTTCCGACCAGATTAAAAGTCACAACCACACTGTAAGGCAGTCAGGGCCATCAGAGACAAAGCATCTGGAGTATCATGAAGACCACAACCAAAATATGAATGGTAAAGAATGGCAGGATTGTAAAAAACAAACAAAAAAAAAATTAAAGGTGAAAACAGTACAGCACTGGGATATGATCATAGACTGTATCACAAAGTACTTTGAAATCTGAATTTTATTCAACAATGATTTCAAGGAGCATGCTGGGCCTGGAACTTAAGGGCTTCCTTCACTTTGACACCAGGCCAATTATATCAAAACAGGAATGTGTTTTTTAATGCTGAAAAAGAACATTAAGCTAATACAGTTTTTACATTTTGGGTTATTTTTGCAACTTAAGTGGCTGCTGAAATGAAGAAAAATGTTGATCAATTGTAAGCTTGGTATTTAAACTTTTCAAACTAAAAATATTGCAAATAACTGTTCCAAACAAAACATACAGTGTAATTTTTACAGTCATATGAGGCTTCAATTAAAGTTTAATCCTGCATCCGATAAAGACCATCAAGTCAAGGGAATAGTCGCTTTTTGTGGTAATATGATAGAGGATCATTCTAGCAACATTCTTGTGGTTGCACAGCACTTTCACTGGACATAATATAGAGATTTTGACTGAATCTAGTGGTTAATGTCTTAAACATTTATCAGCATTTATCATTATTTACTATCTTTTGCTGTCAACCAGGGTATGTTGTCTTATGACACATGCTTCATCTTTATCAAATGCATTCCAAATCTCTCTGTGAGGTCCACAAAGAGGAATTAAACAGCATTTGCCTAATCTCATGCCTTAACAGTCGAAAAGAAGTTTCTCCTGTCACATACATGTACTTCACTCACATATACCTTTGATATAACTTTGCATCATGCACAGCAGGTAGCCAAGTCACAAGCAGCTTCACATCACTGCTATGCCTATAGAGTAGCTCAAATACAAGTGCCTTGAGGCATTTTCAGGAAGATTTCAGGAACTGCATTCCTCAGTGCTGGACACTCCCATGTATTTTGACATATTCATAAGCGTAATGGTGTTACTCTGTTAGCCTTGCATTTGTATATACTGTATGCATTATATTTCCTGACTAAATGTTGCCTGTTTAATGGCAGTGACTGTCTGATGGCCCTGGATTGATCAATCCCTTACTCCCCTTGCTAGCCAGTGCTGCCAGGTCTCTGTGATGGTACATCTCTGTGATGGTATGTGAGTGTCACTGTTCACTAACTACATGGTGGTGGGGTGGGAGGTTCACCATGCGGTCATAGTATTTTACAACAAACGGGGACCAACCACGGCATCCACACATACATAATCATTTACTTATGCAGGCAATGATAAAGCAGAGCAGAGAAGAATAACACCGGAAAGACTGCTTGGATTTGCTATTGATTCTTATTTCCTCAGCTTTTAGTGGTATGTGTCCACTATTCAGAGCAGGATTTGCAAATGTACTCACAATTACCTTCAGTGTTCTTCAAGAACATTGTGTGTGTGTGTGTGTGTGCATGCCCATCATTTGATCACCTCTACATCATGACCTTACACCAAGAAAAAAGCCAAATGCTTCAACAACAAATGTTTATGAGTCTCTAAAGTCTCTGAAGAGGAAATCTTTTCCTTAGATCTGATTAGGCCCTTTGTTGCAGAACCAGGGCAACGTGAAATATAAAATAGCCTCATTAAAGTTATTATTGACTATTCTTTCTGGAACAAAGCTCATGCATTGACGACAGTCGGTTACAATAGCAGAAGTTACTATAACACCTCTGTCCAGCAGAGATAATTGGTGGTTCTTTGGAAGTGCTTTTGCAAAGCTTTCTTTGTTAGACATTTTCTGAGGTCAGCAGTAGTGGTTTCAGATAAGCTTCCGAATGAGCATCTGTGAATATCGGCACCATTAATTCCTCCAGTTCCACCTTTTTTCCAATGTAATAACATACCTGCCTCATTACATCTATTCATAATGAAAGAACAGAACCATGGTAGGTATTGGAAACCACCATGTTAATATAGAGTATTTAAAAATGTTTTGGGAATACTCTGGCCTCTGTTAGCTACTCTCAGGAGAACACGACTCCCACTCAAGTGTTCTGAATTCCCTTACAATTACTATGAAACTATGTCTCCTTTCTCAGTTATGAAAACTGTAGCATTTGCGTTCACATTTTCACTGTTGAGCTAAAACAGCCATTAGTTTCATTTCTGAATTTCATATTATTTGATAGCACATTTTTATATTTTTCCAAATGACTGCTCTCCTATCTTAGTCACTGAGCATATTTATCATCTGAGTCAAATGCAGTTTCAATAACTAATATCAGTATGTTTCTCCATGAATATTATCGTTGAGTTGTCCTTGTAAGGTTTGTATTCACATGCATACACTCATTTCCCCTAATGTATCACCACCATTTTAATGACCAAAACTGGTACAGTCTACAAGTAAATATATAATTACAAAATGTGCTATTAATTACAGTTCA
Source organism: Megalops cyprinoides (assembly GCF_013368585.1). Taxonomy (NCBI): domain Eukaryota; kingdom Metazoa; phylum Chordata; class Actinopteri; order Elopiformes; family Megalopidae; genus Megalops; species Megalops cyprinoides. The sequence goes on from NC_050587.1 coordinate 6,021,548, forward strand.
GCATTCAAATATGCACCTTCTGCTTGCCAGTAATTACAATGAAGTGCAACAACTGTGTGGTATAGCTGTGACGCTACCAACTGGTTGGATTTTTCAGGCTAATAGACTCACACCATCTGGAAGCTTTCTATCTAAACTGTGACTATTAACACACTGAATCTCGTGCTTTCGTTCTTATGATCATACGGATGCTTTGAGGAAATCCTCCCCAAATGGCATGATGAAACGTTAACTCTACAAGTCCTTTAGCAGGAAAATATTCATTTCCATTTGTAACTGTATCTCAAAGCTTATCCATCAGTGACATGATGGAATTTTGATACCAGAGAGGGAGCACTACAGGTTTTCCTAGGACTAATCTCAGTGCTGAAATCTTGACAGTTGTAGCTGGATTACTGACCTTCATCTCCTCTTTCCCCATCATGGTAAAGATAACACATCTTGTGTCTCTTCTGAAGCCAAGCAGAAACTGGTTTTTGTCACTTTTTTAAACTATGACTGATATGGTGACATTATACATATGCATGCGTCTCCATCATAGTGCTTTAGGCTTGGTCACAAATCACTCTCTCATCTTAACCTCTTTTAAAAGTCACATTGATCCCTTGTTTATTTATGGGGTTGTTTTAGATAAGCTTCAGTCTTAACTAGGACTCAACCTGGGATACTAACAGTTAGAATGCAGACTCCAGTTCAGTGTTACTTTTTAAAAACACCTCCTCCATGCTCAGAGCATGGAAAGATGGCTTTTAATTACAGTACACCGTGGACTTGGAACATGTTTCAAAAACAGTTAAATGGGTGCCCTTGTTACCCTGACTGAATTTACTGCAAAACCATGATCCATGGTACAGTAACTGAGGAATGTTCCTCATTCTGTTTCCACCTTGATTTCAATGCTCTCCAAGCTCTGTATGGTGTGCATTTATGTTGCATTTTAATGAGTGTAGCGTTGATGCTGCCTCTTGGCCAGGACTGCCTCATAAAAGAGATTTACAAGGTAATATTTTACTGGTAAAATAAAGGATAAATAGTTAAAAAAGTGACACACTGGATACTGTAAAATTAGACAATTGGGGACTGACATCCCACAGTAGTCATACTTTATGCCCCCACCTCACCTCAACACTGTACAGCACTGCCCACTGTTCAGTGATGCTGCCCAATGAGGTTACACACATTCACAATGCCTTCCTAACGCTTTCTATCTGGCTGCCCACTGACCATGCTCCTATTGTCTGCAGCATTGGCTGTTTGTGGACAGATTAATTAAACCCTCATGCTCCTGCCAAAGCTTCATAAATTCCTCATCTTCTGTATTCAGCTCAGAGCTCCCTGCTTTGCATTTGATCTTTTTTTTATTCATGGCTCGCGCTGATTTTTGTTGTGGTTGTACAGGAATCGCTGACAGCTTACAGAAAATAGCTTTTGTGGGCATATTATTATTGAGTGTTTATTTTTCATTGGCAGCTGGCAGTGCCTCCGTGCTGCAGAGACCCTACTCAGAACAGGAAATGGTGATCATTTCAAAACTGCTTGATATTCACTCGCAGCTTGCAATATGCATGGAAGAACAATTGTCATCATTCTTAAGACCTGACACCCCATACAATATAAAGCCAAGTGACATTCCCGTCAGTTTGTGCCAAAGCCTTTAGAAATTGTGGCTATCCTCAGAGGGCATTTACAAGAGCTAAATCGGGTCTTGTGTGTTCTAGGCTTTACAGTCTGCATCATTTACCATTCAAAGTCCTCCAGTACAGTCCTCAACTTAGTCATTACCCAGCATGACACTTTCTGAGGGGTAGATATTACATTAATTATACACAGGTGACAAGTTTTTTCTTTTTTTTTATTTAATATTGTGTGACCTTTTGTTTGGGTAGGAGCAGGTACACCTATTAATTTCAACCAGTCATCGGCATTGATATTCTAGATTAATTTAGGCCGATTACGCTCTACAACAGTGAAATGTGTGTTTCTGTAGTGTGCTGAGATGCACATAAACAGTATACAACATGTATTCACCCAGAAGTTGCATTCATTTTAAAAATGTACTTGTTTCAGTCAGAACACCAAGTATAAGAGGTCATATTACATAGCACTGAAACATCATGGGCCGGCCTTCTCATTATCACACTATTTCTCCCTGTGGCAAATCTTTTGGTATACTTACACATCTCCCTTGTAAGTACAAGGAAATAAAAGCTGAAGTGCAATATGCAGAATCTGTTTTCTGTAAAGGAAACCTGAGTTTGTTTGTTGTGTTGAGAAAGGGAGAAAGCTTTGTAATAGTAAACTGAAGCCTAAAAATATGATAAGATCATTGGCAAGCAGTTCTTGCATTTCTTCCCTGCACATTGTATTCTGAATCCAATTAAAAATCTCAATGGCTCCATGGATCAGTTCCAAGAATTGAATAAACTCCCAATCAACAACATGCACTCAATTCAATATCCCCACGCTAAGTGCAGTTCATAAGGGAAACATGTCAATGCTATTGTACAGCTTTGCTTCTTAAAATCCAATTTACAGGAAAGTTTCTCCAGGAAGTCCAATGAGGTAATGTAACAGATGCTATCAGGCTGCCTGTCTCCTGCAATTTAATACACACGAAAGTATAGAGCATGTATCCAGCCAGCCTGGTTCATTACCCCTGAATGAGACACCCAAGGTCTTTGGACTCAGTGTCTTTTTTACTCCACAGTCTTACACAGATAGATGTAGTGGCCTTCGGCCTTTGGCTTGAGTTAATCTGGCCATATAATTTAAGATGGAAATAAGATCCCAATAATGGCAAATGTGAAGTCACCAAACCAGTGTACTGAATGTACTAACTCACTCAAGTAGTGTAGCCAGTCAGGTATGCTAAGCCTACTAAGCTTTAACATCTTTAATAATGTTGTATAAATTACATTATATATTATACAAATATTATCAAAATTCATGGGTGACTAAACATGGAAACTACATTTCCTAAATGCCTGTAAAAATGTTCCAGTGGCATTCCGCTTTGCATCTGACTGTGTGCTCAGATTCACTATTTTAACCTTGCAAATCTTTGTAAGCCTTTGCACTCAAACGTCCTAAATGTTTTAAATCATACTGTCAATGATTTGGACTGTGTCAAAATGGATTGCGATTGACTCTGTCTGCATGAATAAATCACACAGTTTTATACACGGTGTATTTTGTAGATGCACTTCAGTATTAGCTGGGGAAAGACACAATGCTTTCATCATATTGTGCTGCAGCTGCCCGGTGGGATCAGGTCAACCTCCTGCATCAGCTATTACAATCAAACTCAGGATATGATGAAGGATGGGAAAAGTGCAAAGGCCCTTGACGAAGTCGAATCAAAAGGCACTTAAAGCATTTAGCTTCCAATGTGAATTTTTGAACCATTTAGACCATGAATTTCAAAATCACTCCGAGCTGATACCATTATTCATAATTTGATCTGGCATTCAGAATTGCTCACTTCCCTCCAATGCAGTTGACGTTCTCTAATGTGCCAGAAAGCCTGCCCTAGGTTGCTGAGCATTTTTACCCTTCAAACATTTCCAAGAACAGATGTTTCTCTACAGGAACCTCAGAGCTGAATGCAACTGTAACTGCAGCATAATCAACCAAGAAGTTATACACCGTTCCTTGACCATCATTTGACTCAATACAGGTAAACGATTGAAAGCAATCAATTGTTTTATCCCAACATGTAGGTAAACGTCCAACACTCAAGCGTCATCATTTAAGCAGACATTCATTTTTGTTGATCATAGCTGACACTCATATCTAGTTAGATGCTCTGGTTTGGTGGTGGTTAAATATCACATAAAGATTCCGCTAAGCAAGCAGAGAGAACTTGACTGAATAATACAGAAAGAGGATAATTCAAGTTACATGGATCTGAGAAGTGTTATTCTGGGCATGAATAATTCACGGATAAAATTCCTGAGAAAGCACTAGCAGCGAATAAAAAACGAATAAAAGCCGATTTTTGAATTTGATGATAACTCTTGAAAGGAAAAGGGTAACACTCCCCAGCTGAGGCACCTTGGTCTCACCCACGCCTCGCCTGGATTGAAGCCCTAGAGAGAACTTCTGTTCGGTGCTTATCTTTTCCACTTTGCTGATAAAAGAGTGAGCTTACTGCACATATTCTACACATTACCCATGAGCAGGGCTGGATATGCTTTTTCTCTGAGCCGTGCTTAAGCACCTTGCTCAGCACTGTTACACAGACTCCTCGCCTGCAGCTTTCTGACCCCGAGTCGAGTTGTATTATCCATGGTCCACACAACTGCTTTATCTAACAGGACCTCGCATATCTATCTCCCTGCTGTTCTCTACCACTGGAGGAAAAGTAGATATCTTCTTCAATCTTCAAACTATTCTGCAGAAAGTCCAGACTTAATCTAACCATAACTTATTCTGTCCTTAAATTTTAAATTCGATGTACTTACAGTCAGTTCTTGGACACACCCCTTTTTCACTTATTTTTTGAAAGGCAAAGTCAAAATGTCACGAATGTAATAAAAAAATAACATTATCTTAACGTTAACATTCAAAGTTGAGGACAGCATGCATTGGCATTAGATTTAATCTTGGCCGTACTCTTAAGTGCCTCCATTCAAAGAGCCATTTACCTGTACTACATACAAGAGGGGAGACGTACCTGCAGGCTGGTAGTCTGTCGGTAAGTCTGAATGGGATTGTAGAATCGCTGATCTTCGGTAAACTACATGGACTCTCCCACTCTCTTCCAGCTCCTGTGACCCCCTGTTCAGTGGCTCTATGAAGTATTCATCCGAGCCAGTGCGAATCAGACCAGCCTGTTTACACGAAACATGGTAAAATATTTAATAAATGCTGTTCATCTCTTCTCCCAGTTCCTTTGGTGAGCACTTGGATATCCCTGCCTCATGTCATTGTCAGTATGAATAGATAATAATCTATGGGGTATGTCATTCTCTTCACTCATTTCACATTAATCTCATGCTTTGCACACAGATATGACATAGAACTTTTACTTTGAAAGGAGGTTCAACCCCCTTTCCCCCTTTCCGTCTTACCTTTGTAAAGGTGTATTTGTTCACCAAATATGCACCTATGCTAAGATATGCTAAGAAAGACTCAAATTAACTCAAACATGTTTTAGAAATAGCCACCAACTGTAATATTGTGCACACAGCATTGCACATGTGACTAGTAAACAAATATATAAAATGCATTACTTTAATTTAACATTAGACCATGAGGCTGCCCAGCATGAGGCTGGATAATTTATGCTTTTTTATTGCAGAATAGAAATGGAAGACACTTTCGCAGCTGTAATAAGCCCTGTCAGTGGAGACTGCAAAAGCTTTACTGTGTATACTGCACATGCCCCTAAACACTATGAAGTGTGTTTATTGTGAGAAGAGAAAAGGTACCTCTTGGGAGAATTATTCTAGGCAGTATGCTGCAATATTGATTAATGGTGGAGTTGCTTTAATTAGTGAAGCTTTCTGAACTTCTTTTTTTTTAAGCTTTCTGGACTGAGGCATTCAGTACTTCATTAGTATCTTAATAACCCATGGAGAATGATGGATGGGAGTAAAAGCACAATTTCAAGTAATGATTCCAAGCATCTAGTTAAATATCTTTATTATATAGCACAAAATGCATGGCCATTAGTGAGTCCTGAGGAAGGACAGGCTACAGCTAAGTCAGGCTGTGTTCATGGTGGTGCTCGCCTGTCTTCAGACTCACCTCTCCAGATACAGTGACGGCAACACGCACAGAGTTCACAAGTCCCACTGGAGTGTGTTAAAGATTCCATTCCCTAACTCCCCTTTGTACTATTTTCTATTTGTCTATTAGAAACTACTATTACTACTACTATTACTACTACTATTTTCTAGCCCCAAGAGTTGTGCATACTTCACCTCCACAAAGATCGTGCTTGCAACATGCTTTTTTCCCGCTGTGTCCTATGACACATGAGTTACATAGAATGCCGAAAAGCTGAGCTTCATCTGATGAGTGATGCAAGGCAGCACATGACAGTAACAGGAAGGAAACAGGAAGAAGAGCAAGCTGAGCACATCTTAGCATAGAGAACTATCTTAGAAAGCTAGGATAGTAGAAATTCAGTTATTTGAGACTGAAAAATTCCCATCAAGTAATGAAACATCTTAAAGAGAAATAACTCTACGCACATGATATACCAGACAAATAAACAAATAAATAAATAAATAAATAAATAATCCTCTTCCGGATTATTCCGAGAACAAAAAGGCCCAAATAGGGTTGTTCTCCTCCTCCACACATCCCCTACATATCTGGTAATTTCCACATTTGACCTATTCTGAATCAGTGTAAAACCATGTGTTTCTATTCAACAGCAAACAATACTATTATTCAGCTGCGTTCAGAAATGTGATACCTTCTTTAACGAGGTCATTATCCTAAAATAGGACAATAATTCTCCAATAAGAGCTCTTTCCAAGGACTTAAACCAATTCACGCTATACCCAGGCGGTGTTCATTCCCTGAATGTGGGCGTTTATCATTACTAAGTATTTGTATTTATGTGTCCAGCAATTTAAATTAGAGAACAGCTGCAACACTAAGATAAGATGATGGTGGCTTTTCTATATATTAGGCTTGCAACCTTGTAGGTAGCAGAATGGCTACAGCCAGACACATGACATATACAGTACAATAGCGCAACTGGAACAGCCCTATTATCTCCCCATGTGAATGCCTTACTGAGATCAAACCGACTTTCATCAGATGGGAGATTTTTGTGTTTTGTTATATCTAAGAATTTATCTGATGGGAGATTTCTGATTAACAACATGTGCAGTCTAAACCTATAATAAAACTCCCCATCTGTGCTGTGGTACTGTGGTCTTTGGCTGTGTGGCTGCTTAGGGTCATCCTTCTACATGATGGTGCAGTCTCTATTCTGTTGATCATCTGATCATTCTGTGTTTCTCACATTTCAATTATTCAAAATAATTACAACTGGCCCTACCTCCCAAATGACCTGCAAGTCATCATGCATAATGCATGTTCTCATTACCGTATTTCAAAATGGTGGACAACTTATTGTTGGGATTCCAATGCAGAAATAAGTGTCAGCCTAGGAAAACCATGGGGGCAGTAAGAGTTGGAGGTGGGGAGTTTGCACATCAAGGTAATTCCATACAGCTAACACACCCCCCCCCACCCCACCCCGCTGCTCTGTATCATGAGAATGTGGGTTACAGGTGACAGGCGGAGTGCCGGCCTGCAGTTACCTGAATGGGGGCGCTCTGAAAGGGATGGATTCTCTGTTGCATCAGCGTAATACCCAGGCATGACCAGCAGCCCAGCAGACACCGCTGCTCTGCCAAGATAAGCACGTGGGATTCAGCTGAAGGGGTCCACTTTTCCGAGACGGCCCTCCAGTCTAAACCTCTTAAGGAGCCGGTATAAACACGCTTTATTTACAAAAGGCACCACAGCTTTAAACAAGTGTGGATTCAGAGGAGACACTGCTACCTTTCACCCGAGGGGCTGTTTAAAGGTGTGTTTGCTTTAGAAATGTGCCCAGACCTTCATCACTGTTACCTGCCAATTTCATCCCTTTCAGAACAAATACGGAATAATTGCACAAGCTTATTCATTTCTTTATTTGAATTCATCTGTTCTCTACATAACCTGTAAATTTGTTCATTCATTCATTCATTCATTCATCACTTTTTTGTCAGCTGATTCAGTAAGAGAAATTGCAATCCATCAGTTCCAGCAAGACAATCTGGAATCTCCAGCAAGAAAAAAAATACATATTTGTGTACATATCCCAGAGATGTAAAGGGGCATAATAACTAAAAGCATACCAAGAAAATAATTCAGCGTTTGGGGTTAAATTATTTTCATTAGATAACATCCTGACTTACTTGAACAAAATCACAGCCATAGATCACTCAAAGCACAATGGCAGTGATTTTTGCTTTCAAGATTTCAAAATGCTTTAATGAAAACTATGTGAGTATTTGACTTTTGGTAACAAATGAGGTGCACATTTAGTTTTAAATTATACAGGTTTTTGGACTTCCTCTAATATGGGTATTTCTGTGCACAGTCTAACATGCAATTCAAGCATGTTTGTCCAAACTCTTTTCCAAACATCAACAAATTTAAAGAACCTGCTGTTTCTGCCTTACCAAGGATGACCTTTCTGCTGGCGAAACTAATGTCACAGGGTCCACAAATGTTTAGATATAACGCCTTTAATACAGCTTTGGCATTAAATTGGAGTGGCAACATGAAGACTGTGCTGTGTGTGAACTAAGATGGCATCCCATGCTAGTCTGCAAACAGACGAACCCTTTCCACATTGCTTCCAGAGGTGCTGTGTGGAATTGCCTGCTCAGTTCAAATAAACCTCGGCTGTTGTGAATGGAAACCAATGTGTCCAGTTCAGCGACAGAAAATGTGGTCTCCTCTCAGGCTTGCACAGGTTATGGATAAATTGTATAAATATATGAATAAAACAGTCAGCACAATTCGATTAAATGAATACCAGTATGTCTACTGAGGAGAACGTTCTGAAACAGCCTGCCTCTCCAGTTGTTCAAGCCTTCACCTCTCCATACAGCACACTAAGACTGCTCTGGGGATCAAACATCTGAAACCAGAAATGTCTTGGATGAAGCAACAATGAATATCAATAACTACTGAGATGAAATTTGTATGAGTGTACAACTTTTCATCAAAATAAGCTTTGTGAAATCTACAAAACTCCAGAACGTCAGGTTTCTGTATGTCTAGTGCAGTCTTTAATTCTGATGGGATTATAGTTTATGTAAAAGTGCACAGCGTGACGCTCAACGGGAAAAATAACCCAGATGTGTAGACTGGACTAAATTTAAAATGTAAGGAGTTTATTTACACGGCTTCTCAGCATTCCTTTGTCACTCTCCCAAATGCTCTGAACTATAAACTTTGCCATTATAGCTGTGGCCACGGGGGATTCTGCAAAAGGGGGGCCCAAACTAAACCGTTCCTCTGGAAATCTGGAAATGCTTGTGCAGCAGTTCACAAGGTCCATATTGACAGTTTCGGTAAATGGAGAAAAATGCAATTCGAAAAATATAAAATCTAGAATCGTCATATCGACATGTAATACATGCAATGCAATCTTTAACAATGTACATTTTTGTTGGGGTCACTGTATATAATTTTATTGTTATTTCTTTCAGGAAGCAGTGCTGGGAAGAGTAAACAGCATCTCTGTAGAGGCTGCAAATGGACCTGAGCTGAAATCCACACATTCTTGTATTTTCTCACCACATGCATGTGCACACACACACACACACACACACACACACGCACACACACACACACACACAAACACATATGCTGTGTACACGTGTATTTGCTTGGCAAACACATACATACACGTGTATTTGCTTGGCAAACACATACGCACAAGTATGCATACACTCAATCACAAACACACGTGCACACACACACACACACACACACACACGTTCACCCACCTGCATTTGCATGTCACACACACACACACACACACACACACACACACATATGTATGCAGATGCTCGCTCAAACACTCACTCATTCTCACACACACACACAAAGCAGGCATTAGAGAGACATGGCTAGCCTGCCCGAGCAAGAAGTTGAGTGAAATGTTCCCCATCTTATAGTAGCTACAGTACCTAACGCACAGTAAATTCCACCAAACACAGTGACTGTAAGCCTGAAGACCTAAAAACTGGATGTTTTGCAAAGAGATCACACAATGGTATGAAAATGGTAAAAATGGACCAACATTACATAAATAATAAGCTTGCCTTTAAGTAACATTGAGTACTTCCACAAAGCCAGAAAAACCCATTGGAAACAGCTTTCAGGAGAGCCAGAACCCTGTGAACATGCTGTGGTACATGCTGTCTGCTGAGAGACCATGTTCCCTCAGTTCCAGCTAGTATCATTTGTTGTAAATATTTATTATATAGTGGGTCAGAAAAGATAATGATATAACTTCAGACTGACTTCTCTTGTGTTTCCACTTTGTGTTGCTATTATTATTTTATTATTGTTCTTTTTTTTACTTTTAGAATATTGCATTACATTATTGTCATTTAGCAGATGCTCTAATCCAGAGCAACTTGCATGGGTTACTATTTTTACATGCGGGGAATTGGACGAGCAACCTTTCAGTTATGAGCCCTGCTCCTTACCACTATGCTACACTGTATGTAATACTATGCTAATACTATGCTAATGAGCTGTGCTCATATAAAGCATCTGAGTTCAGTGGGTCAGTGACTGTGATGGCAGGAATGTAGTTAGGACTATAGTTTAAATTGTTTGGAAAACAAAAAACAAGGTATTATCTGCATTACCCTTTGCATTGCCTTCTGGGAGTCTTCTGGGAATGGCCCTACACAGCACACATAATAATGTTTTTTTTTAATATATATAATGTAAATAATGTAATTATTTAAGTCCATATACAGAACACAGGATATAAGGTGGTGGCTTATTAATGTATTGTTGATTTCTTTCATAGGCATGGCCTTCTAGTATCAAAGCTGGGATTCTGAATGACTGAAAAAACCCACAAAGTTTCAAAACAAAAGGCCCCCATTTTGGAAGAAAGAACATTATTTTTTAGAGCAATTTCAAGCAATGGCATGAGAGCAGCTCAAACAAGGGTGACAATAATCTATTTACTCATCTCAGACATCAGCTCTGCATTTCAACATGTAACGGAGGAGGCATGCTGCTCTCAAATGAGCCACCAAGCGCTGATGAGAAAGGCTTCAGAAAGACTTCATACGTGCAGATCTCGCCAGCTCCAAAACGCCTGTACTTAAACATCAGTGGCTCAGCACCCAGAGACAACTGAGACTGCTGCCTCAGATCAAAGGCAATCACTGTGAGCACACTGTTTGATCCATGTCTGCAGAAAGCCTTCTACAGTTCCAGCGATGGAGATAAAAATGTCAGCCGGATTAAATTACTAAAACATGACACCTTTATATAAACCTTCAGCAGCTACTGGACCTCTGTTGGCTCAGAGAGGCTCATTGTAGCTGCAGGAGTAAAGATCCACTGATACAAGGGTCTAAATAACGGTGATGATCGAGCACTCAGTGCTGGCCTCTTAGCCTGCGGCGTGGGGAGGGACATTGCACTACTTCATCACAAATGCTACCATATGGCTGTTACCCACAAACAGGGAGCTCTTCGACCTGTTCCAACTTTGGTTCTTCCTGTAAACACTACCAGGTGGAATACATTAACATTAACCAAATGGACCTTGTTTTAGCTGTAAAGCTAAAGCAGACAGCTACTTAACTATTAAGGGCATATATCACTTTTCAAAATGACCAATTATGTTTTTTTTATATAAGTTTTTGTCTTTTTTGCTTTTTCAAAGCATTATCCTTTTGTCCCTGTTTTTAAGTACTGTCCCCAAAACACTAATGCCAAAATCTATACATATAACATTTTCAGTAATAAATACAAAATTAAACAAGCACCTACAATTAAACTCTAATTAATGAACCTATGATCGCCCTCCAGGGCATAACAGTTTTAAGGGGTGGGGATATAGTCACAACTTCCTTGCTTCCTCTTATCACTTTGGTGAGGCTGTCAGCATTTCCAGGAATGAAACTCAAGTGCAGTTCTGCACTAGGCACTAACCTCAGACCCAGCTAGTGACAGTTACACTTAATTAAGTTTGTGCATTCTGTGCAATGTAACTAAATGTTCATCAATATGCACAATCCACCTCTTATCTTCTGTTTAAAATAACAGGAAAGTACTCCCCATTTAGCTCATATTACTCTAGTTGCTGTTCATTCGATTCCATGTCCCTGTGGAGAATGATTTGATTCCATTTCAGAATGTCAGATTCCATTCAAAAGATGGAAATTCTATTTCCAAAGATCAATTCAGCAATTCTATTGATCAATAAGATACCACACAGGTTGCTCATGTGCTTCTGGAAGTGTTGAAACTGTCTCAAATTTATGCAACCCGAAAATTGCACCTTTGCTAAATATTTCTTTATTCCCACCAATGTTGACTTCTGCCTAGTAGCTTACAGCAACAGCTGAAAGCAGCAGCATCTCCAGTTGTATCTTCAGAAGTGGAGGGGGCTCAGCTTTAGGCTAGCTGTACTAAGGCTTCACTTATGCTCTCAGTCATCACTGCTTCTGTGATGTTGCAACCTAAATATCAGAGTTCTTATGGTCACATTGATCATAAAAATAGCATTGTTTGGGCCTAGAGTATTTCTTTGTTTTTGCAACCAGTCTGCACCAGTAATGCATCACTCTTTAGTGCATAAATGCACAGTTTGTTCATTAGAATAATTTATTGTGTGAAAAAATAATGCTTCCCTGAGACTTAAATTTTTTACAGCTCATTCAGCACAGATGCTGCAAACTGCAGACATACAGTGTACCCAACATCAGGTGCTGCTGTCCTCATTATTATCTATATCAACCCATCCTTGTCTGAGACACACCTCAGGCAACCCAACAGCTGTGAAACTCTCCTAAAAGATTCAGCACGTAACCATGCATGTTGATACCAGTTTGTGATACGCTTGTATCCACTGAAATAGCAGGATGTGAGAAACCTCCCCCTTTCCAAAGAATTATTGGGGCGGATACAAATACTATGATTGAGGCAACTGAAGAACAATTGGCCTGGATAAATGGTTGTCCTCATTAGCTCATAAGTTGCTCACTGAAACGTGATATCAAAGAAAGGCCTCCCATCTTCCACCTAGTGTGTAATGTTTCCCTATCTTCACACATTACTAAGCAACATACACAGCACACACATCTGTTTCTGTTACACCCAAAAAGGAGTGGAACCCACTACATTTGCTTTGTAGGCTGTGCATTCCAATGGGTTCCAAGGACCGAGAGGTGCGTTTCTTTTCTGGGAAATTTAAAACTGCCCCTGCGCTGCCGGACCTTTTGGAGCCAATTAGAAGTGAAGTGAACACTGCCTGTGTCACAATCTGTGAATGTGAAAGAGGAGAGATCCAAGGGCACAGTCAGGATGTGCTTTACAATGCGCTAAGCTCTCCCCCAAGAGCCGCCGTCTGAGGGCAGACATTTGCCCTGTGGCGAAAAACGAGCTGCCGCAGAGTAGAAAGAGCTGTGAATACGAGCGCATGCAGTGGTCACCGGGGGTGCATTAAACCCCGGGCCTCCTCGGGGCGAGCATCCCAGAGGTCAAATGACTCTGTGTGAAAAGAGCGGAAGCCAGAGGAAGGCCTTCGGTGGGATTATTATGTCTCCAGCAGCTCCGTAAATTACGGGTGCTTCAGACCTGCGTTGAAAGGGGGGAGAGGGAACTTCACATTTACATGGAGTCAGAAGCTGCAGGAAGGAGCCTGCTGTGTGAGACTGCTGCCTCTCTGCTACCTGCTGCCTGTGATTCTGTATTGTGGAACTGTGTAATACTAGCCCAGAGTACCCAGGCCTTAAGCTGTTCTGTCTGGCCCAATCACACTCAGCCCAGTCCCATAAAAAAGGTGACATCAACGAGCCTTACAACAGAGGTGATGACTTGAGCTCTCCTTTACCTCCCACATGAGAAACCTATGTATAACCTCATTTTGAATTAATGGGCTAGATGTCAAAATGCTTACATATTTTAAACTGCTGCCAAGTTGAGTGCTTTCTACTATACTTTTTACTTTAGTGTGTGTTATGGCCTTCAAATTTTGTACTAAAAATAATCTGTTTCTTTTTGCCTACCACAGAAATGAGCTATATCATATTCATCTAAATAATGGCTCTTTAAGTCTATTTTTCTACCTTGTATACTTCTGTCAAACATTAAGCTTAAGTCAAATAATTGTACTTCAAAGGCCTGGATGTGACTGTATTTCTAAGGCTGTAAATAAATGTTTAATTAAATGCAATTACATATCTAAAAGATAAGCATAGCTCGATGATAAGAAGAGAAAATCAGCTTGGTGACTTTATTTTGCCTAGATTTCAAAACGAAAGCTAACTTTTAGGCTTAACCTCTCTTTTGATATTTATTACAGTGCTGTGTGATGGATTGGCACATGCTCAAGCACAAGCTGGTATGTTATTTTCTGTGTGCAATGCTATAGCATGGCATTATCATATGCACTCCTGTACCTTTGCTTTGTAAATCTGTATAAGAGGGTCTGCCAAGTGACTAGAATTAAATTTGAATGGTATGACGTGTGACTGATCATATTATATTATAACCCTACCCATATGTATGAATAGAAAGAGGGGAGTGCACACCTACCAGGCCATCGCAGTTGCTTATGGCAGCAGAGGCTCCTGGGAGGTCGCTGATGCCCCCGATAAAAGCACAGTCTGTTCTGAGTGGCTCCTTCCTCAGTATCCTCTCTGTGCTGACATTGCGCTTTTCCTGGCGATCTGCGCCGGTACCGTTGCCATTGCCGAACTCCCCGGCATCATCGTGCCACTCCACCGTGGTGCCCGGTGCCACCAGCCTGCGGTTGGGCCGCAGCCGCAGGTGGAACTCCCTCCCGAAGGCCGTGATGTTGTAGAACAGCTGCTCTGCATTCCTTCCAGAGCCTCCCTGTGCGTCTCTTCTCACACGCCTCTTGTGATTGGCCGAGAGGAGATGTGACAGGAAGTGGCCCTCGGAGTCCGTGCTGATGGGTGTGATCAGTCCATACTCCCTCAGTCGGGTCTTTAAGAATGCTGGAGGAGTCAAGCCCAGAAGAACACAGGTATTAAATGGTACTGTAATTTCAGAGCATTCCTTTCAAAACACTGTGCTTGACACGGGAAAGGCTGTAATCAAATCAATATAGGTATTAAAGGAACAGGACTGATACTGGGTAACAGCTGGACTGCATATTTAAACTGAGACGCTCATTCTGCTGCTGATTGGTGGATGTTGACAGTGAAAGGAGGCAGTTTCAAACAGGAACTTTCAAACAAATTCTTTCATTACAAGCCAGTCTCCTAAGACCTTGGTAAATACTTATGGTGAACAGGAGGTAAGGGAAAAAGAAGTGAATCAAAACTTCATCCTACCAACAAAATAATTTAGGTCTGATCATTTCAGACTGCCATACCTGTAAATATATGTTTTAAACCTTTAGTTAGTCTACTAGTCTGTTTCTGAATGCATTCACAAAATTATAAGCAACAAACAAGTGCATCCAAATGTTAAAATGTAGTGCTGCCATGAAAATTCTAAAATTTAAACTCATACCTTCTTTATTCACTTCATCCTCCTAAAATGGAAACAAAAGTAAAGTTTAAAATAAAGTGACAAAACAGAACATGGACATGGCCAACAGTAATCCGGTCATGGGTTACCTGTCTGAACAATATATAACCCAATATAACCTTTAATTGTGTATTTAGGAAACCCAGTGGGTTCTCTACAATCAGCCAGTTGAGTGTCTGATTTCACGTGTCCAGAGGACAAACTGGAATTGTTCACTTTAAATACAAACACACATGCATTCACACACGCGCATACAAACATAAAGTAATAAATGAATAACAAACAAACAAACAAGGTAAGAACAAAAAAGAATAACTTTTTAGTAATCTGCCAAATGAACAGTCAGTGTGGGATGTACGGGTTACCGTTAAATGGCATCACCAAAGTTTAATGTATTATCATTCAGGAAGAAGCCATCTAAGGCGCTGTGAGTGCAGGTACCTGGCGGCATATGCAAAAGCAAAGTAAGGTTTCACTTACCTTGTACACAGAAGTAAGACTAAGCTGAATTCCAGCAAGAAGGAAGCACAGTGACGGGAGAGACATGATTATTCCAATTCCCTCAGAAAAAAAGGAACAATTACTGCTATTGTGCAGCTGTGGAAGTATTGCTTATTCACGCTTCAGTAAAATGAGAGACGTGATCTACCACGCACTAGCGTCATGCGCTTTGATGCATATAAACCGGCTTCTAAAATGAAGTTAATTGCAAGTGACTCAAGAGTTGTAGTACTTTGGTCAGCATTTCATTTTCATGCACTTGGAGAGTTGGTAAGGCATCCCTGGAGCAGTGTGAGCCCTGCTGGTAGTACAGAGCACTGTCAGCTCAATGTCGTGCGCTTCAATCTGGTGAATATAATAAACCTCAGACCAGCTGAGTTTGACGTCATTTTCTTCTTTTTTGAAGTTACTGTACACATTGCGGTGACTTTCGTGGACGTGAACACATGGCAGTCGGAGTTAACAGTGTGACAAGTCGAGATTTGACGCGCGTTTAAAACAGCGTAATTCGTTTGACCGAATAATTAATTCAGGATAATCAAACATCAAGCGCATAGCTCTGTACTTTCTGGTGGGAACTTTCTGGAGGCAACAATATGTATCTGGGAATTCTCTTATGTCTAAAAGTTAAACGTTTTGTTTGAGTCAGCCACTGTACGACATGTATTCCCTCAGAAACGGCTTGCATAAATTCATCAACGACACTGTCACTGGTATACAAAAAAGCGCATGCGTCTCAGGTCTATGGCAAACATCCAGTCTCTCGGGTATGCCGGGGTGATAGATAATAATGTTCTTTCCGATTCTTAAATGGAAATGTGTTGTAGCAACAGGTTTGTTTCGTTACTATTCCAAAAAGCGTTCCACAAAACTACAGTTACTTGAAGAGATTTCTCCTGCGGCAAAGAGGTGGTATTTTTCCGCAGCAACGGGACCTCTGCAACAAGTGCATATTCCAGGAAATGGGGGAGAGTACTTCAGCATATTTCTACGGCCGAATATGCCCCCCACCACCAGTATGTCTTGAATTCTGTTGTCTTTATATTTATTGAATTACATAAAATGAAATTAATTACATAAATTAATTAGTTTATTTCTCTATTTGATTTATTGTATACACACACTTTTATGAAATTTACAAAAAACAGCAACTGCACATATGGTATGAAGTCCATCATGATGTATTGACACTTTGACATATTGTACATACAGACTGCTTACAGTTAATATTAACCTTATCACAGATGAACCACAAAATGCAAACTTCAGGTTAATAAAGGACCTGATTGAGATTTAACTGGCTCAGCCTAATTACTATTTGCCACACAAATAAATACATAAATAATGCAGGGGTTTGCATCAAAAAAGCAGATATAGCATATTATGCAAGAATAGCATAGCCTTGTAGCCCATAATGCTTCCCTCAGTATTCTGGTCATGACAACGTGTTCATGCTCACTTGTATTTCACTGCTTTTCTGAGATTGCCTGACGGTTCATTGTATCTGACAATACTAAAGTATTGCATTAATCTTATGTAATCACATAAATATATATATGGAAGCCAGTGCTGTGGAGGTAATTTAATAAAAGAGCATCCTGCACCATGGACCAGTGGGGACAATTTTATTTTTGTTTTGCTTGGAGTATAACTTTACTCTTGACAGGTGCCACACAAAACAAACAATAAAAAATGGAGTACTTTGTATGTAGATTTCAGTGTAGCAATCAACAGTATAATTGGCCATGTATTGTAAGTATCTGTTTTGAGCATACCATACACACTCCACATGCTCAAGTCATGCTATCAACAGCTAGGTGATACCTCCTTACTCAGCTGTCGGGAGAGATAGCCCGTCTGCATACACTATGAGTTAATGGCAATAAAAATGCCAGGAGCCCACATGTGAGCACTGGATGGAATCTGATCAGCTGCAAAACAGGCGCTTCTGTTGTGGCCTTGGGCAAGGTAGCCGTGTAAATGGACAATATGTTAAAATTGTTCATTTGCTCTGGAAAAGAGTACCTGCTAAGCGACTAAATGTAAATGCATGCTGCTTCTCCCAACAACCCAGAGAAGGCATATGTGCAAACTAGTAAAATGGTAAAAATGTGCAGCGCACCATGTGTCCCCCAGCTGGTGTGCAGGTGAGCTGGATATACGTCGGGATGCCCAGCGTCTGCTGGCCTTGTGGCTCCTGGGCCCCTGTGGGAAAGAGCTTACGCAACACACGGGTTCGCAGTTGTTTACAGACGAGGCATACTGCCACCACACACATCGTAATCCTGGCCACAGCTTTACTGGTGCGCAATTACAATTACTTTAATTAGAATCACTTACCTGGGGCAATCTGAACAATAGACTCATTGATGTGGAGACGGAGAACATGTGTGTTCTCTTACAATGAATATTCAAAGTTTTTACAGTATGATGTTGAGCAAAATAATTTGCAATCATTTTGTTATTGCTGTTATTTAGTATTCATCTGACAGATGCCATTGTTGTATGCAAATGTCTCATAACAAGATTAATTAAATACATGTCATCATGTTCTTCATTTTGAAAGCCAACTGCTCCACACAGCCAAATCAAGTCAAATTTCCTCTCACCTTGACCTCCATGTAGTCATCTGTAGATGAGTCCTCTTTGTGCGAATTGTAGGAAATTGGACTTTCTCTAATCGTATGCCACTGTACTCACCATTCTAAGAACTATTTCACATTGAAAGTCTGTTTTGTAAAAACCGGTTCATAACTTATTATGAACCTCAAACTCCAGGGTTTCCAATATTTTATAACTCTATGAGGACAGCAGAAATAAAAACAGTTATTGATGTACTGCTACAGAATGTCATTCATTTATTTATTTTTGTGCTGTTGAAGTTATGAAGTTATGAAATTCTGCAATGTTAGGATGTTTACTATTCAGCATGGCCTCTCTCCCCGGTTGAGGTTCTTCCTCTGTGGATGTGAAGCGGCTTTCTGAAATGCTATCAGGTATTTGCTGATGCAGAAGCCATGTGAGAACCCTGAGAAGCTTGTTTACTCCACCTCCTCATGCCCTAAAATCTTAATAAGGACTCTACTTTGGG
Source organism: Megalops cyprinoides (assembly GCF_013368585.1). NCBI lineage: Eukaryota > Metazoa > Chordata > Actinopteri > Elopiformes > Megalopidae > Megalops > Megalops cyprinoides. The sequence continues at coordinate 6,040,425 of NC_050587.1, forward strand.
GTCAGCAGGCCTTCTGTTTCCTGTTTTATTTAAATGCGGAACAAAAAAGTCATTTTCCACAGGGTGCACAAGGGAACAGGCCAATGAATCTGTTCACAGGGGGTCACACCCCAATGCAGCTACAGATGCTTGGTGGGTGTTATGTATGCACGTCCTTTGAAAGTTTAATTTCCTGTAGTTCACACAATAACCCCTATGTTGGGAGACATGTGGCTAATAATTAATAAAGGTATGCAATAATCAGGATGTTCTCTTTCCACTGCAGAAGCCTGCAGTTCATTAGCCTGCACAGTGGAGGGGTGGGTTTGTCGAAACGAGCAGAGGTTCTGATTATCCTTTTTCAGTTAGGTCGTGTTGGACTGCATTACTGAAATATATTTTGTATAAACTCTCAATAATTTACCTCCACATAGCCAGGTGACATGGGAAAGTGTAGATTTGGCTGGCCATCAGCCAGGCCATCCTTGATGAAAATGGAATAGAGAAAACATCATAGATTTACTCCAAGCTTAATTTTCCAGGGGAATGATGCTGCTTTACATAATTTAAATACCCTTGTAATATTGTTTAGTGTGCATCACAGTTCATATTTCCCCACTTATACTATTGGACGTGTGTACTCTCCACTAACAGATCTAAACCTGTACACAATGCACCATATATAAACCACCGACTAACCTTTCCCTCCTGCTGCATCAGCTGTTTCTGCACTCCTCCTCCTCTCCCCCTAACTTCAGGTCTCACGGTGTCTCCTACAGTGTCTCGTGCTTTCAGGCTTTGAGGACTCCATGTTCAATAATGGCTACGCCCACTCCAGACACTCCCTGCGCAGACCCCTCAGTGTCATCCTATGGCTGAGCTGGCATGCTGGCTTCCCAAACCATGAAAGGGTGAGAGAAAGTTCGAAAGAAATGTGCCAGTCACCACTGCAATAGTTTATGTTTGAAATTAACTGATTTTTTATTTCCTTGCTTTAAAACATAAAATCAATCAAATCAAACGTAAATCAACATAAATATGAGCCATGTACCATTTTACTGCATTCTTCAGTATGTCTTAAAGTCCCTTTTCTTATATAGATATATAGATAGATATAAATACTCTGTTTATACCATACCATATTACCATACTACCATAAGTGTTATATTGTTGTTGGTAACCCCTGGGGGTATTTGTGGCTCTTTTGCAGCCACTATCTAGTTTGTGTTGAGGGACAATTTTTTTATGCACACCTCTGTTATTTATACCCAACTGGGGAATGTTCCAGACAGTTAACCTTTTGAACAACCACTTCTAGGAGTTTTGCCCACTTTCCAGCCGTGGCAGCACTAACAGAGGAAAGGAACATTTTGGATATACTGTAGCCATCTAAGTGCAATGTGTTTAGACAAATGGCCCTGCATACATTAAGTGCTTCAACACGTATGAATCACTTCTACTATCCAGCAAAACAGTCTTCATCTTTTTTAATAATACAGTGCTTGTTTGTTCCCGTAGAGCTTGACAACATTCAAAAAAAAACATATGCTGAATCAATGTTCAACCTTGTCTTTCTCATGGTTTTATAAAATACACATGAATGTCAATTAAGTACACAGAATTTAATTTTTATGATGAATTACATTTATTATCATTGTTTTACTCAAAGAAGAAGACCTTCCTAATGACTTATTTATTGATAATTGTTCAGTCACATATTCTGCATTCCATGTATTTGAGATATAAACAATATCTTTTTGTGTCACATGTAAATCAGTAAGGACCTTTCTCTCAAATATAGACAGTATTATTGCTTACAACTTTTCTGTCATTCTGTGTCAAAAGTGTTTAAAGTGAGTGGAGGCACTACAGAAAGGACCACCAAGCATTCCTACGATAGAGACACAAGGGGCAGGCCACTTTATAGTCCCAAGTGATGCAATAAAGACTAATGAATTTCTGTAGGCCAATGAAACATTTATCTATCTATTCTACTGCTGCATGAAGATAGAAGAGTTTGCATAATACTTTCTTTAATATATCATTCTTTCTCATTATCAATATGTCTGCAATAAAAAATGTACGTAAAGTAAACTTGAAATAAATTATCTCTCATCTTCTTATTTCGAGTTCAGTTCACATCAGCTGCTCCTCTTTAGTAAGCAGTATCTGAGTTCAGGTGTGGATGACTCAAGATTTTGTGACTCATTTTCTTTTAATTATCTGTAACAGATGCTAGGCTTGCTGAATGATTATTTTTAACATTCACTTTGGATGTCACAGACACATTTTTAAAGTGTTAATGAAGGCAGAAAGAGGTGTCTCTCAACAGAGAGTCTGAAGCATAACACCAAGACGTAAAAGACTGAATGTTAAAGAGAGCTAACATTATGGAGTCATGACGACAGCAATATTCCCAGCATATAACTGTAAATATTGAATGATTACCCATGTTCTCTGCATTACAGAATACCAAATTTAGAGAGGGTGGCCATACACACTATGGGTATGGGCTTGTAAAACTACAAGATGTCTCATTCAACCATCGTCACACTGTGGAGAAACTGGTTGCCGTTTAGGGTTAGGTAGTTTGAGGACTGTGGGAGTACTAGCAGTCCTGTCTAAAACAGGGGGTTTCTTGGACTGGACTATGCTCATTGATTGTGCTGTTTCCTTCAGCATGTTGGCTCATAGTGACATGGGACAGAGAGTTATTTAGGGTCAGATGGTCTCCTGTTTTCCTGAGCACAGCTGAGGACATGTAATATTTCTGAGTGTAGGGGGTGTGTTGTCCAGACTGGCTTACATCTGCCATGAGACACAGGCTGATAGTTTCAGCCATGGCCTTGCTTGGACTCACCTTGCTTGGGCACAGCTGCATGAAACTCTGCAGAGCTGCATGAATTTCTGCATTGTTCAAATGCATAACTAAATTAATTCTGCATTATTTAATTTAACAACTGAAATGGCTACATTTAAAATCCAATTCTCTTAATGGTTTAATCAGTTTATATTTATTGAGTTGAGGTTCTTATCAACTTTCTTGGACAGATTTGGAACTCTTTATACTACATCTAGTTGAATAATGTATTGCATCTTATCAACTGTATTTAGCATCACTGAAAGACATGAATTATGTGTGGCAAACTATCTAATTATATGCCACCCTGCAAGCATGGTTTATCTTTCTGACTTCACAAAATAGTCATTGTACATTGTAAACTTGTTGCACTGTAGATTGCCTGAAAAAAGTCTCTCACAAATGTTCCTAGAGGAAAATGCTTCATTCAGTGAATTGCTGGTGGTATAATTATAGCAGTTTATTTTGGTTACCGTATGTTGCATTTAAATTTCAGAACTGCACTTTCTTGCTATTGCTTATTTTATATCAATTGCAGACTGTCTCACTGAATAATCCTTTGTGCACACAGAGTGTACATCCAGGCTGCTTAAAGGTTACCCATGAGTCATCGCCTCAGGTTCCAAGCCACAACGAGGATTTAATCCAGAAACAAAATACTAAAAGCTAAAAGCTTCCTGCAAAAAAGGAGTCACTCCTCCACTTTTTTTCTAACACTGACAATCTTCTTCCTGGTTAAGTGGGGGTTGTCCGTTTTGGACGTCGCAGAGACCTTATTTCAGGGAAAGAGATACTCCCTTCATTTCACTGGCTCTGTTCACTGTCAAGGTTTCTTTTTATCGTGGCGGCAAATCGCTTGTCTCGGTTGTCTTAACTCCCAAAATAAGTCCCTCTAACTGGCAGGCTTTTTTTTAACCTAAAATGTGAAAACGTCAGGATTCTCAGAGCTGAGTTCCTCTGGGGTGCACAGAGGGCTAGCTGCACACAGCGGAGAAACACCGTACAGCGCGAGAGCGTGGGAACTGACCCTCTCCTGTGCTTCCTGAAAATGTTCCATTTTAACACTTCACCGCAGACTAGACAGAATCTCACCCCACACCATCTCCATGTTGAGATTTGTCCAGTTGAATTGTCATTAAACCAGCTCCATAGGGAACTCTAATATCTGAACCATTCACTTTTATTTCATTGTTGTCCCTTATAGCCCTACTACTGATTTTTTATTTTTATTATTGTCATTTTTAAACTGTGGAATAAGCACAGTTCATGTGAACTTATGCTCAAGCATAAAGTGAACCTTATTCACTAGCTGCGGTTTTAGAAAGAAACTGTTATGATTATAAAGAGATCTCTGTGATTGCCCAAATGTTTTAGGGGGTCTGTCATGTCATTATACAGTATACAGGTTGTTGTATCAACACAGAGTCTGGAGCCAGGAGGAGTCTGTGGAGTCTGATGAATGTAGACTAATAGAAATTCATGGGTTTAGATTTTATTTAGCCATGTTTAAAGAAAATTAAAAGAAAATTTGTGTGTAGGTGGTCTTAAACATTACCTGTATTTGCTCTAAAAGCCACAAGACCATAGGGGTCAACAATACTGACTTGCAGTCGCTACTAAGATTGAGACCCTGGAAACATGAAAGGTAGCTTTGTACCAAGTTTAGCAAAGCTGACCACACTATTTATGCTAAGAAAGAAACATACTCTTAATGAAGGTCAATTTAGAGGCAGTGGGATGATGCCCAATGTTTCTAATTCCATAATGTGTCACTAAAATGGTGGACCTATTGATTAAGAGTTCTGCATGTACAGTTGTGTAAATTATAAAAGTGAATTCTATCAGTTTTATGGCTCTTTGTTTTTAGATAAAAGAGCAGATGTAAATGTTCCCATTAAAAATAGCGCACAAAAACCATTTGAAAAACCATTAAGAAACTCAAAGTAACTATGAAAGAAACATTTGCAAACCTATTGCACTGTTCTGTCTGTTAATAAAAAAGTAATAAGCTTCATCAGAGAATTTCGTTCCTCCAATATAAAAACACCTGGATTGGGCTTTAGTCAATTGTATTGCGTTAACCACACATAATCTGAAAAATGAAACATATTGTTAAGCAAACCCTACAATTAATCATTTCATCTATTCATCTAATCAAACTTTCTGAGATACAATTTTGTGCCTGAACTTACCATTGAGATAATGCAAGGAGTGTGTATTCTTGAATTTCACAGCTTGAAGTCCTATAAACTAAAGTGCCAAATCTACAGCCTCCTAAAAGCTTTTGACTCTGATCTGATGGGCTCTGTCTGAAGCCCTTTACCTCTGAGTACCTGTCCTCTTAAATCCCTTAAAGGTCACTGCCTGCATTCTAAGGTCTACACACTTTGCCTTCATTCACACTTGTGGCATGACTCCCCTCTCGGGTGGTCATATCTGAGATCATTTCCTATTTAGATGTGCTTATCAATGGCACCATCTGAATAACTGCAATAGATCAAATTGCTTGCAATGCAATATTAGCGTCCCAAAAGATAATGATATCTGAATTTCCAGTTTCCCATATATATATGTATATATATATATATATATATATATATATATATATATATATATATATATGTAAAATATATGAAGCTAGTGTACCCACTCCCGCCCCTGCCAAACACCCACCCACCCCATGATGAAGAAGCCAAAGCCAGTTGCATGCAGCCACTGCTCCTGGTTAGAGCTGACTGGTGGCAGGTCCAGACACAGGCTATCCCTGTCTGCTATAGGACGCAGCCTGTGTCTGAGTCTGATTCCAAGCATCTGAGGTGCCATGCAGAAAAGATGTATATGAAAATGCTTTTAACATTTTTTATATGATGAAATGCTTCTCAAATTTGACGTGACATGATTGTCTTACAATGCTTTAATCACAGTTCATTCTGAACTGATACTCACATACAATTTTCAACACTAGTTCACTTTCATCACTACTTTCATAAAGGATGTGCACTCGGTGTTCTTTTATGAGACTTTTTTCATCTAGGAAATGGCAACCTTTTATACCTAAGCAAAATATCACCTCATAATGGTGATGATAATGATGCTCAGAATGTCATTACCTATGTCCAAAAAGGGGCTTAAATGTCAACTGTTCATTTATATAATCAGTGCTGGCCACACTTCAGTTTAAAAGTGTATCTACATAAACTGAGATCCATAACTACTCTTAAAACATCTTTTGATAAATATAATAAAAGGACTTTTATGTTGTCATTGTCATAGGTAGTTGAAAAATCGTCACCCTAAATTAATTGAAAGATTTTCAATGACACACATTGTGAAAGGTTATAAACTTTTTAAAAATCTGCATGTGAACATAAGCTGAAAGCAAATGTCAAAGTGCAGCCTCTTGTATTATTGTGGAAAAGTAACCAAGAATCTACAAAATATAAAACACATTTTGTTGTTTTGTAAACCCAATTGATTTTTCTTTTCACACAGGCTAACGCACTCCCAGACCAGTGAGTGTGAGCTCAACACCATTCAAGCGCTACCACAAGTTAATTTGTGGTAATCTGAAACTGGACATCCTTGAAAACTAAAGGTCCAGTACCTACACTACCATATATCTCAATGTCAGCAGATCACAATATCCATAACACGTTGTGATACTATAAGTAAATAAGCAAAAATGAATACAAGTAATACAAGTAGTAGCTGATACGGGGTGGGCACTGAAGCTGAAATGTGATGCAATCTGAAGAGTTGGGTCTTCAGTCTGCATGAGAAGATGGCCAGTGATTCTACTCTCCTGACCCCTGTGGAAAGTTCATTCCATGACTGGGGGGGCCATTATACACAGGCATCATGACCCTAACGGGAAGGGACAGTCAATTATCCCAAGGTTTCAGGCTGTAGTGATCTGGCCGGTACACAGCATGGGTTCAGTCCTGTTACACCCTCACAAACTTATCCCCACAAACCATCCAGTTACTAACCAAACTGGGGCAATACATGTGAGAGACACAGTGAATTCCTACATGACTAGCTTTTGAAAAGCATTGAAAGAGATTACATATACACCTTAGCTTTTTTCTAAGAGCACTGCAATGAAGAAGAAAACAAAACTATTTTTCATCTGCAACATAAACATGAACATTTTTTAAATAATAAATACATTTATAAATTACCATGGCACTACAGACAGACCTAATTAGGTCTGTATTCTGTCAATTGTAATTATGAAGATATTCTCTTCAGAATTATTTATGCTGAGTAGAAATCTACTTCACAGTATTAGTGAGGCACCTTAACTACATCATTGTTGCCAAATCCAAAGGTTCAGCATTTAAATCTGTTTTTTATGAGTCTCTCTATGCTATCAATGAGTCTTCTGTTTCACACAGACTTCTTACTGCTCCTGAGTTTATTTGTTACTGTAGTAGAAACACATTTTATGGGGCAACCCAACCCTTCTCAGCACCTTTACAATTCTCTTTGAAGTGGGTCAGATAGGAAGTTCAGCAGACATTGTGACTCTCTTTTTGAAGGGCATAATTTATTTCTACTTTGTCTGTCCATAAGATGAGCTGGAACACAATTAACAGACATTTCTTTGGAAGACATTGAAAGGAACTATTGCAAATAATTATTGTCTGTTTGTTTTGTGTAGCATAATCTGAAGCAGTGACTGTGTTCAAAGTGGTTGAGGACCTGAATGAGTGTCATACAATTTTGTAAAAATGCCGAAAACTGGGTTATACACTAATACAATTACAACTAATAGAAATGTTAGATTATCTATTCTTACATGATTTGTAACAGACTAGCAAGGAAGCTGCTTTTGACATAATATTTATTACAGTGGCGGAATAACCACCAATGTGGTTAAAGAAAAAGGCCAAGCAACACATAACCCTTTTTTGAACAGTGTGAAGGTCCTTCTAGATAACACAGACTGTTAAGCACCAATCCAGTTACATAATCAAAACACACATCATACTCAGAGCTGAGGTCTCATTGTTTAGGACTGAACTTCCAAAACAGATTATAATCCAAGACGCAGTCATTGCACACAGTTTTTCTTCATAGTCCAAGGCCAAATATTCACTATCGTGACCTCACTTACTTGCTGGCACAAAGCCACTCTATGCTAAAGCGACTTTTCCGCACAGGTAACTTCACTCACATGCAGACAGTCATTCAGTGCAAACACATTCTAAGGAACTGAATGATGGTATACCAGTGTTTGTGGCTGCCTGCCAGTTCAGGTGGATGGGTGTAACTATAGCAACAAGCAGAGCCATATCCCTGTAATGTACTATTCCTCGGTTATTGTCTTGTCAGGATGTTATGCGCACAGTACCTCTTCTCAGTTCAAACCAGGCAGAGGAGCTGTCATCCACATAGCATCTCTCCTGGAATCTTCACTCTGAAGTAAAGTCCTAGGGATAACAGAAAAGTGACACAGTTGCATGGAAAGGAGCCATTTAGTGACACTGGCATTTGTTTCTTGATGTGAGACCCCCAAAGAAGGGGATCATAGTCAATGACCAGGGTAAACGTTCATAGTCTGTTTGATCATCTGTCACTCCTTTTCCACAGTGGCATGCCTCACTTCCCTTGGCAGCAGTGTCTGGGCTTCTCCTGGGCTTCTTTACTGCCAGCCACCTGCCAATAACTCTTATTACTCAAATCAGCTCATTGACCTCATTGAACAGGATAGGGGCCAAATGTAGGTTTTCAAATGGTTCAAATGGTGAGTCAGTACCAAGCCTTGTGGTTACTAGCACAAGGTTAGGTTATTAGCTATATGATTAATGCATCCTTGATGTAGAGCATTTGCTCCTGTGATCTGGCCTCTCCTTTTGCTCCCAGCACTCAGTCAGGATGTTTCAATTACCTTCCCTGGGGTAGTTTCAGTGGAGATCTGGATCAGATGGGCATGGCCTGGCTTGATGGAGCACACATCTTGATTATGATGGAACTGGCCCTGCAGCTCTTTCCTCTTCCTGTATCCATATGTTATGGCCAATCACAGGATGACATAATCACATCCATCAAATACATGCTTCCCCCATCTCCTACTAAACTATAAAAAATGTAATGGTTTGGTTGTAATGGTTTAACGCACTCGTTAGCTTTACCTGCTAGTTTGTACCTTGTATATGTAACGCAGTGAAGTAATACATTTCAAATTATTAGTTATTATGGCATATATTGGAGCAGTTATTCACCACTGTATTACTAAATGTCTAATTAACTAAGAGAAGACTACTGGAGCCAGCAGACGTTTCAAAGCCAAGGGTTCCATGAATGTCTAACAACAGTACAGTCTATGCCTCCTAAAATTTTATGAATATTAAAAAACAAAAAAAGTGTTTGTTCTTTTTAACAAACTGACAGCAATGTGCTGGAGACTTACCAACTAATAAGTTGAGGCAGAACAAAAATGGACATAATGTGGCAAGTGTGAGCCCTGATATATTTTTAAAACTTCAGCTAAAGACTGTTGGATGTTGCTGTTCAAGAAATTCAGCTGGGTGACCTAACAAGACAATGGATAATGACAGTAGCAGTAGCCAATATCCACTTTTAAAATATGGAGAAAAAAAAGTTTGTGTCTTGTGTTGATTAGTAAGGTCTAGTGTCCTTTAAGACCAGAGAGGCCAGTATCAACGGTCACAAGTGAATGACTCAGCAACAAACACTGTTATGTCTTAAGTTCATATGACACATTTCAATGCTTATATTTTCCTGTTTAGGTTTTGACAAGATGTTTTTGAATGTCATTGTACGATATGAATAGAAGTTAATGTGATAGTTCTACTAGCAGTAAAATTCAGGCATGCTGTTGGTGACTCACTAACAGATACAGCAGCTGCTGAGAGACAAAGGAACATCAGTGCAGTTCCTAGCTCATAACTGTAATCCATGCTAACAATTATCCCACCAACACGAAATATAGCAAACATGCAAATGATGCTAAGGGAACAGTGTCTTTCATAGTTTTAATGGCATAACACTATGTACATTCTCTCTGCAGCTCGTAATTATTCAGATGCAAATCACCATCACAGATAAAGCCCTTGAAGTTGTGACATCAAGACCATGACAATCACAAAACACCATGACTCCCTCAGATCCACGTTCACACCAGAGGTATCTATGCATCCTAATCTTCCCCTGTACCTATCCCAGCCCTGCAATACTGGAAAACCAGCCCCAGCTCTCTGCCCTGCCTATAAACCTGAGTCCTAGCTCTTCAGTCACCACAGACTGCAGGAATGAAAATGTCTGTGTGTGATTAATATTTGTCTGAACATCAGGAATTAGTGCCACTGTATAGCACGTGCATGGTAAGCACCATACAAGTTGTAAACACTACACTCTTTCAAATGATTCTCAGCTTTTTATTATATTCTCTTTACTTTTCTCCAAGGGCACATTTGGCACAAAGCGAAGGGTAGAGCTGTTGATATGTGTTTTTATTTAATGATTATTTAACCAGGCATACAAACTGATGATTCATTTATCATTTGTGCTGAAGACCTGGGGAAAGATGGTGAGCAGGGGATAGGAGAGAGGTAGCAGTCGATCAGCTGCAGGGGGTTGTATATGTTGGCCAAATGTAGAAGGCCAGTTTGAGAGTTTCATAAAGCTAATATCCAAAGGCAGGAATATACGCTGTGAGAAACTGATTCTTTTAAATGTTGCTGTCCTGATTTCATATTTCAAAGACTATAAAAACTCTGTTTCAGCTGTTAGCAGGAGGCAAGTGTAGCATAAATGCTACTTGCAATAAAGATGTACAGATACAGAACACTAAAGGCATGAAGTATGCATGCTGTCCCTAGGCTGCTAGTGATGTTGCAAGTACAAGCTGAGGACATGCTCTTATCACACATACAAGATGGAAGTCTCTAGTGCGTATAGGGAGTAGTCACGCTGCATGTGTAACAGACCATGTGCCTCAAGGAACAATCACATTCACACACAAACATGCAGATACAAAGCAAGAACTGACTGTATCAAACAATGACTCACCAAGGCACAAGAAGTGAAAATATTTTAGTTGCAGAATTTGAGAAAGGTAGCAGCTGAAGGCAAATAACAATGTGTTACTTTCAGGTTTAAAGTTGAGTCTTTAAACTGCATAAAAATAACATCATAAATGTAGTCATGAAGCCACAGAGCTCCACATTCTGTGCTGGCTGGTTTACCCCGCTAACCCCCCGCCTTACCCAGCTGTAAGATAAACACCGTTTCAACAGCACAGACACAATCTGCTGCTGTGTGTGCGTGCAGAGACTCGTCTTTGCAGGATATGGTGTGTATCCCTCAGGGTGATTGTGTGCATATTCTATAAGCAGCATCTGCAGTGAAACAGGGAGACAACACATTGCCATGCAGGAGCATGTGAAAAATGACATAATCTCTTTCTTTTTCCCATGACAGGTGGCACTTACAATCATTAAAAAAGTGAATTTGTAATAAGGGAGTATGTTCAGTATTAATAAAAGCTGTAACAGCTGACTATAAAATTACCACTTATACCCAATGACAGGGTTTCAGAGTATTGACTGGATTCTGTATTTGTTTTTTTTTGTTTTACTGATTTCCATTGTTCCTTACATCTGGAAAGAGTTTACTTGCTTTCAGTTAAGAGGGCCATTCTGTATACTACCTCTCAGGTACTAAGAATCATTTCCCATTGGAAATGGCAACAACATAGAAATATCCTTCTACCGAAATATGTGAATCAATTTAATTGTTTATGTTGAGTGTGAATCCTGCTGGAAAGTAGATGGACACACAGGCAGTCAGACAGACCGATAGATAGATAGACAGACAGACAGATCTTTTTTTTTTCCAATACACATGATAAAAGCAACACTGCAAAAAGAAGCCATAGGTTTCTATTGTATCAGTTTTAATGCAGCATTATTCAGCATTATTTTTTTAAAAACAAGCACATTTTTACCTTTTGAGCAATCCAAGTTTTGTTCTTGCATTAAAATTCTAATATTTACAACCATTCTGTTTGGAAACCCCCCTAAAACTTGTACAAGGAACACAGAATTTCAAATAAAGCACCTTGCTTGTCTTACTAGTCTACTGGGTGTCTGGATTGTTCTAATTCTGGAGTTAATCTACTGTCACTTATTCTTGATAAAGCTGTTGCAGAGAGGGCTACTAAGCAAACATCTTAAAAGGAGCAAATCAAAACTATAGGATAAACACAAGATTAATAAGCAGCTGCACATCAGCTCTCATCTTCGTCAGTCTTCATCGCTCCCACTACCCTCTAATTGGTCCTGTGAAAACACACACATAAAAAAACTGTGTCAGTAGGCAAGTCATGCACCAAAAGAAAAATATCCAATACAGAAAAGTGAAATTCCAGGCTGCTTGCGTCAGGGACCACAAAATACACACATTGATCTATGTAAATTCAATATATGGATTGTATTTTTGCTACAGCAAACTAATTAGCATGAATAAATTAGTTCAATTGTGTTAACTGTTGCAAATAATAGTTAAACAGTTAACAGTTGATAGTTAATTTTTGTAAAAGCAACAGCAAGAGTCAGTTCACTCTTGCCTGAACGCTATTGTGCCAGCTCTCATCCATCCTTCCAATCTTGATTTTTACTTTTACTGCAAAAAATATTCCAGTTTTACAGTGAAGCTATTTGGGATAGGACAGATGCATTTTTTCAAATGAAAGATATAATATAGTTCACATTTACGGCATACTGAGTTATCATGCTAATGCAACTGAATGCGTAGGCACACAACACTGTATCTTCCACTAACAAGCTGCAGTTGTACAGGAAGGTACATTCTTTGAAAATTTTTGAGAATCATCTCACACTCTGACTCTGACTCTGCTTCGTTATCCTCAGCACTCTGCTCTTCCCTCTCCTCCTCCTCAGCAATCTTCTGCCGGGCACTCTTGAACACTGACTGCAGGACAATGGAGTCTTCATAGATCTGCAGAGACCATTGGATAAATCCTACATATTCATCATCTGGACATCAGGACAGCGAGTGGTGCACTGACTCATTTCAGTTATTCATTACATTGCATTACATTACATTCATTTCACAGATGTTTTTATCTAGAGTAAAGTCCCAGCACAGAAGAACAGAAGTGCATCAATTCAAATTGAATGAGCAACAGTGTCAGACTAGGCTAACAATACTGCCAGACCAGTGAGTGTGAGCACAACACCATTCAAGCTGTACCAGTGACTAGACACCCTAGAATCATTATTATTCATTAAGAACATGGGTTATAAAATGTACAAAATGAATGTAAATGAATGTAAATGATCACCTGCAATTACACAAATAAATCATAAGAACCTCATTCATTAAACTGCTTTGTCACAGTGTGATATTTACAGTAGTGTAACTGAGTTCTTTGAGTATATCTGTGTGGTTTAAACTCTGTGTGACCCCAGGGGCAATGCCACTAACACACCTGGGATCCCTCCAGATGGAAGGTCTGAGCATTGTGGCAGAGGAGCAGGAAGTCCTTCTCCAGATCTTCCACGCTCCTGTACTTGTGGTTACGCACACGTTCCTGGCAGCACAGAAGAGTTTGTTCAGAAAGTACAACAGTGTTGGGTAAAAGGAGTACTTCTCTGTGACTGTGACATCATTTACAACATGCAAAACAAAGGATTTAATGGCAACGTCAGTGCAGTGTTGGCCAACAGAAATATATGATGGACAGAAAACATTCCTCTGTCCAGCAGTTTTCATAATTTCCAGGAAAATGGACAATAATGTTATCTCCCCCATTTACCGAAAACCTCTCATGACTAAACACCACACTGACCATGTCACAGTCATAGCAACTGAAACCTGAACATAACACTCCTTACAGCAGCACATAAAGAGTCTTCACAGAAGTATTGACTTACGTAGGTGCTTTGTTGAACCTACCTTGATCTTCCTGAAGTCTACTGGCTTCCTGATCAGCTCATAGTACTCAGGCAACTCTTTCCTGGTCTGCAGATGGATGAAAGCTTTGCTGAGCTGTCGGCCAGACCTGAAATCAGCCACAGAATACCCCGTCACCAGATCATTTCCAACCTGAGAAGTAAGGATTGGCACTCTTGGCATGCTTTCTCTCGCTACACAGCAGGACAATTATGTGGCAGGACATACTTTTTGGTGGTAATTTGGTGGTAATTTTTAGTGTCTTACAATCAGAACAATCAGCTCATTTTTTTCTCTTCATGCACCCTTGACATGAAAAAAAGAATAAAGAGAGTCTGTGGTTTTCTGAATGCATGGTAGCAGAATATAAAACATTAAAATGCACCACTTGCAGTCACTGACAAAAGATGACACGGAAAATGAAGACTTCCTATTTTCCATACTAAGTTCCCAGAAGTGTGTTGCAAGTTTAAGAGTTGTCGTGGCAACAGGACAAACATTTAGAATATGCTATAAATAAATTGGACAAGTAGCTGTTTGATGTGGTATGGCCAACTCGCCTGAACATTTCCTCAGTGAGGGTCTCCTTAATGTTACTCACCACTGTGCATTTTTGAAAATGACCAGTTATGAGCAAGTTATGTCTGGACACATAACTTTGCCATAGAGAATATTTCACCCGGTTATAGATGAGGCATGATAGCTAACCCTGCTAGGTAATGTGAGGCAATCCCTTCTCCTTAAAAATACCTGCCCTCACTTATTCTCCCACTTTGATTGGTTAACCATGAGGCTGACTCTAACCCTGGTGAAGATGTGCCAGCTTTCTTTACAATGACTGAATGTCTGTGTGGTTCATTTCCTGGAGAGAACAGCTGTATGGATTGAAAAATGCAGCAACTGAGTCTAGAGCCTCTGACTCAAAACCCAGAAGCATAACAATTAATGTAAAGTATGTGATTCATGGAAACCAGATTCTCCATTCTTGGAAACAACATATATGAGTCTGACCCATGGATTCAACCAAAACCACAAAGTCTTCTTAAGGGAAGAATGCTGTTCATTCAAAAAAAATCCAATACCCATAACACATGGAAGGGTTTTCTGAGCCATAGTGAACTACGGCAAAGGAAGTTTTCCTAGCAGCCAATGACAACTCCATTTTACAGAGTGATTAACACAACAGATTGCAGCATGCATTAACAAACATCCCTGCTCCTTTGGACCTAGCTGGAGTTATTTGGGTTGGAACTTTACCAAAAGCTAAAATGGAACATGGCGTGTTCTCAGTTATTATAACTCCTGTAGTACATTTAACACAGCTAGCCATGTGTCATTATTTAACATCAGTTTGTTCTAAAGAGCACAAGTTTATTCTTTTACTTTTCTATTTTATTAATGTTGGCTTTCGGTGAAATTGATGCACTTGCAGGCTAACTAATAAACTGTTACACAAAGAACTTCAGTCTTCACCACTATTCTTCATTAACCACAAAAAGTCACTTAAAAATCTAGAAAAATATAAAATATGAAAGCTTGAAATATCCATATCTATCTTGATACACATTAGTTGACTATTCTGAAATATTTTACTTTTGTTGTGAATTTTATATTTAAATAGTTAGCAAAGATGGATGCCAGAGGTGAATCGTGTGTAATAGGCTAAACCAACCCATATATGACAGCCTGGGTGAGATGGCAGTGACCCCAAATTACAGTCTGCTAGTGTGGCTAAATGGCCTGCTCACTTCTACTGCCACACTTGTATGTTGTGTGTCTGCATGTGTGAGTAGCATTCATATCCATATGAATATTCATTAACTCTAATTCTCATACTGAGGACTTTGCGGGTTGCATACCCATCCTTGTAGCTGATGACTGTGTCCACAATGGCGTTCATCTGCTTGGTGAGTTTCGGGGGGTTTGGGGACAGCTTTTCCGCCGGGGGTCGGCCGCGTCTCTTTTTCACTTTCTCTCCATCCTGTTCCTCGGGACCTTTTTGGGTACGTCGCCTCCCCCTGCGTTTCATCTGGTGGATTTCTGGCTCCATCTCCTCCAGACACCCTTCCTCAACAGTCTGGGAACAGATTGTTTGGATTCTCATTACATTGCATTACATTACACTACAGTCATTTGACAGAAGCCCTTACCAAGAGTGACTTACATAAGTTACAATTTCATATATTATTCATTTATACAGCTGGATATTTACTAAGGCAATTGTGAGTTAAGCACCTTGCCCAAGGGTACAATGGCATTGCCCCAGTGGGTCAAACCAGCAACCTTTAGGTTTCCAGCCTTGCTCCTTAACACTGCACCACACTCCTGCCCCAGTGTGGAGTAGTTCTTATGCATGATATAATTTTTGCCTGATGTTAACAGGATTAATACCTCAGAAATGGCTTAAATGAAAACTTGTATTGTCCATACAGGACATTCATAATGTTGTCATTGTGATAGTTCTGAAACTTCCAATTTTTCCAGGGGCAGGTGGCCATTTACAGCACACAGAATGAGGCAAGGCTGCAAACGAACCTGTCAATAGTTTGACAGCATTAGCATTTCACACTTTGAAGAATATTTTTATTCAGAGAACCTGTCAAAACAGACATTACAGGACATCAGAATATCACACGTTTCAGGAAGTGCCAACATTGCCTCACTCTTTAGGCTGAAGAGCCCAGACTTTCATTCTGTCACCCCCTTGTTCTAAATATAAAAATGGCATTGATATCATTATCAGTGGAATTATGGTAAAATATATGTAATGTGATAGTATATGCTGTTGCTTACAACTGAGATGTTGAGTTCTGTATGCTAAGCCCATTCAAAATTCAGACAAATAATGATAAAGTTTATTGGACACCCATTCAGTTCATAGGTGCCAGAAAGCTAGTTTTAGCAAGTTCTCAGCTGTGGATTGCAAGTATAACATATAGCCTAAGAGATAGATTTTAACTGACATTCTTTAAAAGAATTCATAGCATTTCATTTTTTGTCTTTTTGGTCATAAAATGGAAACTGAAGGTTGCAGGCAATCATAGATGTTTTAAGTTGAGTGGCTGGTGACTGTTAGAGAAAGATGCCACACATTCTAATACCTAACTTATTCCTGTATATTAATGATAATAACGTACCACCAATGGGAAAAAAATAATGTTTCTTTCTCCCTGGGCACTCCTTTATTTTATACACTACAAGTCCCACAATACTTTACAACGGAGCCCATGCTGATTGGAGGATTTGACTGTTTTTCCAATTTAGCATCTCATAGATGCCTGATGAATATACTGCTGTTTTGACAAACATATAATAGATTCTCTGAACTTTAAGGGATATCCAGACAAGACACATCAGTCACAAAAGAATTAAGAGATAATGGCATACAAATCAACAAGCAATGAAGTCATGACAGAATCTCTATTTAAACAGCAGAATCAAAACTATTAAACACTCTGGCTGTATCCCAAATCTCACACTAGAATACTGCATACTAATGTGCTGCATAGTACATACTCTGCACTAAATCTTTTCTTACGCATCAGTAGGTACACAAGTATACAATATGCATTAATTGGGAATGCAATTCTCCATCAGAATTCTGAATTAATAAACTTTGAACTTAGTTACAGTATAGAGGCTAGCGACCCAGCAGGCTCTGATAATAAGTTCTACAGCTGTCTTGTTACAACTGTATGCGACAGTACATCAAATTTTCAATGTCAGCGTAGTACCAATTAAATTTAATTGAATTAAGTATTTGGTAAACACTATTGGTTGTTCACTACCTAGCTGCTTGTATACTGACAAAGCATAACAGTTCACCATTTTTTCCATTGTGAACTCTGCTGTAAGCCCCACCTCTTTCATTTTGCAATGAATTCTAGGTTAGAAAACTTGAAACACTTCCTGGATAGTGTGTAGCCGTTGAACACATTTTCCTCTGCACAACTCTGTAGTATGACATCCCAGTATTTTCACGCACACTACACTACTTATACTATCGTGTATGAACATACTAGATGGCCAAGCATACCTGCTAAGCATACTACATAGTGTGAAAAAGTGCGATTTGGGACACAGACGCCATTAACGTAGATTGACCAGGAGAAGCAAACTTCCCTTCCAAGAGTATGGCAGCCAATATAGATTTTTTCACTCAGTTCCAGCCATTTCTACTCATTGTAGAGCCATGCAACAAGACAATAACAACTTTAATTATGACAGCTGAGCAATTCCTAATATTGCAGTTCTACAGCTGTGACGAGCCATTTCAATACCTCTGCCTAAAATGGGGCAGAGGTATTGAAAAAAAGTTAAAAGCGTCTGTATCAAATATTTTTATTTTAAAAGTAAAAACCTGATGGTGTTTAGAGTTCTCTAACATTGGTTATCAGGTAGATAACACAGCAAAAACTATGAAAGTATGTAGGATAGGGAAGTTTGTACATACATACCAGCCATATGAATTACATTATTTGAACAAAAATTGATGTTTATTTCTTTATATGAAATCGTCCATTTAAAATTTGGCATGGAGGAAATTCATGAAGGCGTCTGTCCAATAGTATTCTGCGGAGAGGAAAGCACCTGAACCTGTAGCGTAACATAATTGTGATTGGCCCAGGTCCAAATATTTTTTCTTGGCCTCCCTCCCTGCCCCAAAAATATGCACACACTCGTGTGCACACACACGCACGGACACACACACACATACACACACACACACACACAACCACTCCAGATAATTGTAAAGCAGACAATTGCTATGTCACCAGGGAGAGAAGGTGGTATATATAGCTATCACAATTACAAGTAATTTTAGTGATATCATTGAATGGTTACTTTGAAGA
The DNA here is from genome assembly GCF_013368585.1 of Megalops cyprinoides. Lineage (NCBI taxonomy): Eukaryota > Metazoa > Chordata > Actinopteri > Elopiformes > Megalopidae > Megalops > Megalops cyprinoides. The sequence goes on from NC_050587.1 coordinate 6,059,061, forward strand.
CTGCATGAAACAGTCAATGCGCAAGAGGGCCCACCTACATTAGGAAAGCAGCAAAAAATCGACTTCCTACATGGGCCCCTAACAGCTTCTGGGCCCCGGTTGCACCGTCGATTTTTACATCAGTGACCTGAACCCTGATGGAGTTCATACTCATACTCATGCTTAGATCTAGTCAGTTACTGCTTCAGAACACTTCCTTAATTTCCTTTTGTATTTGCTAGCTAGCTACCTGCAGTAGTTATTGTTTTCAGAGAACATCTAAGTGATCCACTTCTCTGATCACTAGATCTTTCTACCGATGCATTTGATGCAATTACTTCAAGAACATACAAACATGTAGCGCAGGACACATGATGATTTCTTCTTATAGAACACCTTATGACAGGGGACATTGTCGGTATTTATGTATCAAATATTTTTGTCAAATATCAAATGTTTGGCCAATGAGCACACATTAGCATAGCCAATTTAACTGATCACACAAGTCAATTATTAATGTGCATTATATAAAATGTTACACACAATAGCTACTGTGGTGCATATTTACATTTGTTCATTTACCAGACACTCTTATTCAGACCTTAAACATGCATCCAGACACTTCCCATTTTCCACAGCTAAGCATGTATATATACGACATATCATTTTTCCTACAGAGTGCCTAACACCTACAGAATATTTCATATTTCCGTGCAATGCGATCTTGAAATAAATGCCTGAAATGAATTCCTTTTGTTCACACATATGTGGGGTAGCCCCCCTCCTCCCAGCCCTCTCAGCAGACACAATTACTTTGTTCTCTCCATTTTTTTCATCTTTCTCATTACCCCGGCTAATGCTACTGATGCATTATCAATGAGGACCACGCTAATTATGATAAACAGCACAATATATAAATAGATCTCTTCCCGGGGAAATGCATCCAGTTCCATCAGTCAACTCGGCTGCAGAGCAATAAAAAAAAGGACTCAGGAGTGAGGTTTTAACGGCAGAGACGGAGCAGTTTAGTGTCTGGATCCAGCGAGCGGACACAAACGCACATCCTCTCAGGAAAAGCAGGCCTAGCAATCAACAGCAAAATCTCCCACCACAATCCAGGGGACTGCAGAATGCTGCACAGCAAACACAAACACCGGAGATGAGTGAGTACAGCAAAGATGACACAGACCAAAAAAAAAAAAAGAAATCCGTTAATAATCGGACGCCTGCGGTTTAAAATGCTGCAAGCGCCTCCTCGGAGAGCCGCGGTTACTCCGGCTTCATTCTGGAGAATAAAGCATAATGTGTAAAATACAAGCTGCTGCATGCATTTTTTTTGTACTCTTTCATTTCATCAGCGTCTGTATGAGCTGCAGACTGCAGCGGCTGTGGCAAAAAGCGTTTGATCTGTTGCACACCTACACGCTCTCTGTCTGTGCTGTAGCCTGGCTCAATCCTCTACAAGACAATAAAGAAGGATATTTACCTGACTGCAATCAGCAGGCCGACAATCAGCAGTTAGAGGGGATAAAATTAACAACCCAGCCGAGCAGCGTGCAGCTAGTCTCTTCATCAGCTGATCAGTCAAAAAAGAGAGCTGGGAGAATGCTACGTTTTCATAATCAAGTATTTTTTTTTTCCTCTGAAAATTTAATAGTGAGTAGATTGTGGGCTCTAGTTCTACAATCTCATACTTCTCTGAGCAAGGCCTAAAGCCTTTCTTTTGTAATATTGACCATCTCTAATATTTTTTTCTTCCTGGTTTAGCCATTGGATGCAGATTTTATTTTTGCATACTGTTTCTTATTAGTTTTTCTAAACAAAGATATATGCCTCTACACAATGTGACACATAATATCCTTCATAAAGCATATGTAACACCTTCACAAGCATGTCATTACTACTTTATAAAGCCTTTATAGACAACTGCAGTTCTTATGAGAGCTGGCACAGAGTGACATAGAGTATGTAACATGCACATAAAGATGTGGTATTTCACTATGTCAGCAAATGTAAGCACAATATTTGCCCATAAGCGCTTTATAAGTTGGTAATACCATGCTCACAAAGATGTTATGTATCCTTTAAGAAGGCCTTTTGAAGTTACATGTAAAACTGGATGTGACCATATACTCAACCACTGGATGATGTCTCAAGCAGGATTTTGAAGGTGTTTTTTTAATTAAAACTACACAGTAGTCCATATTGTGTTTTGAGGTAATTTTATTGCATTACTCAAATTACATTTACAAAATATAACAAGTAGAAAAATATCCTTCAAATGTTTGCCTAAGTGTACACATTTGTTATACTCTGCTAACTTTTTTCATATGCACAGTAGATTTCCTTCCTTTATAATAACTGTCCTGTAATTTTATGAAGCTGAAATGCATCTTGTTTTTCAAATGAAGAAAAATCCAATAACCACACATTCTTATAACTCAAGTGCTTAATGGTATGTGTACAATACTGATTTAAGTCCCCCTCTTCATGCAACCCTGATTTGGACTTGCACGTTAGGCTAATCTCACCGTGACAACCTCTGCAGTCCTACAGGAGCACTGAGACACATGCAATCCTCCAATGTACTGTAGTCAACGCCTCTTTTTCACACTAGCAGTCCTACAGTGCTCCGCGGTGAGGTGGGCACCGATTGGAGGATAGGTGCTATTCCACTGACTCCTTCTGTGCAATCCACAGGGGTCTAACAACTTGCAGGGTTCCTGAGAGCAGTAAGATGAGGTGATTGCTAACACACCCATCCCGACACTGGGGGAACAAAGCCAATTTGCTGTGCTGCTGGGGCTCCAGGTTACTGTCGGCAGCCTGCACTCAAAACAGGCACCTTGCCAGCTGATTCAGTCAGGGGTCCTGCAATACTCATTTTTTTTTAAACTTATGATTCAATAATTATGGACAGGCTTTCAAGCCTAATATTAAGCTCAAAATGTTAGCATGGATTTCTCTGTATATGTACAATTTATGATGAAATCTGAGCATTACTTACATGTCATCCACTTTTAAAGCTCAGTAATTAGTAATCATTCAAGGTTACTGCATCCAGATACTCACATTATTCATTTGTATAGATCCACACTCCATTTTATTTGAATAAAATGCACTTATGCAACTTTTTAAAACATTTTAGAGAGGACAGTTTAAGTCAGTGTTTCTCAATCCTACTCCTGGAGCCTCCCTGTCCTACATATCTTCTATCTATTCTTACTCCAAACACACCTGATTGAAATTAGTGATTAATTCAGGTGTGCTCAGCTAGTCAAAAGTACCACTGATGAGTTCAGTCAGGTAGGTAGAGCAAGGAAAGATGGAAAATATGCAGAGCAGGGGGCCCCAGGAGCAGGATTGAGAATCAGTGGTGTAGGTGAACTCAGTACTGTAATAGTTAGGAATGTGATTGTTACTGTTGAATGATGCACACTGAGAGTATATTTCGCTTTTACTGTGATAACCTGAGGAAAACAGGCAAGGGATTGTATAGCCAATCAACTGTAGGGGAGATGATCAAGTGACCAAACTGAAAAAATTAGTCACCATAATAAGTCAGGATCTTGGTGTGTCACATTTCATTCAAAGAGCCACCCCTCCTAAAGCACAGTGTCCCCATCGCACCCACCCCCAGAGCGGGCATTTTCTTCTTTTGTCCTTTATGTATATGGAAAATGAAAGATTTTACTGCACAGTGACAGTGATTTTCATTATTGTGAGAGAAGCAATGTAAATACAGACATCCTAACTGAATATTCATCAGAGGTTACAAGCCAATGTGAGTGTTGTGTGTTTTCAGCAGTTGAAAGGAAAGAACATGAGGCCTCATTTTACATCATAATATAGGATATTGTGCTATTCAGCTCAGGCCAGAGGGACTATCATTGAAAAGTGGAAAACACATAAGGCCATAAAACCTATAGTGAGTGTAGAACATGGTTAGAGGGTAGGTCCAGTGGTAAGACATATATTTTTCACAGTTTCATGTGGGTAACAATAACATATAAGCAATATAATATGAATTAAAATATAATATTTAATTTTAAATGTTACTGATAATACAAGGAGAGGCCTGGTCAGTCAACATAGAGGACAGTATTTACAATATGATTATGTCATCAAATACAAATGTTAGTCAATTGTTACACAAATGGCTGGCTAGCCTGCTTATGATTTTATAATGTCTTTGTGTTTAGCATTATGTGATACCCTTTGTTGGTAGATAGCTATCGTTTATTTGGATCTCTCTTGATGGATTGCAAGCTTGCTATCTTATTTTGTAGAATGATTTTTAGGCGCCATTTATGAAACTATCTAGATATCTGCAGTAGCCACATACTGTGAGCTTACCTCACAGGTATAGGTGTGTGGTTCAGTGTTAGACTGCCAGTAATTGTCACCTCCCTCTGAGGCCAGGAAGTCACTATGCCGTTCTTCTCACTGCCATGTTCCGTCACTCGGAAAACTGGCCATAGGATTCTGGTAACACCTCAATACATTCAAACAGAGTGGAAACTACTGCAAATTGCAGCAGTGAGTGATTGTCCTTTCCAGAAGTGTGCCTCTGGCATAAATACCCCTTAATCTCCAAATTATCAGGAGACATGTTATTTGTTTTGAGGATTAGACATACCAGGTGAACAAAACAGGATCAGACATTATCCTTTTTGAATTGAAGATTTATGTAATTCATCATCATTAAATAACAGGCATGGTGACAAGGGAGTGGGTCACTCAGAAGATGTTCCGAAGAGCACTGTTTATTTGTGACTGTTGTACAACAATTATTACATTCATTTTTAATGTGTTGACAGGAAATTGTTAAAGGGATTACCAATTCCACTAAATATGGAGTAAACAAGAAATACAGCAATCTAATTAGTGTACTACAGGAAAATGAAAATGGCCATGGACCAGTGGTGAAAGAATTTATTTCATAGTATAAGGTCCTTGCTCTATATCCCCATACTACAAAAAGAATGAAAGATGTGCTTATGCATGCAGGAATAACTATTCAAACAATTATTACCATTGAGTTTATGGACACAAATGCCTGGAAAAATCTGTGGTAAGAAAAAATTAATATTAAATCTGTAAATGTCACAGTGTATATAGGGTATATATTATATACAGTACCAGTCAAAAGTTTGGACCCATTTTTCTTTCTTTATTTTTACTATTTTCAACATTTTAGAATAATAGTAAAGACATGAAATAGCACAGATGGAATTATGCACTGAAAGTGTTACAATCAAATCAAAGCTATCTTTTAATTCAGATTCCTCAGAATATCCAAAAAAAATTTACATTTTTTTTCAGAGAGAAATTCATACATAGGCATCAACTTCACTATTTATATTCATCTGTGAAACAATTTTCAAGCATTTGCGCATAAATCTTCAGATCAAAAGGCCTTTGGATGCATGTTTCCCATTATCTTAATCAGATGTGTACAAACTCGACTGATACTGTATATCTATATGGACTGCAGTATTTATTATTTTGGACTAACCTGAACAATCTTCAAGCTGGCACAATCATCCTAAACATTTTACTGGTCTCATATTAAAATCAGCCTGACATGCATTGCTTACTTACATAAACCACTTGCTTGATAACATAAAAAGGCTGTTATCTGCTCCCAAATTAGGTCAAAAATGAAAAAAAAGTTGTGAAATGTATGCAAGATTTAAGTAATATATGTCTGAATAATTGAACATTTTCTACTAAAACTTCCATTTCATCAATTCTATTTAAAAGAAATAAGACAAAACAGAATTTCTTTCAGTGGCCATGATTTTAATCACTATAGAAATATAGTACTAGATAAACATATTTTGCATAAGTATATCTCTTAGTCAGTACCTTTGTAGGTATTGTATTGATTACATTGAGTATATAAAACATCCCATCATATTCTACATATATGTAGTATAAGCAAGAATCCTCCAAGAGATCACATCAGTACAGTTTCCAAAGTGAGAAATGGGGATATCCCTCACTAGCTGGCCAAGCAAGCCCCCCCAGGGAATGACAACACGTTCGATTTACCACTAAGTGGTGAAAAGGTGAAAAAATGAACAACAGGATAAATAATTAGATAGAACTTTATGGAATGTTTGCCACATTTAATTTTTTTACCCAATACAATTATTCAGATGTGGCAGATGGTAAAAGAAAGACATGGATAATATCTGAGAACAGAAAAAATTTTTTTAAAAAGGAGCAAAAACTACATTACTCCATTTTTATTTATGCTAATGTCTCAATATCTCATTTTTATGTACACTAATGTCTCAATATCTCAGTCTAAGCAATCCCAGTTCTACTAGGCAAAACATACATTTAGACTGGTGCTTCAAAGACCAAGAGAAGGAGTCTAGGTGAGGGTGATACAGGGGAGAATGAGGCAGAGGGATTACCCATGAGGCCCAGTTCTCTGTCAGTGCATCACTGTCATCCACATCTGAACAGTGACAGACACCACAGCTTAGGATCCCCTCCTCCCTGTCCTCTGTACAGATGAGCGGCTGAACCTGCATCATCTTTCTGGATCTGAGACAGCAGTTAGCTTTTCTCTGTAAAGCCTAGCCTCAGCTTGGGTATCCAAAGCCAAACCACATCCATCTGTTATATTTTTAGCCCAATACCGTACGAGATTGATCTGGCCCACTGACAACTGCATCTCTCAGACTCAGCTCTCCCCTCCTCTAACACCATTTTAACTCATAATTGCTGTGAATAAAATATTTCACCAGTGTGAATATCTGTCCTTCTTGGCAGTCAATTTCCTTGATGTGTTCTTCCACTTCTTCCACTTCAGTCCAAAACAAGCTCTCCAAGGAGCATTAATATTAAATAATAAAATATTCTTTTAGAAATTAATTATGCATGATTATATCTTAATGAACTACGTTTCTGTTCTGATTCATTAATGTGGAGATAATGGAATATTGTCATAAACTGAAGCTCAGATAAGCTTAGTTTTCCAGTACAAAACAGTAGAGAGGAGGAGGTGTTTTCAACCTTGTTTGAATTTTGTGGATGTGGAGTAAGCGCAAGGAAACCATCTCTCTGCATCATGAAGGCTGAAGGAAGAGAGAAGCAAAATATGAGAGATCACTGTTAGTTTAAAATCAAATTTTATGAAATAATAATATTAATAATTAAGCAAAAATTGATAATCTGCTCAAGGACAGCTAACTTTGAAGGTTAGATCTGAAGGCCAAGTCTTTGATCATTGGGGAAAAATGTGCTGCAGGGAATCCAAACTGGAGTCTTTATTCACTTCCAAGGATAGGAGAATGATGAGTGATGACACTTCATGAGGAAGCATTCTCTGCTACTGAGGTGATTTGGACATTTCTTCCTGCATGCCAAGTAAAGTATGAAGTAAAGACTGGAAAATACATGAAAACAGATTTTAGAGGCACAGAACCCCTTTCAAAAAGAGACCTTTCCATTCTCTATAATTACATGAACAGAAACTACCACAACATTGCTTGGGGTATTTATATAGAAAAATGTTTTTATTCACACAGTGTTTGCCAGCTCGGCGAACATGGCTAAATGGGATCACCACTATACTCACGGAGGCTAGAAAACACTAAGGGTACCCACAATGCATGCAGAAAATGAGGAGGCATGCAAAATGGAGCTGTCTTCATCAGTTTTCATGTGATAAGCCTTTTAGCTCCACATTTTAATGCGATTTGTATTTAGTACGTGTTGTGTTTTTTCTGCCTGTTCTTGCATTTAACAAACGCTGCAGTATGCTCCCTGAATGGCTCAGGCACCCACTCATAAACATCCATGGCCAGGCTATTCATCTCCATTTCACCGCTATTGAAAGTGCAGTCTCTTTGAGCCTTTGTTCCATTTTCTCCATCATTTAAATAATAAATGAGCACACTCGCATTCCAGAGGCCCCTTTGTAGATGTTTGCAACTAATTAATGTGCCATGAAACATTTATTGCAAGTTTGACATTCAGTGTCCTAATAAGGCCAAATATTTTAGCTACATTAGTAATATAGGCAGGCCTAGTCGCCAGAGAGTAGCCATGATTTCACTCCAGGTCGTCATACTTTTTGTGTTTATTCCTACAGAGTGCAACCCTTAAAACTTTAATGTGTAAAGATGAAAATACAATGAACGAAGCCAGTATTATATTTATTATGTATTCCTCAACCTTATTGTAACCAGGAAACTCAACAGAGAACTAATTTTTCACTTGGAGTGATGACCTCAGAAAACAAAGCGGGAAGGAAGAACAAGGGATTTTACAGCCATTCGCCAGTGGGGGGCGATGATTAAGCAGCCAGCTGTAGTAAACTGTTTGGGAATTTGACCAGGACAGAAGGAGTAACTATTTCAATAACTACCCTGGCACCTTTGATGACCACAGTACGTCAACTCTTACAGCACAGAGTCCCTGTCAGCACTGTGGTGTGGGCTCTGTACAGAGTATAAAGGGAAGACTGCCCCCTACTGACACAACACTACAGCAACCTGTTTTTGTCTCGAACTCTTTGATCCAAATGCTAGCCTGGCTAACCTGTTCTAATCCAAAGCCTGGTCCCATTCAGCCCCATTTAACTCTGTCCAATTGCTGACCAATCCAAATCTCTCAGATCCACATGTTAACAAATCCAAATCTCTCAGATCCAACTACTAATCAAGTCTGGCCCCATAGGTCAGCGAGGAATGATGGAACAAGCTTATGCTGGGACCACAACTCTCAGTGTTATTGAAATTCTACTGTTATACATGCAGACATTTTATGTACAGTGATTTTACGGCTCACATATATACCATTAAACTGACCTCCAGTAAAGTAATTAATGAATGGAGTGTAGTGGAGCAGTGCTCGCTCTCTGAACCTGGCCTCTCAGCATTCTATTAAGCATCCAGAGGTGCAGTCACTGCTGCTTCCTGCTGGCCCGGTAAGGGCCCATGAGCACAGCGTACCTGGTCTGGGTCCAGCTGCTGCCAGGCCACTGGGACTCATTCTCCTTCTTCAGTTTGCAGAGCTGGAACATGAGCAATTTGTGCAGACAGGGGATGATCAGGACAGCCTCCTGCTTGTTCAGGTCCACCTGAACAACCCAAATCATGCCGGTGATTACAAGGGGAGTGAGCTTTTCTCAGCCTAAAAACATGTCTCAAACAATGATGCCTTTTCTGGGCATTTTAAATGATTTTCGGTATCGGTACAATTGATGGGGGACAACTAAATTCAGGGGTCAGTTTGATGACTGAAGATAGCATCTATATGTCAGTGTCACATTGATCAGTTACTGTGATGGCTGGCACACAATGCCTTCAAAACACGTAGAGTTTAACGTGGCTGATTTTTTTTTCTTTTCATTTAAATGTAGCGTACTTTCTCTCCAGTCAAGAACAAGAGGGGATTGTGAGGTGAAATGTGCTTCTTCTCTTGAAGATGAAGTGTAGACTCTTCTGCAGTATAGACCTTGTGAGGAAATTGTGACAGGAAGTCATTGTGTGTGCTGACCAAGCGATACCCACAATCACAAGCCTCCAGCAGGTCTGGGGAGAGAATGCTGAATGCTGCACATGCAGTAATCCATGCAGCATCTACACAACATCCTTATGAAATTATGAACAGTCATACATATTTTTATCTCTTTTTAGAAAAGAGGGTTTCGAATTGCTGGCAAGCATGTGCTTGTCCTTGATGACGTGGTCACAGTTGGCCTGACCCAGCCTCAGTGAAGCAGGTGATACTAACGTCAGGGCTTTCACATTATGTACAGGAAAGTATGAAAAAAGGTGCAATTAGAAACAGCACACAAGGACGGGACATTTCTTCAGAGACAATGATTGCACATTGCAGTTACGGAGCAGGACATGTAAATGACAACCCTGGCCACATTCCCTACAAACTGTGAAATGAAATAAAACCTGAGAGACAGGACTACACTGCTAATTTTGCATTAGCTTTTTTTTATTAAATTCTTAGTAAAGATGGACAATTCTTACGCGGACCATACACAAGCCCATAGCAGTGAAACACTGCATTTGTCCCATCGAGACAAGGTGGGATTTGACATTTGCTGATGTGCAATTGATGATTCCAACAAAGGAGTAAAAGGAGAACAATAAGCTAAATCCAAAAGCACATTGCGGCTGTATTAAAAATGGCAAAAGTAAGTAGGCTGATCCATCTGTAAAAATGCATCTTGCAGGACTCCCATCTAATTGCCATGGTTGTGCAGTTTTCTAAGTTGTTTTCTGCAAGATTTTGTACTCACCATGGCAACTGTGACAGAGCACCTAAGAGAGATCATTACATGCCTAGATTTCAGAAGAAACATTAAAGAAGTTAATTCATCCAAAATTTGAAATATGGAAATTAAACTCATGCTGGCTATTTGGTAAAAGCAGTAAAAAAGCTTAACATGCGAGGACAAAGTGCATTGTGGTCTAGCTCAATGTGTCCTTCACATTTCCTCTGCTCTCCTTTCCTGCTTTCAGTTCTGAGAGCCTGTAAATCTGCATTTCACTGAGAGATTTCTGAATTGATAATTGCTGCATGAATACAGGGATGCAATTGTATTTCCCTCCATGAGATGTGAGCATATCGGTGTTTACATCGATTTCCAATCCACGCAGAGCTGTTTGCCTCTTTTGGAGGTATAGCTCTAGTTCTTGTTACCATGACAACATGAAATTAATAGTGGATTTTTACCAAAGGTATGAGGAGTGCATCACTGTCTTCTTTAACAGTTTTCCAATCACTGCACCACTGTAAATCTCTGGATTAGCTCTGCTTTGGCACTGGATTTGGCACTGCATTTACTTGGTTGTGCTTTCTAATAAGTAGCTGGAGGGGACTGCTTCTGACCTGTCTGTGATGGCATGGGACACTCCACAGTGTGGCCAGGAGCATGCCTCCCTTGTCTGCAGGTTGTGCCGATTACACACACACACTCACAAGGCCATAGTAATAGTAATGACTTGCATTTACTTACCTTCTTTCAGGCGTAACACGCCTTGGTGGTGAGGAAAGGATCTGATTATACAGGCAGACTGAGGGGTGGTTAGATGGCCAGAGCTTGATTGGAAATTTGTACAAGTCATCAGGGCAACATTCAAACACCTCACAAGTGTCAGGGGAATTTTAATAACCACAGTTCACCCAAGACTGCCCCCTACTGGCCCAACAACACCACTTAGAGTCACCAGCTAGTTTTCCTAGGATGGACTTCATCCAACTAGTTGCCAAACTGAAATCCTTAACATATTTTCTATATAGGTGAATGGTGAAACTGCAGGAATGCAATGCTACACCAGCAGTTTAAAATGTGTTTTATTTTCCAGGAAAAAAAGCAGAGTGTTGATCTCCTCTGACAGACTGACACTTTGCCAGAGATGTGCTTTACCTCTCAGTCTGACACCTCCTCACAGTTAGGATCAATGATCAATCCTTTTTTCCCCTCAGCAGGTTTAGCAGCCCCTCTGTCTTCCTCCCGGAGAGAAAGAGGCCATTACAGTCAATTCCTCCCCCGAAATGCCTGCAATCACGACATTCTCCAACAGCGGCAAAGAAATTTATCAAAAAGAATCAACATCAAAGTCATTAAAGCACTTTAAATGGGGAGAGTGCACGCTGAAGCGAACAAACAGCCAAGCCAGAGGAGACCGCGCACATACAGGGCGTGCAGCACATAGACCCAGTGGGACATGGAGGGAACACTCTTTGTCTCACTTAATCTCTCTGGATTGTCCGTTTTAATGAGAAGAAATGACACACATCCTCTTCAAACCCGCTTCCCCCGCTCCCTGATCAAGGGGCTACAAAAAAAAAAAACAAGAAACCATTAAAGCCAAAAGGTTTGAGATGGCTTTGCCGAAAGATAAAACTTTTTTTTTTTCTCATCAGTCTCAGTGAGTGCTATATTCACTCAAATTGTGACATGACATTGATGTTCAATGACAATTTAATTTTGTGCAACCTCCTGGCATCAGTGTTGGAACACTTCCAAATTCTGAGCTAAAATGACATTGTATTATAAAGGACCAAAGCTTCATTGACAGTTAATCCTCCTGTCTGAATTGAATCCTCTGAGGGCGGGAAGAGGGGAGGAGGACTTGGTTCACACGTATATTATAAGAAAGGCATAATGTGTCTTTTTTCATAAGAGCTGAACCTTTGAATGCATCAGGCCACAGGAATGGCATTACCAATAAGGCCTTTTGCTCTGCTTTTTTCACTAATCAGCAGGGTTTGCAATATTACAATATTATACAATACTTTTCCATATATAGCAAAGCACTCCTGTAACTTCTCTCAGCAAACTGAACTCATTCCTTTATAATTTAGCCCTCATTCTTAGAATTAAATGCGCTTGACACATTAGCTTTCCAGACCAGCTCTGAAGTGTGGAGTCAGGCAGCTTGAAAGAGACTGGAGAACGCATATCTCTGTAGACTGTTCCTCTGGGCTCATCCAGACCCCTGTAGACCCTTTGCTCTGGCTCATCCAGACCCCTGTAGACCTGTAGGCCTGGAGCTGACTTCACTCTGGTTCTCCTGTGTCTGCAGCCTCCTGGGATTCAGTATGGGAACTGACACTTTTCACCACACTGCTTTCCTCTATGGGTGGCATTATCTTATCATCAAACATCAAACATTGCCACATTAGCATGCATGCAGATAATCTGAAAATTTATTAGCGTAATTACAATGGTTATCTTAGTCTGTAATATTGTTTTGTTGTTGTTCATTCTTTTTCCTCAAATTGTAAACATCCAGGCAAGAGGACCAATACAATGTCTAGTCAGAGCAATGGCAAATCATAGAACATTATATCCTAGAACCAAAAAGCTGCATAACACCCAAAGTGCTCCCAATGTCTCTACTGTCTTTTCCCTTCAGACTCTGGGATAATTTTCATAAAGCAGGATTAAGAAGGATTTAGAAGAAGCATCTCCTAAACACCAGAGTATCTTTGAGATGAAGCTATGGCACAGGCCACAGGGTCCATGACTGGAAGGGCTGAAATGACTGATTGATAGTTCCTTGCTCTACCACTTGTTGTCTATTGAAGGTAGGACAGCACGCCGGATAATGAGTGAATGCCTGCTCCATAATCCCAGCCCACCCCATGCCCATCCAGACTCCCACTGTGACCCCATCACACAAACCTGCAAGCCCATGTGATTCGCAGCTCCTGGATGTACCAGCTAAATGCATCCCAGAGTGCCAGACCATTCAATAAGGCGGTTCAGGTGCTCCTCCAGACACACGCTGAGAACAGGTGTCATCTGCAGGGAGAGCTGTGCAGTAGACCAACGCAGCTCCAGCACATCGGCACCGAAACTGGAGCCCAGCCTCCGCTGTTCTGGGATGCATGTACGGGACCTTAGTGCCACTATGGTACCTGAGGACAGAGACACCTCTAAAGGCCAAACCCCCATAACAGAGTGCCACGCCCACTTCCCAGAGGGAGGCGTGGCCTTGGTCAGTGAGGTCACCTAAGATGCCCCAGACTGGCCTTGAGCTTCCCACGTTTTGACAGGTGATATTTCAGCCATATCGCTAACCACGGGTATGAGGAAAAAATGGCGTATTTCCATATTAATTGAGAAGCTGACTAAAAAAAGCAAACCTTTTCAGTGTGAATAACGTGCGTCAGTGCTAATGCAAGTCAAGCACTCAAGGAGATCACAAGACTCTAACTGGCATGATAGGAGGGCTCCTGTCAGTGAGCATGTGTGTGCACATAATATACCCTTCACCTCTCCCTCTCACAAACTTATAAAAACCACTTAGCAGTAAGATGCTGTCAGGAGTGGATCTGAGGCAGGTGGAAACTCTCCTTCAACCATCCCATTACACTAGTCATTATATTTACCTTTACTATAAGGGTCTAAGGCAGTGCAGGCCCATCCTGAAGCAGATAGCCACTGCTGCAGTTTATTCTCTGATGAAAGAATTACAGCATTAAAGACAGACTCTAAATAACCACAGTAAGAATACTCTGTATATAGTTAAACATTGAATCTTGAATCAATAAATAATCCCTATTCAGAAGTGGTCAGACAAGGATAAAGTGTATAATACAGGAGTATGTGACCTGAAGAGAAAAGATATGCCTGGTTGCCTGTATTATTTCTCAAAGTCTGCCCTAAAGGCTCTTGGGTGAATGAGCTGTCAGGCATGGGACACAGTGCAGGTGCATTCTGGGAGAGTGAAGGCCATGATCACCACTTGCAACCTAAATAAAGCTTCTCAGAAAGTCTTTCACGGAACAGCACACAGCACTGTGTTCCATGTTTTAAGGTTGAAAAGTATTGGATTACCACCCCTGGCCAGGGTCTGGCTTCTGTGATGGGGTTGTGTCTTTGTGTTGCTAGGACTGAAGGTGGTCCTCCAGGAGGCCTATTCAATGGTGAACCATACCTGCCATTACAGCAGCACTGAGCATCAGCCTCATTTAATCTTTTCTGAATAACTGAGTGGTACATATTTACCTTAACACTGATGTGGGTATCTTTAGCAACATGCTATTTTCTAAGGGGTTTAATTGGTACATATTAAACACAGAGTGTTCACCAGACAAGTATGTAAGGCCCATTAGCTGGCTGCTGTGGCTTGGCTAGCAGCAGGATGCTCTTACCCTATACTGCCAGCTGCAGGGCTCTCTGGGAATTGACTTTTACCCTTGGGCATCTGTTTGATGCAGATGTACCTCTGAAAGCATATGAACCACAGTAACATTTCTGGGTATTTTATGCCCCCCAAGACTCTGCATAGGTGAGTGTGTGTCAGTTATGTATACTGTGTCTTTTACTAAATCATGTTTGGCTGCACACCAGGGCATTTACATGGTTGTAGCCATATGGTTGTGAAATGCTGTTTTAGCACAAAGACGAATAACATGTGTGTGACCACAGGACTTGGAGGAGGTCCATATTTTAGATTTTTTTTCTACAGTTACGAGAAGCTTATCTAACACCTTCTCCTCCTCAAATTTCCAATCATTTAAAACATCTGTGGATAATGGTGGGTGTCTTATTCAATTTATGTACATTTTTTAAAAACTCTGCCTCATATCTGAAGTGATAACTTTATTTCCCAATGACATGGCTGATATTGTAGGCAGAACTGTGAATGTTCTGTTTCACAAAAAAATTTTAAAAGCATAAAGTAAAATAATATTAAGGAGCTTACTGTGTGTCACATAGAAGATTCACCAGATAAAAATTCCCTTTTGGGTAAACAAAAATAATTATTTGAAATTAGCAGACAGTTCCACGTTCCTTGTTTAACCAGATATATTTTCAAATGCGTATGTATAGAACAAATTTCCTTTGGAGCAAAAAGGATAAAAAGGCACATTACTCTCGCAATACTAAATATAACCACAAGATGGCAATAATGTCTGAGATCTTATTATGAGTACAAAGATCCATCACGTGGAAATTCTCCTGTACAACATAAACTTCAGTTTTCTTTTCACTGTTGGTAAGAACACCTGAGCTGAATGACAGCTCTCACCATTAACAACGTAACAGTCAAACAAACCTGCCCTGGTTCAAACAATTATAAGCAAACTGCACTTCACATCACACAGTATCTGAGAGTGAACTTCTTTGGACAGGCAAATGTTCAGTCAAAAATGCATTCTCTAATATCATTCCCAATATAAACCTAATATGATGGCCAACTGACCTTGCCCTGCTGTTAAAATCCAAAGGGCACTGGACATTGTTAAGTACAGCATTTATCCTCCCTCTTTGTTCATGAAATGATACACTGTCAGCTAGCTTCTGTCTAGTCTTCAGGTGCTAGGATCTAACCGCATCATTGAAAATCTTTTTTCAAGATGTGGTGGGATTCCTCAGCGGTCATGTAAGAGATGAGAACACGGGAAGTGCTGTCAGTGAAGGCTTCTTTGTAGCCGCCTTTGAAACAGGTGCTCTGGCAGTCAAACGCCCACCCCACTCAAGATCATAACCACCTCGACATCTGCTATTCTGGTTTAGCTGTCCAGGGTGCTATGCTTCAATGTCCTTATCATTTGAGATTTAATGTCAAGATCTATGTGGACGACACATTTTTTTATTTTTCAGTAGTGGAAGTTGTTATGCATTCATGTTTTAGTAATTCTGATGTATCTGTTGTAAAAAGTTGAACCAAACCTTGTAGGCCACAAGTAGCCCCATGCAATCGAAGTGCCAAAGGCCAGCAAACAGCCACGGGTTCTCATCAGCCCCTGCTCTCTCCTTAGAGATTATTTTCTGTTTGAGTTCCTGCTTTTAATTACCCCTCTGAATGTGTTGTGATTTTTAATATTGAGAAAGGAAAAGTTCTGCTTTAAATGTCTGAAAACAAAAACTTTCTGGATACACCCAAGGGCCCTTCACCCAATGGATCCTTTAATGGTACTGCTTTATTTCATTTAACTCACATCACCAATGCTGTCAGAAAGTATAAAAACAAGCCTTCTGCTGACAGGCTACTATTTGACAGCAGAAGTTTGTGTAAAACATTTCAAAGCTGATGACAGATTTCTTTGAAAATAGATCATTATAACTAATTGCTGTATAGAAAAGCTGATCATTTCTTTTCACTGAAGCATTTGATTCTATTTTTGGTCAGAGTGAATGAGACAGTTTTACTTTTTTGTCTGTATTACAATGAAAATTTTAGTTACTATGGCTTGATATTTTTCTGTGTCATGCCTGACACATCTCCTTGCCTTGAACAGTCATGTTCAAAACCAACAATGACATCAATAATAATAACTTTTTTATTGTCGTTATGAATGTATCTTTTTGCAAGGTGTATGGATAAGCAACTATACACAATCTGTATATTTTTGAACATCACCCGTACATTTGCTATCTTATAACTGTTAATTCCATGAATTGCAATGCAAAATCCCCATTAGCTCAGCAGGCCCTGTAAAGACAGGGAAAGACTGGTATAATCATGGATGTGTGGATCAGTGAAACACTAGGAGAAGACAGACTGCATCTCAGCAGCCAGGCGCAGTGGGGAAATTTAGCGATTCGTAAGTAATCCCTGCCTGAAACATTAACGAGGATTAAGATTGGCCGGGAAGGGATCTGCTAAATAATCGTCAGGAGGAAACGTGGCATGCGTAATTCTGTGTATACAACTCCACTGTTTTACATAATGTATGTAATTGTGTGTTACAGTTAAACCATCAGCCATCTTCATGGGCTGTTTCTGTCCCCATTAAGTAATCAAAGCCCATTTATTTATTCTTTCTTGATTTGCAGTTCTGTTTGCTCTAGTCCTTAATGTCAGAAAGGTGTTTGTTAAGTACAGAAGACTTGACCTGCTTGGGAGCATGAAACATCAATAATGCTTTAAGCCAGACTCCCTCCTCAAGATAACAGTCATGGGAAATGAATCTCAAACAGTGTCTCGGGGAAAAAAAAATCCTTCAGCGCACAGCAGCTGGAGACCCTAACACCTAGGAATAGGAAGCAGCATGGAGAGGTGTCCATGTAGCAGACTGCACCTTGCAGATGCCACCCCCACCCCTGGTTGTGCAAAAGCTAGTGGATGTCTAGTGATCTGATGATTTAGCCTTCATGATTTCCTTATTTTATTATACTTCTCAGGAAACCTGTAGCAGTTCCTTAGAGAAGATTAAACTTATGAAAATAAATGATACATCAACAAACTTGTATTTAATACATGTGGACAAATTTTGACATTGACAGAAATAAATGCTATTTTATTTATTTGCACTTACATTTATTTTTGTCCACATCATTTTAGTCAACATATATTTCCAATTTTGACAGGTTCCTTTGCCACTTTAGATGCTGTTCTCCGCTGGCACCATTCTGAGCGTTTCCTGTGCATTTGAGCTGTAGGAGGCGTTGGCACAGCTGAGGAAGGCAAACAGCCATGCAGCGAGAGCTGTGTGTGCTGACTGTCAGATGCCGTTCCGTGCTCCACAGACACTAAACTACCCACTCAGCACCAGAGTAGACTAACTACAAGTGTGGAGTGGCTTTTGATGTTTATCAGTGCAACAGTTGGCATATTTTAGAATTCCCTGTTTTTTTAATTGGAATAATGAAATCTGATTCAAGTGTGAATCGTAGCAATGTAGCTGGTGCTTAAAATTGTGCAAACTATGCCAAATTCATAGGGGTTGGCAACTTGGCATATATCTGAGAGACCTTCAACCTCAGTCTTAGACCTTTTCAACTTCTAACATGCCCCCATCAGGCCTTTTCTTGAGCTGCCCAGCAGATCTGGAAATGCAGGTATTGGTGCCTTCCATGACCAGCATGGTTCTTATTCTCTACATTCTCTCACTTCTCTCTTAATAAGATACCACAGCCCAGGGCTTTACTCATCACTGGACAAACAAGGATCTTAGTAATCCATAGTGCAATATCTTATCTGCATGCAAATTTATTTTCTCTTTCAAAAGTTTTAAAAGGGCTGTGCTTGCCAAAACATGGCCTGCATGTTTGTCCTCAGATAAAAACGTATGTATCTGTAAAGATCATCAGTAGTTTCTTCCTGGGTTATATTAAAGGGACAATCCAAATTTCAAATTCCCTTTTTGAAATAGTTACTGTCTCATTAAGTTTACTCTAAAATCATTCTGTGATGCTTTCATGTCAGATTGTCAGTGAGATTCCAGTGGCCATTCACATGCTTTCTGTAAATAACTTGGGTATTGGGTTTTTCCCAATACATGAGTGCTCTCTTCAGGCGTATACCTCTGAGCCAACAAAAGTTCAGCATGACATTGTAATCGATCATATTACGAAATGTGGAAAGGTTATGTCAATGGAAAATTTAGTCTTTCTTTAAAATTGAGACCTAACCAAATGCCACAGATTACCTACTGGAGTGCAACACTCATAAAACAACACACAATTGGATTTTTCTTTTTCCCTGAGGGAAAAACAAAATAATTTATTACTGGAAGCATTCGCTATTTTAGACAAGTCTCACTTCAAGGTTAATGTAGAATTGATGGCTTGATTCAACACTAAAGACTTGCACTAAATAGATTTTTGTGGAAGCTTTACATACACCACTGACAGTGTGACAAGAGATGCAAATGTTTCTGAAACTGCACAGATCAGTTTACTTGCTAATTAGCACAAATAAATGACAGCAATTTATCCACTAAATTCAATGTGGCTTCTGCAGATTCTCCTTTATTTTGCATCACCAGCCCCAGCCACTGTGGAAATGAAATGAGTGCTATACAGTATATCAGGACAAAAGAATTAAATTCACTCACATGAACACCAGTGTAATTTCAGTGTCTCAGCAACATACTCCCATTCGCTCTGATTGCGGTGCCAGCACAGCCTCATCTCCTGGCAGAATGACACCCCTCTAGGCTCCTGAATGGTGCAGAATGGGCCTAATCTTATGCTTTGCCAGGAAATCAGCTCAGGATTGCAGCAGTTTACTGCAAGGCCCCATCCTGATATGCACAGATACAAGGATTTCCATAAAAGTGACATTTTACAATCGCTTTGTGGTAATGACAGTGAAGCCTCACAGACTGCCATGGCAACGCTCACCATGTTTACCATGTGCAGGCATGGTGTGTGTCCTGCCAGCCTGTGACTCCACAGATGCCATACCTGCCAGGCCAGTGGTTGCACTTCAAGTAATACCAATACCAGTAAAATCAATCATAAAGGAGAAGTATGTCTATGGAGTTCACTTTGCAGTACACAAACAAATCTTTATTTATGGAGTTTTTCACCTCTTTACTAGATTTACTGTCCTTGCCCAATACAATGTGCAGGTAATTCTGCAATGGTTTCATGCTGCATTCCATTTTCTGCAAATTCTAATGTAACATGTCATCAATGTAAGGATTACAGATCATTTGGTTTTGAGTTGGGGGATCTTGAGATGCACAGCAATCCCTCGCCAGCTACGGATGTTGGCTTTATGGGGGTTTATGGGAAATTATGGGGGTTTAAGGGGCTGGAGGAATTAAGAAGGTGCTTAAACACCACAGAGCCAGTTCATTCACCGAACACACAACAGCATCAACACACAGGTATAAATATGCATTAAAGAAAATAAAAGGACATTCACCTTGAATCTTGGGGAATGAGGTTAAACACTGAGCAATAGTACAACGGCATGAGCCAGACTGGTTCAGTGTGTCTCTCAAGTGCATGTGTGGGCTACACAGCTCTTTTACATGCCGCAAGTGACTAAGGAAGAGCATGGAGACCAGGATGAGCACCAGGAAACGGGTAGAGGAACACAGACACACGGGATCAGACATTCCCACTGTCATCTCACACACCCAAGCCGCAGAAAACCACAAACACAAAAGAAACTCAGCCAGCATGATACACACACTTTGGTATAAAAATGGGAAAGTACAGACACCTGGAATCTGCAGATGGTGAAACCGCAGATGGAGAGGGACTGCTGCATTTTAAAGCTAAAGCAACCTATCTATCATATCTAATTACACAAGGACCAAAACGCATGTAAAAAATAGGAAAACTGTAAAAATGTGAATGAAAATATAAATGTACAAAATATGTAAACTGCTAAGAATAAGGTGTGAATGAAAAAGACTGTATTAATCGCAAAACATTGAGACTGTACTGGATAAAATGTACCAGAATTTTAGCTCCTTTTCAGGCACATTTAGCACTCTCATTTATTCTGATTCTTTGCTTATTATAGAATAGGGTTTTTCATGCAATGTTCTCACACTGATTTGCTATCTACAACACAGCCTACATTAACAATTAAAGTATACACTGTGCACCCCAGTGTAAGAGAACCAGCTTCAGCAACTGACTAGTTTTCCTTAAACTGCATTATAATTGGGCTGTGTGGTGTCTCTGTCTTACACCCACTTACTATAACTGGAAGATAATACTGTGTAGTCTTTATATCAGGCTTTCTATAGTCAGTGATGCCAAGTCTATCTTCTACCTGATCAGCCCCAGGCTTGCCGTAGGTTATCACACTGAAATGTGCTAACCCATTGTAAAATGGGAATTCTTCTCGCCCTATGCAAAAAATTGCTGTATGGTGAAGGCCTGCTTCTCCTGGCCGGCAGTGACCCTGAGGGCCACGATCTCCTCGCTGTCGGACAGTGCCTCATCGTCACTCTCGCAGTTGTAGTCGTCGTGGGCAGAGGGGAGGTGGGCGAGGGCGGTGAGGTCGGCGAGGGCGCCGGCGCCATGCCCGGGCAGCTTGACGTCGCGGAGCAGGGCGATGTTGTGCAGCACACAGCAGGCCAGGATGACACGGGCGCTGGCCCTCGGGGAACACTGCAGTGGCAGCACCGCGCGGTCCAGGCAGGGGAAGCGGGCCTTCAGCAGCCGCACCGTCCTGCCCACCACCGCGTGGCTCTGCCTCAGCGCCTCGTTGTAGCGCACGTCTGCCTTGGTTTGAGCGTTCTGGAGGGGCGGCAGCAGCCACTGGTGGAGGGGATACCCAGAGTGGGCTGCAGGAGACAGGGAGAGGAGTGGTAACAGCGACGCACCCCTACAGCACAGCTAAAGCATCACTCATGAGCATCACTACGGCACAACTAAAGCATCACTAAAGCCACTCACAGCACAGCTAAAACATCACTCATAAGCATTACTACAGCACAGGTAAAGCATCACCACCAGCATCACTACAGCAACCTACAGCACAGCTAAAACATCACTAATGAGCATCACTACAGCCCCCCATAGCAGAGATCTGTGCAGCTGTACCTATGAGGTGGCCCTTGCCAAGGCCCCCCTTGCTGCAGAGCGCCTCCAGGGGACTGTGCTGTAGGACGTGTGCGCAGCTAAAAGAGCCCGGGAAGCGTGCCACGGCGCTGGTGATCCTGCAGTCTGCCGTCGTGGTGATCTGCAGGTTCATGGAGTAGAAGTGCTTGCGGTTGACGTACAGGTTGGGGTTCACCTCGGGGCGCCTGATGGCGATGTGGGTGCAGCCGAGCGCTCCCACCACCCCCGGGAACCCGGCGACGCTCAGAAAGTCCTGCTGCACCTGCTTCTGAACCGCCAAGGAGGGAAACTTGATGAACTGGTCCGAAACGGTCACAAGAGCGTCCGACACAAGCTCGACCACGTTCCTGACCACTGCTGGGTCGATTTCGAAGCAGTCCCCCATCGGGGACTGAAAGGCGCCGGTGGTGTAGAACGCAAGCGCGGCACAAACCGTCCCCTCCACCTGCATCCAGGTGTTCGATACATGCGGCCTGAGGAGGGAGCACAGGTACGCTATGGTGGCACGGTCGAAGTGAAAGCGCTCCAGGAGGACGTCGTCGTGCAGGAGCGCCAGCTGGATGGGGAGGGAGCTCACAGCCAGCGGGGCCGAGGGGGGTGGGGCCACGGGCCGGGAGGCAGGGTCACTCTGGGGCGAGACGGACAACGGCGGGGCGGCCGCGAGCGTGATGTGCTCGATGTAGCGGTGCACATCCCCCACCAGCCGTCGCAGCACCTTCACCGCCTCCACCTGCACCGACATGCTCAGGCGCTGCCGGTTCACGATCGCCGCCATCACTGGCGTGCCGTCGTCACCCTGCAGGCGACCCGGGTGTCGGGAGGCAGGGGCCGTGACCCGGTCGCTCGGCTGCCCCAGCTGCCCCTCCTGCTCGTCCTCCGGGACGTCCTCCTCTCTGCTCCGGCTACCACCAGCAGAGGCTTCCGTGTCCCCGGGCGCCTCATCAGTGTCCTGGCTGGGGTGACCCCTCCCCCCTTTAGCAGGGTGCCGGGAGCTGTTGACGTCCGTGTCCCCAGGGTGACCGGAGCAGCTGGCAGAGCTGAAGAACCCTGCTGCCAGGTGACCACCAGAACTCGTGCCATCCGTCTCTGCTGGGCTCAGGTCCATCCGGGGTGCTGTAGAGGAGAGAGCAGTCCTTAAATATCTGAGCACAATCCATACCTGTCAATTCCACAGCGGCCTGTTCAAATGCACTGCAAACCTTTCTTCAAAGCAGTTCCTTTAGTGCATCAGAGATCAACATGAGAGGACAGCCACAATTCCAACTTTAATGACACTGTTGAAAGATGAGGCCCATGCCACATCTCAGAGGTGTTTGCATTTATTTATTTATGTATACAGCACTTTTCATGCATGTCTGTAACACAAAGTGCTTTACAGAAAGAAAAAACTAAATCAAATGATAACATAAGATAAGACAGGGATATACCATACATTAATACTTATAAAACTCCTCCCCACACCCTCCCGTCCCAGGTATACAATAAAACAATAACAACAATAAGACAATAAAAAACAATAAACAATACAAACTGGGAATAAAAGAAATGAAACAAAACTCAATAAAAGGCCTTTTTTTAAAAGTATGTTTTAAGTCGTGATTTAAAAGCTGAAACTGAGGGAGAGCCTCTGATATTCTGTGGGAGAGTGTTCCACAGTTTTGGGGCATAAAAAGTAAAAGCAGCCATGGCCTCTAGTTTTAAAACCAACTTTTGGGACACAGAGTAGGGCAGCAGAAGACGATCGCAGTGCTCTCTCTGGTTGGTGCAGTATGAACATGTCTTCAATATATTCAGTGCCATCCCATGTTTTGCCTTAAAAACCAAAAGTAAAATTTTAAAATCAATTCTAAAAGAAACTGGAAGCCAGTGCAGGGATTTGAGTACCAGGGTAATGTGATCATATTTTCTAGTCCTTGTCAGAACCCTGGCTGCTGCATTTTGAATGACCTGCAGTACAAGCACAACTTTAAGGAGATATTTAGCTTATTCTGACTAGGCCTGAGGCACATGTCTTGAAATTTCCACCTTAAACCAATCATCTTGCTCTGAAGTGTGATTTGGTGCTAGGTTATTCCAACGAAATGTGTCATCTGTAGAGTAGGCCACAAACCTAAACACAGCAGGGCTATGCAGGTTTACTGCTAAGGTCAGAACATCTCCACAATTCTATAATGTCAGTGATACCTTAAACAGGTCTGCTGCTCATACAAACCTCAACGAAGCATATGATTAATTAAAAAAAAAAACTTAAGGTTTTAATTAGTTACAACTGGCAAGGAAGTTCTGACAATAGGCTTCAGGAAGATGAATACACCCTAAGGGGTGTATTCACAATACTTGCTATACATGAGTTGTGCTCCAATCCATCAATAATCACTGTTAGACACCAGTGGGAACTGGGAAATAAAAACCTGAGGCAAAAATGAAACTGTGAAATGACAAAAAAAAATATTTTGAGTTGCATGAGAGTTTGAAAAAACACGGGAGAAAATACCAGGTCAACAGTATAACCGTCCGAGTCCATAAACTTACCGCCTATATCAGGAACATTGCACGGCTGCACCGGAGGTTGCTTCAGCAATGACAGCAGCTTCTGCTCCAAGGGGGTGAGCTGCGGCGGCGGGGTTTGGCCGGAGTCGGCGTGGGTGGACGACCTCTGGGCTTCCACTTTGTCCAAAAAGACCCGCTTCATGTAGAGCCATTTCTTGCGCACATCCTCGCCCGCCCTTGCGCCTTTCGACGTCTCCCCGAGCTGCGCCGCGATCTCGCTCCAGGTGCTGGTCTTTCGCCCCCACGGGAGGA
Organism: Megalops cyprinoides; assembly: GCF_013368585.1. Lineage (NCBI taxonomy): Eukaryota > Metazoa > Chordata > Actinopteri > Elopiformes > Megalopidae > Megalops > Megalops cyprinoides. The sequence continues at coordinate 6,083,605 of NC_050587.1, forward strand.
AGCGGCTCTTCGCTCCGTAGAGTTCATCCCATCGCTTTATCACCTCTCTGATCAGTTTCTCCTCCTCCTCTTTGCTGTACCGCATCCGCACGCGTTTTCCATCTTTAGCGGGAAAGACAAGATTTACGTCAATGCACGGCAGGGGTGCAAACTAAAAATGCTACAGTGAGAACGTTCACAATTAAGGAAATTGTTGTCCGTTTGCATTATCCCTGCTGTCTATCCGTAGATGCAAGTCAACAGGCGCTGGATTTCAGAGTATTATGGTCTAACCATTTTGTTACTTTGTAAAAGCAATAATTTGCCAGTTAGCAAAAATGCCAGTGTAAAAAAAAACCACAGTGCTGCTTGGTGGGAGGCTTTACTGGCAATGACTTGCACCCACTTTGGGATATTTACAGCTGGCTGGACAGCTTACCACATAAATAAAACAAAAACAATAAGACTGAACGTCTGTCATTAATTCACTACATACAACCGCACACGCCATCGCCTTCACGTTCGTTGTGACCATTTTCCCCACGTGTTGTAAACAAACAGATAGCTAGCTAGCTATTGATTGGCTAACTCGAATGCGGAAGAAACTGGCTGACTCCAGTCAAGTAATTACCTAACATGCAAGACTACCAAACTGATCGCGATGTAAGTTAGGTGTCTCCTAACACGTCGAACGCACGGCGCATGACAACCCAAAATATGCAACACAAAAATGCAAATGCCGTACTTGACTTTAATGTGATACTAAGTCAGCCAGTTTGCATCAGTAGTTGGGCTAATGCTAGCTCCCTAGCTGGCTGTCATACCATCATTCTCAGGAGTCGATTGACCGCTCGCCTGATTCTTTCGCTTCAGAGGTATCGCTCCCCACTGCGAATGATCTGCAAATGTTTGATTCTGTCTTTCCATGTATACCGTTATTGCATTATTCACAAGGATGGCACAACTAAACAAACAGAAACTTTAAACCATTGTCCTATTTGCAACTAATGGCGGCTTTTCTTTCAAAGAGGTCAACTGAGTGCTGTCGTTTTGGATTGGAGGATGAATTCTTTATTTGTTCGTGCGCTTTGTAATGTCAGACGAATGCATTGTCGCCTCCTTGCTGCCATCTACAAGGCCGGAGGTTGCACTGCACCCACAAGAGGACGCCAACTCACGGATCGCATTCTGACTGCAAGCTTTCTGCTACATATATCAGCTGTCAGATTTCCCATGCTTTTTATGTTTTTCAAATAATGATGTCAACCCCGGTCTGCAAAAAAGACACTCGTCATATCAGCAAACTGAAAACATCTCAGCAAGACATTTTCATCACAAACATTTGTGTTTCTAAAGCCTCCTGTAGCAAACTCGTCCATATTTTACCCACCACCCGCAGAACACCCTCTGTCTCTTTTATAACAGCTGCAACATCTGATTAAATGCAAGTGTCCAGATATTTAATTATCTAGCAGGTGATCCAGCTTTTTAAAACATGCACTATGCGTAAACAACATAAACAGCAGAAATATGCGCCATGACTGTTCTTCATTCTTGTGTGGTAAATGATCAGTTTTGGACAGGTTTAACAGTTCAATAAAACAAAATAATGCTGAAAAATCAGTGACAGTTGGGAACCCAGGCTAACAGCAATAACAGTGTAAGGATAAAATAGCTGATTATACACAATCACAGCATCACCTCTGCAGCACTACTCGAGCAGAAACAAAGAAATTAAGCCATCAAAGACATACTCCTCATGGAGCTGAGGGTAATTAGCGCAGCTGTCAGAGAAGGTTTGGCACCCCCCATGATATTTCTGTAACAGCAAGAGAGGGGAGACAGATGACACCTTGCTCATATCAGTGCTGCTGAGACAGTTGTGCTAATGTGAGTATGATACTGTTAGCATGCGTTATCATTTTTTGAATGTTGATCAGGGTTGTTGCATCAGAGGCTGATCCTCATCACCTAAGAAATGCAGTCCTTAGTGTCTTACAGCCGACTCCAGAACTCCAGAAGCGGCTCTGGTCAAGAATCACGCTATGTCTCTGTTTAAACAGAGAGATGTCCCTGCAGGGGCTGACGGAAAGTACAACGTTATTCACCATACATCTGTACACAGGAACACAGGAGTGATTGACCTGATCATGATTTTCCCTCTTCTGAAGTTTCCGACTTGACTTTTATCCCCCCCAAATCACGCCCATCTCACAGATGGACCTGCACCTGAGTTCACTCCCTCTCAGGGGGACCTAACATAGTGAGTAGGAGTGTGGGGTGGGGAACCCGTGAGGAAACCTGACAATGTGCTCGACCTGTGTTCATTCAGCCCCGTCCCTCTAAGGTCCAAGGCTGGGAAGCTGTCAATGACAAGACAGCAGAAAGAACTGGGACTGTGGCCAACAAAACAGAGCACTCACCAGGCCTATCCACCTCCCTGAGTTCTGCCAACTGTTGCTTACTATCAGGTGCAACGACTTGCGATTCCATCTGACATTCCAGTGAATTCCCATATGAAATGTATTGAGGCCAGCTGGCTGACTCTTATGTGAGCATACTGTGGAGAACTAAAAAGGTTTGCATGTCTGGGAGTGGAATGTTTGGACAATTTGAACACATAATCTTTAATTTACTGCACAGTTACTTTTAATGATGTCTGTAAACGGAAACACATTTTTACTTTTCACATCCAAAAATTTGACAATGTTAAAAAAAAACCCTGGAAAGGTAACTTTGTATCAAGGCATGTCATCCCCACTTGATCTAAACACTGCACCCAGGATCTGTCAAATAAAAGTACTTGCTTTGATGCTAAAAAAGTACAAAAAAATAGTTTTGTGAAAGTGGTTCACAAGCAAATGAATTTTCAGATTATATTAGCTGAACTTTAGTTGTTTTTCAAGGCTGATCCTCTGCATATTCTTAGGCCCTGACTGTGAAACACTGTGATTGGCAGGACCTGACTGTAAAACACTGTGATTGGCCAACCCTGACTGTGAAACACTGTGATTGGCAGGACCTGACTGTAAAACACTGTGATTGGCCGGCCCTGACTGTGAAACACTGTGATTGGCAGGCCCTGACTGTGAAACACTGTGATTGGCAGGACCTGACTGTAAAACACTGTGATTGGCAGACCCTGAGTGTGAAACACTGTGATTGGCAGGCCCTGACTGTGAAACAATGTGATTGGCAGGCCCTGACTGTGAAACACTGTGATTGGCAGGCCCTCTTGAAGCATGTGTTTACCCTGAGTTACAGTATGAATAGTTAATGGTCATTACAAATGCAGCAGATGCTGATATCAGGGAAATTCAACAAACATTAGAAAAACAGAAGAAATATGCATAATTATTATTCTTCATTTACAGTATGAATAATTGATGCTCATAACGAATGCAGCAGATGGTGATACCAGGAAAACGCACAAAACAACAAACAGAAAATAAATACAACAAACAGTAGACAAATGATAGAAATATGCATAATGATTATTCTGTTCTCCTACCATGTTTTGTTGGCATATAAAACAATTAGTGATTCTTGTGAAAAAATATTTTTAATATGAGAAAGAGGACTTAAGTGTCTCGGTGCTGGGAGTGTTGTGTTTTGGGGCCATGCCCAGTACTTGCACAGATTTACGAACAGATAATATATATATATATATATATATATATATATATAAAAATATATTTCAAAAAGATGTTTCTGAGGTATCTGTTCAGTGGAATTTTTACGCTACTTTTGGTGTTGATCAGCCCTTAATGGTAACGGCATCTGCTTGTGTACTGGTGTATCTGGGTACACTGGTGTAATATTCATGTAGTTTACTGCCTCCCAGTGTTCATATGGCAAATCTATCCATGTTGTGTCTGCGTGGAATGATTTCTAAGGACAAGACTTCATTAATGGTAACTGTAATTTCCAGGAAATCACTGTGCCCTGGTGGTGTATCAGTGTAGTGTGTAGTTCATAAGACTTTGTTGTTTGTCAAGGCCGGTTATGAAGTGCTCATGGAACCTATGTAACTTCTGTCTATTTCTGCTCTTGTGGAAGTTTGGAAGTGAAGTTCATTGAAGTGTCTGACACATGAGGGTCTGTCAGTGTTATTTTCTTTCTTTCAAATGAGCTCTGATGGATATTATCAAAGTTGTCCTCTTTGAGGAGATTTCCCAGGGCTCCTATGACACTGTCAGTGACGGGACATTGATTTCTGCAGCTGCCATGGAGACTGAAGGACTCATTCAGTCTGTTCTTCCTCTTCGATGGGGGGGGGGGGGGGGGGTTCACACAAAGGGAGATTACCTTCAGGATATTTCCATCACATTTCCATCAGAAAACAAGTTAGACTGTACAGCACCCTTCAAGATTCGACGTGAGATTATCAGTCAGTAGCTTGGCCCTCTCTCTCTGAGCCTAAGAAACGTCCCCTTCATCATTCAGGAGGTGAAGTCTCGCTCGGCAATTGGCAAGAATTTGTGGATCCCGCTGGCTGTTAATCAGACAGGTAATATGATTTGTGGGAAGATGCACTTATTTTGTCAGCGGGACTACAGTGCAATTTGTAAAAATAAAAAAAATTGCAAGCCGATACTACATTACAAAAGATAAGACTGTAGGGAGAGTCAGACCCATGTCTGTATAGCAACAATTCTATAGTATGATAGAGGCTTCCTGCAATATAAATGATTGTAAAATGTGCTGTTGGCAGGACAAAGTCTTTTAAAAAGTTTTAACTGATTTTTACCTTGTTCATTTGTTAAGAACTGAATTTCGTGAGTGAAGGAAAACATGAAGGCTCCAGTCAATCCCAATGTTGCATTTGCTCAAAGCATTTGCTGATTATATACATTCACTAGCATTTGCTCAGATCAAGTTTCATATCACTTTACTGACCACACAGTACCTCAGTGCCAGACACCTGCTGCTGTGTCTGTGGGTAATTTGACCTGAAAATCAAAAACATACATCTTAATAAATTCCCCCAAATTTTCAGATGAGCATATTGTTTTACAACACGCAGTGATCCCTATATTTACACATTAGTTTATGCTGTTGTGAATTTAGCAGCACTTGTGGAGACAATTATCCAGGGACGCTGGTAGAAATTATCAGCCTCTGAAAGGTTAATGCACTGGGCCCCTATATATATGTAACAAAAATATATGGTAGAATCTTTGAGGGCCCCTGTTTGCTTGGGGTCCTTGGAATCGCATGCATGGTGCATAGTCCTTATGCTGGTTGTTTGGGTATCATTTTAAAATGACACAGGGAAGCAATGGTCTAAGCCAGGCTGGTGCATCTCCCAATGCTCCAGTTTCCTCATAAAAACACCCTCCAGCAGTAAGGAAAACAAACTCACTTTGTAATTGCATCACTTCAAACCCAGCAAGGTGGTCTTCACTTAACCCTGCAGTGGAAACCCATCAACCTCCCTCCATAAACATTTATGGCCAGTGGAGGTAACGGGGAATCTAATTTTCTGACAGGAATTCCCATGAAATATGAAAACATTTCACTCATTTGCTCTCTATCTGCAATTAGTTGTGGTTGTTCACATCAAAGGCCTGGCCTTCCACCTGCATATGAACTACTGTGCTTCACAGTGGCATCCTCATAGCACAATGAAATATAAAATATCAAGTTTACACGGTTGTATGAACTTATAAGAAAACCTCCTGAAATAATAGGAGAGTTTTCACTCTTGTTAATGTGAAACATTTGGTGCAGATTGCAGGCCTCTGAAGAGGGACTGCTTGGCAGGAAAAAAGAGGCAGGCAGTTGAGTCACCTGCAGGGATCTTATGATTTAGATGTCATTATGGTCCCTGGAGAGCTGAATAGCTAACTATCCCCACTGGGATGACTGAATTCCTCCATGACTGCTTGGCTGAGTTAAGTTGGGTAGTATACACTTACGTACTGGCCACATTAATTCCAGTGAAAACTTGAAACGGTTGCTAAAACTTCAGAGGCCTTTATGACTCTTCAAAACGTAAGCCTCAGCTGTAAAAGCACTCTAACCCAAGGCATGGCAGCATTAAACTGTTTTTTTTTGTCTCTCTTTTTTATTTCTAGAGCAAAGCATGCTACTATATTTCAATTGTTTCTGAGGTTAAAAATGTTACATTTTTTGGTACATTGATTTTATTTTCATTCGCTCAATTATTTAAAATAGTTCCTTCCTCACTTTGTGAGGGAAAGCCAGTTGGACCCATTTGAATGAATCACTTTTTGATCACAGTGACCTTCATGGTGGTCTAACTTCAAACAACATGTTGGAGACTGCTGTGGTGTGGTCTTCAACATGATTCATCACCTTTTAAAAGTTACAGCAATGCAATAAATGTTTGTTTGAAGAAAATTCAACATATATCGAAGTGAAGTCCTCAGTCATCAGACATGTTTAGTAATTGCTGATCATTGATATTTAGTTGCACAAGCAGTAAATGAACATTTTTTTAAGTTATGTCACATGCATTTTTTTTATCATACGTGAGACTGGTTTCAGAGAGGGCACCCATTTATGAGCTTGATTGAGTGAACAGCCAATCTAGCAATAAAAATTGTTTAACAAAATCTAGAAACCCTGTCAAATAATAAAATTCTAACATGTTCTACAACATGTACTTGGTTGTTACATTCACTCCTTTAACATGTCACATTGTTTGAGTAGAGATACTGTCTTCTGAAAATGAATCATGAGAGACAGCTGTATTCAACTGGTTTGTGCAACATATGTTGACCCACTTCAAAAAGCATACTTCATAATTCTGAAACCACCAGGAAATGTGATGCAAAACGACTTCATTCCTGTCAACTCATTTACCTGCTAGCTATGTAGCAATTACAGTGAGGGAGAGACATAATTAGTAAAAACAAAAAAAAAGCTTTGTCACTTCCATCAGATGCTGGAGTTCCCAGCAAAGTGAAGTATGTGTGATGTCACAAACATTGTGAACCCCCACAGCTGTGAGCAGTAATTGGCCCCAGTGATTGAAGAGCCAGCTCAAGAGCTGTGTAAGCAAATAAATGGCTGTCAGTTAAAGTGAAGGGCCATAAAACATGGCCTGGTGCGACTGAGGTCTGGGGCCGTTTTCAGCCAGCTCCTCCTCAGAAATGTGATGCATCATCACTAAAGAAGCCTTTGTGAGGAATGGCGTGAGGTTTAACTACCGTCTCTGTCTTTCTCATCAGCAAATTCAGACTGTGGAGAAGCATGTGGCAGGGAATCATACTAAGGTTAGGGTATAGCTTCAGCCTAAAGGCTTAGCAGTACTGAGGCCAGGGACTACAGCCTTAGTTCAAAGCCTTAGTAGTACTAAGGTACTGAGCAGCTGCATACAACTCAAAGCAATAGCACAGTGTCATTTTCTTTTACATTTTGTTGTATGATGTCAGTGGCGTGTTCATCAAACATTCAACATTTATTGTATCCATCTGAATAGTGGAGTCTCTCGGAATTTATCTCTGAGGTTATTTCCTGAATAATTTAATTTTATATGTACATGATATGTACTAATGTAAAAATCTGACCCATTTGTAACAGACTTTGAAAGCAATACATTTCTGTACCCTCCATAGCTTGAATATATTTTGTTATATGTTTTTTGTTATCACTATTTTTTGATAAAACATACTGGAAGCAATTGAGATGAAGATTTATTTTTGCATGAGTTTGACTGTATAGACTTCCTGAATTGGAGTTTTGCTTTAACTCAACAATTCAATTTGACAGCAGACACAGTAAGATTTACTTGATGTATGCATTTTGATCCAGTTAATCTATTTCAGATAAAACACAGAGCATAAGCGGAGAACAGATTCATTTCAAAATACTACGCTAAAAAGCTTCATACATTAAAGACGTGATATAAAGAAAATAGCTATTCCAGATATTGTAAAATTCCACTGCTGTAAACGGTCTGTATTGTGGTAATGACCGTGAAGAGGAGTACACCACAATCTCCTACTGGTGCATGACTATCAGTTTATACAATCTGCTCCTTTCAAGTGACTCAAGGGGTTAGCAGATGTGGGAAAGTGGATCTCTCTGTCTTTCCTACTCTCTCTTTGCATGTACCTCTCTCTCCAAATCTGCTTCAGACGTAGTGATATTAGGTCTAGTGGGAATAGGCTTTGGCTCTGTCCCAGGGAGCAGCAATAAAGCTATTTTTCCTCACTGTGTTGATTTTTTACTAACTAATAAAGTTCCACGGAGCTCTGATCAGGCTCCCCTGATGAGCCCGAAAGGGGAAGAACAGAGAGCCTCTCCCAAAGGATTGCCTTGCTTAGCAGAGGAGCCTGCCAGGTACCACGCTGTTTCCACTCACACCATAAATCAGACTTTATACGAAGAAACTTTCTCTTTTCCCAAAAGTGTTACACGGCTGTGATCCAGACTCTGATGATGTGAGAACTGTGTGCAACATGCAATGCTTACTCTGAGCTTTGTCTTACATATTTATTAGGTATCACTTGACCTGGGAATCTCACGGCTGATGAAATCTGAATTCATCGCTTGCAGTTGTATCTGTTTTCATTCATGAAACGTAAACAGGCCCAAGATGAACAGAAATACACAGAGCAGTACAATAATATTCCCTTTTGAATGTTGTCAGATATTTACATTGTATTGTTGTGAGCATAACACTGTGCTCAAAATTGCACACAGCTGAACAGGTACACTATAGAGTAAGACCTTATTTTTAAACAGCGGTTTATTTAGTTTGCTTATTACACTATCTTTCCTTGCAAAGTCCAGCTACAAACAGGCATAATTTTATTTGTAATTTGCATATCCAATTTGCTCTTTCAATCACAGCAATTTCACATAAGGAAGAAAATCTGGCTATGACACCTATTGTTGCTCCAGACAGCCAGTGGAGACGTGTTTGTGTCCAACACAGACTGATCTATGGTCTTGGGCCCTTCCTGAAGAGAATGATACTAAACAGAATTATTCAAGGTATAGCCAAGTTGCTGTTTGTTGTGCAATGTACCTAAAATACATGATGAAGTATTAGAACTGTGTCTGCTGGATTTAAATGATATGTGAGTTTATTATTTCAAATCAAGCCAACTAAGGCTGAGAGAAAGGTTTAGACAGACACTATAACTATTATATTATAATGCTCTGACACCTGGGGATCCAAGAATGCACAAGTATACTGTGAAACTGCACATGAACACTACTGCCGTGAGAAGGAAGTCCTCAAATGTTATGGTGTGATTGTCAGAAGAAATAAATGCATCCCTCTCATTCTGAAAACTTCGGTAACAAAATGAGCATCAGAAGTTGCCTATCAAGTGAGTGCCCTGATCATAAGTGTATAAGCCTGGTTACTTTATGTTACCCTCATTTAAACCAGTCAACTTGGAACACAAGAGTGACACATAGGTGACTGTGACACCATCACCACCTGAAACACTGAAACACAATTTTCTTCCTTTAACACCATGCATATCGGGGTCAGCTATGTGGCTGTCTCTCTTTTATGGGCCTCTGCATGCACATAGCTCTATGATTTGGACAATTTCAGAATAAAACACAGCTACCAAATTTTGGGGACATTTTTTCATTGGTTTTGCCTCTGTTCCATTGTTCACTTTTTATTTAAAATAAATAAAACTATTTGGTGATGCTGTGACCTGGGTGTCTTCCTGTATTCTGCATGTTAATATCGATCTATATCAATTTCAACTTGCCTGGCTACGTAACGTGTGATGGACTGAACCCTGGCAGAGTGAGGTGACCTCACTGATGGTTCAGACTGGCTGCAATCCAGAGGTACTTACAGGACTAGTAAACCTTCTCCTGAGGGGGTCTCTGTGGAATCAAAATGGTACACAAACTGTACAGACCTTACAGACTTCTACTGAACTGACAGCTTCCACACATCATGCCAGGGATGTTCAGTGTTTTACGCAATGATAACAAGGAAGACCATTGCACTTTAAAGGTAAACACTCCAAATCAATCACCATGTATGACTAATATCCATAATGATGATAATTTCAGATTGATCACAGGAAAGAGATGCCATGGCCTTTGGGCCTGAGTGCTCAGAACATCTGCAGATCCGCGGGATCACCTTTGCATGTGTCCCTGAGTGTTACGTCTGAGGTATAAGCTTCACCACACTCTCCACAGCCACAGGGTATTGGCTTCCACACCTAGCAGTTTGCTGGAAATAATATAGACAAGTATTAGGGCAGATGATCATTCCACATGGTTACCGTGGGAGATGATGAGCAATGAAGGATAAGGCGATACACTTTCAGGGGAATGTTAGGCACATGTGGGACTGATAAATAATGGAAAAATCCCATTGCTCTGATTTATTCTAAGCCCTGAGCTTCACCGTATCCAAGAACAAGTTTAGGGCAGTATATCACATCACTCCAACTGCGCTATAGACATCTTAACATTTAGGAGAGGACACCGAAAAAGAAAAAAGATTGTTAAAAACTGTGGCTTGGTGACAAATTTCATCACCAACCCATCCCAAAAAAACAGCCTGAAACCAAAGAGGTTCTCCTACAGAGATGAACGGGCTGGGTTGTATATTCTGGATCTGATCAATAATATTCCAGATTCTCCCAGCCTTCTTTGACCTCAGAGTATTCTTTTGGGACCATAAACCCTGCATAGATGCAGCTGTCTTGCATATTATTGTACATATAACAGTATATGTATATGCATAATCTTATTTTGTTCCATTTTCTGGGTTATATCAATGGACAGATATTGCCAGTTCTTAAGTCTTATAGATTAGTGTTATATTAATACACTGTACAAATCAGATAGTACTGTGTCCTCAAACAGACCTTGCTCTCAGCTGAGAACTACTGTCTCATTGTGGAACTGTACACATCCTGTCCCCGTACTGTCACTATACTTACTGTATGCACTTTTGTACGTCGCTTTGGATAAAAGCGTCTGCTAAATAAATAAATGTAAATGTAAAATATTATTTTAGATTATGTTCCACTGTCATATTTTAATATCTTGTGGATTTTTATTGTATAGGTTCTGTCTCTCCAAGGAGAATGCAGAGTAAACAGCTTAGAGCACAGTAGCACTTTTCTGCATTCCTGCATGCAAACAGACCCACAACATGCCCTCCACTGACATCACTATGTTTACTGCTGGCATCGTGTTATCTGGTCCCGGAGTGCAGCATGGGCCATGACTCCTGCGTCACCATCAGAGATGAGGGGTAAAGATACAGCAATGAATAAAACAACCAAGCAACCATGAAATGCACCTACAGGCTGTGCCCCCATGATCTTTCAGACAGGCCTGCAAAGGCTTGCAGCGCCAAAGATCAGGACAAATCACTCATAGACGCATCAGCTCCTAATGGATTACTGCAGTATACATGTGAATTTCAAATACTGTAGAAACTGTATGACTGTGTATATGATAATGTATGTAAGTGTGTGGGAGAACTGTGTGTGTGTGTGTGTGTGTGTGTGCGTGCACATGTATGTGTGCATGTGTGTGTGTGTGGCATCATTGTTTGAAGGAGCCTCAACTTTCTGGCACAAAAATCTGTTTGCGAAACATATCATAAATGAAAAATCTCTGTCAATAACTGAACAGTTCTACATCACAGCCACAATAATTGGTAACATTATTAATTAGAAGACAAATGTAACAAACATGATCCAAAACCTTTTCTGCAGGAAACTGTATTTACCTCAAGAGTGCAAACACACAAACACAGGCCCTTTGTAACCAAAGTACAGAGATATTCTAGGCATACCCTGGAACACTGTGTATGTCCAGTTACAAGTTAAGATGCAGGTCCTGATTAAACAGGAAAGCAAGAGTATTGGTATTGATCAGGAGCCCAGTTTCAATCTATGTGTCAAACTGAAATCTGGGGACTGGAGGGACACTGCCAAAAACAGTCCATCTCTGGGCGGACTTGTCCAGGAGAAGACTTGGGCTCTGACATTTGTTACAGATGCAATATATTTCATTTTGATGTGACGCAGTGCAAAGCCATGGTGTGTGTAGGCACTCCCTCAAACATGAGCTAAAGCAATTTGTACAGTCCTGTCTCTCTGCTGACATGTGTTTGTGGTTTGGACAGCTGAAAACAGTAAAGTGCACCTTCTGGGAGGATCTATCAGATGATGGCTCTTTAAAGACGTAACTCTGATTTGTAGTGCGGTTCCGAGTTGATTTAGTGGTGAGATTTCATCCTGTCCGTATCTGTGTTTCTCAGGGTTGCGGGCCCAGTGGATATGCAGACGTCTGCTCTATCCAATCTCTCAGTTGATCAGGCTGAGCCTTTAATTTGATATCAATCAGTACTTGACATTTCTGCACTGAAATCTAAATTTAAAAAATGAAAAATGTTTTGAAGGTATGTTTGTGCTAAAGAAATACAACATTTAACATAAAAGGTTTTTAATGTTACAGTTTTATTCAACATGGTTCTTAATTTGTGCCCCTAAAACTGGATAAAAAGTTACAGATCAGGATTCAGCATAATAGATTCAAATTATGGAGTCACTCAGGTATAAGAGTCATTCATACCAAGGAATCGTTCAGATTAAAGAGTCATTCAGATTAAAGAATTACAAAATTAATGCATTCTTACATTAAGCAAGGGGCCAAATTTTGAACAAATTTCTGATTGTAGACTCTAGTTTATTAAGGGTGATGTTTATATGGGGCAGTCACTTCCACTGCTCCCCTCCAACCCTCCCCTTTAATACTAAATCCCCCAAGGCAGAAACATCACATTCAGAGACTCTAAATGCTCTTTTATACACTTACACATGTCATAGTGCCCCGTTACATAGCCCCTTCCTGTTCACAGTCTTCCGGAGAGAGCGTGCTGGATACGTGTGGCAGTTTACCAGCTATTTCCCACACATAAAGCAGTGGACATGCACACCATAAAGCATGCCCAGATGGTCTGGCTTTTCCAGAGCAGATCTGTATCACATCACGGTCAGCTGTTAGACGTCCACTGGGTGAAACCAGCCCCATAAACACATTCACTCTCTTTGTCATCAGTTATTAGCCACAAGAATTTTATCCTTTTTTTACACACACGCAAGCTTTGGCATCATTGCCTAGAAGCCTGTCTTTTCCTACACGGTCCATAAATACAAAATATCAACACAGCAAAACATCTTTTTCAAATGACATGATCTGTAAAAAAAATCTCAAAAAACAATGTTAACTTCAGACAAATCAAAAGGGAATGATTAACTTTTCCATAATGCCTCTGGAATCCCAAAGCTTATTTTTCCCCAGAAGGTAGTTGGGCAGATGAGTCTGTCTCTGTTTGAATCCAGGACAATAATGATCTCAATGTCATGTGGAAATTCCGCAGCCAGTCGTAAAGCAGAGCTTTCCCATCCTGTGAGACTGCACAACATCCACAGGTGCTGGAAGAGTGGGCTTTATTAGGAGAAGTGCACAGAGCACACAGTATGGATATATGTGTGTTGTGGTGTTCTTTAAAAAGGAAAGGTTAGAACGAACAAGTTATCCTAAAAAATGGATCGCATTCTGCTTGGAGCATATTCCCTCTGTGGATTTTTTTTGTAGTTTAAATAAAATTTTGGCATATTTCTTTTTTGCATCCAAGAACGGATGATTAAAAATATAGATAACTGAATGAAAGCCACTATTTGACTTATTTATGATAGTGCTTGTTACAGCATTGTTAATGATTTGAATAACCTGGCTGCAATAGTTTACCAATATTTCCTGAAATGGTGGTTCTGTATGAAAATGCTGATGAGTACTCGTATTTAAGAGTTAAAATATATTCCCTTGTGTCAGTCTTAGTCATATATTGTGATCAGAACATGTATCTTTCTTTTCCAGTGGTATAATGCATGCAGAGGGACAGTCTGCTCTCATTCCCAATTTAAAAATAGTAAAGGCAGAAAAATTATTTGACCGATCTGCAGGGTAAATGAGTATCTCTTACTAATTTACCTCCAAATGCTAGCTGCAAATGCGGATGGCTTGACATCGCTCAAGTAAAGGACATATAACTTTGTAATAACTCTTTAATGTCTGAGCCAGTATCCAGGACTCACGTAATCTTCTTACACCTGTGACCCATGTGAAAAAATCCACCTCATGTTTTAAAAGGAAAAATAGTGTAAATGAACTAATGGAGGTCCAGATGCAAATAAGTGCATATGTTTTGCCTGTCCTCCACTGACTACATTGGTATGGATTATTTTAACATCAGCAGGCTTCATTCAGGTCTTGCCCACTAACCATGAGTTGCTTAGGAAGACATGTCTAACAAATGAAGGAATTCACTGATAAATGGAATGCCTTCAAACATGCTTGAAAACCCAAGGCCACTGATACGTTCTGTACATCTGCTTAAATTTTGCAGAGGTCCCACAAGTCACCTGATTCATTATGCTGTTGGAACTCCTTGAAAAACTCCTTGTTGTTGAAATGATTTCAGTCATATCTTGCACTGCCAGAGACCAATAATTCAGTTTTATTGTGCATATCATTTTCATGAGATAATTCTATTTTCAAATTTAATTCTTCAGTCAAAGTTTTTAGCCACATCAAAAATGTTGTGAATTTTGGGTAGCATTAATTCTAGTTTTAACTCATACAGAATGTTGCAGGTTGTAGTTTTGTTGTGGAAGCAGTGTAGCATACTGGTAAAGAGCCAAACTCAAAACCAAAAGGCTGCTGGCTCAATTCTGCACTTGAGCACTGCTGCTGTCCCCTCAGGCAAGGTTCTTAACCCAGAATGGCCTCACTAAATATCCAGGTGTATAAATGGATAACATGTAAAAATTGTAACCTGTGGAAGTCACTCTGGATAAGAGCATCTGCTAAATGACAATAATGTTATGTAATGTTTTATGAAGCACCTCTCAAGTCTTGTGGACAGAAGGGTATCACCATCTCATTATACTTTATAGAGGACTGGATTGGTGCCTTCGTACCTTGAACTATATAGCATAAGGTTGATGTAACAGTTCATAGAAAGCTCAGACATTAAAAAGAGAAACAGTTTTGTAAAAGTGTAATAAGATGAGACAATCTTACAAGGACACAAAATAATATATATAATATAATGCATATAATATGTAATATAGCTTTAATCCCTTAAACGTAATGTCATTAGCAAATAGTTTGATATCAGTTGTTAAGACCTATCCCAGAATGGGAGAAGGTTCATATTCAATCTGAACCATCTAATAAATATAATATAAGCAATAAATATAAGCAAGACTGAGGTTGTTTCAAGGCTTACACATCATCATAATTCTGACAGTCATGCAAAATTTGATTTAAAGATTTTGGACACCTGCCAATAAACATGATATTTTTATAAACCTAAAAGTCTAGCTATCCACCTAATGAAAGTGTGATGTCCTTATAATCGCAGGTGGGTGTTCTCACCCACAAATCATCATTTACAGTACCAGTCAAAAGTAGGACACACTTTTCTTTTTTTGTTTTTACTATTTTCCACATTTTGGAATGATAGTAAAGCCATCAAAACTGTGAAATAACACAAATGGAATTTGTGACCAAACAATTGTTATAAACAAATCAATGCTATTTTATATTTTAGATTCTTCAAAATAGCAAAACAAGAAATTCATACATAGGCATCAACTTCACTATTTATATTTGTCTATGGAACAAATTTCAAGCACTTAAAAATACATCTTTACATCTTAATGTCTTTGAATGCATGTTTCCCATTATCTTAATCAGGTGTCTTAATCTTAATCTATCTTAATCTCTGTGTTCTTAAACTCTAGAGAAGCACCTGGTAGGTATCATCCTGGTTTAAGGAGGGAAACTGCAGTAATCATTTCAGGCCTTTGAAATTTTAAATTTGAAATGGAATGTAAACACGCACAGAAATGAAATAATTTCCTATTTGAGATTCTGAATAGACACAATACATTAAACCATTGCATTTTAAAGGCTTTAAAATGCTTTAACATTTTGGTGAGATAATTTATAAACACATAACAGTTACATAGAATGCATAGAATATAAATGTAGAGTAGTATGTAAATGAAAAAGTTGGAAGTTGAAGCTGAATGATTAAGAATTGTCCAACATGTTTGCATATTTACTAGGTGAAATATTTCCACATTGGGAGACCATTGTGCTAAAACTGTAGCAGAAAGAAAATTAAACATCTGATATTTGACAGTGGTTTCATTTATTTCAAATAATTTATTTCAAACATTGAGTGAGCTATTATAATATAATAGCAATACTTGATGAAATAGATTAATAAGACAGATTTTTTGAAACAATAACATGCTATTTATTACATTAAACAGAGATGGGACACAGAAGTGGTACTGAGAACCCCTTGCTCTGCATGTTACCGACACGCACCACTCACAGAAGCTGTGGGTCTCCTTAGAATCGACTCAACTGAAAAGGATAAAGACTCCCCGGAGGACAGCTTTGTTCCTGCTTTCTTAAACGTCAGGCTGTCTGTGTCTCTGTGCAAGCCGCTGTGGCCGTGGGTGTCTCTGCCTGTCCGTTCCCTGCGCTTCCCTCTGTCCTCCTCAGACAGGTCCCTGCAGTGTGGTCCTCTCATTTCGACACCCGCCTTCTCACCGAGGGTCCGCTGGATCAGGGAGTGCAGAGAATCAAAGTGTGTCATCGAGTTTGAGGACTTTGCGCCCTCTTTGCCTGACTTATGGAGGGCGTGTTCTGGGCTGCCAGGTGACAGGGCGCCGGGGAACGCTGGCGTGAATCCTCTCTTAGGTAACGAAATGGCTGACAAGGCCTTGCAGCACTGGGGCAAACCTCCCTGTGGTTCTGCCCATCTCCACCGAAAGTCACGCGTGTTCAGAGACAGCTGAGAGCCTCCTGGTTTGGTGGTCACCATGTCCTGGTGTGTTAAAAGGCCCTCTGAGGCTGCTGCAGTTCTGGCATCCCACCCAGGACAGGGTTTCATGTTGTGGGCAGGGGCAGCATACTGAAGCCCCTGGGGGCAGAGCAGTGGGCCACTGAGGCTGGAGCCCCTGGGCCAGGCTGGGAAGTGGGCCCCAAGGGGACATTGCCATGCAGCGGGGGCCAAGCAGGGGACATCAGAGGACCTCCTGGAGGCACCGTGGCATGAGGACAGGCATACACAAGAGGGAAGGAAGCGAGAGAGGTCTGTGGGTGGCAGCTCCACCTGTGAGGGACAGCAGGCCGACTTGTAGGAGAGGCCCTCTCTGTGCTGTCCTGCACGGCCTGTGTCTTTGGATGTTACTGCTGTCTGACTGGACTCCAGCATGGCCCATTCTGTGCACTCTCGCTCCAGCATTACTGTCTCCAGCTCCCTGTCTGCGAAAGCCCTCCTCTTCCTCATGCGCTCACTCAGAGCGGGATACAATGCTGGCCCTCCTCTGAGGGGACCTGTCTGGACTGGACCATACCCTATCAACAAAGAGAGTTATATGTACATCATTATTATTATTATTATTATTATTATTATTACTACTATATAATACTGACAGCAACAACAACAACAACAACAACAACAACAACAATAATAATAATAATAATAATATCACTCTGTAATGTCATGTCATATATACCTTTAACCAGGCTGAAATACAGTAAATTAAATCTATTAAATCTATTAAAAAGCAACAGTAAATCAATTATCAAAATACATTAACTAAATATGACAAAATAAAACTGCAATTGATATGCTAGTAACTTCACTTTACAAAATAATACAAAAAAAAAATACAAAATACTTATAAATATAAATAAAGATGATATCTGAAAAAATCTAGGACAACCTTCTTCCTGGATTTTCTTTCAAAATTCTGTTTTTTAAAAGGGAATTCATTCAGCGGTAAAATGTATTTGTATTAAAAATGTTCGAATCATATTCCATCCACTTTTAATGCTAAAAATACTGCTCATTATTAGTAACATGTGTTAATAATTTTCATGCAATAGGAAGGAAATAAATTAGAGTCAAAAGCATTTTATTTTCTTTTATATACCTTAATAGATAGTTTCATTAATGTAATCACACAGTAAATCCTGTCTGCTTACTGTTACTCTAAGGTCCAAAGCAAAACCGTTTGCGGTCCTGCGACTGACAGAAAAGGACAGACATCCAGGCAAAGCTGAGAAAAGAACAGAGGAGAGAGAAGAAGAGAAAGGCAGAAATAGCAGATTTATGATTTCCGAAAATCAAAAATGAATACAGTATTATCAAGTCATTATCTAGTTAAAATCGAGCTCTCTTGTGTGGTTATAGATGTTCATGCCTTGATTTACCTTGTAGAATACGTTTTGCCAAAACGCTTGAGGGTCGAGAGGGTTTCTGATAGAGCTCTTTTCTTTCCGTTGATATCGGCCGTCCAGCAAGTACGTTCTTTTCCTGAAGAGAAGTTGTGAGGAATTTTTTTAACTTAAGTAAAACGCAGCCTATATCTATACGTTATATAACTTGAAGTGAGACCAAATAAACACACAGACGTAAAGCTTATGTATACATTTTTATGACAGATTTCCATAATACTCTCAACAGTGGCATACAAATGTGTTTCTGCGCAATTCATAAAGTTCTACTAAATACCATTCACCACAATCATATATGAGAACTTAACTATTTGTAAACGCGTCATTTTTCCGAGAGTAAAATTATCCATTGGTGTGTAAAATAGTGCACATATGATGTTAAGTGCCATGAAAGTAAATGACATAGTAGAGAACATTTTAATTAACAATGTAAATCATTTTTCTATGTTGGAGCGGATTAGGCAGCGGGTGAGGCTTACCTCCGCCGCCTGCTGTCTCCGGAGCGCCACCTGCGCCGCCATGACGCGCTGTCTCTCCACCACCAGCAGGCAGCTGCCGCATTGACAGTCCCGCCACCTGCAGAAACGCTTGTGTCCCTTTAGGCAGGAAACAACACCGTGGTTTCTGCACCGCGCACATTTTGGAGTTCGACTTAGTTTCCGCTCATCTCCAAATCCAAGAGACATGCTGGATTCTCTTTCGTCCCTTCCAGTCGTTGCCTCGTCACCTAACCGTGAAAAAGGGATGCCGAATTCGGCTTGGTTTTTGCTCTCGGTTTCCAGGTTTTCCACATCTATGTCCACTTTTATCATGTCTCCTAGTGACGTGTTTATAAATAAAGCTTTGGGTCTTTCTTGCTTATTCCCTGACGACTGGACGTTCCCCTGTTTGATAGATAAACTCAATTGATAGTCGGTAAACTCTAATGGCTGTCACAGGAAACTTTATAGTGAGCTCTTGATAGCATGTTAAAACATAATTTGTCGCCGTTCTAACAAAATAATACGGCGAACAACCCATCGTATAGTATTTGTAATGACAAACTCCTCATCTTTTAACATATTTTATGAATGTATTTCCTAACATCAAACAAGGGCTCCAAAATGAATATTACAAAATGAAAATCCAACTTACCTAAACCAATCCAAAGAGGAATTGACCTATCATTTGTGGTTTAGTGATGTTTCTAACACTACCCCGGGAGTGTTTGTCAGATAGGGACACCAAGCACCTCCCTTGGAGGCGTGAGGACATGCTGAGTGTGATGTGATTGGCCAAATATCCCATATCTCCGTGGTTATTGGCTATGCTTAGTTTTTTTTTTTTTTTGGCCCTTTGAATGCAGAGCCGGGATAAAATGGAGAGAACCTCAAATGAAGTTACATGAGGAAAATTAATGATTGCAATGGTTCAAAATTTTACATAAAACATTTCGACAGCTGAACAATAAATGTGATAGTTATGTTTATTCTATTAAACTTGAATGGATAAATATAGTGATATAAATATAATTAATATAAATAATAACATAAAATTGAAATAAAGACATAGACGACGTGATGCGATATGTAACATATGTATGTTAATGTTTTCACTAAACAACACTTTTTATATACAGAAAATTGCAGAAATTGTTGGAACGTGAAACAGATAAGGCTTGGTACCTGTAACAACACAGGCTTGCGCATGAGCTCGTCGAGTGCAGTCAGACTTAAGAGATATTTTTCCGCACGTGCACCATTTTGGAAAACTTGATGCAACAGACTATCTATGGATATAAGTGTATGACAATAGACTGACAGCGTTGTCCCAAGAGGACTAGATTTGAGATCACGGACAAAGGTATAGGCCTACTGTAAATAACGCTTCACTGACAGCATAAGCCGCCAGCGTTGTAGCGAAACTGTGACTAAAGGTGATTCCGGCCAAATTTAAGCGTATCCTGTCCGATGCCCTCATGAGAACCAAATGGGGAGAGAGTGGGTTAGACGCAAATATTCAACTGTGAGATTCGTCTTGTTTTTCTGCTTGTAAAATGACAACTAACAACAGCGGAAACATTATGCGTGTGGGTCTGTTAACCCAATTCACTAAACAATTAACATAACGTGTTTACTCTCTACTATGGAGGATAGGCCACTTATATTTTACTTGTACTGTTCTTGCACAGCGCGAGAAAATGGGGTTGTTATCAGAAGAAGAATCGTATCTGTTTTAAGGTAAATAAATAAATTCATTAATTCCTTAATTAAAATAAATGACACTATCGAGAGTGCAGTCAGACCGCGTCACAAGAGATAATTTCATTTTAACATAAGATCTCGGGAGACCAATATTGTTTGTTGCCCACTGACGGCAGACATTATTTGCAACAAATGGACTATCGTAATTACTATAATTATTAATTATAAAACAATCTCTGCCTGACTTGGAAGTAAAAATACCTATTTTTTTTCTGGCAAACAATGCCTGATGATGAAACATAATAATGAACATAAAAATAAACACCTCGACGGGGTATCTTGCGTTTATTTATCTATTTTTTTATTCGTGCTGTAAATAAATGTAAAATGAAAAGGTAAAAACGTTCATTTTAAGACTGTTGTTTTGTATAAATCATGAATTTATTCTTTCCTTAATCCACAGATTATATATACTTACACTGTTTAAGTGTAAATGGATTTACAGCCAACTACTCAACCACTACCCATGCGTGTCATTCCCGCCAAGAATGCTTTGATCTGTCTTTCTCCTCAAAACAACATGGTCAGACTGTCAATCCTGGTAGATGTGTGTGACTTGTTTAGCAACAAAGCTTGACCTAAAACAAAATACATGCGTCTCTACAGAAACATCGGAAACCAGGTTCTAAACATAGTATTGCTTTCACATTTCTGCATTTCCAGTACCTATTTATTTAATTTTACCCATTCATTAAACTTTTTGACGTTTACCAGCATATACCAAAACACAAATTAACTATTACGCCATTAAAAATAGCAGAAATAATTTTGGTAGTGAAATACATTTAAATGTCTTCATTAGTATTATATTAATAGCGCTTGAAAGGTTTTCAAGGCGTATTCATGAACCGTGTAGAGATAAAGTAGGCTACACTCGTGTGCAAGAAATCTCACATATTTACAAATACATTATTTCTTTCAGAATTAAGAAGATAGGCATTTGCTTAGACGCAAAACGTTTTTATTTCATGTTAATTTTGGCGTTGTTTCGTTACACGGAAAAAAACTGAAAACACTTGCGTAAAATGCTTCCCTAAATGTCACGCATTTTCAAATGGCCTGTAGCTAGTTTTAAACATTTTGAGCGTCACCATTATGTATGTAAACAGGCGTAATTTAGACGTAAATTTATTGTTTTAGTTGTTATTACTTTGAAAACCTTTTTTTGTTTGTTTTGCCAGCTGAAAACCTTTATTATCTATATAGTACCGTGCTGTTTCGGTCATCTGCTACTTTAAACAAAGTGTAACACGATTCCTGTAGCTCATGTTAGGAATCATTTGAGATTTGATGAAGGCTCTGTTTGCTGTACATGAATGTGTTTCAGATATTTTATGGATTCGCGTTTCTTGCACTCTATAATAATATGCCATTTCTATTTCTTGACAGACAAGAAGCACGTGGGGTGCATGTTGGGGTAGGCTACTATAATTTATTGTTTAAAAGGGTTGCCTTTCCCAGAAGCATAAGGACATAATTCTACTATTGCAGATATAAGTAGGCTATCACAATAAATATACCTGTTGTACACACGTATTCGTAGGCTGTGTATAAAACAAAATTCTGTACTGAATTATTAACATGCTTGGAAGTAGTTCCATAAATGCTAGGCAGCTCATTGTTAAGTAAACAGAATTTTTGTTAAATAAAAACATTAAAAATCAAATAAAATGCTGCAATGTGACACACCATTGCCCAAGGGTCAGCAATGTTTAACATATCACCACAAGGTGGAGTCATTTAAACAACCTTGTTTTCTGTTGAATTTTGTTATTCATGACGATAAGAAAAGTAGCCAGTAGATGGCAGTATACAGACACTTACTGTTGCCCAAATACGGCTTTGTTCAGTTGAGCTTTATACTTATTGTTTGGTCTGATGTACGTTATCTGCAAATAATTTGATTTATTATGTTTTCGTTTTTTTAATCCTCCTCACATTATAATTCCCAAAAACGAAGATAAGCAATATTATGTGAATTAGAAATATCTCCACCTGATTACGGTGTGCTTATTTTATAATAATCTGACGAGAATAGTCGCGAATAATGGGCATAATACTAATTTTGAGTTATGCTACAGTAGATCAGAGATGGGTAAATCCCATAAAATCCAGTTTTATGTGTGAAGCTACAGATCTGAGGCAAAAAAGACAGAAAAGAATTCATTATGACTTGAAAACATTTTCATTTGGGTTATACTGATTTAGAAATATAGACTATTTCACAATTATTTGCCTGGGACGACAAATTATTGCTTCACACTTTAATTTCTTGTTCTTATTTTGACAAATTATTTTGACAAATACATAATCTGCTCTTTGGATTTATACCAAAACAGACAAATGGAGGTGTATATGTTTTATGGATTTTGAGGTCAGCAGCCATTTTCTGGTCTTTCAATATTTCAGTTACATTAAAATGCAAATCATCTTTTGGACTTGTATTTCTTACACTTAATATATTAGTCATCTTCATGGATTGGGCTTCATGACAGGATGATTTTTGTATACTGTAATGTTATTGCATATTTTAAAATATGGCACCAGCAGCTTCAATTGTAAAGGAAGCATCTAAAAATGATCTGCTGTGCCACTTATACACATCTTCTCTGAGCTCTCACCACTGCCTCCTGAGGATTATGAGAAGAAATGCTGAATTTCCCCAGTTACTTGTTCACGTCTTTCACCTGTGTTTCTACTGATATAAAGTTCCATCTTACAGAGCAAAGCAGATGGCTCTACTTTAATGCAGGCACATCAGTTTCCAAAATGCACATTGTTGAAGTTAGCATCTCACTCATTTTGGAGAAACACACTGCAATGGACTGGTACAACGCTGTTCAGGAAGTGTGTTGAGGGTTAGCATCTTGACTTCACAGGTGATTGAGCTGTAAAGGAAGTCCCTGAATGAAATAGTCTTTTAAAAGCATAGTCAGCTGACATTGCATTAATCATTCCAGTTTGCGATGTCTCGGTTAACACATCAAAATACCACAAAACAGAAGTCGATTACCCTGTTACATGAAACTTTAACTATTTCACATACATGCATAAACTGAAGCAAAAATAATGTTCACCAGCTTTATTTGGCATACTGTACATGCTACATCTTTTGGTCATTTCTACTTTGGGAACATATTCACAGTCCATTTCATGCAGTTGTGTCATTTACATGGACATCCACAGATACAAACTGAGTTTTTTTCTTTTTTTTTGCTCCTGTTTAACCAGAATGCTTCTAGTGTCATAGAGATGGAGGACAACTTACTGCTGAAAAGCAACAACTGCATATCAGAATGAAACCTTTCACCACAGATGGTGGTTATTGAATATTCTGTACATAAAACTGTCTCCCTCGGGTCCAAATATTTCATTTAACAAGGAACCAAAAGGGCAATGCAATGTGACTCCCGACTTGTCCCTCTGATTTCATTTGTCGACCTGACGTTATGTTGAAGTATTTAAAATTCGCGTTTCTGAGGAGTCTGACCTTTTGTCATAATCCTCGCCTGTGTAGAGAGGCTGTTTTGGGACGGCCGAGCAGCCCTCCTCTGGCACTGTAATCCTGAGGTCCTCCGAGGGATGCGAGGACAGGATCGGGGAGGTGCGGAACACGCCACTGGACGAGCTGGAGAAGGGGGACACGTACTGGGACCTGAGCTGGTACTGCTGCTGCAGGGTCATAGTATTCCACAGGGTGACATCACTATGCACAAAGGGGCTGCCCGGGGCCCTGGACAGGGAGCTGCGCAGCATCAGCGGGTACCGGGGCGCCTGGGGGAAGGGGTGCTGTAGGGCCAAAGGTCCAGGTGCCAAGCCCGACGAATCCGAGGGGAACCGCAAAGAGTCTGGCACCCTGAACGCTGATCCCACCGACCACTTGGAGGAGGACACAGGGAAGGACCCTAGAGGGTGGTCAAAGGGGTGCCCATTAGAGGGGAGGAGGAGGGCGTCGGAACCCTCAGCGAACAGCCTCTCGGGGTTTGGGGTGGCCTGGCTGGAGAGGAGCATCTCGATGGCCCCCACCAGGTCCCCCCCGCAGCCCCGCAGGATCAGCTCCAGGACTGCAGGCTTGTGGCTGGGGAAGACCTTCTTCAGCACCTCCAGCGGGGGGCGGTTAGCCTTCAGACTGGGGAGGGACACCGATCCTGACAGGCCCTCCGCTGCCACACCCTGCTCGCTGTGATATTTGGGACTGTGGGGTTTGGTTTCAGGGTCACTTCCGCCCTTTGGCGGGCTGCAGCAGCTCTCCTCGGACACAGGGAGGAGCTCGGGGGGGTCTAGGGGGAAGCATGGGCTGGGTTTGGACACCTCGGGGGAGCTAGCCCGGTCTTGCTCTCTGTCACTGCTGCTGCACCCGTTCTCTGGTCCTGACTGGTCACCTGATGCATCTTCATCTGGGTCTAAAATGAAAGCGTCATTGGAAAACTTTTTTACTTATGAGGCATATTTAACAATATTTATCATGTCATCATGTAATCAACAGGAAGAGGGAGAGAGAAAATGTTGAGAATGGTTTCAGTCCTGTTGCTCTAAAAAATCAAATAATCAAATTATAAATGTACTGTCTGAAACCTTTTCTAAATTTATATTTTCAAACCATGTGTAACTTAGCATTTCAGTAAAGAACTGGTTTAACGAACTTCATGGGTCCGAGATAACTGATATTTCACAAGAACTGAAAATAAATTGACCAAAGGAAACCCAGAGCGGACTGTCTCACTATATTCAGAAAGGATAAAATGAAGATTTTCTTCACATATTATCTTTAATAAACAGGAGAGTAACTATAATACTTTCAGTTGTATAGTTCCTTGATAATCGAAAAGATTCAAATAGTGAGCAAAGCAGTCCTGCGTTTACGCACTCCCCAGTTGAATTCGCTTCAGGCAAATCTCGAGAAAGAATCTGCTCATTTCCAGCAACATTGTACGGTCACCAAACTGTCCCACCACCTATGATTTATGAATATTTACTTATTTCACTCGAAAGCTATTAACAGAAAGCGCTGACTGACCGGCATTGAAGAATCTCTCATTGATCCGTTTTGACAACTTTTTTGTAAATAGATTGCCTGTTGCTTGGTAACATTTCACTTGAGTTTGGTCTCATCAAAAAACGATTGCTATTGGATTCGATTTCCAGTGTCATCTTTGACTGTAATCTTTGAAGGTATAAAATGCATTCATCAGAATGAAATGAATGCGATGGCAAATCGATACCATTTCCGCGTGAGCCTGTGATCTGTTAACCAATACACGTTGTCATAAACGTGCGACACGTTTTCACAAAATAATGAAAATTAAATATTTGTATTGCCCTGGCAGATCTGAGCTTTTAAGCCATGATCACAACTTTCTGTAAATAGAGGTAGATGTATTCATTTAACCGTGTTACCGTTTTAATAGGTCTAAATATAGCAGATCCACTTCGGTTGATATCGAAAATGCTCTATCCTACACTATTTAATTCAAGTATGCTTAATATACTGTATATTTCTTGAAAACGTGACAACTGCACTATAATGCACAGGCACACTGGAAAATATGAAAGCATTGTAAAGAAAACCTATAGTTTTAAAACCTGTTTAAACGCAAATGCACCGACTACTTAACAGTAATAATAATAATAATAAACATTTTACATATATATTTAAGATACAATATATGCACAGAGTTTTTGAGGAACTGAAAATCTGAAAGTGACCATAATAACGCAGGCAAAGCGCATTCGTTCGTTTGGCCATGTGTACAAGAATATGGTTTACATCTAGTGTCATCAAATGACTAAACTGAAAAAAAAAAACATCTCCAACGATGATTCAATTCATCATTGTATATTTAAAAATGTCCTGTGAATTTTCCCGCTTCACATTTCTGAGAATAGTTTTTCATTTCAACCACTCTTAAAATATTTTGACTACTACATATTGGTATTCGAAGAAAACGTACGGCTATATATAACATTAATCCAAACTGAAATAAAAATAACGACTGAAAATTTGAGTAAATCGTATCGTTTTGCATGCTTCGTCAGAAATCTGTTTCAGGATACCTTCCTGTTACAAAAAAAACCTTCTACTGCAAATATACAATGGAAAGGGATAATATGGGAACGAAAAGACCTAGCCTATGTAGTGACTGGAAAATGCAATAATGTAAACATTTCCCGAGATCAGGCTAACCGTGACATGAATACCTGAAACAGAAGCAATCGAAAAGAGTGCATTTTTCCTCACCTGTGGCATGCTGTGTGCAACCCTTTTGCTCAGTCGTCCACTTAATGTCCATTTCCCCCATACGAGGGGACGGCCTCTCGCTGCCCTCGGCGACTTCAGGCATGGACAGTCCGGATAAGGTTCTCAGAGATTCCGGGATGAGACTTTCCAAACTCTCGTTCGCCTGCTGTCTCCTCAGCGCAACCTGAGCGGCCATCACTCGCTGCCTCTCAATGATCAGGATGCATTTTTCGCAGGTACAATCTTTAAAGCGGCAGTAGCGCTTGTGCCCCTTCAGCCAGGAAAGCACCCCATGGTTCCTGCAGCGAGCGCACTTGGGTGTCCTTTGCAGAGGCACTCTTGGCTGGGAGACAGGGCCCCCCATGTAGAGATACGGTGATCCGTAGCCATTCATTTTTCTCAGATGTCAAAGTGCTCTTTGCACGAAGTTCCACAAAGGCACGTGCCTGTGATGCAGACGGCGCACAGTGTCTACGGGGGTTTGAGGTCGCGCGGCTTGTGGCGCTTCGCCGTACATGGACTGATCAGGAGTGTTAGCTCGCAAAGTGAAGATCCACCTTTCCCGAAAGTAAAGAAACGCACCTGACGGTCTGACATACATTAATGGGTTTATGTAACTAAATATCTCACATTACAGTGCGTTGTTTGCTGACCGAATCGCATGTAGTCTTCCGAAGATTGCCCCTCCTCTTGCTTTTTTATGGCGATGCTAACTCATACGGGTCCTGTTAATGGAGTGTTAGAAACAGACGATCTCTACATTAGATAATGGCATTCAGTCTTGCGTGTAGGCACTAGCATTTTATAGCGGTAAACACCGCGCTTGCACAATCCTGTTGTCATTC
Organism: Megalops cyprinoides; assembly: GCF_013368585.1. Classification (NCBI taxonomy): domain Eukaryota; kingdom Metazoa; phylum Chordata; class Actinopteri; order Elopiformes; family Megalopidae; genus Megalops; species Megalops cyprinoides. The sequence continues at coordinate 6,111,222 of NC_050587.1, forward strand.
TGAAATGCAGACATTAACACAAGCTTTTATTTCATTTCCACAAACAACTAACTGACCGTGTCTGATCACATCAAATCTCAAAAATGGGCTACACATGGAGAACAAATTTCTAAAAGAGCTTGGATAAATAAAAAAAAATACAGTTTTCAATGACTGTTTAGACTTTCCAATCTCAGATATGAGTTTATCAAGAAATAAAAGATCCTTTTATTTAAACATCAGTGCCATTTCAGGTGTAGTTTCCAGTCCAACATACGTATAGGCAACAATGAAATCAGATCGTTTAATCTTGTTTGCTCTGATACACCTGCACACACCAAACACCCAAACTATGTGGAAAATGTCTCCGAAAGCAATATGAGATGTTTCCTGAAAGAGTGGCACGTCTGCTGGTCGCTGCTGAAGGCTTTTGGAGGAAACAATGGTCCACTCATGCCGTCAGTCAAATATAATCGAAGTTACGCTGGAGAAAATAATTGCGTGACAATGTGAAATAAATATATTTGTCTTGCAATGTCAATAAATTCCAGTGAATTCTCGAACACGGTCCCTGTGTGTGCCCTGTAGAATATATAGGGTATAATATGAATTATTGCAGATTGAAATTCAAATTGTCCATTTCCTCCAGATTCTCTTCTCTCTTTACGAGAAGTCAAGTAAAAAAAGTAAATAAATTAAAACTGAGGCAAATTTCTGCAACTACAGTTGGAATGCGCATTTTAAAAGATAAAATAATGGTGTGAAATAGAACAGTAAATGTTTATCATCACCATCATTCATATCTTTTGGATGATCCTATCTCCAGTTGACCTTATATTAGGACACAGAGCAGAAAGTCTTGTATTTGTCTGAATTTCTGTGGGTATCATTTGCAGACCCATAGAAAGAAATATACTTACACATTAGCATCAATCAGAAAACAATTTTGTCTTCAATGGACCACTTACATTTTGTCAATTCGATAAGCCTTTAAGGTAACATATCTATATAAAATGTTATCAATTGCTCCGATATACGTTCAGGTCGCTCTGCATATTACTATTTAAGTCAGCGTGAAAGTGAACTGTCGAATGTAAACAGCAAACCAGGGTTGTAGCCGGGAGAGGGTTCGAGGGAACGCCTAAATTTCTTTGGAGTGAACATACTGACCCACAACACCATGAACCTCCGATTCCCGTTTCTACACTCAAAGGGTTTATTCAAGCAAATAATGGGATCCTGACAGAAAGCCTATCCGAATAGGCTGCCATGGTAAATTTCACCACATGAACCCCGTTTCCAGGGCTATTAAGCTTTTAATTGGAAAATAGCAGAGGAACATTCAAGGTGACCATATTGCGCTCCTGTGTGTGTGTGTGTGTGTGTGTGTGTGAGTGTGTGTGTGTGTGTGGGTGGGTGGGTGGGGGGCTGGTGCAGGTGGGAGTGAATACAGAGCGGTAATGCATACTAAGATTGTAAAAGTTGTATGTCGCTGTTATAGAGTGTGTAAAATACGTTGACGTAGGGGCAATATATTTGTTCCCAGGTGACACAGCGATTGGAAATGATAATGTCTTCACTTATGATTTCACTGGTACGATTTAGACTACATTTAGAGTACAGTCCAATATGTGTTTAAATAATTGAAAGCGTGCGTGTGACGAATGTTATCTATATTTATATGCTATACTGTTTGGCTACATTGCAAATGTGGGCTACACATCTTTCAGGCTCGTGTGCATTCCCACAGGTCATGACAATCATTTTATCAACTATAAATCTGCCACAATCACATTGATTTTGAATCAAATTTACATTCATTTATTTTTTAAGAATTTGGCTTGCGCCATTGTGTTTATTAAAGTAGCCGACTGCAGAGTTGTAGATAAGAGGCACTATCCCATGAAAGGAGGGTTGGGCGCCCTTCCCGACCCAGCTTTAAAAGCTTTTTAATGATGTAAACGAAATAATAAGGCGAACTCAGCATTTATTAAATTATTTTTTTATATTTATAAAATATAGTAAATCAGCATTTATGATACTCGACGTTGACTTACAAATAAGCACAAGTTAGTTTTTTTTCTAATGAGGGACAGCTAATAGCAACTTCGCTTCACTTTTCGGCTACAATACAGTGAAACAGAGCATTGCATTTTCAAGAGTTTCGAATTTGAAATGAGCAAAACAGAAACACATTACAATAAATATACAAAGCAGATTCGTTTCAAATACTTACAGTACCAGCTATTTCAAACAGCACTGAGTTAATAAAACTCTGATGACAAATGCGGACTCCTCGAACAAAGCGTCTTACCCAGTAAAACATAATCCACTCAATATACCCATAACGGAGATCATATAAAGGCTTGGCTTTAAATGTGCCCACAATTATTGGTTAACATAAAGCTGAGGAGCTAAATCCTACTGACACACCGCACATTTAAGATCAAAACATTTTTCAGGTTAAGGACACAATCGTAGCTATATTACGAGTCTATAATGATATAAACGAGTAGACAGCAAGCACTTAAAATAATAGGGATAATGATAGAAGTGTGTTAAAGGCATGATTCGATATTGAAGGAATTGGATGACTTCTCTTTGAAAGCGCAGAGGGTGTACTTTCCACGGACTTCACCAGTACACCGGGGGAATATTTGCTGGACAGCTGCCCTGTGAAATTCACCCCCTCCCTCTTCCTCACATGCAGCGCCAAAGGGCTTTGAATTGCCCGGGTCTGTCGCAGGCTGCTCACAGCACATCTTCACCCGCGCCATTTCAATGCAGAGATCCCATTAACTGCTGCACTTGAACCATAAGATAATCTCTAGTGGGCTGAATATGTTAAGTATGGGATACACCTTGAAATACGTGGTATAAAATTAAATATGCAGAAGTTTCTACACTTCTCATTTACAGTCTTTCTTGTACTGCTCAATTTACCATTAGAATTCATTAGTTTGATCATTTAAAAATTACAGAATAGTGTGTAGCCAGCCTCGTCGGCGTGTCTATACGGACCTCTTATGACTTATGAAGATTATAAATGAACTATTCCTTAATATTCTTTAAGATCACGCCAACGGTCGGTCCCAAGCCACTGAATTTGCCATCATTACAATGTCCATTGAAGTCATGTATGTGCATTAAACAGCAGAAAAGTAGAAAAATAAAAAATCAGTAATGCTCCTATCAGTGTGCTCTTATGAAGACTGTCTGTAAGGCTGTATTAGCTGCATGGACAAAATCAGATCAATGCCAGGTTAAATAGGCTGTCTGCCCCTTTACGTGTGGATGACAGACTAGCCTGTTCCAATGTGACCTTGATGGGGATACACTCTGTCTCTCTGGTTCACTCCAGTGGCCTGTCAGTTCCTTGCTAGACTACAGCACACATATATTCCCAACCAATAAAGATTGGTACGTCTCACATTCTCAATGTCTGGTGCATTACTTTAAAATATCAAATATCTCCTTTCCTGTGATGCAATGTCTAAGTTGAAGGAATTTCATTTTTCACATTTACTTCAGAATAAATGCCTTCTTGACTGACTGGATGTGGCAGTGGGTTTCAGTTAGCAGGAGCTGTTTCCTATCAGCAGGCCACTGGGGGATATTTTGTGCTCCCAGGAAGGCCAATCCCACTCTGCTGACTACTCGTTCTTGATACTCCCACCTTCCTTACCTGATGCCCATCAGCCAAAATGATGCCCTTGGATTTATATGGAAACATCCTCATTACTTACTACATATTTAAGGAAGTGGTTATATGTATCTGCACATTTTTTGTAAATACACAACCATTAAACACCTATGTTGTGCTACCAAAAAAAAAAACACTTGCTTGAAATCCTTGGTCAAAGTTAAGGACACACCGAGAAGTAGAAGGATCTGACAGCCCCCTCCTTGTTTCAGCATTAGCTGAAAAAAAAAATCATTAGTTTATACTAGGAAAGCAGGACTATGGAGACGCTCATAGGCTTCATTTCAACAGGAATGGAGGTGTCTGTGGTTAGAATGATGTGTTTATTTGAATTTAATAATGCACAGAGCAAGAGTCATTGACCAATAGGAGCATAAGAAAACAACCCAGGCAACTTCCACCCAGCCTGCACCCAGTCCCAGAGGCACAGCTGAAGGACACAGCTGCACTGCACTGGCTGCTGTGCCAGCCGCTGTGCTGGCCACTCATGACAACCATGATAAAATGGCCTTCCTTAACTAAGCTCGTAAAGCACTGCGCAATAAAACTCAATCTTCTGTAAAATCCAATTAAGTCATTATCTGACTGATTGTATCTTTAATTGAAAACAGAAGAGACAGTAAATTTCTGTGATATATCAGGATCAATCGATATCGCTGCACGATCCAGTCTCAAGAAGAGATTTATAATGTCAAACCCATATAGGTAACTCCACATTATTCTCTCTAAAACCACTGGTGGATGAAATTAAGAGTAAGTGCGTTTAAAAAAAAAAAAAAAAACAAAAACACAAGATGGTCAGGTTATTGATTACAACTTATGGGGTGAAATCAAATGGATGTTTTAAAAGCAGAGCAAAGAAAATACAAGTAATTCTCCTCGATTTTCTATGGCTCTACCAAAACACACACACACAGAAATTCAGTCATCAATAACAATTTTATTTCCATAAACCTGGTGGATGCCATAAACACTGGAATGTACTACTATACACTTGCTATAACAGTGTATAAACAAACAGTACATAAACAAATATAGTATAAATTTAACTACTAAAACCAGTCTTGTAACAAGTAATCAAAAATGAATCACAGAAAAACTTACCCCCCTTACTGTTAAAGGAAATACAAACATTTAACATATCAATCATATCACTGCAAGGACTTACAGAACATTACTATATACTACTAAACTGATTTAGAAATGAGGTTGCAGAGGACCTTCCTCTGGTTCCAAAACAACAAAATGAAATCTGACAGAGTTGTTCATAATAAAATGATCAATCATCCAACTCATAATGGTTATACCACTTACAGAAGAACAAATCAAATTTAAAGTAGAAAATCTAGTGTAGGTGAGTAATCCATTACCACACGTTACTTAAGTACAGACATACAGAATGAAACTGAACTCTAAAATGATCTCTGAGAAGCTGATGAACAAAGCATTCATTTAGAAATGAGGTCACAGAGAACGTTCCTCTGGTTCCAAAACAAGAAAATACAGTGTGATACAATAGTTCACAATAAAATGATCAACCAACCAATTCATTCAACTGTTGTACTACTTACAGAATAACAGATCATTTAAAGTGGTAAATTTAGTGTAGGTGACTAATCCATCACAAGAAATTACTTAAGTACAGATATAAATCTTTCATTCATTCATTTACCAATTCAAAATGCTCTATAGGGAAACAGGAATATCTTACAAATACACACTTCAGCACAGTGTGTTTCAGCTCCTTTATCAAATTTTGCTTCAGACAATTATGGAGAAGGAGCCGCAATGAGTAATGAATGTGTTGAATGAAGCCAGTCATTTTAAAGAGCTGAATGAGTATTGACAATCTGTATTGACAATCTCCTTTTTTCATACAGACACTACTAATTCAAGCAATTATTTGTAAAGATTTTTGTTAGATACCAAAGGGTGAGTGTCACCAATAGTCTAAAACCTGGACAGTCTCCCCAGTGAAGCCAAATACAACAAAAACTACCAAAACAACATTCACTTGAGTCGTACTATTACAAAGTCATGCAAAAATCTTGCTGAACGTACTCAGCTCCATAATGTCGGCAGTGCATTTATTATTACAAGTTTCAAACATAACAGGGATGATGACAGAAAGGAAAGGATACAGCACTGATAATGAAATATCACTGCTGATGCTACAGGTCAAGCTTCAGTGATTTTGGGTTTGATTTTGAGCTTTGACGGTTGGAGTGGTTCTGGAATGTCCCCTCAGGGTCACTCGCTGGCACCGTCGATGACAGAGCTCACAGCGAAGGCTTCGGACTCAGAGCTGGTCTCGCCCTCTTGCTTGGTCTCAACGCTGGCCAGGGGGTTGATGGACAGGCAGGATGGGCCAGAGTCATGGCCATTACTGGGAGTGAACACTGCAAGCACACACAACAACAGCACACACTCGCTCCAGTCATTTCTTATTATATCTTAACCTATCAAATGTAGTACTTGTCTTCCTGTTTTGCTTTTCAAGCTGTTTCAGCACAAAGTCACAGTTGTGGTAATAACCAGTGATCCTGATTTCCACAGTAAAAATATGAATGCTTTAAAATACATAGAGCATGAACAGCACTGATCCAAAAACCATCAAACACACTGTTGCAATAGGCCTATATACTACTCCATACACTTTTTTATAGGGCACTGTCTGTCCATGTCACCATCTTAAACAAGAATTAAGAGGAAATTTAGCATTTTAAGTTTTTTGTGGTAAACATTTCTAATATTGCTTGCACTTACAAAATATACTTTATATTACTGTAACAAATAAATTAATGCTGTCCCCTGAAAGTCAACGAGTCGAATCATCTGTCGGAGACCCGTCAGTCAACTGAGATTCTTCAAGGCAAGCAGTGTTTTTTTTTTTTTGTCAGTCAGTGTGCATTACAGTAACAGGATAAAACAGATAGAAGCTTACAAAAATGCACAGGGATAACATTTCAATGGGGAATCATAAATATACTTTTATAATCTAGCAGGGCTAGCTGGCGCACTTGCTAAAAAAAAATCACAACATGCGCTGGTGGTTAACTGATGAGAGAAGCTGAAACCTGAGGTGGAGTGGTTGGTAAACTAGGCTAGCAATAACCATGTCTCAGAAGAAGTCTAAATTATGGCAGCATTTCGAACTTTTGAAGGACAACCCTAACAAAGTTAAAAGCAAGCTCTGTATGTAAGAATCTGCTTATCATTCAACAACATCGAACATGGCAAACCACTTGAAACAAATTGCAGCCATTCTGCAATTATCTGGGCAGATTTACAATACATGTAATGCAGGCAATAAGTCTAGTTATGAGGCTAATTTAAAATACATGTTATGTGTATCTCTGCTAGGCCCATCCCACGTACCGTGGTGAAGATGACCATGGCTCGTCTACTTCATCCTCACATCCGAGATTAACCCAGAAAACTCTAGATTTGAGGCCCCCACTCACAGAGACACAGAAATGAGCAATTACTGACAGCATCGCAGATTTCATTGCACTAGATATGAAGCCTGTGAATATTATTGAGGGTGCAGGATTTAAGAAGCTAATGGAAACTCTGGAGCCAGGGTACATTTTCCCTAAGAGACACCGCGCAGTGATGGTAAAATATGACACAATGAGAGAGGTGGTTATGGAGCAAAACCGCAGGGTTTAAAGCAACAAATATTTCTGAGTCTGAAATGTTTTTTTTTTTTGGGGGGGGGGGGGGACAAAATTTAGCATTACCACAACAACTTTAATTCAAAATTGTACAACAAAAAAAATACATTAATACAAATTTGTATCACCATGCTCAAATTAAAAGTTCTTCCTTTTTTTTCTTAAATGCTATTAAAAATGAAGAGTGCAACTTCAATAAAAGTTGGTCGAGTAGCAAGATGCTGTGTTACAACTTTGTCTAAGTCGTCATCATAGAATCGGACCATTATATTGAAAATTCTGTCCATGTTGCAGTTTGAGGACTCCTCAATGTTCTGTGAAAACATCTGTTTTGACAGCTTGTGTGCTAAACATTGCCTAATGTGACAGGCAATGCCGTGAGTGGATAGGTAGCTGGCCTCTGTATTTGACACGCTATGTTTGGAGAGTGCAGCTCTGTCCTGTGATATTTTGCAACGTCAACTAGCGCTGGCGCTATCCTGAAAGACAGGTCATGTTCCACTATAAATGTGGACTTAATGATTGCACATGTGGTCCTGGATGGATGAAGCGGCAGCAGCTACAGTGGCCACAGCACAAACAGCTGCTTTGTGGGAGGGATCTATATCATGCCAAGAAAATATCTTTTGCCGCTTGTCCCATACTGTATTTTTTTCCAACACACGGCGCAAAGCAGCTCCCGGGCTCGTTTAATTTGTGACAACGTACGCTGAACGTTTGTCCGTCATTACTGTTTTCATCTAGCCAAACCTATCTATTTATTTTTCAGCCCCTGTTCTACTGTGCTTGTGTCTGCCCCAACCTGCACAAGTAATCAACTGATACAGTCCCCGCATATACTTCCTGGCACCGCCTCACAGAAAGTTGAAACTAGTTGCCGATTGGCCACCATTGGTTAACACTCATCATAAAATTGCATTCTGGTCTGGTAATATCAGAGCCAGTATACGCTAGTAATAATTCATTACCTGATCTAAAATCTGTGCATGCCGGATTTCCGGCGTGGGGCCAGAGATCTTTAACCCATGCTACCGACATTTGGACATCACAGCAAATGAAAGCTTACATGACAGTGACTGTCCATTTTATTACAGATGACTGGTGACTGGAGTTGTTCGTTTTAGAAACAGAAGAGAAAAGAGATGGGATAGAGTCACACCACAGCAAACATTGCTCAAAGACTGAGCGAAGTCATGGATGCATATGACACTCCAGGAGAAAAGCAAGTGGCTGTCATACATGACAATGCAGTAAACATGGTTCTGTGCTCAGACGTTAACTGGTGATCCGTCCTGGGGAACTGTGCGAGGGGTTCGTTGCGCGGGGCACACATTGCAATTATGCATTAATGCGACCCTAAAAGAGGTCTGTCACACCATAGCAGCTACAAGGCATCTGGTTGGTCACTTCAAAAAAAGTGCTGAAGCCACAGCAGCACTTAAAGAAAAGCAACTCCTACAGAAAGTGACTGAACACGAACTGACCCAAGATGTGCCAACCCGCTGGAACTCCACGTTCTACACGCTTGAACGTCTTGTGGAACAGAGATGGCCAGTTACCGTGGTGCTGTCAGACCCTGGTACCGGCAAGAGGGCCGACCGAGATTTAGACATAACAGCGGCCCAGTGGAGAATCGCAGAGGACATCGTTTCAGTTCTGAAGCCCATGGTCACTCTGACGGAGTTACTGTCACAGGACTTAAATGCTTCGTTGTCTGCCACTCTGCCTATGATCATCAAAATGAAGACACGCCATCTGCAAGTGCGCGAGGATGACAGTGCAGCCACTAAAGCACTGAAGGGCAAGCTCACTGCAGAATTTGACAGGAGGTGGGAGCTGACAGGGAGACTTCAAAGCAGTATATATATGCAAGCCGCAGTTCTCGAAAACCTCTCATTCTTAGAGGATGTTCAACGCGACGAGGTATACAAAACGGTGGCAAATCTGGCCGAGATTGAGTCTCAAAACAGTGTGCAGGGCCCAGCGCAAATGGAAGGCGAGGACAGCAGCGCGGAGAAAACTGAGCCTCCTCCGAAAAAGAAAAAGGATGACAAGGAGAAGGAGATAGCCATGCTGCCGATGATGTCAACTGATGAAGAACAAGAAGAGGAGGGACTGTCACTGATTCAGAACGAAATGAAGACATACTTGCAGGATCAAACAAAAGTTGATGCGGGGCCACTGAACTGGTGGAGAAGAAACGAGGACCGCTATCCAAAGCTGTCCAGAGCAGCCAAACGTGTACTCTGCATCCCCTCCACGTCCACACCATCGGAGCGAATACTCACAAAGGCCGGCTTCATCGTTAACAAGACCCGAAGTTCACGTCTCCCAAGTAATGTGGACAAACTAGTTTTCCACTCCCACAACATGGTTGAATCAAGGTTGAATAAGATCACTGCATAACATGGGGAAGTAAGACCACTCATGTGCCTTGTGATTTATATAGGCCAGGTCAATCATTCATTTTAGACCTATTAGCTATTTGTTGTGCAGGAAAAACAGACTTAAGACAAACATTTGCTTTTTCATCTTAAAGATTTCAAATCTTAAATTGCAAGTGTTTAATTTGTTTATTTATTCGTTTACACTTAAGATTTATTTATTATGTTTAATGAGAAATACAGTAGCCTAATAAGCCTATCCTGTTGAAGATGAGAAGTTATTATTTCAAAGCGGATGATGCTGTGAATTTATTTAAAAATTTTCAGGCCTACTGTTTTTATTTTCATCTAAAAATAATTCCAATCTTAAATAATTTCATTCGTTAATTCATTCTTGTTTAGATTTATTTATTAGTTTTTATGTTTAAAGAGAAATAAAGAAGTAAGCCTATCCTGTTGAAGATGTCAGTTATTTTATAGTGGGCAATGCACTCAATTTATTTATTCATTTGTTTATTCATTTACACATTGTTTTTAATGTTTAAAGTGAAATAAAAAAACATAGGCTATAAGAGCTTGATTTAAACAGAAATACATGTGTGCTGCCTGTCTCATTATTCCAACAAATCCATATGGTAGACCGATGTTATTATTATTATGTCAGCAATTCAAATTTTGCATCATATGCAGCTGTCTTTTATTGATTTTTAAATGCTCAAAAATATGTTCCCATGACTCTGTTGCATTTGACTATGTTAATGTGGTCGAAATCATCACTGAAACTCATGCCAATGGATTTTCTAATTGCCAGTCTATATGAAAAAAAAAAGGAACAAAGTCGAATCTTCATATTGAACAGTCAAATCCGATTTGACTGACAAAATTCTCGAGTACAGCCCTAAAATAAATATATTGCTTTAACTTGTTTAACAGGGCATACACTGAACATACTGTTGAACTAGTTCAACAAACAGAAATTTTGCATTTAGATATTCTATATATTATTTGAAGATGTACTTTTGAATGGAAAATTGCAAGGATAGCATGAACCACCCTGCAGACAGAGCAGCAGATTTACACATGACTGCCTATCAACAGTCTCCAAACTAAAATACACTAGCTGAGTAAATTACCTATTGTTTATGTAATTTATTTATACATTTTATATTTCATGTATTAATAATATAATAAGCATAATAACATGCTGCTCACATGTCATTTTTGTCTGCAGTTTTGTTTAGTTTTTTATTGTACATTTATTTATTCACCTTTTTTTAAACAAATGTGAAACATACATAAAAATATTTTGAATATGTGCCCCAGTGTCAAAATGCTAAATTATCTCTCCACCAATCAATATATTTAAGAATGAATATATTTTATAGCATGTTTGCATAAAATAAACACAAGGTGTATAATCTGTACTGTACTGTGTTCACATTCTTTGCGTATTGTCATACTGCTGATTAACGTTGCCTTCAGTAACTGTTAACAATAGGGAAAAATATTACTATATTTACTTTGTCTATCAGGTTATGAATCAGGTAGGATGTGTAAATCCAAATGACTGGGTTTCTGACCTTTCTAACCTCAGCAAATCACAGAGGAGTTACACCCCCCAACATTCCCCTTTCCTTTCCACTGTCTATCACAGATATAATTAAGAAGCAATGAAGAGGAGTCATTTTTCTCCTCATTAACTTTCTGATTGGTTTGGGCCTCAGTATTCTGCTGTCCTGCAGTTTGTCACTAGCTCCAAACAGGCCGATCGTTAATACCAGTGTTTGTGTAGCTAACGTCCCGCTCTTTCCATGGTCACATGTACAGCAGTGACTCACAGGCCCCTGGATCACGTGTTCCCATGGCAATTCCCTTTGTATTCATCACAAGGAAATCTATGATGTAATTAGAAAAGCGCACTGGTGGCTGAAAGGTGAAGCCATTCATTGGGAGCTAAATTACAGACTGCCATGTATTCAACTGACAAGCTCAGTGTCAACGCTCTGTAGGGTTCGATTATCCCTACAGGACCATTTAATACAGATTACTGCCCAGAGGTACAAATACATGCAAATTGTCTCTCTATTTCTATTGACCTTTTGCTGTTAACACAATCCACAGCACTAAACACCATACCTAGATACAGTACACCAAAAAGAGACAGTTTCTTTGAACAAGTACAATTACACCCACGTTTTACGGGATACATTAAATAATATTTATTTTCACACACCACCTATTAAGTTCACAAATGCCTATCTGTATGGCTAACAAGACAACTATGGCCCTGGAAGGTGAGATATTTCCACTTCTTGTTCTATCCAAACCATCAACCACATAGTTTGATCAACAGCTATAATTAATTTGTGCAGATGCTCAGTGCAGTAAGATTATTAATTTGTGCAGGTGATAGCATGCTCAACGCACTAGGTACGCTACAATTTAGATTAAAAAATGTTTCATCATTTAGGGAACCACAAACAAAAAAACATTAAAAGTTTACTGTTTGCCTAAATCACATCATTTCACATCTACTTCCTACACCTAATATAAGCATCACCTCATCCAAGAGCTTGTTTGCAATGCTATGATAAAGCTGGAACTCAGCTAAGTCATAAAAATGGTACTTAGCAACTAAACATAAAACATCAGAGTCTGGCAATCTAATACATCTGTAAAGAAATGGGTCAAGTTAGCATTAGCCTTAGATTCAACAGAACACAGCCTAAACAGCATGATACACATCCAAAAGACAACATGATACAGAGACCCTCTACAATTCACAGGACAGTTAGCTACCTGGCATCAGTAGCACCCCACCCCGTGTTAGCTAGTATCAGTAGCGCCCCACCCCATGTTAGCGTGTTAGCCGCCTAGAGCCACATATTCACATGAAATACTGAAATGTTTAAACAGTGTCCATCTGCAGAGTTGGGGGTGGGGTATTAAGCTGAATACAACCCTCGAGAGCGATGGAGGTTCCTTTAACAACAATACAATGACATAGCCGTCTAGCTCAAGCTCTAGCATTGGCAGGACTTAATGGCCCAGAAAACAGGGGAACGGCAGGGGACAGTCGTTCAGACAGCTGCAAACTCCTCAGTCAATACCGCTGGCAGAGACTGATGCTAACGCTAACACCACAGCAAAACATATATAATCACACTGGTTCAAGGCTGAAAACAGTTAAACAACCACCTTATCTCACGGATACGAATATTATCTAACATAACTTGTCTATGATTTTTTTTATTGGGCAAAATGTCATTTATGATATAAGATAAAAAAATATCAACTGAATACTCACTAAGAGTACTGGACAGGAATAGTGCCCCTGTATGATTACAAGCATAAATACCAGACCTCTACCGAGTATGTTACTCGTGCACACATTTGAGAAATCTAACATTAATAGCAGAGCATCGAAATGTCATAACAAAGGTTTCTAACAGTTCACAATATAGGAGGCACTATAGCATTACATGCATTCAGATTTCTTTTATTCTAAACTGATATTAGGAATGAAATAATATTTCAATTGATTGATACTATTTCCAGTAATTAGCCACTTTCAACGTATTTCATCAATAGTTACATATAGTCTTTGTATATAATCTTTATAATTTTATACTGACGTCTTTGTTTAGCTCATTATTATTTCATATTAAAGTCTTTGCTGGCCAGAGCAGCAGCTGTTCTCTGCATCGCGAGAGGTGACTCCATCCCCATTATGGGCACATTTGGCGGTGCGCTCAGTGGCCTGTGAGGGCTGACAGGCAGTGTGATGGCAGGGTCAGAGGCTAATTAAACACATAACAACCTCTGATCCTTCATTGTTAACTAATCTGTCCTGGGTGACAGTGTGTGTCTGAGAGGCGCAACGAGTCGGTGCTCAACCATCACCTCTGATACCGATCAGGTCAACCCTTCTCAGAATCTCTGCACCTTTGTGTGCTGCTTGTCATCATCTTAAAACATTGAGAATTAAACACTTAGACATAAAGTCTATAAATGACATTCCAAATAAATACAGAAAAAGTACATAATGACTACAGAAATATATGACATGTCCTCACTGGGTAGCAGTGTTCATGTCTGTTCTTTTCCTATCCACTACTTGCATATTACTGCAGAGAAACAAGGTGAAAAATGGCAGGAAATTTCAGTCTGTGCAGGTGGATCCCACACATATCTCCTGTAGTAAAGACATCTGGCTCTTTCTTCAGCTGACAGCCCTTTGAGACTAGACAGCAGGTACATTGAGGACATAAAACACATAAAATGGGCCCTTGTCTGTTTTAGCTTCAGGCAAGTGCTAATGGAGATGTTGTACATCACATTACAAGAGTACTTGAGCCTGCAGTAAGCAATTACCCTGGTATTTAAGCAATCCCAAGCACTGCAGCAGGGTATCTAGTCTGGCAGTCAGTTGTGGCAGACAGAATGTCACAGCAGAGTTACGAACTGTCCCCTGCAGTCACGGTGAAGTTGCACATTGAATAAGAACCAGCATGTGGCCATTTATGTCCCAGACTGCTGCTTCTTCCTCCTCCACTCAGAGCATTTACAAGCTGCATGCAGACGCCTGACAATATACACATAACTATTTCTGAACGATAATTTTCTGTCTGTCCATTCATCTACATACTGTCTGTCTACATACACATATGTTTAGGTGTGCTGCATTACAGTAAGATCCAGTATAAAATGTCCAACAACCTTTTCAGATATCTATTCATGACCTTTTCATTTCATTTCAGAATGAAAACTGATTGGTCACAAACTGCCACAGATTGCAGATTCAGCCAATCATCATAGCCCAAATTTCCATACACAGTTCATCTCTGAGGTGAATAACCATCCACACCTGGCTTTTAAATGAACACTCCATGCAACCTGGGTAATCAAAGTTTATTTATCATTTTTCAATAAAATCCCCTAAAATACTTAACTAGCACATTTTTTGCCAGTAAAGTTTTCCAATGAAAAAACACTGAATGCAACAACCCTCATTCCTGTAGTTGTGTACAGCTATAAACTATGAAGTTTATGCAAAAGAAAGGAGTGGTAGTTACTTGGAGGCACAAGCATTTCCTGTTAAATGCACTCTGCTTCCTCTACATGATGAGTATTCTAAAACTGGAACCGCTCCTGTGGCTGGAATGGAATGGAAATTTCAGTTCGGACAGAGAGAAAAGCTTTGGCAATCATCAGAAACACACAGGCGCAGGAACTCTGCAACACTTAAAAAGAGTGTGTAATAAACATTATTGTTCTGATCACAAATGAAAGTAAAAACTAAATCTCATTATTGCCAAAATGCTGACTCGATCCAATTACCCAGTCTTTTCATAAAGAAGTTCCATTTTGTAGAGAGTCTGTAAAATGCACACTTTACTTGAACTAAAGCCACTGGTCCAAACACAAGAAAACTAACTTTGACCAAAAACCAACCAAACAAAACACCCGCTGTCTAATATAACACTGAAATTCCACCATAAATCAATGCAGGCAGCTGATGTGGGTGGCTGGGCGCTCTCTCTCCTGGCGCAGGGCGGGGTGATATACCACCGCGCCGCCTCCCATTTGCGATTTACAGCGAGGTGGTGCCGACGAGCTCCCCGCAGTAAACACGGCGCAGGGGCGTATTTCACAGCCAGCGCCTTTATGAGGAACACTTCGCCACCCCGCCATGATGGATGCACACGGACGTGTGACGAGCTTCATCACCGTTTGTAAATCTTAACTGTTCCTGCTCAGTAACTCCTGAGGCAGGGGGCTGGTGGAAGGACGCCCGCGCTCTGCTGAAGGTTATCTGGCCCTGCCTGTGGCCCGCTGCAGGGGGAGGAACAGAGGAGCTGTAGGCTCTACGGAGCATGTGCACCCCAGCGTTACAGAGGTGCGCTCTGACCTCATCGCTGTGGTAATACTGTCCCACTGTAAGGTACAAGATTCTTTATGCTGTCCCAGTAAGCACAAAAAGACACAGCATAACACCTGGATCCCTGGACCTGTGTGCACTGTGTTGCGTGCAGGTCTCAATGTTTGATATTAAAATAGGGATATTTTAAGATCCTCTTGTTTGGCAGAATTATTATATTTTTTACATTACATTTATAGTACATTTATATGTAGGACTTTTACATTGTCAAGGGTACAAAAGTGCATCTAATAACATCAATAACCAATATTAACACTGATACTAATATTTAAATCACACTGCAAAATATTCCCAATATCTAAGAATTCAAGCTCATCCTGATCCTGATCTTGTCACAAATACACAGGAATATACATAAGTCAGGTGTCTAATTTTCAAAAAAATCATTGGGGTACCCCTTGCAGAAATGCTGCTTTTAGCCTGTTGTGAAGCAGACTGCTATACTACATGACATAACCTTCATACTAGACACTGGTGCCTGCTTTGTTAAACTAACAATTCAGACCTACACACAGCCACAGACACATCTCAACACACAGCAATTTGCCAAATTTTCTAAGTGGCCAGCATGATGGGAAAAACCACATTCATGGGGAGTGATGCTGAGTGCCGTCCTACAGAGACATGACACACGCACCATGAGACAGCTAATCGGCAGTGGTGTTACTGGCTGTACCAGGCGGGAGGATAAAGGGAAGATAACGGCTATCTCTGGCAGTGACAGGCTGGCCAGCCACACAAGGTCACAGCTGGACCTGGTTCCAACGCTTGCGTCCCACCATGCAACGCTGACTCCTACACAGACCGATTCACGCTACAACTCTGTGGCCCTTTACCGCCATCTTCGGTCAAGCTTTTGTTCTGGAACTTTCATTTAATGCGGCATGTCATTAGCAAGAGAGAACTATTCAATTCATTTTCAACAGTAAAAACAAATGCAACCTCATCCACAACCAAATTAGAAGTTAACTAAATGAGGTCTACAACCAAATTATAGATTAACTCTTGAAGTGGTGGTGTCTTGACTAACTCCGGCACTCATCGTTTTATATTTTAAAGTTCTGATATTGCAGATGAAATGTCTAAATGATGACAATAATTTCAGCATTTGAATGTAGCTTGAAAAATGATAAAATGTTACATTAGTTGCATAAGTATAAAAAATATATAAAATACACAAGTGTTCTCATTTGACCATGATATTCTAGTAACTGGCACTTACGTAAGTGTTAAATGTCCAGTTTTCCGCCATTTAACAATCACACAGTACTGCCAATGTTTTCAGAGCTCAGACTCCACATTGAGGAGTCAGGAAGAGTCAGGCTGGGGGAATGCAGAGAGGAAATAGTTTATTTTCTCCACATTTCCTCCATCACTTATGGTCACTAAAATGACAAACACGTAACTACTCATTCATTTTTTTTTATAAACCAGTAAAGTAAAAATAATATCAAACGGCTTCTGAAACACATATCACTTAGTGACTTCAAATGTCTCCAGGTCCGGGGACAAAATCACTAAGTTCAGAATGGTGCCCACAGCTTCTGTACTGACTTTTGGTGATTGACAGTTCATAACTGGCCAGCGTGATGGAGACAGGACCACCCAGCCCACAGGTGCTTTTGTCTGGTAATGGTGCATGACCAGCTCTCCTGATGAGCAGAGGGGAACCCTCATGGGCCAACAAAAGGAACCCACAAGAGAAACTGGTAAACAGCCAGCGGTGGGAGAACAGAGCTGTGACCCCCTTCCCCCCCGGCAGGGAGGTGAAACCTTGCCATCTCCCTACGGCTGCTCTCCCTGTGTAAGCACCCACAGGAAGTGCACTCATGACACTATGGCACCTGTTCCTACTGATGGTTATAACAGTAAATATAAAACACTTATCACTTTAGATTTCCATGCTAATGTATCAGCACAAATTCGGTGGTTAGCAAAAGAGCAGGAAAAATAAAACATCAACAACAAATCACCACAGCACCCTTACTGATCATGCTTTCCCACAAGCAGCCAATAACAGCTTCTTCACTGTGCCAGCCCCCTCTCTCATTCCAAACCAAGAATGTTAATAGGCTCCTACTCATTCCCTTATTTCACTATGTATTTATTCACTCATTTATTTTAATGGGGCTCTGGGTTTTACGGCATGCAGCTCCTACACGTGTACCTGTCCCTGCTCTTGATGTCGTCTGGATAAAACATTATGGGCCCAGGAGAACCCAGGAGAGCTCAGGGGAGCCTAGGAGAGAACAGGGGAACCCAGGAGAACCCATGAGACCCCAGGAGAGCAGGTGCTGCTCGGTACTCACTGGTGGCCTTAGGCTCGGGGAAGGTGGCGTTGTCCTCCAGGGTGAAGATGGGGGGCACGCAGGCGGGGGCGGCCAGGCCCTGGCTCAGGTAGGAGGCTGCAGAGTAGTATGAGTGCATCCGGTACTGGGGGGAGACATGGCCGGACAGGCAACCCTCGCTGCTGGGCATCTGCACACATAACCGCACAGCAGAGAGATGGAGGTGAATATGGCGCCCCTGGTTATCTCATACAACTGAGCCTCCCTAGGCAAAATCCTGAGTAAGACATCATTAAATATGCTGATGTTACTGCACTGGCACACCGCAATGGCAGCAACCTTCTATCCCACCACATGCACTTGGGATACAGTACAATACAATAATGAATTTAATAAAGTTCAATAACTCCAAAAATACTCCACTCTCTAAGGGACCCAAACATACAAGGCTGAATTCGTCTGTGCTTACCTGTCTATTCAGCCATATACTCATGAAGCTAGTCTATGCTGAGGAGTCAGACAGGCAGTGCTAGATGTGCTGAGGCCTGACAGGTATTGCTCTGACTCCATGAATGAACATATGGCAAACAAAGGACCATCTTACAGAGGTATTCAGTACAGAAGACACACATGTGAGAAAAGAATTTATATCACACTATTAAGCGCACATAATGTGAATTACATATTTATCCATCATAAAACAAGGATTTTAAATCAATACTCAGCAGCTACCAGAATTAATATACTTGACTCAGGTGTGCTAACAAAGTAATTACTGTGGAAGCAAATTTAGATGAATATGCATTTTAAGAATTTAAATTCATGGTATAACTTATGAGAAAAAAAACTATACAATGTTGAATAATAATAAAAAAAAAACAACAAAAAATACAACAAAATGGGACAAAAAACTGAGTTCACTTACAGGAGGTCGTTCTAGAATGACTCTCCTCAGGTGAACTTTATTCTTCCTTTCAAGGAAGCCGAATTGTGCCAAGCAGCTCAGCGCTTTCAGTTTTGCTATTAATTTGATTTCTGACAGCAATACGTCACCTTTTATAGTCCACACCATCACTCTTCTCCCTGACAGCTTTATAAACAGTCATTTAAACAATACTGACTCCTGTGCAGCTTGTGAAAAATACAACAGAAACTGAAATGGAATTTTGAAATGTGAATAGTATGCTCATACCTAACACAAGAGTGAAATCGTACTCAAAACACAAACCTCTGCTGTCTGTCACTGCTCTCTTTATTAGAGTCTAGTAAACCAAAGTCTGCAGCAGGTAAACCCAACCGATAGAGGCAGAAGCTGTTGCTTTTGAGGTGCGTTTCACTGCGGCCTGCTGCTGTGGTGCTGCCGTGCTCCATCTCCTGCACTGGCACACGCCTCCATACCTCCCCGAAGGCTCTTATCTGGCACCATCGCGTCTGGGTGCTGAGCGCCACCCTTATATTTTCACTCAGCACCTGCATTAGGGCAGGGCCCTCTCACTGCCCCCAGGGGCTGGAGATGGGAGATCAGATACCCCTCACCCACAATGCCCGCGGATCATGGTTTATGCAGCACCCCATCGCCCGACTGCCACTTCACCAAGCGAGAGAGTAGGAGAGAGAGCAGGGAGCCCGCACACTCCTCATTCACGCCCCCTCAGAGCTTAGAACTGGGGAGAGATGGCACTTTTATTTCGCAATGAGAGCCCGCTCTCAATCCATGGGCGATTGACTGGTGGGCTTGTGGTTGTGTTAGCGGTAACCCCTAGTCACAGGGTCACTGCTGCTCTACGGAGCTCAGGCACAAACACACCGAGGTGATCGGTGCTCTGCTGTTGTTGCTGGGACAATTCAAATCAATGTTTTTCAGGTTGCTAAAACAACCCAATATTTGGAACATTGTCATGAGCAATATTTTAAACTTATCTATCTACACCACGGCATTCCCATGACAACCATTATCAATGATCTCACACATTCTCGGACAAAGGAAAAACAATGAATACCTTTACTTACTTGGGATAACAAAGTGAAATGACCTCTGCCTCATTCTTGTAGGGTTTGAATGAATGAACTCATACAATTTTCTCCACCACAAGTTTTTTTTTTTTAGAGGAAACCAAATTGCAAATGAGCCTTGTGCTAACTTCTGAATTAATCAGTTATGCTGTAAGAAGGCTTCAGAATAAGCAAACCTGCCAGAAGAAATAGGAAATTACAAATTAAAAATGTCAACTCAGCTGCTTTTCAAAAATGAATGGACACAGTATTAATTTATTAGCTTCAACTGCTGCGTGTCAGTAAAACATAACGCACCATCAGGTAGAAATATGAAAGTGAAATTACATATCTGCAAGCGTGTTCATTCCTCTGTCCCTAACGCACACATGCAAACACTCATAATCTGGAACACTACTAGAATCCCTCAATATGAATACTCAAAATTTTTAACATATTTTTTTACGTGATGACCACTTAAAAATAAATGAGTAAATATGCTTCATACTAAAAAGACAGCCGATTGTTTTAGACCTTCTGTTTATATTGAGACAATATAACATCCATTCACCTTCAGAATACTTTTAACTGCAAACAATTCACGTCTCATTTTTCAATAATTACATTTTGAAATTCTGTATACAACAAATTTAGCTTGCTGCTTTCACTCCTCTGTCCATGCAGATATTTTTAGGGATTCTTAGCAATGCACGTTTACACGCATTAATGGTTCCTGATTAGATATATAAGAAGGCATGGTTCTTCCTCCTGTTGCTACACTACTGGATTTTCTGAAGGGCACAGACTGGATTCTAAAGCTGCACCACTTTACAAACCAATTAACCACAATACCTGACCTGTGTATTATCAACAAAATGTACAGTGTTTAAGGTGACTAGAACCAGTATATTGGGGGGGGGGGTTACTGACATATAGAGGTACTGAGGCAGAGACAAAAGCACTTCAGAGAGGAAAGCCCCAGAGTATGCTGGTGCCTGGGGGGTGGAAAAATGTTTATGGCCCAGAGCACTGGACCGTGAGCCCTCAGGGTGGAGCAGGGTAATTACGCGTATGGGATCGGGGTTCAGGGGGCTCCCTGTAGCGGGGGGAATCGCGGTTCCGGCTGTGGGGAGCAGGGAGGTGTAAACAGCATGTAGAGGTGTAGAGAGCGTGAAGGCAGCACACCTCGGCCGCCAGTCGGGCAGAATGGTCACAAAGCCACTGCTGCCGAAACGGGAGCCGACCCCCTGGCTGAGCTGGCCTGGTGGACAGGAACCCCCCGTTGGTGGCCTGGCGACACACTGCCATCCTCCATGCGGGTCCTGGCTCCCTTGCAGCTTCACAGCACACACAGGAACACGCAGCTCTGACTGCGTCTCACCTCCTCACACCTACTCTGCTTACTGTTTCACTTGGTCTCATTCCCTACCTCTTACCTTTAGTTACGCCATTTAACATCTTCATTACATACCGTTTACTGCCTTTGAAGTGTTCAGAGACTAACCTTATTATCCTCAAACTGCAGCAAAAATGAATAAAAGATTTCTATAGTCAGTACTTCTGCCATCAATAATCAAATGCAAAGGCATCAGGTCTGCCAGTTCACTGGCCACATTAGGGGGAGGAGGAGCAAAGGGGCTACTGCCCAGCTGCTCTTTTAAACAGAAAGTTTTCCTTCCTTATGGGAGCAATGAAAAGATTTAATTTACCCAATTTAAGCTGTTGGAGAACAGTCTGGACTAAGATGATATTGACTAACTGTTTGTGTAAGCACCTGATACTGCTGGTAGTTGTACAGGTTGCTGTAGCAGGTCGGGTAGCGGGAGGGCTGGTAGAAGTTGTAGTAGGAGGCGTCCACTACCAGGTCAGACATGCCCTCAGACAGCCCCTTGCTGGTAGACATTGGGCTGGACGGCAGGGTGGGGCGGGTCCCTAGAACACAAGGCGTAGGTCACATGAAACCATACTGGGAGTGCTCCTAGGAAACACTAACATTATCCATGGCACATGTATATGTATTTGTGCTTCCCTGGCATGATCTTAAGCTCACAGTCCTTTTGGTATCTTAAAACTTCCCATCACGACATGTAGGGCCATGTAGAGCTACAGCTACAGACTAAGGATGCAACTACATCCCCTGCCTAAGATATCGTTTCCTCTGTAAAACATCAGACACAGTAGCAATACCAGTGCACAACATTACAGACACATGCTTGAGCCCATTTTAATTTATTTAAACATATGATAAAATTAACTTAACCAGAAGAAAGTATGTCTGTTAAATCCAACTCAAGGCTGACTTAATGCCACCATGACTTCCAAAGGTTCCAAAGGGCTTCTTATTTATTAAGGAAGTGAATGCAGCTTTAGTCTGGTAGTCAAACTGCTATGCTGACTAATTAACTCTGCTCAATTTGATCTCTACTCTGTCACAGATCCTTTTTAGGCCTGAAGAAGTTCAACCTGCCGAGGACAGTGATGGTGCACTTATACACTGCCATCACAGAGTCCATCCTCACCTGCTGGTACACTGCTGCCACTGCCAAGGACAAGGGCAGACTGCAGCATATCATCCGCTCTACAGTGAAGGTGATTGGCTGCAATCTGCCATCCCTCCAGGATCTGCACGCCTCCTGGACCCTGAGGCGGGCAGGAAAGATTGTGGCCGAACCCTCCATCCCAGACACTGACTGTTCAAAACACTACCCTCCAGCAAGAGACTGAGGTCTCTCAAGACCAGGACCACACATCACAAAAACAGCTTCTTCCCTTCAGCAGTTGAACTCATCAACAAGCCCCCTGACCCCCGCTGACACAGACTCTGCCCCTAACCCCTCCTCCCCACCACTGACGCATAAAAATGCATTGCACATCTGTTACACTATGTCTGCATTATTTAAAACGTTCAGTCATGTCTATTCTGCTTTGCAAATCTAATATTTTATATTTCAATACTCAGTGTATTTTCTACCTCTTTTAATATACTTTATATTATATTCATAGTATTACTGTACATTGTACAGCTTTTGCACAATTTATTTTTTTCTTGATCTTTCTTTGTTTTTCAGTACTTGTTGCTCTTATTACTCATTGTACTTTAGTGTTGTATTTGTATGGAGCACCATCATACCAAAACAAATTCCCTGTTGTATGGAGCACCATCATACCAAAAAATTCCCTGTAGGGGCAATTAACTAAATTCTGATTCTGACGTACTAGTGTCTAATTTTTCATCAAATAATAGCTGGAACCACCACAGATAAAATGAATAACCTGTTACAAGTAACCTTGGATAAAGAACCTGGAATTTCAGGTTACTGAAGACATCCCATTAAAGACAGCCATGTGTGTATGAAACAGATCTCTGTGCACTTCATGGTACAGTGTCTGGCACAGCACACGCTTGCTGGTGTGAACAGCGACCCATCACCGACCCAGCATTCAGAGATATGACCGAAGGAGACCCCAGAACCCTGTCAGCGCAAAATCAACGGGTGCTGAGATCCTCCTGTACCACTCTGTCACCAAAGTCGGGCCCGCCTTCGCCGGGGCAGCCTTGACCCATCTGGTATTCCACTCCTGGGAGTGCTATCTGCATGCCAAGAACAGACTGTTTCTCCCACCATGCGAAACCTACGGAACGATGAAGAGATGGCCCAACTTGGCACTGCACAATCGCTGCCCTGCAGATACGCCAGCACTGCAATAATGAAAAGCTGTTCAGAGTTCTTCCCTGTCGCCTCCTAATTTTTCCCCCTGTAGAGGCATACTGAAAAACGAGGAGGCTCAGGACACAATGTGGGAATACGCACATGTGACACGGATGAGATATGCGATGTACGGTACCAGTCAAAAGGTTGGACACACCCGATTAAGATAATGGGAAACATGCATTCAAAGACATTTTTATCTAAAGACTTATGCTTAAATGCTTGGAATTTGTTTCTCAGACAAATATAAATAGTGAAGTTGATGCGTACGTATGAATTTCTTTCCAAAAAAAAATTAATTAAAAATTTTTTTTTGGCTACTTTGAAGAATTTAAAATATAAGATAATTTTGATTTGTTTAACACTTTTTTGGTCACTGAATAATTACATTTGTGTTATTTCACAGTTTTGATGTCTTTACTATTACCGTAAAATGTGGAAAATGGTAAAAATGAAGAAAAAGCCTTCTATGAGAACTTTTGACCGGTCCTGTACATATTTGGTATACACGTAAAATAATTTTAAATGGCTATCATTTCAGTCCTCCACGTGCTGTTGGTTGCAAGTATCATTTTTTTCTATTTCTTGATTCTTTAAAAGCCAATCAATGTCTTCACCACTTGAGTACATTTTTACAGAAAAACCTTTAACTGTGAAGTCTTAATAAACCATTTTAATGAGACAATACAACCCCCAGCGGCTGGGTTACAGAGGATCTATTGAGCAGCCTGCGAGGGAAGCTGCCCAGCTATGTATTTACTGCATCCAGCATCCAACTATACACCACGCCTAGAGTTCACTCAGAGTTCAACATACGGATTCTTTCCAGGAAAAATAAAGCTCTCTTCTGATAAATACACTAAATGCTAATGGTAACGGACATTCATTTGTCACAGAACAGTGTTTGGTGCCTTCTGAGTAATAGCAGTAATTAATGAAACCAAGGGCTTAGAAGGAGGCCCCCTCTGAGCTGTCACTGTGGGCAGAGTGCATCTTGGGCTGGAGGCTCATCCCCTCACATGCTCAGCTACAGAATACACACTGTTCCTGTGCCTGGGATTTTTCAGGGGCATGCATTAAAGATTAATTTATTTTAAAAGCTAATTCTACAGCTAGTTAATCCCACAAACCTAACGCATCTGCAATTAACAATGCAGTTGTGTGCACTTCTATGCTGACATCAGTAAAAGGGTTCATGACCAGGATTGCTCAGTGAATCAGGAAAAACACGTTTTTGATAATCTGTATCTTGGAGCCACTTATCAAAGAACTTCTTAAACTCAACTCCCAGCCATCGCTGTCAGCTCCCACAGCCCCGTCACCCTGTCAGTGAATCCATTCTTTTTTTTTTTAAATCATCTGCTGGTGTGTCTCCCCCAATATGCTGATGTCATTGGTTTTCAGTTTCACCATATTCAATGTTATTCTTAACCCCTATTTTTGATATTTTGTTATGTATTTGTTATGTTAACTGTAACTGATGTAATTTGTCATCTTAATGTATGTCAGTCTTGGTTTGTGATGGAATTTGCAACTAGTGACAAACTTTAATAAAGGGAACACAGCGAAACCACACAAGTCATGTAACACTAGATCTGACATCAACACCCATTGTACATCCCACCTCTGTTCTGTTAGGGTCCGCCTGCTTCTGATTCCCTAATGCTACGTTCAGACTGCAGACTTTAATGCTCAATTCCCAATTGCTGCTGAGATCTGATATTTTTGTCTGACTGTTCACACTCATCTTTGAAAATGTCCTGACATCAGTGTGAACGGACCTATATCCTTAAATGTCCTGCACATGCATATAAACAACAAAAGGCGTCACGTGACACAGACAGAATTATAACGAGGGTAACATGTCACATCAGAGTGACATGAAAATATCTTGGGCCAAGTAATTAAACACACTAAACACTGATTTGAGTGTCAGCACACAGGTTGCATGGCTAGATAAACACATATTCATGTGGCCCAAAGTGGGGCTGAAACAAGAAGTGACTTCACTTTGTTCTAAAAACATCCAAACTGGAAAAATGAGAACTGGGCCACTTTCAGCTGCAGTCTGAATGAAGTTTATGTGACATGCTAGTTTGTTTTGGGAACTCACAGAAACTACTTAAGCAAACTCATATCAAACAAGTGTTTGTAGTTTGATCTTAACTTCCGGGATTTTTGGGTCTCATCTTAAAGAAAGAACTTCCATGTGGGACATTATTGAGTTCAGTCTGATATTCACACATGGTTTCTCAACCCCCACAATTATTAAGTGTCAAAACAAATCCACCTTTCGGTTCTTCCATCACCAACAATGTGCCTGCACAAGATGTCCTCCAAATTAAGCAAAAGAAATGTATGGAACATGAGACATTCAGAAGAAAGCATTAATAAATGGTTTGTCAAGAGCTTGCCCTTTTCAGCATTTTTCCACTCTTCATTTAGATACAGGATAGTGTTGGAATCTCCTTTATGAGAAATGACACAGTGTGTACTCAGCACATTTTGTTGTGAATACAGTGTGCTTCTCCAGTATGCTGGCAGTCTTTGTCATGCTTGCTGATATGGAGATGTCTGACTGTGCAGACATATGAAAAGCTCTGGGTTGTGCTTGACTGTGCTAAGGTGTGAACAGCCCTGGTTTGTGCTGGGCTGTGCTAACATACGAAAAGCTCTGTGTTCTGGGGTGTGCTCGGTTACGGGTCTACCTGTGGCGGAGGGTGAGGTGGCAGAACTGCTTGTGGCCGTGGGGGACTTCTCCCCTGCTGAGAAGAAGGAGGCCCTGTCCTCGCTGGCCTCATTCTTCACCAAGACCTCTGTGCTGGACAGAGAGACCAGACTGCAGATGCCCATCTCCTCCTCCTGCGCCTGCTCTCTGCGCAGTGCTACCTGGAGACCAGAAACAAGGGGGTCGCAACATTGGACATGGGGGGATGGGAGTGGTATTAACAACACAACATCTGCTACAGGTCACTTCATTGTAATGCCCCCACAGGCGATAACACCACTACGCTGCACAAAAGTCACCAATGGGTAGTATAACTTGAAATCTGACCCTTTCATGTAGCATGGTGGTTAAAGAGCAGGACATGTAACTGAAAAGTTTCCCGTCTGATTCCCCATAGGGGCACTGCTGCTGTACTCTTGGACAAGGTACTTAACCCACAATTGCCTCAGTAAACATCCAGCTGTATAAATGGATAACATGTAAAAGCTGTAACCTGTGTAAGTTGCTCTGGATAAGAGCATCTGCTAAAAGCTAATAATATAATGTAAATTACGTTCTTTTCTCATATGTGTGACTATTACTGCCCACTGTCACTATAAAAATGCTCTGTCATTCATCTTTACAGGAAGGTTTGACACATGTATTAGGAACAGACAGATGCTCTGACTGCTGTGTGACATACTAACAAAAAGTCATTTCTAAAATAAATAAGTTTGACTTTCTTTCCATTTAGGTTCTACATAAGCAATTAAATTAATAATGTTGGCAGTACTTGTGTTTACTTTATTGTACAACATTTGTCATTCATATTCTTATCGTTAAAAATTAAATTTTTGACTATCAAAAGACATATACGTCTTTGGAGAAAACAGAGCAAGTCTCCTTGTTTGTGTCATAGTAATACACATTAATTGTTACAGTAATATACATTAATCTGTAGTGTAGTTAGCTACTCTCTGCCTGACACAATGTACTCCTACTAGAAATGTGGTGTGTGCATATATACATATATGGAGAGAGAGAGAGAGAGCTTGTCAGCACTACAGTAACCATAATTATAGTTACAAAAATTCATAAGGTTCCTTCATGGCACCACTGAGAAGTTTAGGTAACTGGAGCCACAGTAATCTGTATGTATTCTGGAAGAATGTCACAGATGTGGCCCTGTGTAACTTATTTTGCCGCAAGAATGGCAGTATTTCTACAGTGTTTATTCTATCTTTTGTGTTCCGTTTTTTCAACAGCTTTCACATGCTCCTCTCAGATTTCGCAGTTATCACTTACAGTCCCTCAGCCACACAGGTCTGGTCCCAGACTGCTTAGCAGAGTCCCCGGCAACACCAAGCTTTGCTAAATACTGCCGTAAAATGCAATTTTATCACGACATCCAATCGGGTTCAGGTTTGATATATTTATTGTTCATACTGTCTAGATGTGTTTAGAAATTTTTTTGTTACTCGAAGGTCCAATGTGGCGACCAAAATGATCATGTATGACTTCTCACGGCATTCATTTATTAAACAGTGGCCATAGTTACCGGGGATTGAAGTCAACTATAAATTTCAATCCCACGTCTATACATAGTAATAGTCATGCCAAAAATGGATTTTGAATTACTTTTGTCATTCGGGCATTGAGATACTGATCAGGCATGGACTCCATATGTGCTCATATTCATAAATTGAGACATTTAACTGGAAATCGCGTATTATTTTTTGCAGTCTGTAATTCGCCTTTACTCTGGCACTAGATGTAGGCTATTATACACCTGTATACTTTACACACTGTCCATTACTGTACCAGGATTACTGTTTCATGGCCACCATAAACCTCACGTCGCTGTTAAATTACATTGCTTTAAAATAACAATTATGGTCTCAAAATAACAATTAACGAATCTGGCTCACTTTTATGTTTCTCGTGCATTTGAAGAGTGCCCTAGATTACAACAGTCGACGTGAAATGTGCGGCGATCACATTCAATTTTGACATACAGTAGTCTATTTAGGTGCAATATAAATCAAGAATTCTGCTGTGTTAACATTCCGGTACAGAATTAGTTGGACTTTGATATAATTGTTATATTGATGCTGTGTTAGGAATATTTTCCAATCTGTCATGATCACTACCCTGTCTTCATTTCAACGGTCGCTGACATTCGTTACTTCAAACCACTAACGTTGGTCAGCTAGCAGGCCAACAGCCATTAATTAGTTAGCTACAAATACATAGTATCCGTTGTCTGCTTGGTAAAGTAAACAATATAACTTTAACTAAGTTATTATGGTAAACAACAGAATTTGTAACCACCTTACACAGCTAACAACAGCAAAATGTAGCTGATCGTTCCTGCTTTGGACATGAACAGTACCTAGTGTAGCTAGTTAGCTAACAATTGGGTTGAGACATGGCTATCGTCGCTAGCCAACCTCCAGCTAGTTAGCAAGATACCCAACTATTGTACACATAAGCAAGTCACAAAGATGTTATTTTGCTTTAGATACATAGAAAAATAAAACAAGCAAATAAATAACATGCAATCAAATGCCATTCACGACAAATGACCGGGATTAAGTGGCCCCTACCTGGGCTGCCATGACTCTCTGTCGCTCCGCGATCAGTTTACATTTCTTACAGAGGCAGTCTCTCCAGTTGCAAAATCGTTTGTGTCCCTTCAATGGGGACACATAGCCATGGTTTCTACACCGAGTACATCTGGGCGTTCGGGGTGGTTTCTTGCCAGGAGGCGAGGGCATGGAACCGGCGCTTTCCAAGGTGCGCGTGGCCTTCGCTTGATCGCCGTCGCTCATTTTCCGTGGAAAATCGTCACCGCAGTTGTCGAAGGGGACCTTCAACTGTCCAAAAACAACTTTTCACAAAATAATAAACAAAAGGAACGAATTGCTAGTCAAGCCCAGTGGCGTCAACAGACGGCTGCCTCCGCTATTTAATGCTGTGATGACTTGTTGCAATGTGAAACGCAACAAGTTTGCATTATGCCTCGGACCTCCCCTCGGACCCTCCCTCCTGGGACCCAGCAAAATTTGAAATATTTTGGCGCGCCACCAACCTCCCAATAGGAAAGCCGCGTGGGAGCTGTCCAGGAGCAGCCCTCCTGAGCACAGTGCACTCTCTGTCAGCAAGGTGCGCTACGCCATCACATGAACACTATAGCACATCTACTTTTCCTAACATGCATGTATAAAATAACAGTAACAACAGCAGCAATAACAAACATCTGTAAACAGTTAGTTGTGTTGAAGCCCTAAGGTTTCACATATGAATGTTTGAAGTGGGAGTCATTTGCATGCCAGAGGGATAAATCATTATTATTGTTATTGTTATTATTATTAATAATGATAATAATGTCAAATAGCGCAATTTCCACTTCGCTTACTGGGTCACAAAAGCAGGGAGTAAATGTTGTTGTTAGGCATGGGGGAATCCCGTACAAATTACAAACCGAAAAGTGAAAATATACTTAAGAAACACCAGGTGGCGGTATATTTGTGAGTTGTTCAATGGCCACGGTACCTCAAATCTTTTGTCTGACGCGCACAAAAAAAGCATTAAAGCATGCTATCACCAGTGCGCGGTTATTTTATGATAATTCATCCCCACGTTTAGCCAATGGACAGGGAGAAATACTCAGGCAAGTCGCTAGCATGAGTGTTTTAGTGCATCTGAGGAGACAGTGAGTGCAACCTAGCCAACAACCCTCCGTAAGGCAGAGGCATTTATATGCTTTCTTTGAAGTAAACGCTCTTGCGTTGTGCATATACCTATAGCCTCCACAGGAAAACTGCAAACCTGTTTGCAGGACGGTTTTTATTGAGATGAAATTTTGCAAACTGAAAGAGCCACTTGCAAGATCCCTCATACATTCCAAGCAGGAGTGCCAGGCCTTTGGAAAATACGGCCAGAGAGCGGAAGTCCTTTTCTGAAACTCATATTGAAGGTAGTTACATAGCTAAACGGAAGCAGCAATGTTCTTTGTGGAATTAGGGTAAATTAATATTATTAAGCAATAAAAAATCTATGCAACTGTTAAACACGGAGATCTACCGTCTTTGCTCTTTTGTAATATACTGTAGCTACCACATAAATATAAGGTACACCGCAGAGCTACTTTTAAGAAAGAAATCCACACAGGAGTATAGTTAAACATCTAATGTTCCATAATTTTGTAATGGAGACTAGAAAACTCACTGTGAAATAATTCTGCAAATGTTTGAAACCTGTCTTGGAAAATCAAATAAGGGCAGTCATAATAATATAAAATTTCTAATATCTAATATAATAATCTAAATTCTAACACGAAGTTATTCGAAGTAGCTACAGCTACCACTAGATGGCGATAATGAGCTGCAAACAAGACACTATGCACAAAAGGGCACGTAATTTGAGAGGCTAACTATGTGTAGGCACGTCAGCGGCCTGCAGGTTTTGCAGCAGGGACAACAGCACAGCACATCTTTAAAGCCTGAGCGACAGGGTCAGACCACACATGGCAATTTAGATCAGTTTATTCTATTACATGGCAGGTGTAAGGCACATGAAAGATTTAAGTACAAGTACCTGCTTAGAAAGTTTATTAATGGTACATGAAAGATTAAGGAATAAATAGCTTAAGTCTCAACTCTAAAACAGTCTATACATTGAAATAAAATGTGCATATGCATTTCAAAAACTATAAATTGATAAATATTAAACTTCATGTAAAAGTTTTGGGGAATCTGAAATAAAAATACAGTGATTTTAAATAGATACAAATGATCTATATAAAAGATATATTGTGTATCCACAACTACATATCCATATAAATGGAAATCTGATATGCTATGAAACCCTATCATTGCATTACTCAACAGCATATACCTTGGTGGGTTACATCCCAAAATCAAGAGAATGGGTAATGGAGAAATATGATAATTATTTATATAAAAATATTCTTGCAGAAAATGCACTGACATAAACAGGTAGACTTTGGATTTTGAAATCTTCCACTTTCTCGCAAGCACAGGTTCTACTGACAGCATTATCTACACATAAAATGTGAAGAGGAAAAAAGCAGGCACAGATGAGACAATAACGGGGAACACAACAGACAAACAACGGGTGTTTTCCAAAACACGTAAAGTAAAAACTTGACTTTAAGACTTTCAGTTGACTAGCAATCTAGCACAAACATAAGGCTTTCCCTTCTCCTACGGCTAACTACTGCTGGTGTACTCAGGCACAGAGATCCACTTGTAAATACATTCATCCTGTGTTCAGGCCGACATGAGCTGGTAGCAGCACCGGGAGCTGGGGGAGAGATGAGGAGGAAGGGGGTGGGTGGGGTCGCACTAATCAAAAGCGCTTCTCCGAGTGGGACTGGGGGGCGTCTTCCTTCCGAGACGGGGGGTGCCCTGTGAAGACAGAGAGTGCACAACACACACTTACAACACAACCCAAGACAGCACTCCACCAGGAAACGGGTAGAATACACTCAGAGCAGTCATTTCTGGGACTTTAGTGTATATTCTCTTTGGTGTACAAGAACAACAGAGTTCAGATTTCAGTAGCAGATGAGCTGTATCAGGTTCAGACAGCCTCAAGGGTCCGGCTCTTTATGGTGAAGGCAATAAGCACACTACTGTCTGCGTTCTGTGAAACAGATTCTTGTAGGTGTGTAGAAAGAGGGTATGGTATTGTGGGAGTAGCAGGGAACGTACTGGAGACTGGGCTTTGGAGAAGTTCACATGGGCATACAGCAGCATGGCGATGTCCTTGTGTCCAGCCTCCAGCGCAATGGACAGGGCGTTACTCTCATCCTGGTAACGACAGAAGAGAGGACCATTACAAGCCTCACAAATACCCTACAAGCTCTTCTTTTAGAACAAGGAGCTGTATGTCTGCATTACAAACATGCTGAAGCAGCTCAAGTAAGAAACACAATTAAGAAATTAAGTGACTTACTTCAGCTGCAATTTTATATGTTACCCATTTATACAGCTAGATATTTACTGAGGCAATTGTAGAGTAAGTACGTTGCCCAGGGGTACGACGGCAGTGCCCCAGCAGGGAATCAAACCGGCAACCTTTCAGTTATGAGCCCTACTCAGTTTTAAACATGCGTATGTGCAGTGTCATGAGCAGATACTGATACAGTGTCGCCACAGCGGCTCTTGACTCAGGGACACTTACACTGTCGCTGAGCGTGGCGTCGCAGCCAGGCTGGGCCAGCAGCAGCTTGACCATCTCCACGTGGCCATGCTCACTGGCACACATCAGCGCCGTGGATCCCTCATCATCTTGGATGTTAACATCTGCCCCGCAGGCTAGCAAGGCTTTGACCATGTCCATCCTCCCATGGCTGACTGCCAGCATCAGCCCTGTCTGGCCAGCCTGGGGGTGGGGGGGGCGAGAACAGCAAACTAGTCAGGTTTTAGCTGATCTGAGGCCAGTCGGAGGTCAGTCTGAGGACAGCCTCAAACAGGACACAGCAGACTCATCACATGCATGTCAGACAGAGAGGGCTTTCAGTAACAGCTCTTGAAATAATAGCATTTCAAGCAAAGAAGCATATTCTTTACTTTAATCTAAATTCTTCAATTTTTGTGTTGATTTATGACACAATGAGCCAAATCAGCATTCAAGGCAGCACACATCAATCATGGAAGGCTCGAAGGGCCACAGGATAACACTGGAGCTGACCTGGCTGGCCTTGGCATTGACATCCCCTTTACTGAAGAGCTCCTCGACGATCTGCATGTCCCTCTGAGTTTCCACCGCCGCCAGGGCAGCGAGCATGATGGGAGTGTAGCCCGCCTTGTTCTGCTGATCCACATTGCAAACATCTGAAAAGGCAGGGATACAGGTACACTCTCAGGGCCAGCTTTATGGCTAAGAGGAGGAAAAGAGCCTCCATGGTCAGGATGGGGTCTCTGTACATGCCAGAAATGGAGCCTGAATCCTCGAGGAGAGCTGAAGATATACTTAAGTCCAAACCCTTTTAAAAGGGCGACACTATACCATACCCCCACACCATACTCTAAACTTCAGTCATGACACTGTACCATACCCCCACATCATACTCTAAGCCTCAGTCACGACACTGTACCATACACCACATCATACTCTAAGCCTCAGTCATAACACTGTTTACCTAAGAATCTGAACGTCAACTGAGGAACTTCTTTAAGGAGTTCAGCAAACAGTAAATGCCAGGACGTCGATAATCTAGGACGACCTGTTCCAGATTCACAATGCTAAAGGACATGCACCCATAAAAAGAAACATTTCCAAGACTGGACAGAACACTGGCACAGCTAACACTGGCGACACCACCAGCTTATCAGTTTGCGAGGCGTTACTTGTCAAGGTTATGGGAAAGTTCATCCACAGTGGTGTGAAATGACTCAAAGCGTGGGGGTACCTGCGTCCAGCAGCCTCTTGACGATGTCAAAGTTGGAGTGGGACACGCTGTAGTGCAGGGCGGTGTTGCCGTTGCCGTCGGCCATGTTGACGATGTGTCGCAGCACCGCAGGGGACACGGCCCGGAAGGCCTCCAGGTAGTCCTCCACCATGGCCGGAACTGCCGACTTCTGGCTGGACACGCGGAACCACTCATGCTGGAGCGTGCTGAGACATGTTCTCTGTGGAAAAGACCCACAGCTTTACTGAACAGCCTATTCCAACAGCGAGAGCAACATCTAAACCACGATGGATAATATTACATTACATTGTCATTTAGCAGATGCTCTTATCCAGAGCAACTTACACAGGTTACAGCTTTTACATGTTATCCATTTATACAGCTGAATATTTACTGTGGTAATTCTGGGTTAAGTACCTTGCCCAAGGGTACAAGCAACAGTGCCCCAGTGGGGAATCGAACCAGCAACCTTTCGGTTACAAACCCTGCTCATTACCACACTATGCTACACTGCCGCCCATAAAATCTGGAGGTTACACATTTAAAGTCAAACTTGAGGTACTCAACAAGGATGACCTGCTCTCTTTATTGCTCTCCGGTTGGACATAGCAGCATGGTCTAACTGAAGAATTCCCCAGGGACATGTTCTGTTAAGTAGTACAGATTCAACCTAACCACAATTGCAGAGAATATCAAGCAAGAGTTGACTTTTTAGTTTCTTATTAATCATGCATTTAATCATTATGCATTTAGCTGTCACTGAAACTGATGCAAACTGTGAAGGTAATAACACAATGTAACATGAACTTGAAAGTTATTCAAAGTGAAAAGCATCCAGCAGTGTGCCATTCATTAGGGCACACCCTCATGTATTAGAAAACTATCACCTATCATCTACACATCTATGAATTTATGTCCAGAAACAAGTGTGAAAGAGGTAACGGCACACCTGTTGGTAAAACAAATAGTGCTGCAGCTTGTAACTCTCACGAGCTGTGTACAGAGCAGCTGGATGTTTTAAAGCAAAAGTGATTCTGTAATCATGTACACTGTAGTCATGAACCATGTGCCACTCCAGCTTAATTCCACTGATCAAACATTGACAAAGACAGCAGAAGGGCTTCCAGCTCATCCAAAATGTAAATCTGTTTCTGCTCTCTCCTGCCAGCACACAGCTGGGCATGTCCGGGAGCCCTGCCATAGGGGCTGGACTGGTGGCTGAGCATTCTTCCACACCAGGTTCGAAACAAAGGGCCCAATCATTTCTCTCCTCCCAGATAATAGAGTCAGAAAGTGGGGAATTTGTTATTTAAATTGGAGCCGATCCCTGCATCGAGGGGGCCACTGGCTTAGCCACTGCGCAGGACCGCAGGGAGACTGCAGATGTGAGGGACTGATGTGGAGAAACAAGCAGAGAGAAAAGCAGCTGGTCTCTTCCTCCACTCTGTGACGTAGAAGTGGGCACTCTACCAAGGCAATAATTACAAACCACTGCACATTCCAGGGTTAAAAGCAGACTTAACCAAAATGTAAAATCTGTTTATGCAGAATATATACATATTTTGTGTTCATATAACACTAACCTTCCTTTATATTTTTTGTGAGTTTTGAATGTCCTGTTAAGCTTATTAATCAAATGTCATTTTAGAGATGAGAAAAATCTTAACATTATGGCAAACATCTGAAGACACAGCTCTTCCGCACTCACCTGAACACCTGAAACACTACCACCTACAGCAATTTCTTATGTCTTGTTTTCAAATCTATGGTTTCATGCACTCGTATCTCTACCAGCTAGCTTATACCTTGTCTGGCCAACTGTTGAAACTTGGTTTCTAATATTGTTGACTCCTTACATGGCCTTTTGCTTGTGTTGTACTCTGCCTCACTTGTAAGTCAGTTTGGAAAAATTAATCTGCCAAATTAATAAATTTAATGTAAATGTAAATGTAAAAACATGCTCTGCAAAGAAATACACACAACCATATTCTCCTTGGTCCATACATAGAGAAGACCTTCTCACCACATCTTTGCTGTTTAAAGCTTTGGAGTCATTCAAGTGGGTTTTCAGCACGTTGCAAGCAGACATCATTTTCTCACTTAACTCATACCTAAAGGGTGAAAGAACAGTTCAGCCACTGGTCAGGTTAATATTACTAGACCGTGTGCAAAAGGGTGCGCTTCAACAAAGCATTAGTTTGGGTTGGGTGGAGTCCCCCCTTCACCCTCTCAATCTCCAACCCAGCCCCCAGCTGAAACCACCCACCTCTCTCGTATTTCAACCTTTTCTGGACCTCTCTCCTCTCCTACTCCAGCCTCCACTACTTCCTCATTACAGAACTCCTCTCCTCTGTTCCCCAGCGCTTCCGCCTCTCCGTACACCTCCTCCTCTCCCTCCTCATCAGAGCTGCTTTCCTCAGTGCTGGAGTCATCGCTCGACGTTGTCTCGTACCTGCAGCCAGGACGCAGAGGGTAATTTCATTGAGAATACAATTAAACTGCCCATACTACACAATGCAGGCCTTACTTTAAATATTGAGCCAGCTGAACTGAACAAACGTTTTCTTGGTTTAAACAAGACAATGTGCATATGAAAACAAAGTGTAACGCTCTCAGTCAAAGGTAATGAAAATGAAAAGGATGAAGAGAGGATGTCCCGGCAGTTTTCAGAAAGCTGAGATCAGGCATTGACACTGTGCTAGGTAAGCCCCCCGTGCCAGGTAACCTCCCACCGCAATGCCAGGCAACCCCCTCCATGCCAGATAACCCCCCAACTGCACTCACCCTCCATTAACGCCAACAAACTGCAGGTTCTTTTTGGTGCTGCTGGAGCCCTGGCGGCCATCTTTATTCTTCATGATGGACTTCAGTGCATTCTGTTTGCCGGACTGTCCTGGAGAAATGGGTAAACCAGATGGTAATGAGGGCTGAGGCCATGGGGCTATTTAACAGCGTGGTCACTTTGTAAAAACTCTCACTGGGGCGAGCGGTTGCAGACAGTTACACAGAGTTTTAGCCTGAATTCATATTCCATTTTAAACAGACTTTGAGCACACCACTCCACTACTATAATATGGGCTTCCATAAAGCAGCACAAAGCAAAATGGTAATGTAGTGACCACCACACAGCCCAAAGCTGGCACCATTCAAATGTTACTCTATATAGTAATATTCTCTGAAAGACACACTTTTATTGCTTGTTTCAATTACTGTCAGCTACAAGCACTGTAACAGGCTTGTGGGGGCTCCATATCTCACCACAATATAATAACTGCAGTCATTTGCTACAGCCTTCATTTAAAAAAGGAACACACATTCAACTGAATGTCTTCCAGTCTTCCCTGCTTCTAAGGACAGAACACATTCACACAAAGTATTTTAGACCAAGTCTACCACAGGCCATAATTCTCTGAATGATGGGAGCTTTCCAAAACCTAATGCTATCTCAAAAATTTTAAGTACAGGTCTTGCACAGCCAATACCAAACCCAGAAAGCAATCTCCACCTCCAGTCCTGAGCCCAGGGCTTTGCATTTGCGCAGTTAGAAGGGGGAAGTGGTCAGAAAGCTGCGAGGCCTGCATGTAGGGATCTGCACAGTTTCGCAGAATAGAGAGTCCCTTGTGAGCAGTGCAGTTAGTACCCAGGCCAGCTGTATTTTCACAAGGGTGGATATAGACTCTGAACCCGAGGAAGCCATGGATGCTTCATAACACACACATGTGCACACACATACTCACCATGCAGAGCAGAGGACATCTGCTGGTCCATCAGGCTCTTCTGTGTGGCTGTGCTCTTGGGGAACGCAGGGGTCCTCGTCTCAGACGTCACGGCCTCCATATGGGTGACCTTTGCGACTGACCGCACCGTCACGCTCACATGGGACCCGGCCCCACCGATGGGCCGAGACCGACCCTCGTCTGCACCGCAGCCAGACAGAGAGAGAGGAGAGGAGTGAAAACCCAAACACCTCACACCCCGGCCTGACAGACACGTGTTTAGAGAGGGCATAGACAGAACGGCCGAGTCCAAATGAAAACACTGTAGTCTGGGAAGCACGTCTGTGAGCATTCTCCAGCACAGATGCCACTGCCATGTTTACACTGGTCCGCTGGGTGTTTGGGTTTTGTGGCACTGCAAAAATGTGGTGGTAACAATGAGCTTTATAAATGACCTGCTGACACCTGAAGGTGAGAGACAGTGGCTCTTCCATATGATCATGAAACAGGCTAGAGAGTGTAACTACCAATTACTGATGAAAAAGATTACAAAAATGCTGGTGGATATAGCACTGATTTAAGTAGAATAAAGACTTCTGAAAAAGCTTTTGAAAGCTTTGCTTTTGGGGTCTGTGCTGCCTAAATTGGACCATATCAGCCCCAAAGCCAAAGTTCAGATTAGCATGTTGGTCTGTAGCTTGTTTTTTACTGTGATAAAAGCTCATTATGTGTGTGAAACAGTAGGAAGAAATGTGAAAATGCTACCTTGTAAAAATAAAATCAGTCTACCCCTTATACTGACAGGAAAACCACTAAAATCTCAGACACCCTGATTAAATGATTTAAAAAAGAAGAGTAGTAGTCTTCCCACAACATCTTTATCGTTAAGTTTCGACAAACCATCAATTACTGACAAAATACTTCAGATCACACAGAACATGTGAAAAAATGACAGGGAAAGCTGGCCAAATGACATTTTTAAGAATTTTAAACATGCACGGTTATACAATAATCCAATACTCTTTCCTGAATAGAATAGAATCAGAAAAAAATGTTCATATTAGGATGAAACCATTTTTTGGTACGAAAACAAGACTTTTAAAACCGCTCACGTCAGACCACAATGCCAAATTTCCTGTATTCTTGAAGCTGCCCATCTGACTTAAACCTGGGCAAATGACTATGAGCATACAGGTCAGGAATTTGATGAGCATTTGACTTTCAGGATGTACTGTAGCTGTTTTTTACTTCATGAACCAAACACCCTAAAACCATCCTCAGCCATTGTCAACAAGAGCTTTTCAGGTGACAGAAAAACACATATTGCCCTATAAATTCATTAAATCAATTTCTTCACTGAATAAATTTAAAGACACAGAAAAGGATCAGGGTATATGATATAGCACACAATGAAGATAGTTATTATAGTGCTAGTGCACTAATTTTACTTCTCTAGTGTGAATAAGATATTATGGCCTTCTATCTGAGCAATACTTGATCATATGATGGCTAACTGTGCAATAGTGTAGAGCAGGAGCAACCCTCTCAGAAGGCAGCAGGCTTCACATACAGTATTATCAGCAGCCACAACTGACTGAGTGACCAAAGTACTCACACAAACTCTTGTGTTCTCATGTCTTTTTCCCAGTTTGCACCAGTAAGAGTATGCTCTTCCTTATTTTGATTAAAATCAAAATGCGTTTTGTGTAAAATTTTGAGAAATGTACATTTTAAACATGTTGTTGATCCAGCACATTCTCAAAAAATGAGACTCACAGCTTAGTTTAACAAATGAGACTTGAGTCATTTCCTACAATTGTTGAATAAATGATTAGGCGTTTAGCCAATGTTGTTAGTCCCCACAAATAAATGAGGTACTTGTACTTCCAAAGCCGCAGAGCAGTATTCAGGGTAATGACAATGCTGACATACATGTCAAATACTATTAAGCTAGTGTTTACACTAAGGTGCAACACACAATGCTAAAGCTAAGCCCCTGCTCTAAACAGGAGAGTCAGGGCTCCACAGCTTGGACCACTGGACACTGGCCATTTTCTTAGATTGCAGAAAGAACAGCCAAAATTAACAGTTAAAGC
The DNA here is from genome assembly GCF_013368585.1 of Megalops cyprinoides. NCBI lineage: Eukaryota > Metazoa > Chordata > Actinopteri > Elopiformes > Megalopidae > Megalops > Megalops cyprinoides. Next base: position 6,150,856 of record NC_050587.1, read on the forward strand.
CTCACTGTCTTCCTGCCTTCTGAACCCATTTTCCCGGGAGTCCACTGTTTGGTTAGCGCTTGACTAACATTTAAGCCAAATCTGCTTCCTCTCTTGTGAAACTCAAAAGGAAATGCCAGTTGCAGCAAATACTGATGTATTACATTCAAACTGTGAAAACATTACACAAATACAACTATTAGTAGTGTGCAATGTAATTATCTGATGAATAAGTATATTTGCAATAGCATTTTACACCAATATATTCTATTGATTCCTCTGACCCTTTGAAATGACTGCTGGCTATGAAACAGTTTTCTGAAGTTCAACTGCATCTACCTGCCCAAGGGGAGCAATGGTATTCCTTCATTTGTGTTCTGAAAGAACAGCTCATACCAGCATGAGTCAGTCGTAAAAATCTTTACAAACTCCCATGGGTAACATAAAAACAGCTATTTTGCCCAAATATGGCAGTTGTCCCGTCCCCAGCACCATTCATGGACTTAAATGTGGTCAGCTCTGCTCTGGCTGTATGTGCCCAAAATTCACAATTTTGCTGGCACAAGACTATCATTGATTAATCTGATTTACCCAAAGCTGTCTAACTGAATTGAAATGTGAATATTTCTGCATGTTGTCAATAGGCATTAAAATGATTTGGTTGCCAGAGAAGTGCAGCAAATGTAGACTAAAACAAAATGATGCCATTATACTGCATAATTCCCCTGATGTCTGAAAATGACATTATGCACTCAAAAAGGCAGTAATGATTAGGTGTTTACCCTAAAATTAGGTGTTTAATCTTGGCAAAGTAGATTTTAGATGAGCAAACTAGTTATTTAATGTAAGGTGAGATAAGGTTAGGTGAGTTCTACCTTTGTTGCTTCTCGCAGAGTCTGGACTCTGCTGCAGGTTGTTGAAGCTGCGCAGCTCCTCAGTGCTGGCGGACTTCACGGCCGAGCTGATGGAGGACAGGGTGTTGACCAGCTGGCTGTTGATGGAGCCGATCTGGGTGTGGGGCTGGCCGAAGGCGTCTGCCAGCTCGGTGTAGTTCTCTGCCAGCAGCATCTGCTGCTCCTGCAGGAGTTTCTGCACGCGCTCAATGTAGTGGTCCAGCCCGGCCGCCGTCTCGGGCTGAGCATGCGCCGCCTCCCACACCCTCTCATCCCCGACTCCGATGCTCCTCGTTTTGGTGGGATCGGGCAGGCGAGAGGGCCCACAGGCGATATTCCTGGTTTTCAAACCCACCAGAAAGTTCTCGTTGACGTTCGCCAGTCCAACCCCGCTGTCTTTGGTCTTGGGGGCTGACGGCTTGGCCAGGGCGTTTTCTGGCCTCGCCGAAGTCCCCACTGCAATGGAGCGTGTCCTCACGGCCGTCGGGGAGCCGTTCACCCGGCTGTCTCCCACGGACACCGACCGGGTCTCGGTGGGCACCGTGCTGGTGTGCCTCTCTTGGGTGCTCAGGCTTGTGTTTGTGGTGGAGTCGGTGAACACGACCCTCTCTGTGTTGGTGAGCTTGTGTGTTGTGGCTACTGCTGCGCTTGTGTGTTGGCAGGTAGTCTCAGGCACAGCCATGACTCCCATATCGGCTTTCTCCACCTGATCTGTGATTGTGCCGAGAGAAACCAGCTCTTTAACAGGGGACACTGTCACATCCACTGAGCAATCTCCGCATCCAACTGAACACCACTCCTTCCCCTGCTCCTGCTGTGACCTGGAAAGGCCCAGACTGTCCGCCCTCTCCTCCGTATTCACTCCAACTTCACAAACATTCAGACTCGTCCCCACGCCCTGGCTGTGAGTGACAACGTGTCTTCCGACACACTGATCGCGGGTTTCCACTCTTTCCTGCACGACCCATCGTTCCATGGGGGCTTCAGGGCCTATGGCAACGTGCTTCTGCTCTGGCCTGCACAGCACAGCCACTGAATGGGCCTCTGAGCCTCTCCCTCTGCAGGTAACACCCATCTCCATATGACCTCCCACTCCCTGGCTCTGCACCTCCACTTTAGCTTCCACTGCAATGCTGTAGGCAGCTGGCCTAGCCATCGTCCCCTTGTCGGCCCTCTTCCTGGACCCCGCGGCCTGAAGCTCCAGCTTCAGCTTGCTCATCTCCGCCTTGTGGGTAGCCTCCTTCAGCTGCACCTCCAGCCTGTAGATCTTGTCCTTGAGGGCCTCGATGGTCTGCTGCTGCATCTCGATCTCGGCCTCAGCCTCCGTGGTCACCCCCAGCATGGCCTCCGTCACCCCTACTGCGGTACTGCTCGTCTCCAGCTCCGTCCCGACCGCCACATCGTTCCGCTGTTTTGCTGACCTGCGGTAAACGACCAGGTCTTCCATGCTCTTGTCCTCCCCCACTGCAACGGACCGCTGCTCCCTGACTGGCTGCATCTGTCCCACGTTTTGGCTGGAGCCGTGTCGGCCCTCGTAGTTACCATCCTGGATTTTCCTCTCCAGCTCCTGCATCTCTGCAGTCAGCTGTCTGAACTCCTCCAGCCTCTGGGAGCTCCGCTCTCGGCCTTCCAGCTCATCCTCTGAGTCTATGTGCAGCTCCGGTCCCTTCTGGACCCGAGAGAGCTGCTCGAAGTGTTCAGTGCTCCCCACACTGTGTGACCGTTTCCTGAAGGCTCCGCCCTGGCCCTGGCGGGAGAGGCTTTGGCTGCTCACCTGCGCAGCCAGCTGCCTCTTCTCCTCCTGCAGCACAGAGATCTTGACCTGTAGGACAGGGATGGTCTTCACCTGCTCCTCCAGCTCCTTCAGCCTCTTCAGCGCCACCACCATCTGCTCGCGGATGTTCTGCAGCTGCAGCGGGCTGATGCTGGCGATGGGGGTGGTCACCCCCGAGCTCAGGGGGCTGTGGCGGATGGAGCCGCCCATGGATGAGCTCAGGTACAGGCTGTGCTCTCCGTTGGGCTGGGGCCCGTTGTGGAGGCTCTGGGTGTGGCCGCTGGAGCCTGTGAAAGAGGACAGGGAGCCGCTGGATCCCATGCCCCCGAAGCTGGCCAGCCTCCGTCTGGGGGCGTCGTGGGCGGGGGGTTGGGCGAGCAGGCGCTCCTGCTCTAGCCTCCTGCGTGTCTCCATCAATGTCTTCTCCACGCGTGCGTTGTGCCTGGGTGCGCCCGGGGAGAGGGGCGGCTGCGCTTTGGTTTCAGGAGCGCTCAGAAAGGGGGCGGGGGCCTCATGGCACGGGGAGGCCCCAGGCAGAGGAGGGGTGGACTCTCTGTCTGTGGAAAGCTGCAGGGACTGCTTGCTCTCATCGCTGGTGGAGGAGGACAGGGACTCGGTGGAGGTCCATTCGGTTTGCGGTGCCGTGGCGGGCTTAGCTGCTTTGGGTTTCCTCTGGAAGTTTAGCCTCTTGATGGTGTTTCCGCTCTGTATGTCATCCACATACTTGAGGAAGTCCAAGTCTAGCTGAAAACCGTAGGGAGTCTCCAGGTAGTAAAGAGCCTCGGAGTCCCTCTCATTCTCTGGACTTGCAACCCGCTCTCCTTTTTCTGTGGAGAAAACACAGAGAAGGAAATGAGTCTCACAGGTCTCACAAGGGCACTTTCATATCAAACAAAAACATTATGGGAGGGTCAGCAGCTGGTAAGAGGAAATGAAGCCTTTCAAGAATGCTGGGTAATAAAATTGTGTAAACTGAAAAATGCCATGGATAATAACTAAAACATCTTCAGGTCAAAAAATAAAGGAATAACATACATTTATGAAATTATTGATTCAACTCCTGTAGGAATGTCAAGGTCAATTTGACAGTGGTAATGTCAGGTTCTGTTCATGTACATTCCCTATGCAGGCAACAGTCATCAACTGCAAAGAAGTGAAATTAAACATCACATTTATCATTTTTATAATTTATTTATAAATTTAAATTTATACTTAAATTTATTTGTTTTAATAAAATAGTACATTCTGATGTACTTCCTCAAATCTATTCACATATGTTAAAAAATATATTATTAGATTATGATATTATTTGCTTAGCAAACTGCCTTTTCCAGAATAACTTGCAAATGTTACATATCACCACTTTATAATACAGGACATTTACTGAAGCAGTTCAATTTAAGTACTTTGCTCAAAGGTACAACAGCACTGCCCCACCCAGGAATCTAACCTCCAGCCTTTGTGTTACAAGATTCCCCTTCCCACACCCTTATCTTTACACTTAATTCCATATCAGTCTGACAATTAATGAAAGCTGTAAAAAAAAAAAAAGCAAAAACAGCCCCTGCATAGCATAAAACTGACAGCACAGTAAGGTTCTGCTGTGTCTTCCTTAACATAAAGCTTCTACCTTTGCTAGTTAAAATCTGTCACTTTGGTACGCATAAACAACATTGCTGGCTAGTACAAGTGCAGACACGAGGAAAGAAACATTTCTTCTCAGCCTTTCTGGCAAAGTGCATAATTTATGTATATGTTCATCATGTATGTATTCAAACAATGCAGAACAGCTTGCATGATATCAGTGAGACAGACACTAATGTCAGGCCTACTACTTCTTTATTGAAAGAAAACACTTCAGACTGAATTATGTTAATTCCTTAAATCTGTTATGCTGCTTGTATTGAATGAAGTCAGACATTGCTAGAAAATAATCTTTGGCGTAATAAGAAAAAAACATTAAAGAGCATTCCAATGGAATTCCCATTGTCCAGAGCTGACAAATTGCTTTAGACAGGACAAATGGCAGTTGGTAATGCCTGGAATAAGTATTGATCTGTTTGTTGTCATTGTGAAAATTGAACATAGCGACATGAAAAAGCATTTCTACAAAAAGGCCAGAACAACTCAAACTTTAACACAGAGTTTCAAATAGCCTGGGACTTCAGCTGTTTACGGTAGTTCACTCACAAAGTGAACAGTAACAGCAGCTCACATCACAGTCCAAATTCTTTACTGAGTGCCAGTCGCGTGGTAGAATATATCCGCTCTCTGTTGACCAAGTAACTTTCCGCACCATTAAAAACTCATACATCTTGAGTCTGCTTTTTTGCATAAAGCACCCATTCTTGGTAAACCCAGAACTTTCCTGACTGAAAACAGTTTCTAAAACGACAACAAATCTAGCCAAGGCAATGTGTTTTTCCAAGTGTCGAATTTTCAGCCAAGCTCCTCAGAGCAACAGCAGCAGAATAAAACATCTTAGTGAACTTCATTCACTCCTGTCATTTCACCCTTACTTACCTAAGTCTTACCAGTGACCCTCAGTAAAGCTCCTGTAGTCCCTGCTAGCTTCTCTGTTCCTGTAAGGAGAGCAAGCTGGCTCTCTGCTATTCTCTCTAGGCTTTCTCATTTCTCACTCCACGAGGGAAAAAAATTCCACAATTGGTGTAAACTTAGCTGAGGCCAGCATAGCCTGTCATAGTCTGACGCTCTCGTCCAATAAGACTGATCCCTCCTCTCCTTGTTCCTCCTCTACCCAGATGGGACCCCCTCTGCAGTTACTGATACCTTGCTAGACTCATTGTCTCAAATGTAGTCTACATTTAGGAGACATGCAATGTTTTTCAACCAATTACATCTTTGTATAAACTAATTCTCAAAAATTTCTCAAGTAAACAACAATCTGAATTAAAAAGGATAACTTCATAACTTAAGGCTGTTGTTTAAAGTGCTGACACAAACACATACTTTAGCATACTTCCAATGGCTACAGAAAAGTCATTTGATACAAGCAAGTCACAGAGTCTCGTGTGGTGAGAAGTATTAGGCAACCTTATGTTATATAATTATATTTTTGTACTGACTTTCAAAATGACTCAAACAGTGAATTCAAAGAACACCTTTTACCAGTTACCATTTTTCTAATGGGATTTGGAAGAATTCGTATCACTCCTTATGTAAAGGTTTTTTTTTTTTTCATAAAATGACAAAGTAGCACAGCAAATTCCTGTGGAAGCTTTCTTAACAGCAGCAGTGCTCTGCTACCATTCATAATTAAAATCAGAACTTAAGTCAAAAAGATAAATTAATTTGCTTTCAGAAAAAGCCACCAACATCTCTGACAAGGCCCTGGCTCCCCAAGTAGGAATAAATCCTTTTTTTTTAACTGGGTTCACGCTGATCTGGACACAATCAAGGAAAGTGTACTGCTTAAATATGTAGTCCTTGTTTGCTGCATATTGGTTGATAGATATTGCTGGACAAGTAAACATACAGTTCTGTGGTGGAGACTCTCAGACAGAGCTTTCTTTAAAAAGTCACACAGTGTCATTTAAATAGCATGCCGGTGCCATTGTTTGTCGTGTGCCTGACCGTTTAAAAATGGCATCTCTTTGGGAAAGTACAGGCTGGTTGCTGTAACCACTGTGGCAGGGCTCAGAACCACAACTCTCCACATCTGACCAGGGAAGATAATATCCCTGCGATTATCTTTTTAAACTGCTTTCTGCACAAAATAGCTGACCAAAATTTACTAGGGCCATCGGAACCGTAATCATACAGTTGTGTCGTGCTGGGGAAGAGTCATTCCTAGGTCGTCTAAAGCACTGCCTGTCTCCTGGTCAAGTGAAAAGTACCGGTACCAGCCAATTCAAACAAAAGATTCATACAATGTTAATCTGCACTCAGTGATTTTTCAAATTTATCTTGCCAACTATGCAAAGACGACAATGCTGAAATTCTATTATCAGGAAACCATACTGAAGGAATTTTCCAGCTGGAGGCAGTTATAGAGATAGTTTATAAAAGGACAAACACATACTTGCGACCAGCATAACAGACCCAAAGGCATGAATGACATGGGTATCTTTGGCAACAAAGGTATGGTCAGATTATAAAATGGGTAAGGTAGTTATACACTTAGGCCTATGTTCTACAACCTCTCCAAAAATGTTTTTTTTTTTTTTTTTAATTTAACGTATGTCCGCAGATATGGGCTTAGTTGTATTACAGAGATGAGGAGGTCATTTTGGTCACTGCTGGCTTTGTCAAAATGAGCTTTTCACGCCAAAACGCTTGCCAGCACTGAGTAAATAACTAGAAATAGAATTCTGCAGACAGTCTTCATCCCAAAATTCCATTTCAGACCATTCATGGTTTTCCCCATGAACCTAAAGTGATGACCAACAACTCTCAACACTTTGCACTGATTATTATTATACACAACTACTCTGATCAGGTAGTAAGTTCCCCCTGTTCTCCTTCAGAACATGTTAATATGTGTCCAATTGCCTTCCCTCTCTCAGAAATCACTCGCCAACTGTAGCAGTATGACCCTGTGGTAAGGATCAGGGCTTGAACCCAAAGGAAGACAGTTCCATTCTCAGGTGGGGCACTGCAGCTCTGATGGGGGCACAGCTCCTGGACACGGAGTACCTAACCTGAAGTGCCTGAGTAAATGTGCAGTTGTATACAAATATGTAAAAACTGAATGCTTTGTAAATTGCTCTGGATAATTTCATCCGCTAAGCTAATATAATATAATATAATGTCTCCTAATGTTCTGAAACCTCTTAAATCAGCGCTAACTGTAAGCCATTTTTATTAAAGAGCACAGGGTGTGGTTACTGTCTACATCTTGTGCCTTTCCTGGCAAATTTTCTTTATTCCTTCTCCATTTTCCATAAAATCAATTTCTGTAAATGGCAATAATCACTAACTGTACAGAAACATATATGTAGCTAACTTTGTGTTTACAACAGAGTTTTCATTAATACAGTCATTATTAAGCTGACGATTAATTGAGCATGATGTCATAAGACGTAAGCTACACTGCAGTGTGCACTGGGATGCATCTTATTACCATCTGATCGATGATAGTCAAATATCAAATATAACAGATAAAACAACACATACAGAAAAAGCCAAAGATCAAGCTCGCATTACAATACAACAAGACAGCTCAAACATTTAAGAGAAAATTTGAAAACATGGAGTGAATTGTGAGTATATAATTTAATCCACTTAACCAGCTGCATGCAGTAAACTCCACATCTTAGACTGCAAACAAACAAGCTTTAACATTATAGATTCTAAAGGAAATAACTATGAAAAGCGAGAACATTCAGCAAAGGAAAACAGTAAAAACCAACAGAATGATGAATATACTGTTTACCTCATCTTCCTTGGCTTTTTACCTTTTCCAAATAATCTACCTGCGAAGGAGCTCAGAACGATCCCAGATAACTCTCTCTCCTTGTACGCGTGTGCGATTCCCTCGGGCAGCTAGCAGAGCGTGAGTGAGGAGCGCGAGCGAGGAGTCTGCAGAACCTGGGGGCGGCTCTAGGCTGGGCCTGGGAGAGCGGCCCGCACATCCTGACACATCAGCAGGCCGCAGACCCCGTCCACATACTGGCCTTTCTCACACTCCCCTGGAATTTCCTGATCCAGCCTGCCACTGCCCGCCAGCCGACCGAGGCTTAATTACCCAGCAGCCCCGACGTCATTCCCGACGGCCCGCCGCCCCGTCCCTGGCTTCGTTTATTTATTTATTTTATTTATTTATTTTAGCAGACGCTTTTATCCAAAGCGACTAACATAGGTTACAGTTCTTTACAATGTTATCCATTTATACAGCTGGATATTTTTACTGAGGCAATTGTGGGTTAAGTACCTTGCCCAAGGGTACAGCAGCAGTGTCCCAGTGGGGATTGAACCAGCAACCTTTCGGTTACGAGTCCTGCTCCTTAACCACTGTGCTACACTGCCGCCCGTAAGATGGAATGTGCTTTCTAAGACATTTCAATCTGAACAAATTCCCTCACGCATTAGGACAGCTCTTCCAAGTCAAGGTTATACCGCTGAATAAATGAAATCAAACTCAATCAAGCTGTCCAACGAGCAGGAGTACCTGCTGCCTTTGACTGAAAACTGAGAAGCTACAAGAAAAAGTCAAATCTTTGAATGGTCTCTCATTTCACAGGAGATGAGATACTGTGCAACAGAGGTGAGAATACATCAGTTGTTGTCACTTGTTAATCAGTGCCAACTTCTGAAAACCGAAACTATCAGCATGGTCAACATGCTGTCAATATATTACAAAGGTTTTTGCTAGGGCTGTCGGGAGTAGACAATAAATAGCCATTGTTTCAGCAGTATTGTCCAATAGATAGGGGTGATTTGCTTGCTCAAAGCTTTAAGTTTGGAAACATACCACATGTTTGTTACAAAAGCAGAAAGGGGAAAAGGTGAACTGCAGCTCTTCCGGTTGCAGAGGGAGGCTCTGGCTGAGGGCAGCTACTGGCTGACTGCACAGAGATCAGCCAAGCTGGCAGGACTTACATCTGATGGTCCTATGGAAATTCCATACAGACACACTCATGCAGATTTCTCTGTCACTCTGTGGGGAATGTACCAGAAGCACACTGTTCCAATGTCAGGCCATGAATATGTTAGAACATGAGCATTTCTTAAATTATTTTAATGTGTACAATGGCCTTTGGTGTCCCCACTGTTAATATGCTTTGTAGATGTCTAATACAAACAGCTTTTATGTTCACAGTGATAGTGTTCAGGCATTATGTCCACAAATCTGATTCATATCCAAGAGGAGCCACTGTTCACTTAACAGGCAAATTGACATAAGATAACCCAGCTTTTTGCACAGTGAACTCCTGCTGCTTGTGTGAAATGATGCTGTGTAATTGTGAAGACTGCCCAATTCCATTCCCTCTCAGACCAAAGAAGCTGCACATTCTGCACAGAACAGACCAAAGGTAAACATCACATTATACCATGGACAAGTGTGTTTCACTTATGTTTGCAAAGGCAACAGAATCGAACAATGACCCATTGTGCTTCTGGGGAACATGGCGGATCAGAACAGGAAAAGGGCGACTCCAGCGGCCCGGCGTGGCTGTATCTGCTCTGAATGATGTAAGTGTTCAGCATGCTCATTTGGCAACTCCACCGCTGCCTAGGCTGAACTCCCAGATTTAAGGTTGCCAGGCAACTCGCTTCCTAAGTGCAGGGCACAGAGAACTCTTGTCTCACAGGTATGTATAGATCCATTTACAGGTCCAGCTCTGTGACTTCTGGTGAACCAGCACTTCTAGATCTATGATAACTGACAGCCTGAATAACTGTGAGTGGCCCAAAATGCTCCCTATACTTAAGTCTACAAAGAAGGGGATACTCTTGCAATGTAAAGGTACTGCTATCCCAAATATGCAACAATATACACTTTTTCCAGCACTAAGCTACAACTGACTGCACTATAAAAAATCCCCACAGACAAACAAAACAATGAAGAAAAAATAGCATGCCTAAATCATAGCAATATTTTCCTGAGTGTACCTCTGAGATATTCTAACTGTATGAAAAACCGACATTTTATTCAGACACATTCAAGGAAATAAGGCAACCTGATACAGCAGGCCACACACTGACATAAGCACTTGTGACATCACACAAACACTCTGACAGAAAGCACCCCTTTAAAGTCTAGCACTCTGATACAAAGGATAAAAGAATTCTCTCTGATGACATTCAGGATGACCATTGAACTTTAGGAGAGATACTGCCATAACATGACACTGGCTTAAGCAGGTATCAACATGTAAAGCTGTGTAACAATAGTAAAATATCTTTTTTACACAAAGCATACAGGAAAACCTGCAACTGAAATTTAGCATCATTACATTCGGCCATGTGGGGGCGCTGTGGTGAACTTCTTTTGAATTTTGTCCTCTGTTTGGCAAGAACACTAAACGATTCCAGAGGATTGCAGTGTCTTGTTCTGGTATTTAAATTTGCATCTTAGAACCCATCCATTAACCCAGGAGACTGCCCATAGTCAGTTTCACGCTTCAGACTGTCTGATTATCAGCTCTGCAGTGAAACCAGTGAAAAATGCACAGAGGAGCAAAGCCTGAGCTGCAGCAGGTGTATTACCTGGCACAGTGCCATTAAGGTGAGCCATTTCAGCCATGGGTGCGGGAGACGGTCTCAGCCACAGTGGGATGTAGTGGAGTCACGCAAAGACAGTACATTCAATCCAGCTCACTGCTCAGTCAAACCTGAAAACTGAGAAACAAAAACACCACACTGTTAAACTGGGTACACACAAACATGTCGACACACACAAACATCACAAACAAGCATTTCCACATACAATGACATTATACGGATGCAATTTCACAGTTTCATTGTAAAACCCCACATCAGAAAGGCAATATTCTTAAAAGCATCATTAGTGGCACATAGATGGTCACTCAGGACTAGTAACAAGAACCTAAAAGAATAACCTGTTACTGGAAGGAAGATCTTTTTAAATTATATGTGTATTCCACACCAGGCCACAAAGCCAGCAGTAAGTAAATATTTAAATCTGTGGGAAAATGGCAGAAATTGCCAAATGTACCAGTAGTCAGTTATGGGCAGTTTGGCTGATACTCAAAGCCTCTGATGAACACTACCACATGTAATAGGACAACAAAAGACAGCAGCTAGTCCCTGCAGCTCACCACGCATGGTGCTCATCATCAGAGGCCTCATACTGGCCTAACATACCAAACACACAACTAATTCAATAAGCTGTATGGATAAGCTTTTGAAAGGCCCTGCTACCTACAAGGTGACAAAGTCACAGTGCCTGCAAACTGTACTTTCATTATGAAGGTGTGTACCCCTTACTCATCCTCATCTTCCCCCTACATCTCGTTATGGTCCACTTTTAACTGAAATGCACAAATTACACTGATAAAGCCTTCGGTTTCCAGTACCGTCTGGTATACTGGAAAAGCTGTGAGGCAAATTCCATTATCTAAAAATCAACCTGCTCACTGAAATGAAAGGTAAACTGATTACAGAAAAGATTCCTTTTAATAATAGTTCTTTTACATAATCAGTTAATTAGTTAAGGTCAGTCAGTAGTCAGTCAATAATAATCTCCAATAGCTCATTTACACAGTTCCAGAACACGCACACGTGAATAGCGTGCAGGCTGCAAAGGCAGACTGAGGGAAACTCTGCTCGAGGTCTTTCTCTCGGTGGATAGTGGGCAGGTGCCCACTCCCAGACAGTGGAAAAACAAGCACTGCCCATTGGGCGTGTGCCTCCTGGAGGTGGCCCAGAGCTCTGTCACGGTAAGCTGCACGCTCGGGAGGACTCCACTGAGGACGGGGAATGCAGGGCTGAGAGACGGGACATTGACCCCTCACTATCACAGATTCCTGTCAGCAACACAAGACCAGGGCTGCGTGAAAGCGCGCAACCGCTAGCGAGCAGTGTGCTGTCTCATTCAGGGCTCACCGACGAGCCAGGCATGCTAACCTGGAGAAAGGCCTGTCCCACAATATGCCGCCTTATTCACCTAAATATCTTTTACTATCATCATCAAATGTCATATCCAAATAGGACCCACATGCCATTTATTAAAATGAAGAAAATATATTTAACTGATCTTTATTGGTTTTTGTTTGTTTAAACTATGCAAAAATATTGCCAATATTTTAATCTGTTATCAATGTAACATGATAACTGACCACACTTTAACAGCATTTCTGTTGCATTGTAAAATAAATACAGTATATCATTTATGCACCATTATATCTGCACCATGGAAAAAAAATGTTTTAAAAAAAAGTCATATTGAGCCATAGCCATATTTGATCTCCTTTGATGTGGTCCTCTGAGAGCTTCACTACGGGGGACCGTCCATTCTGTGAAATCCTGTGCTAAACTTCTATACACATATGGATATTAAACTGTGAAGAAATCTGAAAAAAAATCATTTCCTTGGGATTGGGTCTTCATTTTCACTATTGTTTTGGATTATTAAGCACGAACACCACAATGAGCCAAGGTTTTCTTTGGTTAATGCTGTAAATGTGAAAAGCACTAATGTGTTGTAAATGTGAACTGAGCCAAGATACAATTGGAAGGGTTTAAATCATATCAAGTAAGGGCCTGAGGACTGCTTGGATGAAAACCGCAAGCCTTATTTTATCTTACATCTGAAAATAAAAACTGGCTGGACGATAGAAGTTAACCACACCTTTCAAGGGGCGAATCTTGTCGTGTCATTTAAAGAACACCAAAACGCTGTGGTAGAGAAGCACCCACTGCTGTACCCAGCTCACCCCACTCTCCTCACATCAGCTGAGCAGCCTGTAGCGTGTTTGTTTGAACAGTGTTGGGTAGTTATAGACATGTGCAGACCAGACAGGAAGATTGTTCTGTTCGCAACATGTTCTGGCTGATAAATTCCCGGAGGATATGACAATGTGGAGCGCAACAAATTCATGCTTTCAGCAATGTGCTGCCGATTAAAATGTGCTTCGTCTTCCACTGCAAGAAAGCATCGTCAAGGAGACTCTGCTGTTGAATAAAGGGAGTCAACCATATTTTAAAAGCTACTTCTGGTTGTTAGGAGCTTAATTTGGCAGATAGCCATACATCTGGAAGGCATGACAGCTTGAAATGCACATTCAGACAGATGAGTATCCAGACATAAAAATGAGAGAAAGTACAACATCCAGGTTCAAAAGTAGGAGTTTATGTAACAAACCTGAACAAGGCTTTTGAATTGTTCAGATTTAAACCTTAACCTGTTCTGAACAGCTGAGCATCAACAAAAATGAAATGCACTATATGTGGAAAGAGATAAATAGTGGAACATTAACTTAAAACGGCCCTATATGAACTGGGAATTGAATTTTGCTGCAGAATGATTTCTGGGGGACATGCTGCCACTTTCATCACGTGTGTGAGGAAAGTTGTGATTATTCCTCATGGGGTAACTCAATGCTGAACACACACACCATAGTTTCAGCTGCAGATGAATGTATTACAGTTGCACGTGACACAAGGATCAACTCTCTTTTGCCGTGAGTTTAAAATGTGTTCATTACTTTTGGAATGGAGTGGTCTTTGAGAATCTCACAGCAATTTTACTAAAGCCTTCTTTTAGCTTCTTTTTGCTTTTTACTTCTTTTAAAACTAAGCCTACCAACAGTATACTGGCAAGTAAAAGAACAAACAGCATCATAGTGATTTTAAAGCATAAAGGATATTGATGTGTGTTTGTAAATGTTACTTCTCTCTTCAATCATGTGACCACTCCCACATTTTAATTGCTAGCAATCTGTATTGCAGCAGTTATAATTATCCTAGAAATAATTCAATATAGAATGTTAAAGAAACAGACCAGTACAGCCATGTGCTTTGGGCCTGCATTTTTGACCTGGTCTCTCTTGCCACAACTTTTAACACCTTTTAACATCTTTCAGCATCTTTTTAATGTCTTTTAAGACAGTTATAGTGTATAGCTGAGAGCAGCTGTTGGGCTGTACCCTAAATAAGAGGAGAGGCCACAGGTTCAGTGGTGATCAAAATCAGTGTTGGCGAGCAAACCTTTGTCTCAGATATGCAGTAATCCTCCACTATGACTAGACACTGATGGCAAAAGCTCATAAATCCACAGACCCTGAACCCCTTCATGAGGAGCTCAGAGGCCCGGCCCCTCCCCAGTAAACACATTGTTTTGGCACCACATGTAGCACAGAGACATGAATGAGCCGAAAAATCCAAATTCTCTTAAGTCCTGTGTGGTGGACAATGACAATGTTTTAAATCAAATGTGGTAAAAACAGAAAAGCTTCCATACTGTTCATGAACTTGTTAGTGCAACTTTTCCCATAACCCTCAAAGCTATGACACAACTCACATAACATAACATAAATCACAGCGAACACTTCAAATGACATCATCTTCACACCAGGAGCAATGGCAGAGTGCAGAGTGCTTGAAAGCCTGCAGTGAAAGTCAGTAAAACATCCACCCCATTCTGGAGCTTTCCATCCTAACTCTTTGAGGACTCTCTCCCACTAAAAGAGGGGACAAGCTGGAGCCTCAGCCCATGATCACACAAGAAAGGGAGGATTTTAACACTGTGCAGCTCTGCTGATCAGACACGGAGCTCTCAGATGGACTCCTTTTCTGATATGACTTGTGAACCTGACATTGTGACTCTGTGCAACGCTTTTGTGATTTAATTATACATTTAAAAGGCTTTAAAAAGGAAGAAAATAATCAGATTAAAATATATTTTTTTATATTTATTTTTTCATACATATGACACATGATAACAATAAATCATATAACAATGCACAAGACCGGGCAGAAAATAAATGTTTTGGGCCTAGATGAAACTGATCCCCCCATGTAATAAGGCAATAGCAGACATTCAGTGGGATTAGCTGACCCTCAGTCTCTCTGCCTGCTTACCCAAAAACTGGGGCCTGTACTCTGGCACCTCAGCTCCAACAACATCATTTTGAAATGAGACTGTCAGTGGGTCCTCTTCAATGCTGTGTTTATCAAAGATGTTGGACCCAGCCTATGTGACACGTGCTGCTAGCAGCCTGCACTGCGCTCCTGCGTGTGCATGGCTTTCAGTTTCACCTGCTCAGGAGTCAGAGTGCGTGGTACAGCAACACAGTCACAGCTCCAGCAGGAACGCATTAAACATGTCTGTTCCACTGCACATAACACTTCACACAGAACCTGATCGTTGAGTGATTCTAATTTATTCTGGTAACAATGAATAATCCAAAAAAGACAGCAAGTAACATGGCCCTAAAATAGACCTGACAATCACCATTATTAAAGAAACACTGGGTACAACACTATCTTACCAATAACATGACTCAGCATAAAAGTGTGTTGTGTCTACTCATACAGCCAAAACAGGAAAAATAAGGAACAGCATATTCAGTACAAATACATTACTGAAAATTTCACATCTCCATGTGCAAGATCAACCCATGAAGTGATTCATACAGAGAATAAAGGGAAATGTAATCCTCAGCATATAAACCAAATCCTGTGCTGCATTTGAAAAGTACACACAGCCAATTTCCCCTGTTAACTTAAATGCCTTTCTATTTAAAAATAAGCATATGGCGTAAGTCAAACTGTATTTCTAAAACTGAATGGATGACTCAAGGAAACAAGGTATATCAAGTTACCATACTAATTTTGGTGAGTCAAAGATAGATTAAATCTGAAACTGGCATGAAGTTAACATCATGTTCTAATGGGTGTTGCACTTGCTTGTCAAGTGAAGTACAGACATCATTTATCCAATAGTCGACCTGACACTACTGTAGATTAATTATTCTTAATAACACACAATGTTTTTTGCAGTGGTATCTGAAGGGAACAACCTTGGTACTTAATGACATAATTGATGAAAGACAAGATACAGTGATGATGACGCCACAAATGGTAATGCATCTCAAAATCAAGTATCCAAACTAGTCGAAAATAAGTGGCTTTAAAAACCTAGTAAAGCATTGTTCTACCACTGGACAGTTAAAATAACACCATAATCAAACTCCCTTGCTCAGTTTCTCAACACGAGCCCTGCAGTGCTTACCTGTCACGTCCATAGCAGATCCCACTGGCTCTGCACAGGTAGCAGGAGTGACTGGAGTCTCTGCCACCCAGGACCAGCCTAAAACCCTCCTGAACACTGAGAGGAGGTATGGGTTACAGCTAAGTTTAGCCAACTTCCTCAGATGACGGCCAAACTATCCGCACCCTATAACATGAGTGGGGCCTACCGCACAGGCCAGAGGGGGCCGCTTCACGGACTAACGCTTCCAGGTACTGCGGCTTTTCAGGGCGCACTTTACGCAAGACCCACCCTTGAGTCCAAAATAGAAAAAAAAAAAAAGGAGGCAGCTTGCAGACAAAACACATCGACACCCATGCAAATCCCGGCCCTGTGCGTGGCCTCGCTGTTGGGCTCTCTCCAGCAGCACCCGCTCCTGCTGAGCTCACGAGCGCAGCCGACGCGCTTCACCTTTAATCCACCCATCCTCAGTATGTTAGGGAGGAGGTGTCTTCCCTTGGCACCACTAGACAAGGGAACATGCCCTTTCATGCCGCATTTCAGAAGTGAAAATTATCAACCGCATGTTGAATGATGGGCCGCATGCCCCTGAACAACCTCTGTCCTGGAGTGGGAGGCACAGTTTGCCAGATGGTGTCCAAGTTAATTAAGTTGATGAGTAATAAGTTAATTATAATAATTAATTAGGAATTGACCTGTGAACACAACAATCTTTTGAGCTGAGGTGTCATTGAGGTGTCACAACTACAAACAAGTCATTTTCTTCTGAGCTCCAACACAGTGAGCCAATTCCCTCTAAATGCCATTCCTGGCCTCGGGACTGACCCCTGCCATGAGGGTGCAGGGCACATTCCAACAAGCTGTGGATTCGTTAGTGAGAGTGGCAAGTCCTGAGCTCTCAGCTCCCAACACATCTGAGGGCAACTCGAACCGACCCACCCACTCATGTGATTACAGAATGAATGTGTACACAGATGTCAGTCATTGTAAAATGAAGATAATCCGGAATTATTCTGAGTCAATTGAGTACAATTCTATTAAGTATTGCGCATTTCTGACTATTCTGGTAGAGATAAACTGCAGGTTGAAATCCAATGTCACAGACTGATGTGCTGTGTGGCGTAAATTCAATGGCAGTAAAAGGAAACAAACAAAAAAAAAAAATTCAGGTGCTTTTACAATGCAACAGCCACAGCCAATGGCCTGAGACCCAGAAGACACCTGATGTGACCCAAAGTTTTGAATAAATGAAATGCATTATGTCTGCCCTTGACTGTGTCAAGGATAATTAAACCAATCAGATTGCTTCAGAAAACACGCCTTGCAGTCTTAATGTTTTAAAGAGCCTCCTTCATAAAATGCTCGCCTGTTTCAGACACGGTTGTGGGGATCAGTCTTTGCATACACAGACAGCAGAGTAACCTGATTGGATGAGGAGGAGTCGGGGTGGGGAGGAACGTGGGTAAAGATGTCCGGCCTCCGGGATTCATTAAGAGGCACAGCTTGAGAGAGCAGGCCGGCTCCCTTCAGAAAGCACCTGTAGCTTTGCATTAGCTTCTCCTGTGTTTAGCGTCCCAGCGGTAGCCTGACCCAGGTCTGAGCGGCAGCGGCATGCACCGCAGCTACTTTCCCTTTCATTCGCAGGGAAATCCCAGTGAGAGCTGCCTTCATATCCAACATCAAAGCTGTCTAATTATTCCTACAATAAAGGAACGGGCGTGGGGCATAGGGGGAGGGAACATTTTTCCATGCTGTCGTTTCTGGATAACCGCGTCTAATTAAAGGCAACAGGGAAGAAACATCTGTTGGGACCTTTGAGATGGCGAAGCCTCAAATCCCTACTAAACACTGGCTTGATAGTCCATTACTTTCAGCAGCTCGTTAAAACCGCTGTCGTACATGCACAGAAAATGCTAAATGGAAATAATAAGTGTGGATGACATCCCTGAGAGAGCAAAAGCTTTACAGTGAGCCCTGTTCATGGCAGCTCAAGTGCGTGTCTTGGCCTTTTTCCCTACGTATTCCAGGTGGAGGAAATCTTTTAATTCTCTCATAGAGGGGCTAAAAATGAACTGAGACCGTACATCCCAAACACAAGACCTCCATGTTCCTTAATTAGGCTGTCCCAGGTCTGGCACAGAACAAATCCTGGTTTAGAGCTCCTAGGCATGATTGAGATGTAAGAGCTCTCCACACAGGAAGAGATTTTATTTGTGCAATTTCAGTCCAATCATGGTGGCCTTACTGGACTGGAGTCTGACACAGTCTCGGCCAGCTAAACATCCCCATGCTGAAATGACCTTAGCAAATGACACACTGGTTAGGCTGTGAGCCAGAGTGTTTTGGATCACTACTATTATCGTAAGTTTCCCCCTCAGCTGTTTTGTCCTCATTAAAAGGGCCTTACTTTATTAGGCCGATTCATTCAGGCCCTGCGAAGACGCCCTGAGAGCCCTCAACTTACAATCCAACGAGGGTCCTCAGCTCAGAGAACCCACAGGAATTAAGCACAGGTCCCAGCTCAGCCTCTCAGACAGCAGCAGAGAGCTGCACACCCCACAGAGGACACCCTGGATCAGAGGGAACTGTTCATTATAGTAAATACTACTTACGCTGGTAATCTACATAAACAGCAAAATATGTAGAGAATGACACAGACAGTTCCATAATGAATCACCCCTAAGGGCTCTGTGAATCTTTCTGGCCAAACCATTTCACAGCACAGTAAAAACATGACCTTCTTACCTGCCATGGCACCTCGCACTGAATCAGCAGAGTTAATGTAATGGAATGAACTGCATCAGGGGAAGATTTATCGGGTTTGGCTGAGGATGTGTTAATTAAGGACACAGTGGGGATGCCATATTGCCCATGCTGTTCACATTTCCAATGTGCTCCTTGTGAATGAAAAGAGAAAAGGATGAAAGTTTTGAGAGTTTACTTAAAAAAGAAAAATGTGTTGAACTAAAAGAGCATTTTGAACAGGTTTACGCATGCTACCTGACCTGCTAAAAAGTGGCACGGTGATTCTCACATTATTTAAGGAATCGTTTTAATCTTAGTGTGGAGGAGTGGTTGAAATGCCAGTCATGCTACAATCTCCAATCTATATATACTGACACACAAGCTCATAATGCTTAAAGACATATCAAAACACTAAAAACACATCCAAAACCTGTGGGCTTAAATATGCTTTTCCAGCAGCTGAAGTACTGTAATATTTCAAATGCAAGTGAGTGAAAGTAAACATAATGACACTCCCTTGGTAGAGCTAAGTCTAAATGCGACTGAAAACAACCCAACAGCTCTTTTATGCAGGAGCTCACACCAGGAGCCAGTGTAACGTGTCCCCTCCCAGCTCCAGTGGAGGGCACGCTGCTCAGAGCGCTGGCTCGGAATGCTCCTCTGGCTCCACTGCCTCTCTATTTCAGGAATGTGTTTTATCTGTGCAAGCGCTGAAACCGCGTCTGGCTGCGTCACAAGCCACTGAAACCCGGCCTTAGAACAGACTCGGCTCCGCATGGAGAAAGAGTCCGGGCTTCCAGCACACAAACCTTCAATTACCCACAGGAAGCGTGCACGGATGGGCTGCATTCACGGCGCTGGCTTTAACTGGCTCCGAGACAAAAAACAGCCCATTAAAAAAGGACAAACAAAAAAGTAACAAAAAACACTCCCTTTGAAAGAGATCTGTTTCAATACAGTGTTTGGCTGCAGCAGTCTGCTTTGCAGAAGAGCAAAGTGGCACATGAAAAAATTAATGTTAAACAAACATAAGTCATGCTTACTGTCTAACTTCCATATCCTTTGCTGGATTTAGATCACACGCTCATATTCGATTACAGTGGGCCAAAGAAGATCTAAGCCTACCCACTCCCCTCGCTGAAAGATGCTGGCCTTTCAACTGTGGACCAAATCCACTGCCAAGGAGAGCTATTCAGCTATCCTCTCTCACAAATGAGTACTGTCTGGAGAGCCCCTCTCTCTCTCTTCCCCGCTCCAATTCGCCCATGCAGGACTACGTCTTACGCTGTCGACTAAACAGGCCGCGCTGCCAGAAACCTGTGCCAAATCGCTGTAAATAACAAGCCGCCACCAACGTCTCATTTAATACTGTTGCAAGTTTATGTGCTCAAACCAACAGAGCGGACAGTAGGTCTCTTATTTTCTTTCTAAAAGCTTTAAAACAGGCACTTCATAACTTTTAGACTCATTGTGATGTTAAAGCGTTCCTGCAAATGTTTCTGTCTGACAATGCTGCCATCTACAGGGGGAAACTAAGTTTTCCGTGTCTGAGGAGAGTTTTTGAGATGAACCATGCTGAATTGTAACAGTCACAGCTTCAGAATATTCAAAGAAGCCAAAAAGCAGTCAAAAAAGCAATACCATCTAAACCTGACTTGACATTTGTCTGGAGATGAACTGTTTTGTAGAACTGAATGAAGAGAATATGCTGCCTAGCTGTGCTCTTCTGACATAAAGGAATATGAGAGGAAGAGGAGGGAGGAAGGGACTTGTTTGGCACACATGCTTGCTGAGGTTTTCTCCTGACACAGGCAGCGGGGGGAGACATTATGCCTGGTACAGGTTGACATTCACTGCTCCCAGCTGAGCTGCACATAACTGAGAGAAGGCTGGACTCCACTGTTTGCTTTGCACTTGAACTGAGCTGAGCAAATTCAGGGACTTGCCATTAGTCAGTGTGGACATTTGGGACACTTTTTCCCCCCCAACAGCTTGCTCTTGGGTGATGGTGTGTTTACTGCTCTTGCTTTCGGACTTTCTTTTTGAGGCTCTTTCAGGACAGTGGCATAAAGGACAAAAGTACTAAAGCACGGCCGAATTTGTGAAGTTGTTTTTATGGAAAAATAGCATTTTTACCCCTTCTATGTGGTCCCTCTTCATGGTGTGAAAGACAAACAGAAGCTGTAAATGCAAGGTGGTAAGGGAAAAAAAAAACAAAGGTGATATTACATACTGTAAATTGCATGCTTTACATACTGAACTGCTGGTTTAACAGCCGCACACTCTATCTGAAGATCACATGACTGTGGCAACAGTGTTTCAACTTTCTTCTCTTGCCAGAAAGAGTCTCCTTTTCAATCAGTGCTAAATGTATTCACACAGGTCCCAAGCAACCGGATCGTGCTTAAACGGCGACTCTGACCTTTAAAGCCTCCTCAGCGAAGGTGACCTCTCACCTCTGACATCATTCACACTAGAGGGAACAAAGAACAACATGCATCTTAAAGAGTTACATGGGAGAGAGAGAGGCTCAGAAAGAGAGAGTGAGAGAGAGAGAGAGACTCAGAAAGAGAGAAAGGGACAAAGACAGCACATTAGAGAAGGAAAGAGACATAGAAAGACAGAGTGTGTTAGAGGGAGAGAGTATTAGAGAAAGAGAGACAAACAGAGATAGAGCGTTAGAGGAGGGGAAAGAGACAGAGACAGAAAGGGGGGGGGGGGGGGGGGGGAGAGTAATTCAGTAATGGAATCATTTCCCTGAGAGGTCAGAGGTCATGCAACCAAACAAAAAGCAACACCTCAGACACACAGAGGAAGAACTTGGCTGGGCGTGGGATCTACCAACACTGCCGATTGGCTGATTCCCAGTTTTTATGGCTCTGTAGGGGTAACTGCCACTATTCACAACCAGATTGAAGGGCACACAGGGCATTAAGACCTTTGTTTCTGTTGCATCAGGCACACTATACATGAACCTAGTAGTCTGGGCTTTGGGTGAAAATGTCTAACAATTAAATGT
The DNA here is from genome assembly GCF_013368585.1 of Megalops cyprinoides. Classification (NCBI taxonomy): domain Eukaryota; kingdom Metazoa; phylum Chordata; class Actinopteri; order Elopiformes; family Megalopidae; genus Megalops; species Megalops cyprinoides. The sequence goes on from NC_050587.1 coordinate 6,172,905, forward strand.
AGGTTCCCATTAAAACACAGAATTCAGAGGTAGGTATTTAAAAACTGGGACAGCAGTGAGAATGCATTTGTAACAATCTTTATGTTATATGGATGTTTAAGGTAGCAATGTCTAAGAAAAAGAAATCTCTAATTTGAAATGAGCTCCATGGTAGCTGGGTAACACATCTTGGACGTTAGAGTCCAGATAATATGTGGAATTTCTCCTCTAAATGCACATTGTCAGTGTTAATTACAGCTGGCCTCTGATGGGTTCTGCCTGCCAAACAGCTTGAGCCAGTCCACCGGTGTCGGGTTTACTGAGTCAGGCCTGCTCTTTTCCAATTACTCTGCTGTAAATGTGTGAAATGGGCCGATGGCCTCAGTCTCCCTCGGTCAGGGATAGACAGTCCTAAACAGGAGATCCCCAACACGCACCCAGATCCCGAAGCCCAAGAGCTTGTGCGGCTACTTTAAAGCCAATGCAATCGCCATGTTTCTCACTGCCACGTGAAAATTGCATTGCCTAACGTAATGCACGTTGGATAGTTTTACTTAAGCTGCAGTGGCAAAATGCCTCTTGTTTTCCTTATTATGTGAAGGAACAGGCGTTAAATATCCATCACTCCTCCTAGTTCATGTTTCCCAAGGAATATCTGCAGCTGGCCCCATTAAAGTTCGACACAGTGAAGGCCAGGGGCCCCACGTCTGTATAATCCCATGTGAAATCCAGCTGCCTACTGCGTTTCACACCCCGGGTGCCACAACACTGCTGATCCCAGGCAAACCTGGCAATATACACGACAGGCTGTAAAGAGCACCATTCCATTATAACACATTTGTGACTTAGCAGATCCAGATATACAGCTGGATACTTACTGAGACAATTCTGGGTTAAGTACCTTGCTCAAGCGCCTGATTCCAGCAGGGAACTGAACAAGCAACCTGTCGGTTACCAGCCCTGCTTCTTACCACTATGCTACATTGCCTCAACCATCTATGTGTCACTCAATGCACACCCCATCACAGACTCACTACATTTAATTCACAAAATTTATTTAAGACACCCCTCACAGATTAAATAAATCACTAAATTTAATTAATCAAGACACCCGTCTCAGATTCACTAAATCACTAAATTTAACTAAATTTATTACCCATCACCCGTCTATCCTTCAGTGCAGATGTAACAGCTCTAGTCTTGTGTCACTCAAAATTACACTGACACACACCCTTAACAAAACCAGTAAGCGGCCTCTTCAAGTTTGCACAGTCTGTGTAGAGCAGAACCCGTAAGCCATAGTTTAAAGCACGCCCCCTCTGCAAGTTACACACGGAGCCCTGTGTTATTCCCATCCAAATTCGCACTAGTGCCCTGCTGAAGACCCTTGTCCCCATCTTGAAAACCAGATTACCACCACCATGACAGAGAAAGCTAATCCCCTTTGGGTCTTAGAGGAATGATTTGTTCTGGTGCTCCTGGGAAGGGGCCCCTGTACAGGATCCATCTGGGAGGGACATTTGGGAGGAAACAGCCCTGAGCCCGGCGTGCATCGCCCCTCTCTTTCGACTGGCCCTCTGCGCGTACCTTGTGTACCCTCTCTGCAAAGAGTGACTCGTATGTCACCTCCGGCAGTCTCTGAGCCCCACTCACATAAGTATACAGCTAGATGATTTTAAATGGCACACCAAACACAAGGTGAAATTTTAACAGCTTCCTGTCAGAAATAAAGGAAGGTCCAGGCTGGTGTTACCCTCGAAGGAGACCAAGTAACACAGCTTACATATGTGCACAGGGTGTAATACCCACCATATAAACACCCATTTAACTGCTATACACCTCCTGTAACAAGCTTGAAAGCTTGAAAGCCTTTTCAAAAGTGCAAACTGTGTCCCTCTCACTAATAAAAAGAAATTAGTTCAAATGGTGCTTCTGAAAATGGTTTCACAAAGCTCCAGAGAGGTGAGGGATACATTTAAGAAATCAAATTCAAAATAAGATCACAATAACAGCACGGAAAAAGTTTCGCATAGATGGAGCACCTGCATGGTTTGCTGTTTGTCTGGAGACAGTGCCCAGCATAGGGGGGAGGCCAGGTAGTCGGCTCTGCTTACAAAGCTGACCAGAGAGAGTGGACAGACTTTGTCCAGACTTTCAAGGACAGACAGCCAGCCTTATCAGTACAGGCTTCTGTAGTTCTTCTTAGTCCCAGATGTTTCAGCACTGAGGGGTATCAGTGAATCTGAGGAGTTTCATCCATTCCAGTATGTAGTTACAGTCCCGCTTAAAAAGAGGTGCTGAATTTAGCTGGTGGGGACACTGAAGTCCAGTTATACATTGCAAAGAAGGAGGCTGTTTTAAGAAGTAAGACTACGTGAGGATTTGGCTAGACCGACCCAGCTGGTAGGGGGAGAAAAAGGACTGCCTACTTTACGGGACCACAAGTCCTGGAAACACAAAGCAAGTTGCTATTTCTAACAGTCTATGCTTAATCAATACAATGAACAATCAAATATGCTGATATACGAAGCCAGAGGACATCATTCTGACATCAACTAAACTAAATGAACATCCTTGAGGTGTTAAAAAGGAATTAAAATCAATTGCATAGTTTGGAAGAAACACAACATGTAGTCTGAGCACCCACAGATAACATGTTGCTTTTTTAGCATGATGGTTATGATGGTTCTCCACCAGTGGAGATGACACCTCTGCATGATTGCGTTCTGGTGGGGTGGGACAGAGATGTTTATCTTAACATTGGTGCTTCCCAGGTTTCAGTCAGGGTGGGGGCTGTTGTTCCAAACTTGGGGGGCTGTGAAGTGAAATCCCTCAACAAACAACAAGTTCATTTTAATCAGTAACCATTTCCATGACGCAGTCTCCACTCCATTACTGCTCCAAGAATTCAGCATTCCCCCAACACAGTTAAACTTGTGTTTAAGCTGAAATACAACACATTAAACATCACCTCAGGAGTTTCCAGTGCACATATGCAATAAATGATTAAACATTTGGCTGAAACGCACTGTACCATCAACCTTACTAACCACTACAGGTAAACAACTGCAAAAAAAAATCTATCAATAATGAACATAATCCATCAAACCAGTCCAAGTAATTTACACATTTAAGTTGTAAACAAGCTGAAACTGATATTAAAATCATGTTAATGTTACATAAATAGTCCTTAAAGGACAGTTTAAATGTTGGTGAGTGTGCACATTCAGTATATATTGCTGATTTGGTGCATTTCAAAGAATAATTTAAACACACTTGGGATCTGCCACACAAAGTGGGCCAAAAGAACATGGCCCAATTCAAATAGGTCGAGATGAACATGAACCAACTGGTGACGTGTGGTTTTCACTGGTATCATGCTTGATTCCACCAATCATAACGAGGCACACAGGTGAGGCCTGAGCCACAGATTCTCCAACAGTAATAATTTTCTGTATCCTTTATACTGGTCCTAAGATCATTAAGCACAAGGACACTGTCTGAAATGTACTCTGTCTATGAACCGAGAAATCACCTGAATAGTAGATTTTCACTCATGTCAGCTCCAATAGACTGCATTAAGGGTTTAAAGGTAAGCATAGCAATCTCTGCCCTAACCACCTCACTTAAAAATTCTCATGCTTTTTAAACCATAGCTGGATGGGTTCTGCAAACTAATTACGTTGGTTGCAAGTTAAACCAAACAAGGCAAAAGTTATTGTTTACAACAAATGGAGCTAAATAAAAGTTACAGTCCATGCAGACGGAGTCTTGTCTTTATGCATGAAAAACAACATATAAAATCACATCAATAAAAACCTTTAAAAGGAAAAAAAGAAAAAAAACATAAACACATTTCACATACAGTGTGAAAATCAAACCCAAACAAGCAGCTATAAAACATGGGCCTTAGAAAAGCTCAACGTTTAATGATGTCTACCTCTATCACTACCGTTTACCCATATACCACAAACCTGCCACATCCAGGGACAAGGAATTTTTAATTAAGACACCACACTGAGGGTGGCTTTCAGCACACAGCTGGCTTCCTGTGAACTGCTGTTTACTGCGGTCTGAACTCTCAAAAGCTCCCAGCCCAAAGCATTTGGCAACCCTTTGGTGGAGCATGCAAATTAACACCAGCACAGCAGCACCAGGGGCACACATGGCTGGGAGTTTACGGATGAGACAGAAAAAGAGCTGCCGTGTAAACGTCTTCTCAGTTGGCTTTCCTGTGCCTCTCTGACTGCAGACCCACACCCAGGAGGTCCGGGGTTAATTGTATGCTGTTAATCACAGTTTCAAACAGGCAGATTACAAACATGAATGTGGAACAAAAGCGCCAACATTTCAAACCACATTTCAGGCCATACTTCTGTAACCTCCTAGCCCCACTCCCAGCACCCAGTTCAGCAGAGCTGAAGATGTACACAATCTTAGGTAACACACCCGTGCACATTTTAAACATTTTTCCCCAAGCACGCAGCAGAGCACCAACATGATGAAGAATCCCAACCATCTATACCATCTAAATTGTTCTATAAGGATTAAACATGGAAAGGAGAGCAGAGGAACATAAAGGCGTACTGACTGGCTGTCCTCCACTGAAGTGCAAACCTGCTTTTTGATGTGACCACAACCCTTATTTTACCCTTAAGTACTGACTTACTGTAAGTAGTAAACCTTTAAATGCTTTGAAGTTGGCACAATGCTTAAGAACAACGTTCACCATGGATTATTCTGAGCTTAGTCCTGATCTTTAAAACTTTTCACTGTTAAGCACTAAAACTCTAACTGAATGTAGCCATTATGGACTTCTGTAGCAAGCTGAATTTGGCCATCTAAGGCTGGAACACTGACAATGCTTTCCATTCATCAAATAAGCAGATACTGATAGTATTAATAAGATAAGGATATGTTCAGAAAATAAATGGGCATTGTCTTCAAATTATTAGTCTGAATAAATACATTGATTTTCATGATATACAGAATGAAACTGCATAATTAAGTGTATTAACATCTAAATTTCACTTAGGTTGATCGCTGCCTGTCATGGTTAATGCTTGGAATTGCCAAGTTGGTCACCCACTCAAGTCACTGCTATGCGTCCACACATACAGGAAGTAATGGGAGAAGGTGTGTGCACTTCTCTTACACACTCACCCAAAACACTGACCACTCTGTTTCACACTACAAGCTGCAAAGTGTATTACAGGAGAGTTAGTGCTGATTAGAGGATGGGTACATCTCTCACTGATGGCAGTCTAGTAATTAGGTGTCTGATGAATCACTAAGACAACCATGATGAACAAGAACCCAGCCTAGCTGATGGAATGACTAATTCCCATCTCTACAGACTCCTGGGTATAGGTAATGTCTCACTATCAGCTAATGCTAACGCCAGCTAGCTCTAACTCTGGACTATAGCCTGCACTCAGTGAAAGGACCTTTGCCAACTTAAGTGGAGAGCCCAGTGTCTGAAGGGGTCATGGGTCTCATGGGTCAGAGGTAGCCACTGTTCTGACTTTCCCACATAATGTTGAATGAGAAATAAGTAACAAGGTTGTAAATTCTTCAATAAATACAGTCACCTGCCGCCTGAGTTGACCAGAGCAAAACACAAATTCACATGGAAACCCTGTTACCAAGGTGAGCCCTGTCAGATGCTTCTTTGTAAAAACAGAAACCTGGGAGAACTGTTATCAGCAGATCAGAACACACAGACAGACACAGACACAGACACACACAAGTGCTACACTATACAGCAGACTCTTCAGTAAATGACACACCAAACTAAATCATCAAGAGCATTGCGAAAACCACAACTGTAATGGGGAAAACATTACAGAACACAAGCACATTATATATTGAATGACAAGAATATTTATATTTTAATAAACAATAAATACATATTCATTTAAATTAGAGTGCTCCGAGTATCTGCTGTATGTAATCATTTCATTTAATCATTTCTTTCCAAAACAAGAGACAAATTCCTTCAGAGCTGTACTAAGAACAGACCAAATGCTGGGCAAAGATCCCTAAGAAGGTCAAGGATGGAGGAAAGCTTCCATTGATTTGATTTCCTCAGGTATTCACCACATACATGCTAAGGGAGAGATCCTGTACCACGTTTATCACATTAAATGATGAATCCCTGTATCAAAATAACTGTGATCCCTGTATCACATTTTATCTACTGAAAGCTGTTCCCCACTTAAAAGATAATCCTGAATCAGGACTATCTTGTGAGTTACACACAAGTATTTCACTGGTGGCCGTGAGATGAACTGACTGATTTTGAATCTAATTTCAGTTGTACTCAAAGACTACCTACCTGCAGAGGAAGTCCAACTTCTAGTTCAACAGTGAAGAAAAGAAAAGCAAGGTCTTTTCCCCTTTTGAAAGAGCACTTGTCACATTAAGGTTTAGCAAATCGATATCATTACTGAACCCCAGAAAACTGTACTGACACTGACAACTAGAGTTGCAAAATCTGGACCCGTGTTTGGAAAACAACAGCAATAAAACATCAAAGAAATGTCTGACAGTATCTCTCCTACCATAGTCTTTTCCCCTCATTTATTTCTTATAACTCTGAATTGAAATTTGCAGTTAAACCAGAAAAAACAGTGGCTGTACTGGCCTGTAACAGCTCCAAAATCTCAATGTTTCCAACTCAGGAGGCCAATATTAATCACAGCCATCAAGATGTTTCTGTGCTTATTTTCTACAGTTATGATATTTCACTCTAATTCACTCTAATCATTTCTCTCCATTCCAGGCCTGATCTCTGGTTTCTGCATTTTCAAGCCACTGCATTCAGTGAAGGCCCCATCCATCAGATTGGAGGCCTCACTGAATGATGGGGACTGAGCTCTAATTTCACACATTAAACTCCAGAATACTTTCCCAGAGTCTACTTGAAGACCCATGTCCACTCTTTGGTCAGGGTGTATTAGTGGATTTTTCAGTGAGGACAAGACAACCTGCAATGGTGAAAACACAAATCTGCCCACAGCTGTGGACAAAACCCATGCAGAAACAGCGGCTCTGCCAGTCAGAAAGCTCAAGTTTATTCTTTCTGCAAACCAAGACACACTCTACAGTTATTTCTATGGTCAGTCAGCAGGCCACAAATGAGTGAAAAGGTTTGGCTGAGCTGCTTTAGGGTGCAAGCCCTCTGACAGACAAAAAGACATTCCACTTTCAGAGCTGCAATCACAGCAGGGGGTTTTCTGTGTAAAACTCAAAGTATGTTAACAGTGAGAGACTCTACCCCTCCCATACATGTTCTCTGCAGACAGAGAACACACACACTGACGTGTCTCAGACACTCTTACCGGACTGCCATGTGAATGTGACTTGCTTTTACAAGACATAATTTTTTTATGTAAGGGCATGAACTAATGACAGTGGCCCATATTTGCAAAAATGCACTAAACATATCAACATCCATTCAGATTGTTCCATACAAAGAGATATAAAATACAGCCACACAAAACAAAAGGAAAATATTAAATTAGCACTGTAACATAATTATTAGTGTCCATTCACTATGAAAGAAAAAAAGCACAACGGCAGAATGATAACAGAAGTCCAGACAGGTAACTCACCACACAGCGTCCACACTGCAGTGCTGCATCCCTGGATGAGCTGTGAGCCAGGCTGTGGGAGAGCACTGAAATGCTATCAGCCTGCAGCAACCCACAGCAGTAATGTGACTGGGTGTGGAAGGAGGCAGGCAATGAACAGCCCACTAGCTGGTGGGCTGGGTGATCTTAATGCACACACTTTTCTCCAGTCATTCCTCAAATGCAAGGTAAGCTCATGCTACCTATGTCAGTTTTGTAAAGTTTTCAAAAAAAAAAAAAAAACCTTAAGTGTCTAAATGCAACAGCATGAGCGAGCTAAGAGAAACGTTTAATCGAGGAAATCATTTTCGACATCCATTCCAAGCCGGCCGATACGGACGCCGACTTCTTTTAGGAGCACGGTGCAATGGCACTGACTAATTGGACTCCCTGCTCATGCCTCCTTTTTGTCCTTCCAGCACTTTTTGCAATCAATAAGTTATCAAAACACTCAATTATAGCAAGCCCAGTGAAGCAGTACTCTGAAAATGTTTCTTTTCAACATCAATTACAAGGCTGTTTATTTTCAATGGCTTCACCCTGGCTTCTGACTAGCCTGGGCAAACACCCACAATGCCTGAACGGAAGCACACTCACACAAGTCCTGCATCGGAGAGGAAGAGTTCCTCCTTTAATTGGTCACCACAGAAACCTCATCCAAAAGCACTACTATAACTTAATAAATGGTACCAGCTCTCAGAGACAGTATTGCTAAAACTTGTCTAAGACTTTTAAATCAATGTCTGTAGTCATAGGCTATGTGTTTAATGTAATATAAATGACAACACAAAATTCAGGTGTATTGGAAAATGCAGAAAACCGCCAGCAGCACCCAAAACTTGAAATACTGCAGAACAATCTGCTTCATCCGCCTGAAGACCTAGGATCCAAACGATGAATAGCACAGCTGGCTGGCACCTCAGAGAGGTTTGTGAATGAAGTATGTTTTGTCTCCTCAGACTCGCAGACACCACAACAGATAGGAATCCCACAGCACAGCCTGGGTCAGCTGAGTATTTCACAGTCAGGCCTCACTGTAATGGGTACTTCTGTACTCTTCTCTCCTTTCCTGACAGCATAGGGCCAATGTTTGTCTGAAAGCAGCAGACCTGTCAAACCCGTTGTGGTCACAACAGCACAAAACACACTGTGGTCATCAAAGTGCAAACACCCACTGCGATCATCAGAGCACAAAACCCACCCACTGTGGTCATCACGACACAAAACCTACCATGAACATCACAGCCCATAACACACCATGGTCATCAGAGCACAAAACCCACCCACTGTGGTCATCACAACACAAAATCCACTGCAGTCATCACAGCATGAAACACACCTACTATGGTCATGACAGCCCAAAACACACTGTGGTCAGCATAGTGCAAAACCCACCCACTGTGGTCATCACAGCACAATCAGCAGCAATGAGGTAGCTGTCTTTAAATAGCATAAGCACCTGCAGACTGCTTCAGGTTCTCCTTTAGAAATTAGGGCAAAAGTCTACTCACAGGACACTAGACATTTATTAGGATATAATGTTGGGGTGGTTTTTGACAATAAACTACGAAGTATTCCAAAACTTAATAATTTTGTAATCTTATGGGGTGTGAATGTATTTCAAAATAATTTTCAGTTCAAGAACAGGATTACAATCAGTATGGCTGGAAATGCCTTCTGGAGCGGCCATGACGGCTGTGATACTGACAGCCTGTCCCAGCTGTGGAATGTACCAGCAGTTCGGCCCTTCCTCACCACAGACCATGCTGTTATTGACAGTCTCTTCATGTTAAAACCTGCAGCTCCTACTGCATGGCTGGAGCAAGGCCACCAAATCCAGGAGGAGGATGAACACTCCACTTATAACGGCACATAGCAGCAGTGAAGACAATAGCTGTTTTTGAAATTGAGTTTTACGCTGAATAATTAGTTTACATTACACAGAATATGCAATTCATACCATGCAGTAGGCAGTTTCTGCATTACTGATGATCTCTAAAATTGCACTTGCACTTGGTATTCCAGAATGTTACACCTGAGTGACCTACCCTGTTTGCTCTGTCTGGGTCAATGACAGTTTTCAAATTTTAAATAACAACACAGCAAAGAACAAAGGCATGTGGATGACATTTATTACAGCAGAATCTCACAACATGCACCTACACTACATCAAATACACATTGAGGATACAATACCTGGCAATACACAATTCCCAAATTAAAGTCTCCCAACTAATGCAGGGTTGACATGGGTTGTGTTATTTAACCCTGTCATTACAAAATCTCAATGGACAGCCTGCATTGGAAGGGGAGGTTAATAGCATTGCATTTTGAGTATTGTAGTATTGTACTTGCAGCACTAGAAAGGAACCAGGGATGGAACTAATACCATTGATACAGTACACAAATATGCAGAAAATAATAATAATAATTATTGATTGGTGAAAAGACTTCACCCCCACTCCAACCATGTCCTTGCACAGAAGACAGATGGGTGAATTATTGCAGGGCATATATGGCATTTTCAGAAATTGTCTTTGAATCACACCTTTCAATAGCTACAACATATCAACTTACAGATTTTGAACAGACTTCTTTCTCCCTAAATACCTGAGAAAGAAACTTTCTAAACATTTGTAGACACCATCAATAAAGATCATGTTGTGAAAGAGATCATATTTCACGCCAGAAGAAACAGTAGGCCAGGGAATACATGATGCATATCAATACAGAATAAAACAAAAGCTAAACACCAAACAGCCTAATCTGTTACCACATGAATGCCATTGCCACCAGAAACGCAGAGAACACTGCATACAGCTTGTGATAACAGCATCTACAGTACCAGTCAAAAGTATGGACACAACTTTTCTTTATTTTTACTATTTTCCACATTTTAGAATAACAGTAAAAGCATCAAAACTATGAAATAACACAACTGGAATTATGCAGTGACCAAAAAAAATCAAAATTCTTATATTTTAGATTCTTCAAAGTGGCAAAAAATGTTTTTTTTTTTTTTTTTTTAATTCATACACAGGCATCAACTTCACTATTCATATTTGTATAAGAAACAAATTTCAAACATGCATGCATAAGACTTAAGATCAAAATGTCTTTGAATGCATGTTTCCCATTATCTTAATCAGGTGTGTCCAACCTTTAACTGGTACTATACAAGTTGCAAGTTATCAACTAAATACACTACTGGAAAGAAAAGGGGAGACTTCATGAAGAAGATATTCTTAGGGACAAACCTGAAGCATACCTGAATAATGGGATTAAAGGTAAATGTTTTGTCTCTGAATTTTTTTCGAAACCTGGTAATTTTAGAGTCTAAAACACTTCCTGTATGCACCCCAGACTCTCTATTATTCTCAATGAAAGGGCAGCCCAATCAGACTGTAACCTTACACACTGCAAGACAGACTCGTTTCCTCATCTCCTGCCATTCCTGAAAGGACTGTGCTAACCTATACATTACATACAATCCAACCGACCTGTTAAAATGACGGGCTGAAGAACTGCTGAAGCTTTCCGAGTGATACTGCTGCCCCATGCCCTGCCGCAGGCATGACTGAAAACTGACATAACAAAACACAGATAATCCTCCCCTTATCTGGCACTTTACTGTTACCCGGCACTGCATGACACCAGAGTGGTAAATTAATACATTTTTGTCAGTCTTTCAGATTACCACTCCACGTCCTACACTTACGTAATGGGGAGATACTGTCACCCTGATGCTTCATGGAAACAAACTAACCTTACTTTACACGTAAGTGTTTCTCTGTCACTTCAAACAGAGGAAGGTAACATAAGCTTGATCTGTGGGTGAGGGGCACAGCAGAGGAGTTTATGTGTGGTTTTCACTGGTGGTTAGTCATCCAATTCCTTAGGTAAGGCTGGAACTTATTTCTGCTTATCCCCAGGATCAAATTGACTAAGGTCAATGTAGAGAGAGTTCATGCAAATACATGTAAATAGAAATCATTGTCTAGGAGTATAACAACTTCCAATTTACGACTGGAAAAATACTGCATTTAACAAAACAGACAATGTTACAAACTGATGATTGCAGACTGATTAAGTATACCGCAGATCCAAGCGACACATGCCCTTTCAGTTTGAATTGGAGAGTGACTGACATCTTAATAAATGTCATCTAGAACATGCAAACTCAAAACCATGTCATAATATGGGCAGATCCAGAAGCCACTGGCCAAAGTGGTCCAAGGACCTACGTAGGCAGGAAGAAGTGGTCTCACCCCATGGGTGGCCTAGTGTCCCCGTTACAAGCAACAGACATCCTTGTTTGTGTGAGCGGACAGAGATATTTGGTCTCCGATGATGGTTTTCCCAAAACCTCTGTTTAACACCTGTGTAGCAGCGACAACATGCAAGCAACTGATCTACACACCACAATTACCCCTTCAGCAGAGGGATGAAACCCATGGAAATTACAGGAGAGGAAACATCTCCATGTAAGAGTAGAGGAAGGAGAGCTGTGTGTGTGTATGAGAGAAACCAGTACAACCAGTGTAAGAGCTCTGCAGAGTGCAGGAGAAATGGACCACTTCTTAGCTATGCAGAAAGAAGAAGGGCAGGAAACTGCTTCATACAGACTCTGGACAGCATGGATCAAAGACAAGGAAAAAACTGTGGAAAAACTGTGAGTTCCGCTGACATAAAAGGCAGTCAAATAGAACAAGAGCAGGTTTTAGAGCCCAAACAAATCAAAGAGGCTGCTGCCATGAAATCATGATTACAGATAATACTGGAAAAAGTGTAACACTCACTCCAGCAAACATCCCTTCTTATACAAGAAGGACATGACATACCTTTCAGCTGTCTCATTATATATGGTGATGACAGCACTGAGGTGGCTAAAACATCACTTTTTTTAGTTTAACAATGTATTTGTTTTCAAGACTGTAACAGTCTTCCCTACTTCCCACACAATGGATTTGCATCCACGCACACTTCATCTGTGTTTCTGGCCCGGCTGGAGGCTTAGGGCTAAAACTGAACCGTGCCAAATTGTCACACATGATTTTCACTTAGACAGGCTAGCATTTTTCTCTCAATTGCACGGTGAGGGCAGAGCAGGCCTGGAAGCACTACTCCCAGATTGGTCTTGTTATTCAACACATTATTGTAAATGTGAAGATAACACACTGAAATCTGGTCCTTGCCCAGGGGATAGGGCTCTCTCTCTCCATTTTATACAGCACCCCACTGGTCAGACAAATGAATAACAGTAACATTCCACAGCATAATAAACTAAATGTAAAATACTGACAAAATTATGGAGCATAGGTGGCATTTTAGACAATTTGCTGACCAGGTGGTAACTACATTTTCTGGGTGGACTACAGGCAAATTTTGATAGGCAGGGAAAAGCCTAGCTTAGCCTTTAAAGCTAGTTATTCACTTCATTTAAGACCTAGTGCAGGGCTGCCTGTCACCAGTTTTACAGAATAACTTCCAACATTTCAACCATTATATGCCTACCTTCACTGGATTATTTCATGTATCAGACGGCTCTGAAAGTGGTCAGAAATGAAGGAGGTGTTTGTATTTTCCAATATACAGCTCAAATTATGACCATTAATTAACTGCAGCATCAGTACCACTGATTTCGAAGCCTAGGAGTAGCACTCCATCAGAACACAGGTTTTAAAGCTAGTGACGATGTGCAATCATATCTGATTTGTAAGGGTGGCAACCTCTAAAACAGGAGTCATTACCAGGTCACTCAATTACTGCACATCCTTTAAATGAGCACACAGGAAATGACACGTGTGACCTGCAAGGCAGCAACCTGTGTAGGGCTACCAACCACTGGAAGAAGTACATTGTGGAGGTTTGAGTTCTGCACCACTGGGTTTGCACTGGTTTCTAAACAAATGTCTCTGCAGAAGACCTGGTGCAACAGACAAATGCACAATCTGCCCTAGAAGAAAACAGGAAGACCAGAGGATGGTCCTGTGAGACATTTAAATGTCTCAGGTACTTGGTGACAAAGGAATCATATACTTCTCACGCATCAGAACCACTCCTAAATTGTGAATTTAAATAACTGTATACTTTGATATGATGTACAAAATACATACACTCCCCCCTGTTGACAAATGAGGTTTCAAACACCAGCGTCAGGTACACCCAAAAAATTCTAAGCAAAATGTAAGCAACCACACACACCTGAATGTGGCAGGTGAGAACTTTGTATGAGAGTGTTTGAAACGTTCACCTTTCACTCGATTTGCCTTTAACTACCTGAATATGTGGTGTTTTATTTTTGTTCGAAAATAAAAACAAATGAAATGCATTTTGACTTACCGCACACCCCCATGCAACTGAAAGAGAGAATCCCAGTGTTCCTCTCTCCCCGTAAGTCTTAGGTCCTCCGGTGGTGTGGGGATTAAGTAGCTCAGCGATGGCAAGGGTAGATTACATGAGCAAATAGTTCTAGCTGAGCGGCAAAGTGGAAGTAATTTCCTCTAAACAAACACAGCGCGATGGAGCCGTTTTTACAGTCTGAGACGGAGGCTGGACGGCCTCCTCTCCCCAGGGAGTCTGGGCTTTGATCACAATCCACAGGATTCACAGCGAGGTGTAAACTTAAGACCTGCAACCGTGTGCTGGGGCTCAAGCTAAACATGTGCACCAGGAAACCCAGCTGCACCTCCCACTTACACACTTAGGAAAAGGCTACACACCTTCCAAGGAGTGTATGTGGCTAATACACAAATTAAGGCACATACAAATGAACACTTACAGTGAAGATTTCACCAATGCTGAGTTGAACTGTAGTGAATTCTTGTATAAAGCACATCTAAAAGGCTACTTAAATTAGAAGCCCAATCTACATGTCAAAATACTGAAATTCCTAAACCAGGCGGACACTACATGAGTTGAGGCCTTTACATCTGTGTTCTGCAGTCTGGTGGACCCTGTCTCTGTAGCTTGGTGAGAGAGCCTCATTATGAAAGCAGCCGACAGAAAGAGTGGTTTCAGGAACTGTAGACTGGTGAGAATCTCAGCGCCAGATCTGATTATGGCCAACTCATGAAAAGAGGAATTGCCTTTCATCATCAAATCATCAAAAGCTTGCACAAGACATTACCACACCAAGAGATGAAACAGACCTCTGCTTGGAAAACCTCCAAACTCAGAACAGTCTCTGCTGCAGTCTGACAACCAGTACTCAGATTCAAGCTGAACACAGTCAACACCCTCATACTTAGATACAAGCTGAACACAGTAGACAGCCTCCTACTCAGATACGAGCTGAACACAGTCAACGTCCTCGTACTCAGATGCAAACTGAACACGGTTGACAGCTTCATACTCTGATCCCAGCTGAACACTGGGATCCTTGGTGCTCTATATCTTACTTTATGATTAATCCCACAGCCTCACAAGTTCCCTGTTACAGAACTGACTCCAGATCCAATCAGGATAATAAGATAGCTAGCCGATCACGACCACATGCATCTACACCTTGCATTACGATGTGTACCATATCTTTCCTCTGTATCCACAGTTCACTTTCCCTCATTACATGCATATAGTGACCGTGGGTACACAGGTGGTACCTTACCTAATATATGACATATATAGTCATGGCAAGAGATGTCTTAGACGTGCATGGCAACAGAGACAACAGTGGAACTGTGATGTTTGCATCAACCACCCTCTCAGCTGCACCTCATATCAACACAGTGCATGCCAGTTCAGCAAAACAAGCTGTGCCAAGCTCTGGAGCTCTTCAGGGGTCATAGGTGAAAACACCAAAAGCTATCAAATATCACCAAGTACCCATCATGCCAAATCTGCACCAGCAGCCTGGATCAGCCTGATCTTCTACATTAGTTACATTCTATAGTGCATTGGTGCAAAACCATTAACCATTTTAAAGGGTGCTGATGAAACATGTTAAAATAAGACCCTATTCAACAGAAAAAAGCTTCACTGTTCTTAAGTAGAGGTGGAGATATCTACACTTTTGGTGAAATACAAACCATGCAGAATCTGTACATTTTAAAAATATATACTTAAAAAATAAAAAAAATTAACAAAACATCACAGCTCCAGATTAAACGAACTCAACGGCCTTCACCACCTTGGCCAACAGCAGACTTACATGCAAAATTGACAAATAACTTTACCTGGCTACGTTCTGAAGATGTGCTAAGAAGATAGATATAAAGTTCCACGCGGAAAAAACCACACGTAATAAATTTCACCAACTGAAAAAAAACTGAAGGCAAAACAAAAACGTGTGTAATCGTATTTATTAGCAAAGCAAACGTTATTAACCAATAAGCGGCCGTGCGTTTGTAACCCTGTGATAGGACCCGTGGGCTACACACACCATCTACAACACCGATAAATTATTAATGAGATTATTATATCTTCAACAGTTTAAAAATGGAGATAAACCAGGCTACTTCACAAACATTGGTCGGAAGTATCACCCTCTACTAATGTCCAAAGCATTGGCCATTATCCATTAAATGTCAAAAAAGCGTGGGGCGCTTTCAGCAGACCCCTACATAAGACACGAATTAAGCCTTTTAGTCATATTAAATTAGTCATAACAACGTTTAGGAATGATTGTTCAAAAAAATAAAATCACTGAGAAATTTATTTGCGGTTATCATTTCAAATTTTTAAATAACGTCATTATACGTCTATCAGTTACATCGTACAGTTTCTCCACTTCGACAAACGAACAGGTGTACACTCTCAAACCGTACAAGGTTACACTAATCATACGGTCCAACAGTGGCCCGAAGGTACGGAATTAAATGCGTTTTAGGGGACGTGTTAAGGGAAGGTCGTACAACTGCCTTTTAACATGATAATTCATCCATAATAATGCACACAAGAAACTACTCTCGTTTCTCGGCATTTTCACTTTTGTGCTAACTGACACCAGATGCATATGTCTCATCAAAGCGAAACTGCATTATACGAATCACTGTTATCAGTGTAACACACGTTAAGGTATTGGTTTGACGTGCCCTAGGCTACTCACCTCGGCAGATGAACTCCACAATTTGTTTTTGAATTTTGATCCTTCCCGTTTTTAATCTGGAACCCAAAGCACACCTAGGCGCTTCACTTTGATTTCCACTTAGTTTGATATGTGTCGTGATTGTGCATCAAACTGCAGCTGAAGCAACACTCTCTAACCTGGCCCCCAAACTACTTGTCTTAGTAGTTTACAATGCCCTCCACCAGCAGCTCACTTGCTGCTCATGCGCACAAACTCCAGCGCAAGCGTGCACCTCAGCGATGCATACAAAAGGGTGTGTTTCAGTGACGCTTACCGCTGGCACCACAACAGGTATCCGGGGGCCCTCTGCTGTTAAATATTAATGACGCATGCATCAGTCTCAGGTTCATGTCTGTACAGAGCAAGAACATGCTGCTCTGGCTCATTTTTTGACTTCACTGTAGCATTTTAAGACTTGAAAGCGAGCATAAACGAGTAGAATTACAATGGCAAATTACCAAATAAAAACTGATAACTGACATATTCTACCTACTAAAGGAACCACTGTGGTTTAAAGAAAAAAGGTGAATAATTACTGATAATTTGCATTAGAAATGTCCTTTTAGTACCCATCTCAGACACATTCTCAAATGTTTACCGGCGTAATGTGCGTCGTACAACTTGCAACATGAACGCGACGAACCGAAAACCTTGCTGAGGTGGAATATTGCCTTGGCTGTAATTAGAGTGAATAGATATCGTTGAAATGAAAAAAATTGTTCAGCCGTTGGTTCTATGCGATGTTGTTAGCACTGCATCACAAATAATAGGTGCATTATATTTATTTGTACATACCTACGCCTTACACGTCTTGTAAAACAGGCTAATTAATCATTAATATTATGACATACGAAGTTTGAAGTAAAACAGCTATTACTGTGACACAGCTGTATACTGTAGTAATCTTCCCACTGCTCTGAACATTTAGTAACAGATTAATTGAATGAAAGCTTCAGAGTAGTCAACCGTTTCCAAGGGGGTTGAAGTTCAGCTGCAAGGTTCACGGCCCACCTGACAGTCAACAAGAGCTCACATGTTACAGCTCAGCGATGACACGCTGTGGTGAGCTTAAACCAGCCCACAGATTCATTGGGGCTGTGGAATTTTATGGCAGTATTAGGTTTCCATTTGAAACACCGGTATAACCATTACATGCTACCCCTTCTCATAATTATCCGTATTTATATGTATGCATGAATTCTGTATTTTCCTATTTGAAATTCTGCCCTACTCGCCCCCATCTTGATACTACGGAATACATTTCAAATGTTGAAACACACCAATAATCATTGCCAAGTAATAAACATAGCGGGAAAGAAATAAAAGTTGTGACACATCAGGTTGACAGAATCACACGACACCGGTTATTATGTTACGATTTTAAAAAACGATGCTGTTCTCTATTGCCCTTGACGTCTGCAATTGGAGCATGTGCACACATCTGCCCACGCAGTCTGCATATCGGTTTTGCTTGCTTACAACTGAAAGATGAAAATCTGTTGTTTGCATAATGAAGTGCAGGTACGAGTAATGACAGATATTTTGTGTCTTTTATAGATCTTCTGCTTGAGCACTGAAATATCAATGAAACTTTCTAACATGATAAATTTTACTTGTTCCAATATTACAGGTGATGTACTGTACACCTGAGTTTTTAATGTCTTGTGTACAGCTGGGAAAGTATTTCATTACCCAATGGACTGTGTAAAGTTTTGCATCCTGACCAGCAA
The DNA here is from genome assembly GCF_013368585.1 of Megalops cyprinoides. Classification (NCBI taxonomy): domain Eukaryota; kingdom Metazoa; phylum Chordata; class Actinopteri; order Elopiformes; family Megalopidae; genus Megalops; species Megalops cyprinoides. The sequence goes on from NC_050587.1 coordinate 6,191,314, forward strand.
GTCTGCGTCTGGCTGAATGGCTCGGTCTCCGGAGTCATTTTTACCCATAATTTCAGATTTTGAAAAACAGTGACATCTTGTGGTTTAAAGGGGAATTTAATTTTCACCCGTTGTCTTTACTTCAAAGCTATTTTGAATACACTGAGCATCTAAAGAAATTTTCTTTGTTGGCACAGATTTTGCATAGTGAATACCTGTGCCAAAACAAAGATGAAGCATGAGAATGTCTTGAATATTGGTGGGATGTGTTTGCTGTGTTTTCTCTCAGACTGTGACTTGTCATTTATGGATCGTGTTGGGCTGTATCATCTTACCAGGTTAGACATTTCTGCCAGTGAATAACCAAGATCCATTATTCCCTTGATAAACAGGACCTATAGGTTCCTTTGTGTGTTCTTTCTTGATTTTCACCTCGCTTGACATTCCACAGTTAAAAAAAAAACTTCATCACCTGTGTTCAATCCTTTCTGTCTGCTTTTTATTTATTTATTTTGAGGATGTTACAAGTCTTACAAGATATGTTTCTTGATAAAAGATGAAAGCTCTAAATTAAGAACTGATCCTGATATTATGACTGGGTAGATGCACAGTTGGCTGCTGATTAAATATCAGGCTAGCTTTAGGGTTAAAATTAAAATGACCTGAGCAAAATATACCTAATACTATTTTAATCTATGCAAAATGTAGACTAAATGGTTAACGTTCAACCTAAACATTTATGTGTCTTGGTGTGTACACAGGACATGAGAAACATATCACCCTGGTTCAGAAACATCTTGTAGCATGACTGCCAGTCAGCATATATCTCTAATGAACTTTTCTAATAATGAAGATACTAATAATACTTTAGAAGCTCTATATATGTGATATGCTGTACTGAAAATTGAAACAGTATTGCCATGCAATACTTGAATATAGTTTATTATAAAGGTACATTCATTCAGAAAGGTTAATGATGTTCTGTAAGGCCAACGGGGGCCTATAAGACCATGTAGCTTGCTCACAGGTTTCACAGGATGGCCTACAGATGTGCCACAGGATAACTAAGAAACTGGGATGTCTAAGTTAAACCAATACTTATGATATTTAATTGTACTGAACACATGGTCTAATCACAGTCTAATTTGATTTTCTGGAATATAATGTGGCAATTATTATAATTTTCAGCATTGTAAAGGCATTCGTTTTCCTTTTTGCTATACTGTGATATTGCCAGAAAAACAATGTCCATTGTTTTTTTGCTTGTCTGTTTCAGAGGATCTTAGTGGACTCCACCTTTAGTCCCCCGCTCTCTATGATAACATGCTGATCCCTGATAAAGTACAAAGTCCTCTAGTTGTGCAATCCACTTCAGCAGTTTTGTACAAACATTTCACAAAATTCTCTTATGAAACCACGTAGTCCAGGTCTAATGAACTCATCTAACCCTCTGTAGTTCGTCAATGACTTTTGTCCTTAAAGGTGTTAAGTGGTTTAAGAGTCAAATGACTACTACCTGACATTTCAGCTGAGCTTTGGTCATGGAAAATTTTCCAAGTATGTTTACAATGACAGCATGCTTTTGTGGGAGAATAACAGTGCATTGTATAAATGTAGATTGTTTAGGTCAATTTTAACTAAACTTATTTGAAATGATCAGCAGTGATTGCTGATGTTTAGATGAATGAACTTAATGGCCTTTTCAGAGAGATTACCAGTAGTTAGGTTAAGCCTGATGCAGACAGAAGTGTAAGGAGTGAGTGAAGCTGTGCAAGAACAGCATCTTGTAGGGAATTCTGCTCTGTTCGATCCGTGATCAACTCTCTGAGCCAGCTCCAGGACCATGCACACTCAACATCTGACAGGAATGAAGCTTGCAGACTGTGGTGTCCAGCAAAGGTCACCACCTGCTGGTACTGTATGTAGACTGACTACTTTTTTCAGTTCTGCTTCATGTACTGGAGTGTGTTACATCAGCCAGTCAGAGGATATTGTTAGGAGGGGATTGGAGACACTCTGAACAGACCTATGGCCATGGGGGTGACCACATAAGGACACGTTTTAAGATCCCTGTAGTCTGAGTTCAATCTCTTGCCTTAAATGTATGCAGTTATAAGTACTTTCAGAAAATTTTCCAGATACATTTATTTTGCAGAGACTGTATTACATCAGGCCGTGTGGAGGGTAATTGCTAGAGTCTAATTGTTCCCAAACTCTTTTGTACATCCTTACATTTAAATTCATGCATTTTGTAAAAACAAGCAGATAAACAGCACATCATTGCACTCTACACTGTTCATGAGGTATGACTATGTGAACAGACAATCCTGTGGAAACCTGCAGGGTGACATTATTTCAGATAGGCCTCTTCCTTAATATAAATGCTAATGCTGCAATTAGTTGAAAACCGAGATGCAGAATCCACTACTAAGTAGGGTTGCTGAAAGGACAGCATTTTACAAAGTTACACTATAAAATTATCATAGTAATGTACAACATTTTTTTCAGAAGATTTTAAGTAGACTGATGAACTGTAACCTCCACTTATTTGAATTACCCAATTTGATACAATCTGCTATAACAACAGAATTGTAAGATCCAGGTAGGGAAGGATGCTGACTCGTTGTTAAGACCCCGCGGCACCATGATCAGGTATTCACACGTGATCATTTCCCTTGTAACAGTCTTATTATTTAGGAAGTTAAATGTTTAATGCTGATATACTGTATTTGAGGGACATGTTGCAGTCAATTCCTGCTCAGGCTGGGATCAGACTGCATGAGCCTCACGTGGTTTAAAGGTTTTTCACAGTCAGGGTAATTAGAACCAGAAAAGACATGTACAAACCAAATACTCACCTCTCATTCCCCAGTTTAAAATCTTTATTCCAAGGCACTGGGACATTGCTGGGTTTGAGCCTAAATGGTAAATGATAAAACTTCTTCAATTTGTTTCCTTGTCCAGTACTTTGAAGACTGCCATCTGACATCTGAATCGGATGGTAGATCTGGGTTATGCCATAGACTCAACAAAAAACCATAAAAGGTCAAATTAATGAGCATATACACCGAAGCCAAATATAACATCATTTAGTTCTTCTATGCATGGGTGTCAGTGCTGGGGACAACGACGGGTTCGACTTTGTGGTGGGGACGAAATGGGTCACAACAAAAAGTGGTGGGGACATGTCCCCAGCGTAAATGATGGCTATGCTTCTATGCATGCAAATGGTGACACAATCTTTAAGGCTGCATGCAGCTTTTAACCATGCATGCACGCACAACTGCAATTCTGCTCATATTACATTATCACATTTATTCAAATTGTCGGGCGGAAGCAAATACATTCCAAGGATAACAATGTACCACCAAGGCAGGTGCTCAGTGATCATGTGCATAAAAATATTTAATTTTTGAATCAAAACAAAAATCCAGTGAATAGTCATTCAGCACAGTGGAGATAAGGAAACAAGTGCTTACTGTTCTCTGTTTTCCAGCATTCAGAGCCCACCCCAGAGAGAATGCAACTGTCACACAGAATCAGGCCACAAGCTGCCCCGTCTGCTGGACATCCACCTGTTCTACTGTCTGATTAGAATTGCCTGTTTAGGATGGGATGGATCTTTCTCCCTCCCTCCTTAACCTGTAATTTACTTATTGTATTATTATTACTGTATTGCTAATGCAGCAGTGTAGCACAGTGGTAAGGAGCAGGGCTCATAACCGAAAGGTTGCTGGTTCATTTCCCGACTGGGATATTGCTGGTGTACTCTTGGACAGGGTACTTAACCTACAGTTTCCCCAGTTAATATTCAGCTGTCTTCAAACCCTATGTAACCTATGTTCCATCAAGATCACTACACTCTGCCTCCATGGGGCAACTGATTGTCTCGTCCGGACAGGGTCGCTCCTCTCAAACACAATGCCTGTCTGTACTGTTCCAGTGATGGAATGAACTCCCCATGGGGATTAGGACAGCAGAATCACTGGCCATTTTCCAAAGCACACTGAGGACCCCCCCTTTCAGACTGCATCTTGGTTCCACCTCAATCCCTGCCCCCTGACACCTGCTACTTGTAGTACTTGCTGTATTGCCATGTGTTTTGGATGTGTGATCCAGTGACTGATGCATGGCAGTATACTTGGCTTCCCCTGTCTAGTCAGATTGCACAGGTTAACTTAGGGTAGGGCCTGAATAGTGTAATGCTCACACTCGCTGGTCTGGGAGTGTTGTTATCCTGGTCTGACACTGCTGCTCATTCAACTTGAATGGATACACTTACTGTATGTTCTATTGTGCTGGCTCTAGATAAGAGTGTCTGCTAAATGAAGGTAATGTAAAGCAATGTAACGTAATGAATGGATAAAACAGTAAGCTATGTAACTCGCCCTGGGTAAGGTAATAATGTGATGTATTATAAATATTTTTGAGGGTGATTTGATTGTATATTCTACACGTTATCGTTATTCGGTAACGTTATCCAATTACAAAAACAATTATCTCCAAATGGTTACAGAACATTATTATGAAATGTAACTTGTGAAAAATAAACACTGTAGCTACGTTGTGGAAAACGTTCAAAATGCCTCACACATCGGCTGCTGCTGACAAAGCCGCGTATTCGCACGGGTCAGCTTCAACTTAATTACAAGCCTGAAAGAGCCTATTATTTTTCTCCATCTCTCCACTCTGCCCGCAGTATCTGTTGATCTGTGTGAACTTTGCTCCCTTGTATTCTGCAGAGCCAGATGTGTCCATTCGCGGCCACTCCTCTCCCGTGGCGCGATTCCACTTTGGATTGGTTCGGTGAGATGCACACCCCCCTCGTCCATGCGTCCGGAGCATCGAGAGCTCTTAAAAGATTTCACCTCGCCGCCTACCTTTCCCACCTGAAGCAGCAGATCACGTCGAGGCTCCGCTCTTCCCTGCCGCCAACATGTCAGACAGAGGAACCTTCGATACCAATGTCGTTACCCTCACGAGGTTCGTGCTGGAAGAGGGCAGGAAAGCAAAGGGGACCGGAGAGCTGACAACACTTCTCAATTCATTGTGCACAGCCATCAAAGCCATCTCTAGCGCCGTCAGAAAAGCTGGGATCGCTAATCTGTAAGTCTTTTTGATGACCTGTTTAGTTCACTCATTGGACACGAAGACCATCTTTAATAATGACCATTTAACTTCTTAATGATGTGTTTTTTCTACTTTAAATTAGATTTACCTCGATGCGATGCATTGCCAAAATATCATATCTGGTATCCTTAAGCGGAATTAATTACTGCTTTTACTTAAAACACCCGTTGTCATTTCAGTGTTCTTGTAATCTTTTACATAAAAATTCCAAATGTATTTAATGCATTAGTGAATCCTTATCAAAGGATCATTGCATGAACCTGTCTCCTCAGCAAGTGGTGCTGCGTAATTTTTACTGTCATCAGAACGGTTTCTGTATCCGAGGGGGGAAAACGCTCAAAACAGCCTTTTCTCAGGACAAACGATAACAGCAGTTAGCTGAACCACAGTCCTCGGGTTAATCAGTGATTCTTAAAGTTATTATGTCCTCCTCCTCATGAACAGTGGTTCTGCGTATGCACAAGGCCACAGGTGCCTGCTTACATTTCTCTCAGTCCCATTTATTTCCTGCTTGGACAATCTGAGGCATCCCACCTGCAATACAATCCAGCAGGACTCTCATTCTTGTTTCCTTGTTTTGTGTATGTTATCACTAGCTAATTTGCAAATTGCAGCTTAACCTGCTTTTCAGGAGTTCTTAGACTTCTTATACCTGTTGAGCCTGTTGATGGGACTGGAGTGCTGAAGGTAGTTTCCTCAGGGGAATGTTCTCAATTCACCATTTGGAGGCATAACAGACTTGAGTCTTGGCATGAAACAAATTTCAGTATTTCCCACAAAGTGATCATGAATGGGAGCATGATTTGGAAGGCTTGTATCCTGTAACAGTCGCAGAATTTGACATACAGTGCAGGACCATTGTCACACAGTGCAGGATTGTTAGAGGAACATTATTCTGGAAGCAGAATTTGGCTTAAGATTGAATATTGAAGTGGTGGTGGAGGAGAGAGATGTCATCTCAGCATCCTGAAGTGCTCATTAAGCACTGGTCAGTAAACCCAACTTAGTAATGTGGTGGCTATTACTAAACACTCCCTGCCAAAGGAACTCAATGCTGCATCTGTTCCACATGTGATTCTTCCCAGAACCCCTATTCATCCTGTAATCCTGTACTGTACTTCATACAATTATGTGTGACTCAAAGAGAGAGCATTACGTCTGACACCCCTCTCCTGCAGCTATGGCATCGCTGGGGGCACAAACGTGACTGGCGACCAGGTGAAGAAACTCGACATCCTCTCCAACGACCTGGTCATCAACATGATCAAGTCCTCGTTCACCTCCTGTGTGCTGGTGTCAGAGGAGGATGAGAAGGCCATCATCGTGGAGCCGGACAGAAGGGTGGGGATGTGAAACAGTGGGATGTTCCTGTTCTTGAGCAGACCAGAAATGATGGCAAATATAATTTCTGTGCAGTGACTGACACAATCATGTTCCCTGTCTGTTATTTGTTCAATGTTCTTTTTGTACCTTCCCAGGGTAAATACGTGGTCTGCTTTGATCCTCTGGATGGTTCTTCAAATATTGACTGTCTCGCATCAATTGGAACCATTTTTGCCATCTACAGAAAGGTTTGAAAAATGTTATATCACTGGAAAATGTTTGAGACTTTGTTTCTTAAGTGACTAGTTATTAAATCTAAAAAGCACTATAAAAAAATAAAAAATAAAATAAAACCCCAAGCTCTTTGCCCAAACTACTCTAAAGCATGCAAACCTGAGCCTATTCCCAAACATTCAGAGCAAAACTAAACAGTCATGCTCCAGAACAGTTAAGGATCGACCTCATCATGAGTGGTTAGCATTCATTGAAGAGAACACTTTTGTATATTATCCAAACAGTAATTTAATGACAGATGCAGTAGCATTGGTTTAAATTTCACACTTCTCATATAATTTTAAGACTAAAAAAGTCTCTGTAGTGCCATTTATTTCAGTCTCATTCATTCACAGCAGTAAAAATAAGGCTGAAATCTGTTGTAAAAACTATAATAAATGTGGTTGTGGTGATGAGATGTGTTTGTGGTCCAGACTACAGACGATGAACCCAATGAGAAGGATGCCCTGCAGTCTGGCAGGAACATTGTGGCGGCAGGCTACGCCTTGTATGGCAGCGCTACCATGCTGGTGCTTTCCACTGGCCAGGGGGTCAACTGCTTCATGCTGGACCCTGTAAGTAACAAATCCCTGATGTGTGCCTCAGTAGTAAAATACATTTTGTACTCCAGATGGTCACATTCCTCCTAGTAGCTATCTGAAAAAGCTTAGTCTGCTTTTAAACCTGTAGCGGTACCCTGTCTCCATGATGGTTTTGATTGTGACTGTCTAGCCACCACACTGTGCCTTCTCTGTGTAACACACCATGTTCAGTGTGGTAGTCTCTCTCCCTTGGATTTCATTTTTGTTCTGTTGTGTGGTTTTGGTGCAGAGGAATGCTTCTCAGATCACTTGCTTGTTCTCTCCAGGCTATTGGGGAGTTCATCCTGGTGGACAGGGATGTCAAGATTAAGAAAAAGGGCAAAATCTACAGTCTCAATGAAGGCTATGCTCAGTACTTTGACCCTGCTGTCACAGAGTACCTGCAAAAGAAGAAATTCCCTGAGGTAGAGCAACAGGAGCATATACAACCGAGATGGCTGTCAAAATGTGCTTTCACCCCTTGCTTGTTTGAATTGTTTTCCCATGTAGAATATGCTGTAACTTTTCATATTTAGCTGCTTGTTTTTATCCATTAACATTATCAAAAAACACTACATTCTTTTGAACCAAATTCAGTTGGCATATCAGGCTACTCATTTGTGTCTACACAAGGAAAGTGTTAGCATGCTGTGACTATGAAACAATTAGAGCTTTCAGCTCAACAATTATTCCCAAACAGACATGGGCAACCTCAGGCCTTAAAATGTTATGGATGTTTTGTTTTTTGTTCTACTAGTTTTTAATCCCATAATTGGTTCAGTTAGTATGCTAAATGAATACAGGTGCCTGGGTGGGTTTGCTGGAATGAGGGGCACCTCCAGCATTACACAATTACCTGCACTATTTAATCATAATACTTGATCCAATTATGTGACTAAGAGCTTGCATAGACCAAAGTGTGACGGTATGAGTAAGCTGTGGACTGTTTCTCCTGATTTTTTAGGATGGCAGCGCCCCCTATGGTGGGAGGTATGTGGGCTCGATGGTAGCAGACGTGCATCGGACACTAGTGTACGGAGGCATCTTTCTGTACCCTGCCAATGTGAAGAGCCCCAAGGGAAAGGTAAGGACACCATCTGCCACCAGGAAGCGGCCAATCACAGGAAGAGATATGCCTGCTAAAAAGTGCACAGTGGAAATCTGACATATTAGTGAAAACAAAACATGTTTGCCTTTACATCTTAGATTGCACAAGTTAGAGATTGACTTTTTTGTGTAGCAATACCCCAGATAAACGACATACTTTCATGCTTGAGTGTTTCCTGTTAGTGATATAAAATGCATGTGATATCAAAGGCTGAAAACATATCTTGATACAGCAGCCTACACTGAACCAGAGTTGGTTTAGGTAGCAATGCTACCAATTAATTATGTCTTTTTAAATTAAATGAATTTCAGTTTCCAAGTGCAAAACTGACTTCCCCTCATGTATAATGTTTTGACATGTACACACTGAAGCTCTCTCCCATGTCGAGATAGTAACTGTGTCAATATAAATGTTGTAGTGCGAATTAAGGATCATCATTGCAGCATTAACTCCTGTAAAGCTGAGTTAAGTGTACTGTAGCATTAGCTTTTGCTGCTGCAGAGGGTGCAGTGAGACTCCTTTCTTCCCCCAGCTGAGGCTTCTGTATGAATGCAACCCCATGGCCTTCATCATGGAGCAGGCTGGAGGAATGGCCACAACAGGCACCATGAATGTGCTGGACATCCAGCCCGAAACTATCCACCAGAGGGTCCCTGTGGTGCTGGGCTCCCCTGACGATGTGCAGGAGTACATTGCCATCTTCAAGAAGCATGCCAAGTGAACGCTCCCTGCGCCAGCCAGACCCAGACCAAAGGTCAATCAGTAACTGCCAAAGGTCAAACACCAAAGACCAAGACCAAAGACCAAACAGCAAAATCCAAAGACCAAAGGGAGGACCCTGCTAAGAAGCTGGAGGGGGTTTTCCTCAGAGTTACTCACATCACTTGTATGACATCACAGCTGAGAATCTGCCCTGATTTTGTTTGTGACCGTGTCTAATTCTTACTGTGGGCTGCCTCCTGGTTTTTCCTTCCTCACAAACTCGCACACTGTAACTGTCCGTCAGTAGGAGCAGTTCTTACCTCTGTGCATGGCACATGACATGTGTGACCAATGTGCCTTGTATGCTTGTGCACCTTTTCAACCTGAAGGATATTGTGAATAAAAACCGAGTACAAATGTGTCAACAATTTATTCTCCTTCACCCACATTACCTGTGAATACCTGAGGTAATTACCTGCAGCATTGCTGTCTAAGCTACAAAAAGTGGATGTTTATACATATACGTTTATAAATGAGTAAGAGTCAAACCTTAGCCCTCTCAATAGTTTAAGGGGGTATATTTCAAAGGAATTTCTGCAAAATTATCAATAATAAAAAAGTGTCATCTTGCTGTACCTTACAGATTTCAAGTTACAGTTGATTTTCTGGATACAACCTACCTATCCAACTTATTGAGATGTACATTTTGATTCAAGCTTTTTCCTTCTCCCTGAAGTAGAAGTAGCTTTATTTGTCACATGCATGTTGTACAGAGTACCTCAGCAGTGAAATGTAATTGCAACACTCCAACTGTGCAAATAAATGACACACAACACACCAGTAGAGAGATAAATGACAATAGAACATATACATATACTATATATATATATATATATATATGATCTAACTGATTTAACTGATCCATCAATTTGGGTTTTTAACTTGGAAAACCCATATACTGCTTTATATATTTATACTTCTACTGTGGCAAAGGGAGGTCATCCGGGGACATGCACCTGTAAAACAGCTCCATCTGCTGGATTTAAAACGCATAACAGCTACTGAACACCCAGCACCCACTGAATGAAAACCCTGCCTCTGCTGTAGATTTAAGCACTGAAGGGGAGACAGTGGGCAATTGACTGTGAGACTGATCAGTGTGTGGTGAGTTCTCAGAGGGGCTGTGTGTTCGGTGTTGCCACTTTTTCCCTCCCAGACAAACGACCTGGTATAGAGCCCTGGAATAGATGAACAGTTCCAGGTAAACACCCTGCCGGGGTCACTGACAGTGCTGGCCTTCCATCATGTGCTGCTGGTGAAGCTGTCAGCAGCCTCTCGTGCAGCTCAATATATCAGAAGGAACTACAGATATCAGACGGCAGTGTGGTGTAGCGGTGAGGACCAGGGCTAGTAACGGAAACATTGTTGGTTCAATTCCCTGCTGGGGCACTGTTGTTATACCCTCGGGCAAGATACTTAATCAACAACTGCTTCAGTACATATCCAGCTGCATAAACGGATAAAACTATAAACTATGCAAGCTGTTCTAGATAAGACTGTCTACTGAATGAAAATAATGTAAAATAATGTAATGTAACAAGTCCAGCACTGCTCATTTCAGTCCACACAGCTTTATTCCAAGGGTTAGATGACAGTGTTTCTCAGTCCTACTCCTGGAGCCCCCCTGTCCTGCATATCTTCAGTCTTTCCTTGCTCCAAACACACCTGATTGAAATAATTAACATGCTCTTTATTAAATCAGGTGTGTTCGGCTAATCAAAAGTGCCACTGATGAGTTCGGTCAGGTAGGTAAAGCAGGGAAAGATGGAAAACGTGCAGAGCAGGGGGGCCCCAGGAGCAGGATTGAGAATCAGTGGGTTAGAAAAACAGAAACAGCTTGAGGTTAAGACGATGTGCCCTTTTTAATTTAGTGTCACATTTCAAAACATACAATCTTGTCATTCTACAATTTACAAAAGTCAAACACAACCAAAACAAACACTGACAGAAGTTTACATACAGTACTGTAAAATGATAAAGGCAAACAGGAAAACAGAGGCTCAACTCACAGATTAAAAGCTCAGATGAGTTTGCATTTGTATTGTTGCTTCCCACAAATCTCTTTACACTCAATACAGGCGATCTCTCACAGAAATGTCCATAAAAGCAGAACAACAACTGATCTACAAGAAAAAAAAAAAACCTTTTCATGAAACCTTGTTTCTCAATCTAGTATTTATTAATTAACATTGCCCGTACAAGGTAGCTCACCCAAATATCAATGGCAAAGAAAAGATCCTCCACCCTTAATTAGGCAAGAGAAAGGAGCACTTACAAATTAAGAAACAAATGAGATGTGAGGTTCAGTGTGGCCAACACGTATTTTCTCTCATCCATAATCATGTGTAACAATTAGCCAACACTTAGTTTCTCTCAACTGTTATTCACGTGTAACAGTGCAACGCAAGGGATACTTTATCTTTGCACATCAGTAAACCTGGCAATAATATAGCCCTTTGCAGACTGCAAACAGATGGTGGATAGTCAATCAATTAACAGACCTACAAAGAGAACAATACAAATTCAAACAATGCGACATATTGCAACTGATATTATTTTAATTTCAATATTAGTTTCTGAGGAAAAGAAACCAGTACTGACCATGTAATTAATACCCAAATGCCTTTTACATGAACTATTAAAACATTTTATGTACTATTATGTACCTTTACATCCTTTTCACAGTTTTAGTGCCTTCCAAGTATATCTTTCGATAACAAGTGTAACAGTATACCAAAACAGTCTTCACAGAGCAGGTATGTACATGATGCATCATTAACCAAAAATCTGATTGGGGGGTTTAAAAGCAAAACAAACAATGGAAACAAAACATCCATTACATGTGTCTGTATTACAGTTATGGAGCAATGAGCTTCCACATGGTTTGTTTCATACATTGCACATAACCCTTAAAGGTTCAGTTTATTCACAGGCAACACAGAGTTCAATCATAATCAGTAGCATTCAGGAAATGCATGCACAAACAGACATAAAAAATGAACAAACAAGACGCTGCCATATGCAAAAGGTGTGTGCAGGCTTAACCATGGCCACTGAAGAAGGTTAAGGCAAAGGGCAATATTATTCACACATGACCACATATACACACCACATCCTGAGCTCCAGGCTCTGTGCTAGCATTCTATCTATCATAAGGCCTGCCCTCACAAAGCTATTCTGACTCATTTTATTACATTTGATTCTCAACCAGACAGAGGTAAGTACTCACAAATTGTGCCGACACACAGAACACAGTAAAAGGAAACAGGAGTGTGAGGAAGGCAACCTTACGCATGTTTTCTCACAGTTTGAAACAGAGTCTAAATGGGTCTCACAAATACAGTACCTGCAGATGGAGTGTGAAATCACAGCTTGGTCCAGTGTAAAAAGACAATAATGCAGAGCAAAGCTGCCATCAGCTTTGTAGAATGTGTAAGGGGGAGGGATACTGACCAATGAAGGCATTACAGGTTAATAAAGCAACGAGTAGGGATTGCCACCTATCAGACGTCACTCTATACCCAGCATCACTTGGGCATTAGAGGGGGAGGTACCAGACTACATTTTAATTCAGATTAATGCCGTGTCTTTAAAAAGCAAAGAAGCAAAAAGCTAGGCTACACCTCAAGATTCAACCCCTGAAAACAGTGTCCAGATTAACATTGGGAAAGGAAAAGGCAACAAGTCTTTAAACAAAACACATGATCCCAAAACAAACAAAAACACATGCCATCCCTCCTTCAAAACGCGTATCAATGACTTCAATAAAACAAATCAGTAGGATCAGTAGGACATAAAGCAAACAGATCAGTACAGGCTGGAAGGTTCACACTCCAGCAGCTGTCATTACCATGTCCAGTTTCCCTATACTTTCACCATGCGTACATTTATCTACAATGTTTAAATGAAATGATAAAATACAAGTGATGCCACACATCACAGCCCACCTGTAAGCCTGCTACACACGCAGAGCCAAGCATCACTGATTTCAACAACTGAACTTCCTTGTTCTGGGCATTACACATGTATTTAAATGTGGCTGTGCCACAGGTTTACCGTGAAAGAAAGTAGGCCCATTCCTCATAGTTATCAGTCACAGGTACTGGGTTCTCAGGGATGTTCCATGTCCAGTGTGTGCACACACTAGCAGGCTCATAAAAAGGCATAATGATAATGCAGGAATAGTCGTAGTAAAGTCAGGCCACAGTATGAAATCCACAGGCACAACACCAATGTCCGAGTTGTGTTTCTGCTCACTGCAACTGGCCATGATTCAACACATTTAACCTCAGAACAGTGCCTTATTTCAAGTAGTATGCATTTTATACCGTAATGGATAAAATAATATATATTTCATGGTATCTATGGTTTCTCCCAACAGCCTTTTATAAATGTGACTTGCTTTAACACAGTGTACCTCTGCCTCCTCTTTTTCCTATGGAGAAAGGTATACACTATGAGACTACAGTCAAAGAACAGACACCAACAGGGAGCAATGCTATCAATGACAAGTTAATAATAAGTTGTATCAACCAGAAAACCAAAATTTAAGTGCCCGGTATTATGGTCAAATCCAAACAGAAGGGAATTTCAGACTTCATCTTTATATCAGACTATGAAAACAAATAATAATGGAAAATGTGCCCAATGCTGAGTCCGTTAGTTATTAAGTTATTATATAATTATTAAGGGGTGAGCAGGTAGGCACTTAAAAAGATGGGGACCCTAGTCTTGAAATTTAATAATAGGCTGCACACTAAAGGACAGAATGACCTCATAATTTGAATTATTTTGCTGCTGCAGTTCTGTTCAAGTGACCAAAAAAAACATTCAAATGTGAAATAAATACAGTGCACTCTACTTCTAAGAAATACTCAAGAATCAACAACAAAGAGTGATCAACCACACAGAGACAGACCAATTCATGTATACTTCCCTTGTAGTAATCAAGTAATCCACTTACAAGAATTATTTTGGGCTCACTCGACTCACATAATACGATATTAAAACTGAAATGCAGACAATGTCCTATCTTGGGTTAATTACATTAGCCTTAAGCATGCAAAACGTTTTAAGAAAGACTGTGCAGTTTAGAAAGGGAGCCTGCAAACAGTCAACATGACAGGAAAAAGACTCTTCTTGGGTATATACTCTTCTTGGTCTACATTGCTCTTGGGTTTGCAGTCTACAATCTTCCTGGGCCTATACCATTGGGTCTAAACTCTTTTTAGGGCTACAGTCTTCTTAGGTCTACAGTCTTCCTGGGTCTGCAGTCTTCTTTGGATCAACTAATGAGATGCAGCTGAGACACTGGGAATTCTGGTCTACAGTGTCTTAAATTCTGCGACAGGGCAGCCGTAATTGCAGCCAAAGGAGACCAATCAAATGTCAACCAAAAGGCACCTAAGAGGCAGAGATGTGCCATATGTCGCAATGAATGTTTGTACTCAGTGACAGCAAATGGTATTGCAGTCTAGACAACATCAATTACCACGCAGATATTTAAAAATATGTAATGAGTGTGTCAGATTATTTAAAAAATTCAGTTAAGGAAACTGACTGTACCATAGAATTGTAGCCTATTTGTATGGTCTGTAACCTGTGTGGTGACATCCCGATATAATTAACATCTTAATGCAGTCATACTGTTTTTATTTTCAAATATGATTCAAATATGCTTTGTTCCATGTTTAATTAATTTACAGATTTTTTCCAATTTAAATTAGAGAAAAGCAGGTTCAAAACAACAACCTATATTTTATCCATTCATTGATAACCCTTACACAAATCGAGTCGTCCTGGACGGATATGATTCTTATAAGAGGAGTGCACTGCACACACAAGTGCTTTTAAAATGTATGTTTAACCCAGCAGCACTGCTGCAAAACAAACCACTAATACATACGGTGAAATCGGGCCAATATTTCAGACTGGCTGGGAACTTAACCGGCTGTGCAAATTCTTCTCCGAAGGCGCTGTGTGTGGGGCTGGGAGGAAGCCACGGACCGCTAGCCGCTTTGGGGGTAGTTTGGGCAGGGGTGACTATGGCGGTAGTGCATTATGTACACCGCAGTCTGGTGCCACCAGTAAAACATCACCACCACCAGGATGTGCCAAAGCTGGTGACTGGCACCCAGGTAATTCAGCTGTCCTGTGAACATCAAACACACTTCACATCATCCTAGGTACTCAGGTACACTGACACAGAGCATAGTATGGGGCCGTGGAGGCCTTATGGTGGCCTTATTATGTGGAAACACTGTCTGATTTGAACGCTTAATACACTTAATGAATAAATAATGAACAAAACAGTGTGTTTGCTTATGAAATGCAGACGTTGCATGTATGTACCGCTTGACCTGAGTTTAGCGGTTAATGCAGGTAATGAAAGAACGTTTGAAAAGGAATGTGCACCTGGAAAGTAGCGCTCTGGGACTTTCGTGATGTAGAAGAGGAAGGCCGCTGCAGCTATCAGATACATCACCATCACACGAGGGAAAAACACCTGTAGAAAGCAGAGACGGCTGCTAATAAATAAATCATCTTGTGAAAGTTAGCTGAATTCAAAGCATACTCTGATCACCTTAAAATGAACTTTCTCTGACTGCCCTACAATGGCTTAAGCATTTCAGTCTAAGATCAGGGACAGGCAAGTCTAGTCCTGCAGCACCACAGTGTCAACCGGCTTTTCTTGTTCATTCAAACTCGATATTCCAAAGGGAATTCAGCTTCCCTGGTGTAACCAAGCTGCCAACTAAAAGGAGACAAAAAAAGTCACTCTACAGGACTGGAGTCGCTTCGACTTCCCCTAGACGTAAGGGGGTATCAGGTGTGACCCTGAGGGGGAGTATCTGGTATTTGCCCGACCTGGACGATGACGGCGCTGAAGCCCCCGTTGAGCCACACCCAGTGGGTGGCAGGAATGACACCGTATCCGGCCACGGAGCAGAAGATGACGGAGCGCAGCCGATGCCACTCCTGCGACAGGTAATGGGGGTGGATCTGGGCGAAGAAGACCGCCAGGATCATGGCCAGCACTGTGATCAGGTACACCTGCCTCCAGTACTGGGAAGAAAGACACGGGTCGCCAGTCACGCAAAGCTGTGTCCTCCTTTTAAGAAACACACCCATATATAGCAGCATACTTACTCAGGGATAAAACAAGAGTGCCAGTCCCAGAGTTGGAACCTGCAATCTCCTGGCAACAAGGCCCATTTCCAAACCCCCGTTACCCATCTCCTGTAGTTCTCTTCACCTTTACAGGTCAATGGCAATTCATATATATTACATGAGGGGAATTTTATTGCCATTTATATTGATTATAAAAACAGGTGTTCTTTTGTTTATGAAACTTGGGAAGTAGTATGAACGGCTAAGATCTCCAGTGCACACAGTCTCAAGAATCCATAGACTACTGATGATGCTACTACAAAGCGCAATTTCACTGGCTCATTTACCTGCCATTGGCCTTTTAAACACCCAAAAGATCCAACCCAAAAATGAAGATTGAAAAGACAGCCAACAGCATTAAACTGCGCTGACTGGTAGAACCTCACTGTGGGCAGCCAATCCCTACAGGAGCTCTGCAGAACTGGGCCCAATTGAGGAATTCTGTTCTCTTCAATGAAGGGTTAACGTACGCCGTTGCAGTAAAAGGCGTAGAAGACCCCTGGGACGTAGCAGCCCAGAATCCCGATGGAGATTCCTGCGTAATCCAGCGCCATCCAGCGGCGGCTGGTCTTCTCTGAGCGGTGGCAGCAGAACAGGTGATAGCCCACGGAGCACAGCATGCACACCTGCGCAGACACAAGCCCTTCAGCATGACGGGATGAGCAGGTGCCACTCACACTGAGTGGTGCGTGCATTTAAAGACAGAGCTCTAAAGTCTACAGTCATCTGCCAAGAGCACAACAGCCTTGCATTACCTGCGCCTGACAACACTAGAGATGCTTCATCCAGCACGAATATGTTTCAAATAACCAGGTTTATATAATATTGAGCTTCTGAAATTTCTGAGACTTAAAAATGATTTTGCTGTGCCAGGGTGTGACTGTGCCATGCTAAACCTGCATTTCACTGGGCCTGATTTGCATAGTCAGTGAAATGATTTTTTAAATTTTTTTTTTAGAAATCAAAGCATTACATTAGGCCTGGCAGCAATCCTAGAACAAAACCACATCACGACACAACCCAGCCACATGCAAATACCCTCACACCGCAGGCCAACGTGGCAGAGTGCAAGACTCCTGATTAAACATTGTTTCGGCAAACAAAGCCCTCTAGGAATGCAGTTAAACCTGCGGCCTACTGGGAAATTAGAAGGAGCACACGCCGTTGGATGCGGCTCTGCACAGATGAGAGAGGCGCACCTGAAAGCAGAAGAGCCCTATGGAGTAGATGACGTAGTCCTCTCTGGATGCGCCAGCACCCGGCAGCACTGCTGTCATGTCGTACACTCCCAGCGAGAAGAACAGGAGGAAGCCCAGCAGGTGACTCCAGATGTTCACCGTCTCATTGGACAGGATGAAAAGGCTGCAAGCAGAAACCCAATCATTTCCTTCCTTCCAAATCAAATGAACATCCTGAGAGGTCACTAATCAAGCTGGAAAAGTAAACTTCACTGCAGAGAAACGGAACATAGATGCTAAGGCAGGTGACAACTGAGTGACAGCAGAACTCTTCCTAAACAGAGTGTGGATGTTGTCAAAGTGCTAGACCTTGAGTGTCTGTGTTCTCACACACAGTGTTTTATACGTGATGGAGTCAGTGCTGGCCATCAGGTTTAAATGTGTGTACAACAGTATAATCTAAGACAAGATGAACAGAGAGGTCATAACTGTGGGCACCAGGTTAAAGACTTTACACAAACATCTGTAAAAAGATGAAATTTTGAAGATGTGCTGTGAAAATGGGCATTGTGAGCAATGACTTTTATCATGACTAAATTCCACTTATTCCAAATATTTTCATTCTAGTCTGTGTAATTTGTCTTCCCCAAAAATTGTGTTTGTGTGCACTACACAAATGAAATCCATCTGAGGGAATACTGAATGACATGACATTTCTGAGAGAACTGGTCATGAGGCCTTCCTCAAAATGTGGCTTCAGCACTGTCCATAGTAGGACGCACCTGTTTTAACTGCACCGACAGTGAAAATATTCAGGTTTACAAAAGCAAGTAGCTGGATGGTTACACATCATTTACAGAGATACTGAAAAAAATGATGAGTTCAATGTCCACTCACCTTTTTATGCAAAGCTTTGATGGTAAATGGGCTCTGTACCCATCGGTTATGTAGGGGTTATCTTTCAGGAAAACTGGAATCTGTTCATACGTGTACAAGCGGATGCCTCTTGGTACAAGAACAGGCCAGTACTGGTAGCTTCCCAGCTCTATGTAATGGGCACTCTTCAGGAGCTTCTGAGGCATACTGAAGGCATCTGATCCCGCAGTTATGGCACACGGATTAGGCTGGTAAATACACAATGCAAGACAATAACGACTCCAAACTGTTTAGTCTTGTAGTCCATTCAGTTATCAATCTGTTGCTGTTGAGAGCTGCCAACACCAACACAAGCAAATCAATACAGCCATCATGCTACGTGGGGCAACTGGCTACCTTGTGTCAAATAAAAGACTGCCAGCCTAATCAATTAGCCGCTGGCCAGCTACTTTCACATACCCTAGATTCGGTAGAGATCAGCTTTATCGAGATGGCAACCGCAGCTACAGCTAGATGGACAATTATATATGACGACTACCCAGCAGAACCATCAAAAACCCTAGCGAAGTTAGCTAGCTAACAAGTTAGCCACTGCAGGAAGGCAAACATAACGTTTATTTGCAGCCGACCCATTTGTTAGCTTGGCTAACACACCAGCTAGCTACACGAGTAACGCTACCTAATGTTAATTTAGTGAATTACCGAACACAGCTCTAGCAGGACATCTACAAGGCAGGCAACGTTGCCTAAATACACCGTTTAACTGGAAGCGAGCTACCCAGATAGCTAGCTTACTTGCTAAGTAGTTTTGTGGCTAGCCATCTCTATGATAATTGAATTCATTGTTGGTTTTTGGGAAAAAAAACGAAAATATGAACTTACCTATAACTTATTGTATACGAAACGGTGTCATCTGGAGAGCAAGCCCATACAATAATGAATAATGATTAGCTTGTTAGCCAGCCAATTTTAGCGAATAAGGCAGTCCAGTTTCATTTCTCCTAATTGTACTACACTAGCTATCTTGGCATACTACGCGACATCCAAACCAATGGCCCCACTGGGGTGGTTACAAAACTGCCTGAGTCGAAGGCAAAAGAACGGTGTACGACACAGATTTGCGTAACTTACCCTATCCCCATCTATGGGGGAACTGTCTAGACAGGTGATAGTTGTCTACTGGACATTGCCAGTTTGAACAACAACAACGTTTGCAGCGTACATGAACAAATTACAAACATGTTTAAAGCGCGTTTTCTCTATCAATCTGAACTTGGCACCTGCAGAAATTCAGACTACAGTGATGATACCGCGACAAAAAAACGACAAATCATGTTCTCTGTCAGAGGAAGAGTCTAATTTATTTGAATGTGATATCAATATTGATATTGTCGGGTATTACATTAATATTAACATAAACATGACACCAACTGACAAATACAGTTAATGTACATTTGCAGCATGACCTCGCAAACAGGACACTGATGCTATTTAAGACGAATTCAAAGAATTATTTACGATTATTTTCAGCAACAAGGTCCTATGGTTTCTCATATTTCCACCAGAAAAGAATAAAGGTCTATGGCTTATTTATTTCATTCATGTTTTAATTATGTTTTCTATATATTAAACCACAGTTATTCAAACGTTATGACCACCTATTCCGCTGTCATTTTTAATACAGTCTAAAGAAAACAAACAAACAAATTTACTAGTTAATTAAATACGTCATCAATTAAACGTGTATTTACTTAATTAAATAATTTAATTAAGCCATTCTCAGCCCAATAATTTCCTGTAAATGCCACGTCACCCTCTAATAATGAGGCACAGATCGACGCTATAATGGTAAATTATTGGTGCATAATTGATTAAGTACTCTTCCATGTACTATGAAGAATTATATTTTATTTCCATTGACCTTACATTAATTCAGTTTCAACTCAAAGATGCTTTCTTCCTCTCATCTGCATATTCCGATACGCACGTAAATTCTTATTAGTATATTCATATATTAATGATATTTTGGATGGCTACACAGTGCTCCTACACCCTGAAGACCAACTTCATAAGAAAAATGATCAAGAGAAAAAAATCATGCAAAATTTGACCTGTCTTGCTAAAGATGCATCTTCGATCCTTAAGCGACTATATGTTTACATTCACCAGAAGTGTGACTTAGGTTTGAGTATACGTGTACGTGTAGGGTGTGTTGCTAGTTCAAATTTATTCACACGTACTGAAAAGCATCGTGAAAATAGGTATGCAATCTTCCTGCAGGTGGCAGTCTGGAACTGTTTTAGGCTTTAGCTCAACTCGCATCCCAGTAAAAGATTAGCTATTTTGTTGTTTCGCAGCCTGTCAGTACGATATGAAACTGATAATATCACTGTACACGCAGTTCAGAGGCATGCAGTTCAAAAGCCTTGTTCTGTGCTGGCTGGGATATAAGCTCTGGTTTTATTTGTTTCACATGATATGTTTTAAAATATGCAGCAGGTTTATACAGTTTATCATGACTGAAACTGTACATGTTTATTGGAAGGCATTTCATTTTATTTGTATTAAAATTTGTTGCCAAAGGCAAATGTATATGCAGGAAATAAATGCCATTAAAATAAATTAACTGGCCATGAAATTAAAGGGATTATTCAATAATTTAAGAAAAGAACAAAATGTTATTATAAATGATGAATTCTTATGATTTGTATGATTACATGATTAAAGCACTTTGCTGAGATATATTTATTTTGTTTTACAAAATAAATATGTCTGTAGCCTAAACTGTTGCCTAAACTAACATACGGCAGATGACAGATGATAATGTTGATGATGGTGATGATGATGATCATGATGCTGATGAGGATGATGGTGATGATGATCACATAGTCACTTAAGGGCCACCCATCTCTGGCATGTTATCAGTACCCAGGTATGTACCCAGAACACAGTAAGGGTCCCTGGATTTATTCACCTAAAACAGGTGTGATTCTGATTTCAAATGGGATGGATTAGAGCATTTTCCAACTGTTTAATACAGACACGTAGTCTCACCTTGCAGAGGTGCCAGCCTACTATCCCTCTGCTTTGCTTTGAGAGAGAAACTAAAGTGTTAATTTGTGTAAAAGGATGGTTAATCTTCTAGGAGTGGGCGTAATGGCACGTCTGTGTGGCAGGCAGAGGGAGCTGATCAGTGGTAAGCACAGGGTTGTGACAGCCCCCTTAATATGCTGTGGCTTCTCAGACCCCCTCATCAAATGCCGTGATTTTATGGTCTCCATCATACTGTGCAATAATGTGCTTGATTGTCCACAGAATAAGCTTTTCTTAAAGATAATTGGAAAGCTGGGAATGGATGCTCTCGTCTGATTTTCAGATACATCACTTCTGAAATGTGGTTTTCGTAATGGGCCTGTGGGTGTGAGACGTAAGATCTATCCTGGCAAAAGAAATTGATCCATTTCACCTTTGCCTAATGGAAGTTTTTATCTGAGATTATCTGTTTATGTAAATGAGTGTTATCCTGAAATGGGTGGAGAGGGGCGTCGGGGGGCTGTTAAACTTGCACTTGGTCTGTCAGTCTGGATATAATGTATTCAGGATTAACCTCCCATTGGGGGGTTGGGAGCAGGGGCAAGGGGATAAGAATGCAATGGAATAGAGAACTGCTAGGTTTACACCATAAGAGTAGGGTACAGCAAAATGCAACAGCACAGCAGACCAGCAACCACCAACTTCTAATGACACGAAGGAACAGGTCTGCTAGGTTTCAAATGAATCAACCATTACCTCCATCATGTGTGTTACAGTATAAAAACGGTGACTGATAGCATCAGTGTATATTTATTCATTTATACAGTATCAGTATATACTGTTGCTTATCTCCATTCTACAAGTTCAAAAAGTGTATAATATACAGAGTAATATACAGAGAGATGTACCACTTTGTGTGGTGGTGTTATAGGGCAGTAGGTCTAATGTTATAAATATGATTGTACAATGCCAGCTTAGGATACCTAGAAGACACACTGAAAGCACCAATGAAGATTTATCTCAGTGACTGATAACTTAAGGAAGTCTTGCTGCTGCCCCAGCTCAAGACAAGCCTTCAGCAGCCCAGTGGCAGGCATGTCACCACACAGCACACCTGAGGGGAAGTTCAGTGTGGTCTTCAACACCTCCATTCATCCAGTGCTGGGGTGGAGGGCTTGTTTTAGCCTTTGATATCAATTACACCATCATGCACACACACCTTCAGAAGTAGTGTGGAAATTTCCCTAGCTTGCGTAATGTGAAGCTGTGAGTGATCTTAGCCACTTCCTGTCAGTAATGATGAGCTCACACTGTTAAAGTAGCACTGTCAACAGACACCTTTATATTTTATTAGCATTATTCATAAGTCAGGGACGTATTGCTTATGTCTTCATGTTAAACTTCCACATTTGAGACAGACAGTGATGTGTTACCGACCAGTTTCATCATTCTCAAACATTAGATCACAAGGTGTGTATGGTGCCATTGGAATGAAAATGAGTAGGTCCATTCTAAATCAAAAACATCTCACCTTCTTGATTTTACTATCTCACTTTTTAAAAGGCAATATATTGAACGTGTGCCAGATACATGTCAATCAACCATTCTAATCATCATCACAGTGGACATACAGTATGAAACCTGGTACAGAGAAGCTCTGGTAGAGACTGTGCCCAACTATGACGCCTTAAATATTTTTTATCAATTAGAGAGCAGGAAAATGTTCAAAGCTGCTAGAAAACACTGATTCCTGAACCAAATCATGTAACTTTCTTTTTGGTTATTCAAGCACCTCATTACAGCTGTCCTTGGCCACCTCCCCCTGAAGTCTGAGACTCCTCCCTGCATTTAATTTATTGGTAATCATCTGTCCCTTTAAACTCCCAAGGTGTCCGGGCATCTGGTCCCTAGTAAATACCCATATCAGTGGGCGGGTCTGTGGGACAGGCCATTAGCCCAGAGAAAAATCTGTATCTCCTCTCCTGTGATGGCTGCTATTCATTCAGCAAAGACAAGAAAATTTCAGTCTAGATTAAATGTGATGAGGCAATATCAGACAGAGGAGGACAAGATGTAAGAACCTCGACATGAGACTGAAGGAAATTTGTATTCAGCTTAAATGAATGTGATATTATTTAAAATAACTGATGTGTTGGCATAGGAGGTGATATTAACTTTTTAAACCCCCAACTACACAAAAAACAATGAATTTTTGTTACAAATATTACTTTAGGCAAAGGAGTATCTTAAAAATGTATGGCATAATTACTCTACCATGTGATGAATGAAGTGTGGTAAGTCATGGTAAGGACAGGGTATTGTACTAATTCAGTTTATGTAAGATGTGTCTAATGTAGTGATTATCTGCTGTACAAATTCATCTCCTGGGAAAAAAAGAGTAGGACAGTCTCACAGGTTTGTATGGGAGAAGAGGACTGCTCAGCACTTATGAGAACATACAGTGTCTTTTGACGTATTAAGGACTTTTTTATCCCACCTCAAGGAAATAATGTCCTACTAAATGATTCCTTCAGTGCCAGAGATGGTGTAGACCCGGGTTCAAGGCTGGGTGGGGTGACTGCTCTCGCCCTTCACTACAAATGGTGTCAGAAGTGGGATGGCTGGCTGCGAGGCCATCGGAGGCGTGCCCAGTGTGTGAGCTGTATGAGGGACCCCCAGGTTAGGTTGACCCCGGTGTGAAGGACCCTAGAGATGGGTGAAGCAAGGTGTGAGGGACCCCAGAGACGGGTGAAGCACTGGTGAGTGGGGCACCCTGGGATGGGAGAAATATGGCAAGAGAATGCGTGAGGGACGCCATGGTGCGTGAAGCGCATGGGCGCGCTTCCCGAAGGGGAGGGCAGTGTGACGGAGTGCCGTTACTACGGTTGAGTATGTGCTCTGACTGCCATACCAACGAGCCTGGCTCTTTGGCGTCGCGGTCAAAGTTGCATGTTTGGTACCCCGTAGACCCGGGTTCAAGGCCGGGCGGGGTGACTGCTCTCGCCCTTCGCTACAGATGGGTCTGTACATAACCATATGGTCGCGCTCCTTGTGACTCACTGATATAAATACACACTATTGAAAAGGATGGACTATGACAGAAAACCAATACAAACATGTCCATAGCACTGGATCAATGCATTCCCTTTATAGTGTGCAACCATGTTTATCCCCATAATATGAAATCAGTAGGACCCTGAGGTATAAAATGGTTAATCTGAGTGATTTCCCTCTATTTTTTCTGCACACTCATACACACACTTGCTCTCTCTATTTTTCATCCACACACACATATTCTCACTTCCTCTTTCTCTCTCTCTGGTTATGGTTCCTAATGTCTTATTCTCAAGTTCGAGCAAGTGAAAACATAGGCTGGGTTAAATTACAGACCTGAGATCCTCTGCCCTTGTGACAGCTGTCTTTTCCGACAGCTGAAAGCTTTAGCTATGCGCTGCAAATTAGTTTACTCCGTAAACTCATGACCACAGCTTTCGTATGACCAATAAATGAGGAGTGGAAACAGCCTGCTGTCTGTTACAGTCATACAGGCCTATCTCTTAGGTCTGCTCTTTGGCTGTGTCATGCATTGTAAGATTTATGTGGTTTATTTTCAGCTGTTTACACTCTTTAGCCATGAATTAGTAATTGTAATGGAAACTAACTTTCATTACTAAACTACCGTTCTCTGCAGCTCTCTGATATAAAAATCATTCAGCTACGTTAGCGGCTTCACTCTTTAATGAAACAGGGATATAGAGCATGCATTTACAAGTAACCTGGTGCATTCATTGCATTTTTATGTACCGTGACATCTAATTATAGCAAAGTGTTGATAGCACCACACCAAAGTCTCCTTTCCTTTCCTCTGTACTGTACTGATTAGTCCAAGTTGCATTTTACCTCTCTGTCTCACCAATACATCTTTTTAATTTTGTTTCTGGGCTATCAGGAGAGGGGAGCTTGTCCCACTAATGAATTTTGAAACAATCAGGCAGTAACCATTTGTGTTTAGATCTGTAAATATGGTGTGGTGCAAGTGCCAGACCGTGGCTACTGCCCCAGCTGGGGCCACAGATGGTCTGGATGCAAAGCAGCACAGGACATGTTATCACCCCGTCCCACAATGCACCTCTGCTGTCTCTGAGTGACAACTTCACTTTCACACCGAATTGTCTGCCTGCTTGGATGCCCTCCATTCTTAAAACGCTGACAGGTCCCAAGAGGAACTTCAGGAGCTCTCATTTCAGGTTATGAAAAAAAGGAATAAATGTGATGCTGCTATTTAAAGACACGATCACTTAATTAACCTTGGGAGGCAGCGACTGCTGTCGACAGCGGCGCAGCAGAGAGGACAGCAGTAAATCTAACTATGTAGCCCTTTCTCACATATGAAACTCTTGGCAGGGCTCCGATGTCATGTCTTGTATACAAAGGCATTACAAACATGTACTCTGCTTATCAGTCAAGCTGGGGATATTGGCTGTTAATGTAGCTGAGATGTAGTCAATGTGGAGCAGCTTGAACATGCTGACACGTAGACAAATAAGGATTAGTTCATTAAAAATTATTGTTTTCATAAGGAAGATTGAAAAACTTCAGTATCTTTCATGACACTTGGGACATATATTTGAGGATAGTGTTATAAGAAAAAATGTCATGCAGATGCTTATTGAGCTTATTGAACAGAGCATAATTTAATTGGTACATTAATTCAGCTTTAGTTTTTACTGCGAATTAGGTGCTATAAACTGCTTCAGACTATGTATTGCATACTAAAACTGAAAACCATTTAGTATGAATTTAATGTATTCAGAATCAAAAGCAGGATACAGACATGTATGTAATATGCATGAACTATATACTATAAATAATATAATTGCATATGATTGTGTAATTGTAACTGTGCTTGTATTTATAAATTATAGTTATAATGATTATCCTTACTTTTACATCAATGTCTGTCATGTGCAAGAAGTCATCAATTATTTTAGTCATCAAAGATTAGGTTTTTGATAAACATTAAAAGGCATGTGTTTCTTTATATTCTGACTTGTACAACTGGTGACAAAACAGGGCAACAATCAGGAAGCAAACATGCTGAATTGTGAAAATCGATGATAAATCACTCATGTTGAGTCACATGTTAAAACACACTTTGATTTAATAGAGACTGGGAGAGAACATACCTGAGGACTATAAGGTTGTCCTTTCATAGGTAGGATTGCATGATTCATGAAATTATTATTTTAAGACATACAGTTAAGAAATATACCTCGCAGGAAATAGGCAAAAACAATGTGGCAAATCATGGCATGGTTATTTTACAGGTATAACAGAAGTTCCACACTCCATTTCTGTGCATTTGTATTGATTGCTGCTTGCATGAATGATAGATTGTAAATGCAATTAAATGAGATTATATTATCCCAGTGCCTATGATGACATACCCAAATAATAGGGTAACGCAAATAAAGACCTTCGGAAAACGAAATGATCTATGAAGGGTCATAAGCCTGGAGACAATTTCCTCTGAATTATGTATTTGTGATGATAATTTCTCTGCAGCATTAGCAGCTTCCAAACACTTGACCTGTGCGATTGCTTCTTGTGTGCTTGAACTCTCCTTGAACTTCAAAGCATTATCACACAAATGGAAGAGCACTGTTTCTTCTGCGTCTGGTTCTTCTAGTTCCAATTTATTGCATAATATAACAATTACCATGATATGTGATTGAAGTCACTCATTTATTAATGTTGGAATGAGGGAATCGACAGAAAAAACACCTGGCTTCAATATCAGCTTCTCAGTTTCTATAATAGTTCCACCTCAAATTACTCTTATATTTGCTATGGTCTGCTGTGAAAACTTTCACTGTTTGCACAAATGAGTGCTATAATGATTGATATGTAGGTACTTTAAAGCTCTGCACCTACTTAATTCCAGTCTAATGAAACTTATCTTTGTTTATGTATAATAAGCCACATACTTAACCTCAGTTTGCCCATATGTTTCCTATAGATAGATAGATAGACACAAATTGCTTTCACTGTTGAAATTTTGGTGGTGTTTTACTACCTTACACTCTCTGAGGTACATTCAGCTACCTGTGGTTAACATTGCACACTTTTAATTGTTTAACTCTATTGGTGCAACCTGTTTGGGATTACTGTGCTCTAGGACAACCTCTGTAGGAGTTCAGGGCTCAGCCTGCACTCAACATGAGCTCCTTCCCATCTGAGGACATCAAGCTTCTGTGTGGCAAGTGGCTGTTGTGAGGTGGGGTTGGGGCCTGGAGGCAAGGAAAAGGTGATAGCATGAAAGAATGCCTGCTTGACTGACTGAGGGAGGCTAAGTTTGATAGGCCTCCCCTGATCTGCATTGGAAGCAGTGCAGATACCAAACACAGGATGTGATGTCATTGCCATGAGTCTGCAGCCACATTGGAGGGCTTTGGCCCTGAATGAACCTCTGAATGCTAGGGTTAGCGCTTTTGGTTCTACTCTGTTTGTTTGAGAGTAAGTAATAAAATTCTCCTTCACTCTCTGTCCCTCAGTCTAACATTTGTTCAGCCCCCCAACCCTCCCCACTAAATTTCACACACTCACCCACTCGCGTCCCCCCCACCCTTTATGTACTGTGATTTTTTTTCCCCTGACCAAACTGTTCAAGTCTTTCTTCTGCCAGGGTGGCAAGATGGCTCTCCAGCCCCACAGCCAATCAGACAGCTTGGCATGGGCAGGAGATATCACACCAGCTGATCCAATCCCTCACTTCTCTCAGCTGTTCTTCTGGAGGCTTTTGGATGACCGTGAGCTTCTCACAGCTTTGCGGTCCACTGTGCCCGCGTTGGGGAGTTGACCCAGAGTCATTCCGGTCCAGGAAACCTGGTACCTGGTGACCCTGTTGCACAGGGTGGGACGCAGGGCTGACCTGCACTCTATGATGGTACATCTGCTGGACAGAGGCTGGCAGCAGGTGGCCCTCAGCACTTGGCGCTGGCGTTGGCATCAGGAAAGTGAAGCTCACACGTTTTATTTTGTTTTTGTCCTTATCACAGACTGTCTATTATACAACTGCGTATGAAGTGTGTAAAGTACAGAGAATTGCAAGTTTTATTCAGATAAAAGTCTGTTTTCTACTCATTGGTTGACTCCATCATCGAAGATCGTCTCACATCCTCCTCACAAAGAATAAGTTGTACGTAATGCAGTTTTCACTGTGAAACTACATAAAGCAATCAACCCCCCATGGCTAACAGAAACCTGTACCAAGTCTTTGAGATTACTGGGGGAGGAAATACAGAGGAAATTAATATCTCTTGTCAAAAAAATAATCTCTTGTCAATTACATAATTAGTCCAGAACACAAATTAATGTACTTACTACATCCTTTGTACACACATATTCAACACCATGTACTATATGACTCCATTTATGAATGTAGATTTTTTGAAAAATAAAGTATTCATTTGGAAATCAATTAAATATTTTTGTTATCAATTGCTAGTGATGTCTCTGTGTGTGTGTGTGTGTGTGTGTGTGTGTGTGTGTGTCTGTGTCTGTGTCTGTGTATGTGTAGTGCTTTGACTACTGGCGTGTTTTTAACCAGAGAGATGGTTGGAGACAGGTGATGACCTGCCTGTAGAGTGTGTTGGAAATCAAGACTGAAAAACACATTGCAACCATGATGTCTTTCTTATCGAAAGAACTGTATGTTTTGCCAATGATAAAGAGGCTGGATTAAACCATGACACCAGCCTCTCACCAGGTTACTGTGGTGAGGGAGGGCAGGTGGGGTGGGGTGGAGGACTGGCATCATTTTAGACAGTAATTTGGGTGGCTGCAGCTGAGGTCTGCTTTAATGCAGTAATTGATCGACTCTGCCAGTCACTGGTGAAATTAAAACTCAAATGATCATCATTAGGGCAACAACTGCTGTATCTAATGCGCAGGGTTTTTTTTTCATCATTACTAAATTACACCTCTAATCAAAACTGTTTCACCGAAAAATTCCTCACAATCCCTTTCATGTTTCCACCTGACCTTGAGTGAGCCTCTCTCTCTCCTTACTGAGGCCGTGGTGTTGCAGTACTTGGGACTGGTCTTAATATCCTGGACTTGGAATCAGATCCACATTTTCATTCAGTCTTCTATCAATCTCTGGATGCTCATGATTGTAAATTATCCCACAGCTTTTCTTTTTTAATCTTTCTTGTCTGTCTTTGCATTAAGTATACAAGATGTGACACCTGGCTCTGTTAGATTGGAACATATATAAGGATGCAGGTCTTGTACAGCAGTTTGAGTCTAAATGGAATAATTATACTATTTTTGTTATGTTTAAGCCGCTTTGTATTTCTTGCACATAGTGTGCCTTTAGAATGATAAGTCCATGTGTAATTGCCTGAATGTTTACTAATGGTCGCTACACCGCAGTAAATATTACAGAACACATCTCAAAGTTACAGCTGCAATCTCCCCAGAGAAGTGTCAGTGATGTTTTATTGTTATTTTTATGCTGTTTACATTTTTATGAGCTATTTAAATCAAAAACAATTCCTCTATTAAAATTACAAAAGTGAAATTATTAAAGTAAATCTTATATATATAAAAGTAATAAAGTGAAATATTGATGTATAAGAACAGTGTCAAAAATCCTGGTGCTGGTCTTGATCTTGAATCAGGCTTGTTTAAGGTGATACACAATTCTGGCCTATCCTTATTTCCACATTATGAACCAATATCAAAGCGTAAAAACACAATATCCTGCCATTAACCTTCAGACTTGTATCTTGATCAATGGGGGGGGGGGGTCATAATTTAGGGCAGTCTCTCTGAAGAGCTTCTTCAGGTGTTCACTGTCAAAATACAGATGGACTACCCATTACTAATGACAGAGAGACAGGCACTGACATGGATATCAGGAAATGAAGAGACACACAGAGGCTGAAATCTCATTTATCAGCTTCTGTTTATCTCTCCTTAGGTGGCAGCAGGTTCAGTGAATGCTTTCCGCTTGCCTAATTCCTGTTGATGGGGATAACAGTGGGGAACAGAGCAGGTGCTG
Source organism: Megalops cyprinoides (assembly GCF_013368585.1). Lineage (NCBI taxonomy): Eukaryota > Metazoa > Chordata > Actinopteri > Elopiformes > Megalopidae > Megalops > Megalops cyprinoides. Next base: position 6,221,794 of record NC_050587.1, read on the forward strand.
GACACGACAGACTCTGTGCATCCCAGCCAGGCCCACCATGAGAGGTGAAAAGACTCAGCTGATCCACATGTTGCACTTCACCTGTTGCACCTGATTTTATGCACATATGTACTGGAACACGTATCACAAGAGACAATGCACAGCGTAGCCAGGGACTGTTTAGGCTGAAGTGTCAATTTATCATTGAATTGGTAGCTTTGCATTCCTTCCATTTTCTCATACATTGAAACGAAAGAGATGACATTTAAACACAAGTAACCTAAAATGTGACAGTAGTGGTATCTTATAGAAGTGGTGTGTGGTAAAATTATGGAATAGATAGAAATTTTAACATTACTGAAACAATAATCAGCAAAAGTGTTGTCCACAGGTAATATCTTATTTAGTTTTGGGCGAAGTGATCGATGGCATTGCAGAGCTGTCAGAGCTCTTCCATTCTCACCCCTGATTGACATCTGGGCGGCACATGATGGGCTGTGATTGGCTCACTGCGGGACTCAGTGTAAGCCTCCCAGCGGGAATCTCCGAGCTGCGACCACCAGCTTGCATGAAATCTGCTGCGTTATTGGCGCAGTGGCGCCTCCTCAGCCAGTCTCAGATGTTCTCTGACTCTTCAGAGAGCTAACAGGACTGTGAGCCAAGTGCCAGCCCTTTAGCGTCAAGATCCGTGTCTCCATGCAGACCAGCACTGCTGCCCTGACCGAGAGAGAAGCAGAGGCTGGAGTGCATGAGTGACAGAGGCCTGTAATACTACTCTGTGCTCTGTGCATCTGAGACACTCTGAAATAAACACTGTGTGGCTTTATTCAGCTGCTGATGAGGTTTTCCGTTTGTTATAATGTCAAGAAACAACATCATATATCACCTACCACAGATGTCACATTCCTTATGCAACAGACACAATATCCATAACAGAATAGATCGTAAAGGAATGGATGGAATGGACTTAAAATCCTGTTTTATATTCTCTAATTAATGAGGGTACATGCGTTTTACTCAACCCATTTACTTAATGAGCTTAACAGAGATTTGAATTCAAATTTCTGAATGATTTATTTCCTATTACTTTCAATCTCTCCAAGAGTTATTCATTTTTTCCTCTAACAACAACACCCAAAGCAACACCCAAATAATGATCTTCATGAGAGACTACAGTAGGATTAGTGCAGATGATGATGTCACTGTACGCTTCACAGGCCCTTACAAAGGGAATCCTAAAGATAAAGCAAACTAAAGACATCATTGAAAACTTTCACAGCAGTTTGGCAGCCAACACGAGAAGAATATCAAGCTTTCCTGGTGACTTCACATTTTATCAGCTTAAGATTCATTTCATTGCATAAAATCTAACCAATTCAGTGAAGGAACCATGCAAGATTTTGCTGCAGAAGGGTGTGGCAGAAATGCTGTTTACGAGCGAGGACAGAGAGATAGCTGGAGCCTGGTGACCACCAGGGGCTAAGCTCCATTGGCTGAGTTCCAGAGGTTTTAGCTGTGTTGCATTTGGCAGGAATATCACTGGTTCCCTGACCACTTGTGAGCCCTGTAACAGATGCACAATATCACCAAGCACCCCAAACCCATGGGAGCCATCCCTCATTAATATTCATTTACAAATATTCATTACCATACACCTTTCCACTTGCACTGCAGAAAATAAAGGAAGCCAGGCTATGGCAAAACGTAATCAAAATTTGACTGTTTATTGTTCAAGGCAAAAACAAACAAAAAAGGCACCCAGGTGATGTTATTCTGGTATCATCTGCGAATTATCTTCTTTAATCTTAATAAGTCTAAATGTCTAAACACAAATAGGATGACTCACACAGTCCTATTGAATATGTTGAAGTCCCATAAGGCACATAAATGTTCTATTGTTCGTACTCTGGGCCAGATGTTCATTGATGCAGCACTGGGATCTCTTCCCAGATCCCAGATTTCAAAATCCCAGACATAAAGCACTACATGTCAGATGTAAAGCAGTAAACGTGGTCACAGCCCCACGCCACTGTGATTGACAGCCAATGCTCTGAACGTTTCCTTGTGTGAACATGAATATGTAACAATGGCCTTCTACCCTTTGCAGTGAGCTTGAATGGAGCATAATACCAGATAGTGCTGGGTAATGATGACAAAATTCCACTGTACAATAACCTAAGAATAATACACAGGTCTTGCTGTGCACCGCACTTTATGGTGAGTTTGCATTAGATAGTGCTGATCTCAATTTGAAGGCGTGATTGTGTTTCACACCCATGGTTTTAGCTGTTTAAGCTGTTCATCTCTGTTTGGCTCCAGAGATGTGTGTGAGATGCCCACTGTTGCTACTGGGAGAACAACTATGCAGTTCTCGCTCCACTCAGCTGGAAGAGCAGTACATGCCAAAGCATTGTCAATTCTGGATAAGCTAATGAAGTTTAAATGGAGCATTACACCTTTGGAATGCAAATGAACTGGGCCAAATAGTATCAAGAGCAGAGATCTCTCTGTTTTTCTGTTTCTACCCACAAAGCACCATTATGCTATATTTCCCAGTTCCAGGAAGTGACAAGCTATTGCACTATCCACTGCGTGCACAAATATTAGGCAAATTGTATTCCTTAGGATTAATTTTATTGTTGGACAAATACAATACTCTCAGTGAATCCAAAATGTTACTGAACCTCAAACCTGAATGTTTAACAAAGGAAAAGTGAGTTTTGTCTTTCTCAGGGGAATACATAAGTGTGCACATTTATTAGGCAACTATTAGTGTGCAGAATTATTAGGCAACTAAACTACAAAAAGAATTTTTCCCAACTCACTTGTTTATTCTCAATTTTTAGAGTAAGTGTAGCAAATAAGTAACACAAAATGACAATTAAATAACATTTTTGTCCTCTCAAAAATATTCAGTGACCAATATAGCCACCCTTCTTTTCAATAACTGCCATGAGCATTCCATCCAAGGACTCAGTTTCTTGATCTCTTCACGATCACCTTTCAATGAAGCAGCAACCACAGCCTCCCAAATGTTGTTCAAAGAGGTGTATTGTCTTCCCTCACTGTAAATCTCATGTTTGAGAAGGGCCCACACGTTCTACACAGGATTTAAGTCAGGTGAGGAAGGGGGCCAGGTCATTATTTGGTCATCTTTGAGGCCTTTGCTGGCTAGCCAAGCAGTGGAGTGCTTGGATGCATGTGATGGAGCATTGTCCTGCATAAAGATCATGGCCTTTCTGAATACTGTGGACTTCTTCCTGTACCACTGCTTGAAGAAAGTATCTTCCAGGAACTGGCAGTAGGTTTGGGAGTTGATCTTCAGTCCATCTTCAAACCAAAAAGGTCCAACTAGCTCATGCTTAATGATAGCAGCCCATACCAGTACCCCTCCTCTACTTTACTGGCGCCTGACTCAAAGTGGTGCCCTTTGTCCATTAGTGATCCCATCCATCTGGTCCATTAAGAGTCATTCTCATTTCATCTGTCCATAAAACCTTTGAAAAATCTGTCTTCAGGTATTTCTTGGCCCAATCTTGACGCTTCATCTTGTGAATCTTATTCAGTGGTAGTCGTGTTTCAGCCTTCTTTACTTTGGCCATGTCTCTGAGCACTTGACACCTTGTACTTCTAGTCACTCCAGGTAGGTTGCAGTTCTGGAATATGGTGGAACTGGAGGATAATGGGTTCTTGGTAGCTTCATGTTTAATTCTTCTCAAGTCTTTTGCAGTTAATTTGTGCCTTTTCTTCTCCATGCATTTTTTTGCGACCCTGCTGACTATTTGCAACAAAACGTTGGATTGTCCGGTGGTCACGCCTCAATAGTTTTGCTATTTCAAGAGTGTTGCATTCATCTGAAAGGCATTTTACAATTTTTGACTTTTCAGTGTCAGTTGAATCTTTTTTTTGGCCCATTTTTTCTAAGGTAATGAAGCTGCCTAATAATTATGCACACCTTAATATAACGTGTTAATCACTTTAGGCCACACCCTCCCTCATTACACAAATACATATCACCTGAAAATGATTAAATCCAATAAGCATTCAAGTTTATATGGTTTGGAGTTGGAAAATGTGCATAGGAATAATGATAAGGTCAGAATGCTCACTTGCCTAATAATTGTGCATGCAGTGTATTTTAAAATATACAACTGAACTAAACACACTGATGATCTCAGTTGAAACACAATGTATTTGCTACCTTTAGTAATGTTTTGTTATGATATGTCTCAAACATAAATACACATACAAGCACCTTTATGAGGGAAAACAACAACCTTCTTGTTTCTTAGGATCTTACAGTAAGACATGGCATGTATATTACCTTGCATACTTTATAACTGAGTGTGGGCACATGACTGTAACTGGGTCTCAGATAAAACTGTAGAGAGCAAAGATCAGTTTAACACAATTCACCCTTTCATGGTTCCTACTCATGAATCTATACCAGTCAGCATGGAGTATCACTGTAGCTCCTACAATGGCCTGGATACAACCATAAATTAACTCAGGGAGGCAGATCCACCTGTCTTTAACCCAGGGAAGCTAGAAGCTAGAGACAAACTGCAGAACCTCTCTAGGGTGACAAAAAGTGTGTGTCCTAGAAGACTGTGACATCACTGGTGTGTGAGGCTGGGAGAGGCACTAATTATCTGAGGTAAGGGTAATGACACGAAAGGAGGGGCGAAATCCACAAAACATGCCACACAGAGTGTGTCACAAATTAGCAAGTGCGTTTCAAGTGCAGGTCCTGAATGGCAGAGACACCCTTGGTTGCAGATTTGCCCTCTCACAGCTTGCCTGGCCATAAGGCAGGGAGGGTCCAGGGGATAATAAGAGCAGAAGGCCCAGGAAGCTGACAGCTGGCAAGTGCTGCCCCAATATGTTGCCGTGACAAAGGCGAGGGGCATTGCTCTGACGACGATGCCCGAATGACATGCTCCTTGGCAAAGGGAAGATTAAGAGTAAAATGAGTGATTCTGGCCTATTTCACCACATAATCTACATGTCACTGCAGACATGACTTTTGGCAGGCATCCACTATGCAAGAAATCAGGAGGAATTTGGTGTCACTTTCTGAAGCTAAAGAGATCATTTTACACTTTCCTCCATTTCCATTTCTGTTTTGATTTTCTCCTAAACACTGCTTAAACTGTGGTTATGGTAGTGGATTGACAAAGATCTTCTTTTGGCTTGTACATTTATACATTCTAAGAATCACGGTGGGGAACAAGGCTGATCACACTTGAATTAGTCAGTTAGGAACCATCATCCATAACATCCCTCCCATGGATCAGTAGTTCTTACAGCACAATTTGTGTTTGACTATTCAAACTGACACACTGACGATGGCATATAATAGATGGTCCACAGGATTCCTACTAACTAAATTCAAAAGACAATTCAATTACTGCCGCTTATACAAACAATTGTTGACAAAGGCAGGCACTCGGCTGACAGGAATGTTGTGTGGGCTTAATTAGAGAAGGGCAGAGAGAACCTAAACACTTCAGTCATGGTTAAATGACATTTTATACTAAAAATTAACACAGACCCATCACAGTATTAACCCAATAAGAAAGAGAATGACCGCACATAACCCTTACTTATTCCCCTCATTACTATTAATTTAGGATTAGTGCTCAAGTGTAACAACAATGCATAACTCTGTATGGAGGTTCAATTTATACACACAGAAAAAATGTTTTTGGCCAATTGCCATGAGGTTCCCCTGATTGTGTATTTAATATTTGTAACGTTTAACCATTCTACCTGAAAAGTGAAAATTAAACTTGAGCTACGTTCCCAGACATCACAGCTTATTTATGAGCGAGACTGTGGAACATGGGAAATGATCCTGAGTGCCTCCATCTATCTGCCTTCTGGAATGCAAACTGGTCTCTTAGCTGTCATTTGGAGACAGCCCCGAATATTATAAACGCTGACATTCAGACCAGTCAGAGCTGTGAGTGAAAACAGCAGGCCATAGTTCTTTGTTGAAACTACAGTAAATAACCTGAGTAGGAATGAATGGGAAAACTGTTTTATGGGTTGTCACATCTCAGACATTTCATACAATGTGATACAGACTTATACAGTATATTCATATATTTAAAAGGTTAAGTTAACACACGGGCTAACACAAGCTGCATTATGCAGAAGAGTAAACTGTGTGTTCGGTAAGAGTGTCCTCTCTTGTGGTTGAATGATTTAGAGAATGTCCTCAGACCATGGGCCATAAATGAGACGTGGGCTGATGTGACACCATGTAACTGTGAAATGCCTCTCTGTCACCCTCCGAGTGGAGAGAGCGCGGCATGTTTTCATACCTTTTGTGATATGGACGCTCTCTCTAAACAGGTCTGTGGTTCACACGTCTGAGCGCTCAACTCTCTGCTAGCAGGACCCTCGGCCACATGGCTGGCTTGGATGCTCTCGCACTTCAGCAGATGGTTCAGCTGTGGTTCCCTCAGCAGGGCCTGCGTGGGATGAACATTAGGCCACAGCAAGAACGTGTCAAGGAAGAAACAAATGCTTCAGCCCGCAGGACTTTCACGTTGCCGACGCTGATCTTTTAAAAGGGAACTGAGCCTGAAAATCCCATCATATACCTATACAACTTCAGATTACATGCTGTCCAATAGTACCTTTAATCAAAAACATTTGAATGAATGTTATAAAAATTGTGTTTATATCTGAATGGCTTGTAATTTTAGGGAAAATACTATCTATTACAATATACAGTATAGCATAATTTGCATATCTAATCTGTTCTGATGATGATTTATCATTAATTTAGCCCTCTGCAGGTATATGAGACCCACAGGTGTATGAGGAGGGGCATGTACTGAGCTGGTCAGGTAGGTCCATTTTGTGCTTGTGTAAAAACTATACTGAGTGGCTGCCTTTAAGCTCTGGAGACATTGATCTGAAATTGAGCTGGATTTTTTTTAGAAAAATGCATTTCTGATAGGTCACAGTAACATGTTCAATACATATGTTACATGTTTAATTGACAAATGTGTATTTATGAATGTAATGATAGCCACTTAGCTGCCACACCCTGCATAGTCCTGTGTGTTCCTGTGAGAGGTGAGGGTGCATTCTGCTGTGGCAGGGGTCATCTTGGTGACTGAGGTTTCACCGTAGTTATTGTGATGGACAGCCTTCACCCTTCCCCCAACACTGTTTAATTGACACTTTCTTAAATGTTTACAGATTGTTGTCTTTCCATTGTCAATAGCTGAGCTCATCAATAAATCTCATTCCATGAAGGTAATTGTCTTTTTTGTGTGAGCCAGCCCATTGGTTAACGAGCCACATTTGCCTAATTCAAATCGTATTAAATACAGGTGTGTGGCTGGAGAGCAGGAGACTCACTTTTTTTCTGCTGACTGCGTGCTTAGTCTGGGTTCATTTGTTTGCTGGTTTTTAAAATGCATTATTGTTTGTTTTTTGAATGTTTCCCTTTTCTGCTCATTTCTGTGAGCCAGCTTCACCGCAGTTACATATGGATTTTAGTCACATATAGTATGCACAAACAGCAGATATACACGCTTCACCCAGGTTACACAGATGTTAGATTACAGGTTATTACAACTATAACCTTATTTCCAGTTTTGCCATTGCATGCTTATGGTGTATATACTATCTATCTCAATGGCTAAAAAATATGCTCTCTGACAGAGGGAAAGGGAGGAACACGCAATCATTCAAACCTCACATTCTCCTTTCCTGTTGTAATGTGCTCACTGCTCTCTAAGAGAGTACTGTACAGCTTTGTCCTTTGGCAAGCACTGGAATACATCTGCAGGGGTAAAACCCCACTCAGAGCAAGGCCTGCATTACATCATCCCACTATCAAAACAAAACCACATACAGAGGGTGGGAGAGTCATTTATACATCTTTAATTTGCTTATTGAATACACAGCACAGGCCAAAAGTTCTGCTCGTCCAAAGGAGAGTGAAATGCATTATGCGCATCAGCTCTGTTGATGGATCCCTTGAGGCCAGGGAAGCTCCTGCTGCAGACTGAACTCATAAAGACACCCTGCCCTCCCTGTCAGATACCTCACCCTCAGCACTCGCTATATAGAAATGCGGTGCTACACTAAGCTTCACGCCTTACCCTCAGCACTCTCTACATCAGACAGAGCACAGTGCTATGCTAAGCTTCACACCTCACCCTCAGTGCTCTCTACATTAGACAGAGCACAATGCTACGCTAAGCCTCATACCTCACCCTCGGTGCTCTCTAGATTAGACAGAGCACAATGCTACGCTAAGCTTCATACCTCACCCTCGGTGCTCTCTCGATTAGACAGAGCACAATGCTACGCTAAGCTTCATACCTCACCCTCGGTGCTCTCTACATCAGACAGAGTACAATGCTACGCTAAGCTTCATGCCTTACCCTCAGTGCTCTCTACAACAGACAGAGTGCGGTGCTACGCTAAGCTTGATACTGCATCTTCAACAATCGCTACATCAGTGTGCAGTGCTATGCTAAGCTTCATACCTCACCCTCATATCACACTCATTATTTGCAAGGGAACATAAAATCAAAAGATGAATGAGAAAGTGTTACAAAACATCACACATCTCTGAAAAGCCCCTCTTCACAGTGATCAGACAGGGCATTTTTCATGAAAACCTTTCCCAACGATAGATTGATTAACAACTTCCTCTCAAGAAAGGCCACTGCCCCCTTCCTAGTCTAGATAAGCAGGTCTTGCTGCATGGAACTGCCAGAGGTGAAGAAAATCTAGATGGATTAGGATGACACTTACAACTCCTCACTGTGGGGCTTTGCAAACAAGTACTGTGGTGACACGCTTCTCTGTATCTGGCCCCCAGTGAATGGGTGGCATGTTTCATCCTAACAGTTCAGAGCTTGAGTGATTTTTTTTTCCTTGCTGATAGATCTAAGCAGCTGTTATTCTTGGTAATGTTAAGCAATTAGAAACATCTGTACCCTTGGCTGTGACTGATGCCTCTGAGTCACCCTGATCCCAGATGCCAACGGGAGATAATTACATCATTAGAACAGCACTTGGGTGCCAGGACTGGTACTGATCTGTGAAGAACATGGTGGAGGGGACTGGAGCACAGCCAAGCTCAATAGTCCTCCACTTAGGGCAGCACTCTGAGTGCAAGAGCTCACAGTGACTGTGGATCAACAATCTGACTAATAACAATGGAACGAAATATGACACATTTATAAAATCTGACATATCATAAGAGCCATGAGGTGCAGTTGCATTGCATCAAGACAACATCTGCCTTGCTTTTTACAATCATCCAGAACATTACCACTTAAAACTCTAACACTGTTTGAAATATTGTCTATCACTACCCAGTGTGTGTTCTAATCCTTCACAGAGCTATTCCTGATGCACAGAGCAAGCCCGGTCTTCTGCCTCCCAAGACAAAGAGCACACACTGCACACTAGGATGTTGGTTGTGCTAATGCTCCACCCAGGTGGCTCTCTGACTGAGGGAGCACAGAGATTAACCTTCTGATTCTTTTGTCAACCCTGGATTAAACACAAACCAGCTGGGCCATTACCAAAGAGGTTTGATATTATAATCCTTGTTTCAAATGGTAACTGAAACTAGGTTTACCAGATCTGATCCCCTGGTCAGCCAATGGGTGGGGTCTTTATGCTTGGACTGAGTGCTTGATGGTTGACAGTGAAAGTCAAGAGTGATGTCACAGTGAACTGGGATGTAGGGCCATGGCAGCATTGCATGCCAGCCAATCACAGCTGTGTATTAATGACTAATCTATTTTCAATTACATTCCTGCTACATTCCCAGGCACTCAGAAATGAAAGTAATTAAGTAACAAAAATGTTACGTGTGCAGAAAATCATGCAGTAACAACAGAGTAAAACTCGGAAGTTGAAATGACACTGAGACGTGTGCGGGAACCAGCAGAAAATGGCAGACGTTGCCATGTGGGGACGGCAGTGACTCAGTGACATCATCACGGGCGTCTTGCTGGAAGCCTGCGTGGTGGCCCCAGACACTGACTGTCACAGGAAACAGAGGGGCTGATGAACGCCGGCCTTGGAAGCCAAACAATTTTATGACAGATCGTCAAGCTGTTTCACTTCTATTCTTGGCCTGTGAATCAGAAACCTGTAGGTGCAGAAAGGAAATAATATCTGTTAAAGTAATATGCAGATGCACAACTGAGGCAGGGAGGAATGAGGCCTACAAAACAGGGTTTGCTGTAGAGGACCGCAGCCTGACCCAGGTGGGGCTTTCACACCTTCAGGTAGGTCACAAATTCACAGCTGCAGAAATGGATAAAATGCAAACTCAGCTATAAATCAGGGAATTCCGTCAGCAAGTAAAAATATGAGGGAATTTAAAGACTCTCCACTATCACTCTGGATAGGGCCAAATACTGAAAATACATTATAATAATCCTCTGCTTTCTTAGAATTGCCCTTATTAGACTGGCAGTCACAGAGCTCAAAAACAAATACCTCAGGGAAGAGGTGACTAGTAGTGTGGTAGATCTCAGCACAAAGAAAGCCATGTGTGCTTCATTTGGAAGGCCATTTAGTCCTGCTCTCACCTTCTTCTTACCCATTCGAGCACATGCCAGACAGACAAGTGCTCAAACACTTTCATCTGCCATATTAAACCATGGCCAAACAGATGTTGTTTGGGGAGCGGTGACATGAATGACCAGACAGAAATGTAGCTGTGGTAATGGAGGGATTTTCCTGAAAGGACTCCATGTTGAAAAGAAGATTACAGCTCAGAGAAGAGGTGATGTCTGTTAGACAGGTTTATGTCTATTTTAATTAAGAGGAAAATGCCATTATCTGGTGTATGTTTTATTCACTTTTTAACTTAAGAGTATGATCAGAAGGGACGATCTTGAGGCAGCATTATTTTCACAGCATATGGAAAAGAGGGACACATTTGACCACACTGCATTAAACAAACCTTTAGCATTTGATGATTCAAATTATCCCCTTAAAGTTCCACTGCCATTTTAGACAATGTAACAACCAATAATGTAATAACTCTGGATAGTGTAATAAGCTTTTAAAATGTATTACATTTTGCACTTGTAATGTAATAAATCTGGAGAATGTAATAAACTTATTGAACAGATGCAATAATTGTGCATGATCTGGTGAGTAAAAGTTTTTTTATGAACGATGTAATAACTTCAATGAGTAATGTAAAAACCTACCAAAATCCCTATCTTTATGTGTCACATGCTACCCACCCACCCACACACACACACACACACACACACACAAGCACATAAATGCACAAGTACAGGCTGCACACAGGAAGATGTCAGAAAATTTTCATAATATTGTTCCAAAAACCCTGCTTGATGAAGAAAGATATATAAATATCTATATAAATATCAATATTATAAATTCAAATGCAACCAAGCAGTAAATGCCCTTAGTCGGTGTGTCTAGAATGCCTAGAATGTCTAGAGTGTTTAAGCAAAGAGCAACATCAGGATAGAAATGCAACCCAGGTGTCGTATAGTCTAGCTGTTGCTGAGTTGCATGGTAATACTAACATGGTGCAACACACTGGAACTTCTATGCAAAATGCGTCTGCTTACAGCTACTACCCGGAGGATGCCACAAGTGTTAAACTGCAGTGTAACCTGAGTTGGACAGCATTCACGCCAGAAGGTAGCTGTGTAAATTGAAATGATAGACTCTCACCTTGAGCCACATTATGTTAAAAAAGTATGTGTCCACCTCCAACCTCCATCAAAGCAGATGACGGGTAAAGTAAGGAGGCATTTAAAGCGGAGATGTACAATATCTACTACAATCATATGAAATAAGATGTTAAACCATTACTTAACTTTCCTTCGTCCAGTACTTACCCCAAACCAAAAGGTACAGCTTAAGAATGTTCCACAAGATGGATTTGGAAAGCCATGGAAATGTTCAATGGAGCTTAATCTCTTTAAACATCACCCATAACCGCAGCAGATTGAGAACTATAAAAGATGTTGTAAAGCCTTTATTACCCAGCAACATTCCCTGCAGAATGGGAGTATTTTATAATGCCTTGCATTTACAGCCCTCACTCTTAAACACATTATATCAGGCAGAAAACAATCCCATCAGCAGTCACCTGTAACTGAGAGAGCTGTGAGACATTGCTGTGTTTACAATGGCAAAAAGAGTCACTCTTTAAACATGCTTAATGTCACATATTCTATCATCTTACATGCATGTGTTGGAACTACTGCATTTGAAGTAGTTAGTTTACTGGGGGGCATCACAGTCCTCATGTTAAATTACCAGGAATGGGGAAAATGTGACCTTTGCCAAGTACTTCCTAGGGGCATGAAACCAAACAAGCAGGTGTCAGAGCCTGAGATGGGTGTGAGTCCTTTACAATAAATAAATTAACTTACAATAAAAGGCATATAAAAGGAATATCAGCTTGCACAGTATGAGAACCCAATTAAATGAAAGGATACTTAGGACAAAAGCATGAATCTCTTTACTCCTTTGCAAATGTATTCTCTTGTATTCTAATCATAGCCATTCCCGCTCATTCTTATTTAGTGACACCATAATCTCACAACTACCAGAGCAACTCAAACCTCATCCATTTTAAGCCAATAGATCTCTTCCCCCTTTTGCACAGTGGACCACAGAGCTGATGTGGATGAGCTGAGAAAGGGTTAAAATGATGCACACGGAGGGGAGAGGCAAGTGGGGACTGGTGTAGGGGCCTTTTAGAGAGTCTGCTGGCAGAACAGTCATTGAGTGACGTCACTCCCACATCTCACCCTGTCACTGTGGGACAGGGGCGGAACACTCACAAGGAATCAGCTTGTTCCGCTGTCTCTGGTTGTACTGGCCAGGCACAGGACGACAGCATACATGCACACACATGCACGTACACACAACAGTCTGTTCCAGCTCATTCCAGGAAGAGCGGCCAAGGCCACAGGCTTGTGTAGAGGAATCACAACTTCATAATCCATTAGAAGGATGTGTCCTCCATTACTTTCCTTTACTTTACAAGAGATCAGATGAAATTGGACTTCGCACCCAGCTCCCATGGAAACAGATCAATCACTTCCACCCTGTCTGTGGGTTATGAGCCAATCGCAGCAATCTGGTATGGATGGCATAGCACAAAAGGACACCAAGAGTGAAAATAACACCAGCTTACATAACTGTACATCACACCAAAGCCCACAGCATTTCACAGACCAGCAGAGAGGCTGTGAATGGCCACTGTTCCAGCATGGCTGAAATGGCCACGGAGGACTTTAAATAATCATATATGGAACTAATCAAGACCCAGAACTAGAGTGCAAGAAGAACAATGAGGTCATATACACTTCCTGTGGGAAAATACTAGGAAAAATTAATTAGTTTTTCAGTTAAATACTTGACATAATAGTTAAATTCAGTGCACTTATATTATAAACTATCAACTGGAGAAAATGGAGTGAATTTGCCCTCAATAAATTATGCAAGATAAATTATGCCGTCAGACCCCTCACAAAGTAGTTGAAAGGGCAATATGTAATAACAAATCACAATGACATTTTGTGAAGCTGGTCGACACCACTAATTAGTATTTAGGAAATCCACCAAACAAAAGAACAGAAGTGTTTATTGAGACGCAAATTCTTTTCTTCAGTCCATGTTTGTGGTTTATCCTAACTTGGTATCAAAAAATAATTGTGCACCCACCTGTGATTCTCTATATATCTGTGATATAAAGTCTTTATTAAATGCTTTTCAAGGTCACACATATTGGAAGATCACCCCCTAGAGATTCTTTGTTTCCCAGACATTAAATCTGTTCATGATCTGTTCATGTTACAATATAGGATAAAATGCAGTTTAATATCACAAAACACAGTTCTTATTGGGAACAGATGTTGTCAACCACAACAGCATACCATGGCCATTTAGTTTCCATTAAAACACATTTAAATTTCTTGTTACTGGGGAATTCAGTTTGTTATGATGTATACAGTGGAAATCTTACATTCCTACAGCAAGATTAGCATTTTGTTTTACGATTGTAACCAAAATGATCTGAAGATTAAAACCACAAAACTTAAATGAAGAAATCCAATCAATACATATCATGTGAGTGACGTGTACATTTATCAGCAGAGAGAAATATTTTAGAATGACAGAATTTTCACAATTCCCAAACCACACATCTCTCAGAGGAAGAGTCCTGTCTGGTGTCTGGTGTCATTATATGATGAGGTGAATACATGGAGAGAGCCGGCAGTAACTCACTGCTATTAATCAGAGTGCTCTTCCAGGGGAAGGCAGGAGCACAGAGCCCCATGTGGCCACATATCACTGATGTACACACTGCCACACAGAGGACAGCAGAGATGGATCTTTGCTTTGGGCACTGTGCTGTGTGACATAGTCATAGGGAAGCGTTGGATGATGCCTGGTTTCCAGGCAATCATATCTTCTCTTAGAGTCCTTGACAGAGTCCAACACATTTCTGAAAAAGGAGAGGGGAGAGGTGTACCATTGGTCCCCTGAAACCAGACGACTGAACAAGGTGCCAGCCGTAGACACATCTTGGGCCCACTCATCCCTGGAGCTCAAACAGCATCTGTGGCAACGATCCCAAAACTGGGACACTTATAATAGGCTCTTGTCGTCCAGTGCTAAAGAGCTATCCTTGATCAATGTACGAATTCTTACACATGCTAATATTTTGAATTGGTGTATTTATACATGATTGAATAAATGAGGGATAAACACTATAGCACGTGGGAGTTTTACCAACAAATGGCTTTCCCTACAACTACAAAGGCCTGTATTGACATACTGACCCAGTGGTATTCTATGATAAAACAGCTATTAGAGCAGTACCAAAAGCCCATTCAAAGGCTGCCATTTGTCATGCAACAGGGAGAGGTGGTGAAAATCACTCCAGATGATAACAGCTGTGGCCAGATTTCTGTGGGGAAGGTTTTTCCTTTACAAAACAAAATTCAAAACCTCTCAATCTTTCCTCTCTCTGTCTTTGGCCTCAGTGGACAGCATCCTGGCAATGGGTTTTATTGGTCTTGATGGGCAGAAGTTGCATAATTAATTTGTATATTCTGACATGACAGATGCTTGATTTTGGACCGAGATGTAATTCATAACTTAGCGGAGGGAAGAAGACTGTTTATAGGCTCTGTGAAGATTCCCTCTCCTCCTGGCTGCTGTCGGGGGGATATTGGCCCTCCACCATGGTGGGGTTGTCACCTGCTCCCTCTCTACTGATCTTTGTCCACTTCCACTGTCTCCATTTAGTGCTCTCCCTCTGGGGATCTCCATGCAGGCCAGAAAACAACCTTAGGACAATAAGAAAGCAAACCACTTACCATCTTTTTGCAAATGCCTTAGACAGTAGACAGTTAGTTTAAAGCATAGCTTACCTCAATACATCTATCCTTCCATGTGCTCTGTATAATGTTCGGTCTTCAATTACATGTGATGTATATAACATATGACATTGACCATCAGACTGCTACAGTATTACATGCTGTTATGCTGTAGTATTATGTACACAACATGAAGAGTAGCACACTTATGGTTTATATACTGAATAATACACACTGCCATGTGCTGTTGTTATGTTACAGCATAAAGCAACAAGAAGCAGCTGCATATCATTGTAGTTAAATCTTTGAATCACACGTGATGTCAGCAAAGCATCTTGTTTCAGTATATTCTCTTGGGTGTATGAAAATTGAGGGGAACAAACAGGCCAGTAAAAGTAGTCATTTATGAACAGCCCGGCGTTTTGCAACAGCAAGGGTTAGATAGTCTACGGCAGTTTATTATGACAATTTCTTTTATAGAGCTATATGCCGCAAGCATATAGATGAAGTAAACTGATCACAAGGAACAAAAGCAATTTCCTCAATGTGGGAATGAATCACAGTCTGAGGGGTTTACTGTGTATTCAAATCTGCTTTGCTGGAGGGGAGGGGATCCATCGAGATGGGATATTATTTATTGGAAGAGAGTGTGGCAAGATTACTCTCAGGGGACTTGTTAGTGCACATAATTACAAAAAAACTTTAATGCAACATGCAGCAGGGGCTAAAATGACATTGACATTGATAAGTCTCATACAGTCAGTGTGAGGCATTGTGTTTATTCACACTGGAACAGAAATAGGATTAAAACTGCAAAAAAAATCACAAATCACAGACAGATACCCCTGGTTTCAAACAACATTTCTCCTTAGCTTTGAATTAGAAATAAATGCAAGTGTTCCATTTGTCAGTAGATATAATTAACTCCATTTACATTCATCTTTGCAATCACTGAACTCTGAACTGAACTCACCAAAGTCATACAAAATAACACTTGCGCTTCAACTGTCATGTTCAATTTAGGACATATGTTGATTGATTCCAGGTCCCCAGCAATAACTCAAAATTGTTCTAAGAGGACCCAAAGCTGAAGAGTTCCTTGGCCTGGCTCTCACTCAGCATAATGACAATGGAGCTCGGGAGAAGTATCCTGAATCTACTGATTATGAGGGGTGTATCTGGCATATTGATAACATTCTACAGCACAATGCAGGGATGCAGTATTTAAGATTTCAGGTCACCATGCCCCTCTCTGTTCCAGCTAGAGGCAGGCTGTCTTGATTGAATGTGTGACTACAGTTGCCTTTCTCCCCCACTAGCCTGCATAGCAGAACAGTATATCTCTTGGTCATTTGATTACTTAGATGATTTCATTTGCCTTTTGTATCAGGGTGGGTCAGGATGATCCCGTTTCCACCGGTTTACAGTTCTATCCCATTACACAGACCGCTGTTAAACTGTCTTGTAAACACAAGGTGCTGCTCTTAAATTTGGATTCTCAGAGGAAGACGATGAACCCCTGACCTTCTATTTTGAAGACTGATTGATGTTCCAGATGACCTTACATGCACTGACATGTTTCACCCATAGAATAAGCAATGCTTGTGAGCAGAAGAAATATGTTGCATCAGTCGTTTATAGTACATGCTTTGCTATGCTTGCACAGAGTGGACAGGACCCACTCTGACCATAGTTATTCAGCCAAAAGGTTACTGGTGGAAATAAGGTCTTTAACCTACATATGCAGTGCTGTACTCCCCGTGTAAGCCACAAAGCCGCTCAGAAGCAATATGTAATTAAACATTGTACATACTGTAATCCTAAAGGCTATCATGGTCAATCCATTGTCTGAGCCCACAAAAAGCATTTCTCCCTATTACTCCTACCCCCTACCAATCTTTGCCCTAAAACTGGTAGATAACAGTTCTACTGCAGCTTAATTCTGTCCTGTAATGGAAATCATCATGGGTCATCTCAAAGCATTCCTGTTAATCCTGTTTTTATTTTTTTACTTTATTGTGTTTGGTCTGGAATGGATGGAGAAGCTTATCTCCCAACACAGGAGTGCCATTGTCAGGTTTCTCCTATCATGACTGGCAGACCTTCTGACCCATTTCAGTCACGTTACTGAAATATGAGGCTTGCACACAACTATAGCTGCAGCACATTCGATTTCTGGTTGAGATGATATTTTTGATGGAAGATTAAAACATCACCTATGTATACTTCTGGCATTCTGGACACTAGATGCTACTTCAAAACTGGACTCAAATATGTGTTTTACTTGTAAATGCTGCTGTTATTCAGTACATGTTTATTGTATCAATTTCCCACTGTGTAGAGTTATGCTGTATGAATATAATGGTGCTTCTAATGGGTTTGTTTACCATGGAGACAAATAGTCAGACTATTTGACCATCTCTGTCACATTCAACTCTTAAAAGGTTCAGGTATCAATGACAATACATTCTCTTCAGCTTCAGTTTTAGAATTTGCTTAATTATAATCACATTTTCCCATGCATGAGAGCAGCAAACTGGAAACTGTACAGGAGCAAAATGAGGTCAGCTTTCTATCTGGCACCAGTACATCAGTACTGCGCCCACTAAGTCAATGTTTTACACCTGACCACAATGTCAATACACTGATGTGCTGTCCAACCATCCAAGTGCACCCTCAAAGCACCCGACTTTGGACACGTGTTGAAATTGCATGAAGAAAGAGTGAGCCTCATTTTCATTCTTGTACTGCTCACTGCTGATTGAAAAGGGTGCTACACATGGCTGTCCATATTCACTGGGATACAGAGCTGTGATTGGCTGGTTAGGTGCAGAATTATAGTTTCAGACATACGATTACAGAGGGAGAAGCAACAGAATGAAAGAGAACACATTTCCATACAGCAGGTTAGGCCAGGATCACAAATGATGTCATCCTCTCAGAGGTGATGCAAGTGGGAAGTAGATTCAAGTCACTTGCAATTCAAGATCTCCATGGATCAATTAAATAATAAACACAATAACAAAAATGACATATTACTGGTTCACAAATGGAAAACATCTGAGGTAAATACTACAAAAATACCAAACGTGCTTCAGCAATACCAAACAGTATTTCATTAATTTGTCCATTTTTGCTGCCCGGTGTAACCATGAATTTCACAATTTGTTTGTATTTGCAGATGTTTTACTTGGCAACACTGCTTGAGACCGCTCTAGTCTATCAACAAAGTGATTAGCCCTCAGAGACCCACACCAGCATTCAGGAAACACAATTAGCTGCAGGCAGCATGATCCTGCTGTGTGTGTGTGTGTGTGTGTGCACGCGCATTTTTCAACAAATGAGGGATTAATCAGGCATGCAGATAAATACAGATTACCCATCATGAATGATCAACAGAAAAAAATGTTGACTTATGAAATATTTACCTGATGTCCACATCAGTTTTGATACAATGACATTGGTCCTATTTGACAAGTCATAGAATTTCACCACCGGACTGGATGGGGTATTTGTATAGAGTGGTTGCAAGAAAAATGTTATCCTGCCAAATTCCAGTAAACACTAAACAAAACCCCGACCAAAGTAATGTACAAACCCACACAACTGCAAGTGATATTCAAGGCAAATATATTTAGATAACATAGATGTAAGCACATATTGAATAGAATAGCAATCAAGCTGCAAGTAGCTAAAGTTTTACTTCATTACTAAAACAGTAAGAGACCATTGGTATAGCTGGTTATAATCTGCACATAATGCTGAAATGTTATCTATATTTCCTGGATAACAATGTCTTTGCTATAGTGGCTAAGATTCAAGGAATCCACCGAATCAACTTGGAACATGTAATAAGGTACTCCATCCAGTGCAATGAAAAAAATTTGAAGCAGTGTATCTGTCTTGAATTATCACAGGACTGGCACATATTTTGAGAAAAAGTTTTGCATTTTAGGTTAGTGTCTCAAGCGCTACATTTTGTATGTAAATGTAACATGACCCAGGGGGTGGATGCATGTGTTGTGTGGAGTAGCACAATTCAAGACAGCCACAGTTTTAAGCTCCAAAAGCAAGTTGTTGCAGCACCACAAAATCACCTGTACAAAAAATAAAAAAAACCCAAAAGTAAATAACTGTAAAACAGACTTTAAACTAAACGTAAAGTTTGGTGAAGCTAATCCTACTCTTAACCTGGCTAGCCTCCAGCTTCACGGGTTCTTTTAACTTGTTCACCACAACCAGCAGTCCTCCTTTCCTTTCTCCCCTTGAGTGCTATCAGAGGGCTCCGTTTCACGCTCTGGCTGATTGGGTAATTGGCCACAGGTGGCAGTTCTCCTTCCCCTGGAGCAGGTAACTAACACCAAGTGGCCAGGAGATTTCATTCAGGACATTTCATCCACACCCAAACTCCAGGTGCCCAGGCACCACAGTGTATATATCACTGGTTTGACGATTACCTCCCTGGAAACCTAGCAGGCAGCATCACCCTGCCAAAAGCTGTGGAAATGTAACACTGTCAGGGCTCAGGCACGGACTCAGACGCGGACCACGAGTGCTCTGATTCCAGGCATTTATTAACAGAATCGTCAAACAAGCAGGCAGTCGAAAACAGGCAGGGTCAAAATACCAGGCAGGCAGTCCAAGGGCAAAACAAGGATCAAAACAGCAACAGGCAGGGTCAAACCGTGAAGGCAGGCAGATCAGGACAGAAGGGCAGGCAAAGACGATGTCGAGGAACAGGCAAGGCAAAACCAAAAAATCCAAACAGGGAAACACAGGCAGGAACAAGACAGGCAGAAACACTGAAACAATCTGGCAAACAAGACAGACACAAGCAGGGTTGATATAGGGCTGGGCTGATTAGGTGATGGGAAGCAGGTGTGCAGGCAGGCAGGTGGAGACGATCAGGTGGGCGGAGACAGGGCGGAGAGCAGGGCAGGGCTAGAACACAAGGAAAACAAAAGCACATGGACAGGGAAAAACAAAAACACAACAGTTAGGGGGCGGGAGCCCTGACAAACACTCAGTCGCATTTACCCCAGCTGGATGGTCCTGCCATCTTTTTAGACACAAGCCAACACTCCTCTAGCTATACATGGCCAACCAAGCAGCTACAACTACATCAGCAGTCAAGCAGTCAATCATTTTTTTTTATGCTGGTGTTAATGGGTCCAATTCTTCCAGGGCTTTGAATCATTTGCAGAATAGGAGCTCTAAGCTCCTAAGTTCATAGTAGATCAGATGTCTCTTCCAGAGAGGTCCCTAGTACATAAGCATCCTCACATTTCATACTCCATTCATCTTGCAATGGTCATATGTCACAGCAACATTCTACCTCTGTGCCATATGAAAAATCAATCAGATGGCAAACTGTGGAAATGACACCTTATGTGCATTCAACATAACCATAAGCAAATAGTAAGTTATATACCTGTAGTAAGCAAGGAGGAGCACTTGGAAAAATTACATGAAGAATATAGAAAAGAATGTTGTATTCTACACTGGTCTACTGCAGTCCACAGGTAGCAGGGGTGATTTAGCCACTATCAATGGCTAAATTTTTGGTATGTGTGCCATGCCACTGAGTTCCTAATGTTTTTGATGAACGAAATATATGATTTTGAACAGAATCTCAACGAATTGTAAGCCATCTGCCCAAGTTGAAATTATCGTTTATGAACAGGGCCATAGTGAGGATGTGGGTGTGACACCTGCATCACAGCTGCTTGGATTTGATGGCGTTCAGCCTTGCTGTGGACGTGAGTGGGTGCAAGTGGGTGCTGTGTAGCAAGCACCCTGAGACCTCCCCAGGCTGGGCAGGCTTAATGACTGATCCTCCTGGATGATGGAGTGCCACAGTGACACGACGAGGAGAGGATTCAGGATGGCTCTCTCTGCTGCATGACCTTTACCTCTCTCAAGAGTGGAGCTGGGAGTGGAATAATGAGAAATAAAGGGTCTGAACCGCTACAGGGGAAATGCTGCTCCATACGGAGCCAAGGGAGGGGATGCACCGCAAACACTGCACAGATGTGCATCAATCACGTAACGACAAAAGCATGCAGGGGGAGTCTGGGATCGCACACATTTAATGTGCAGCATATGCAGGTTTCAGATCAATTTTCTCTATAATGACATACAAAAGTATGCATTTTAATCTAAGCTGATAAGCAATTCGTACTTCACCACCTGAATGAACATTGAGTAATTGCAGGCAACAACTGCAAGCTGCTGTTCATGTGGTAGCATATACACAAAAATGTCAGTGGAAACCTAACAGATAACATATTTACAATTTTTCAATTAACATATTTACAGTATATACACATAGCCTAATCATAAAGTTATATGATAAAGTAAGCCACAAAACAAATTTGCATGCTGAAATTATCCGTAATTTAGAATAGCTGGAGGAAATCAAGGAATATTCAGTCATTTCTGGATGTGGGTAAGGGGTTAAGGTAATATTTAGAAATATGACTAAGCTCTGCCACATGCAAGCTGCATTATAATTCCGAAGTCATTCTGATGCTTCTAAAATACATGCTAGACTCCACGTACAAATGGAACCATTCTTTATAGTCACCAAGCACTTTTTCAGAAACAGGAATAATTCAATTTTATCTCCTTCATTAGGACAAAGCAGCAGCCATTAAACTCACAGTGTTTAAGACCATCTGAACATTAAGTAGACTTTTATCTGGACCACAGGTCTACAGCAGTATTGTAATGCTATAAGAATAGACACATGGGAGGCACTTTGTCACGGGGGCAGTAAAACCAAATTACACTCATTGCACACTCCAGCATGTGCAGTGACTTGTATATAGGCTCCCATCTTTACAACAGTTTCCTTCAGTAAAACTCATGACGTGCTTGCTGATAATGCTTACATAGCAAAATTATGCTGGGGAACCCTGTACAAAGGTCAAAACATATTGCTTAACATCATGCTGGGTGCGGAATTTTAGTTAGTTAAAATAAAACATTTTAACAGCAGAAGCTCCAAGCCTGGTCAGTCTAGTTCATGTGCTTACCATATGATTTTCTCCATAGCACACACATTTGCCTGAAGATAAAAGCTATGGCATAAAACAGCATATAAACACTAAAAGAGCAAATAGCATCTGTATTTCAATATACTAAGTGAATACTGACAACCTTATGACATTTGAAAAGCCAGAGGTGCTTAGAAAGTTCTATGTTGTGTTCTTCTATACTTTGTTAATGGCATATGATTTAGCAATACGCCATCATCCATCATATTGTACTGTGTTGTGGGTGGAGCGTTTCCTAGTGTAGTGAAGGGCAAGAGCAGTCACCCCTCTCGGGTCTACAGGGTACCAACCATGCGACTTTGACCGCAATGCCAAAGAGCCAGGCTTGTTGGTATGGCAGTCAGAGCGCATATTCAACTGTAGTGACAGCACTCTGTCACACTGCCCTCCCCTTTGGGAAGCGAGCCCATGTGCTTCACGCACCATGGCATCCCTCACACATTCCCCTGCCGTACTTCTCCCATCCCAGGGTGCCCCACCCATCTCTGTTGGTATGTGTGACGTCACCGTAGTGACGGCACTCCGTCACACTAGCATGCTTTGCGGCAGTGTTCCTTTTGTATATATATAGTTTACCCACCGTGACTGTGTCTGCATTCCCTTTCTGTGTAGTCCCCTCCTTCCCCATCAATGTTTTTTTTTGTGTGCGTCCTGTGGCTTAATAAATGGCTGGCTAGTCATTCTTAGCAAATGATAGTGTCATTCTTTCCCAATGAAATCCAGCTTGTTGCAATTGGTATCAGAAAGGAAAAGAAAGACATTGTCCTTATAGGAAGTGGAAGAGCTCATCATACAGCTGCAGACACCACGGATTGTGGACACCAATGCTAGCAACATGGGCCTTGGCATGGTTCTGTCCCAGAAGAGGCAGCACGGTGATCAGGTTGCTGCCTACTGCAGCTGCTCACTCAGCTGACGGGAGCAGGACTACTGCGTCAGCCATCGAGAGCTGCTGGCCGTCATCCTGGGGCTCTGCCACTTCCGGCCTTACCTGTACGGGCGGAGGTTCGTCCTGCGCACCAACCATGCCTCCCTCATCTGGCTCCTCAACTTCAAGGAGCCAGAGGGGCAGCTGGCCTAGTGGCTCAAGACTCTGCAGGACTACCATTTCAAGATCCTCCTCCGGGCTGGTCATCTCAACACCAATGCAGATGCTCTGTCCCAACGCCCCTGTGAGGGAGAAGAGTGCCGGTACTGCCAGCACGACGGGGACTGGGACGCGGCAACCCCAGTGGTGGCGGCCCTGCAGACCACCCCCTCGGATGACAACAACGCTTCTCTGGTGGGTGGCGACGGCATGGAAACCATGGACCCTCAGCAGCTCTGACCGGGCCAGAGTCAAGACCCTGTCCTCTCCCGGGTCCAGGTTTGGGTGGGGGCAGGCCAACGACCGGCGTGGGTGGCAGTGTCGGCGCTGGACCCCAAGACCAAGGCCCTTTACTCCCAGTGGTTCAGCCTCACCAGCCAGGTCGGCCTCCTCCATTGCCGCTGGCAGTCCCCCAAGGGCCGCCACGACATCTTCCAGCTCCTGGTGCTGCGTCAGTTGCGCCCCAAGGTCCTCCAGCTCGTCCACAGCTTGGGTTGTTAAGGGTCGCTAAGACCCTACACTGGCTGCGGTCCTGATTTTACTGGCCGGGGTGTTCTCAAGATGTAGAGCTCTACGTTCATATATAACAATACCAGATGGGGGCCCTGATGGAGCGTGTGAGTGTTGACATCCTGGGCCCCTTCCCTACCACCAACCGGGGGAACCGCTATGTCCTCATGGCCATGTACTACGTCACCAAGTGGCCTGAGGCGTATGTGGTTCCAGACCAGAGTGCCGCCACCACCACTGAGCGCCTAGTCAGTGAGATGTTCTGCTGCTTCAGTGCTCCTGAGGAGCTACACAGTGACCAGGAGTGGAACTTCAAGTCTGAGGTGTTCGGTGAGTTCTGCCGGTGGCTTGGGCATCAGGAAGACCTGGACCACGCCACTCCATCCCCAGATCGACGGGCTGGTTGAGTGCTTCAACCGCACCCTGGCTACCCAGCTCGCCATCCTGACCTACTGCTGGCAGCGGGTCTGGGATTTGCACCTGCCCCTGGTCCTGTGGGCATACCAAACGGCAGTTCAGTCAGCCACCCGATGCACCCCTGCGGCTCTCATGTTGGGATGTGAGCTCCAGACCCCCACTTGGTATTCGCCCCCCTGCCACCCACCCCCCCGAGCCAGAGGTGGAGGGCGAGCCTGGCCTGGACTACCTCCACAACCTCCGGGAGTGGCTAAGGGAAGTACATGAGCTGACCAGATGGGCCCTCTCCAGTGCCAGGACTTGACAGACGCGGGCTTACAACTCACGCTGCACAGGGGAGGTCTTTGCCTCTGGGGCGCAAGTGTGGGTGTACAGCTCTGAGCAGAATAAAGGTCTCCCCCAAGCTGATGAGCCAGTGGGTTGTCCGTGCGCAGTGCTGGAGAAACTGTTGGACACTGTGTGGCTGGTCAGGCGGAATTGGGTGGTGGTGCTCCACCGTGACCTGCTTGCACCCTACCGACCATTGGCTCTGTCTGGGGGGGAGTCAGGGCCCGAGGGTCAGCCACCGGAATGCAGCGGCCTCCGTGTCAGCATCGGCTCCCCCAACACTTCCGGGACTTTGTCGTGGATTGCTGGGGACAGCCCCCCAGAGCCTTAGTGAAAAGAAGTGCTGATAGTTCATTTCTGTAGCCTTTGAGCCAGGAAGGGAGGGGCATGGTGAAGCACCAGTGTGATTGGCCTCTGTCTGACTCCGGGTGAAAGATTCAAATTGCATTGTCTCAGATCATTTCTCTGGTTCAGCCTGTTTTGTAAGATGCAGTATTCATCAGGGATGTGTTCACCAGATGGAAGCAAATATGAATACTGTTAAATATCATTTAAATGGGGGCAAAGCATCTTCTTAAGGTTATGTGGACCTTTCAATAGAGGAATCAATTAAGACTTGCAAAGAAAACACTGAGTTTAAATTTGCTTGTTGGAACCTATATGATATTTCTAAAAATAGCTAGGCCAGTGTTGGCTTGTCTTGCATGTAATCAATGCATATAATCAAGTGCCTTCATAAGCCTTCTCTAAAGGCCTCTCACTGCCTGCACTGTATGGCTGTAATGTCCTCCCAGTAGTTTCAGTCGTGGCATCACAGAGGCTGGATTCTCCTGAAAGATACCTTTACCTCTTATGGAAATATGGGAATGTTCTTTTAAAGTAACCCAAAGGGGGGCTAGAGCAGAACTTGTGCCATAATATCATTCAAACCACAGCAAATATAATGATTCCAAAGGTGATTCCTCCAAGCTTTTAATGGGCAAACAGGGCAAACAAATCCAACACAGGAAAGTTCAAAAGACAAGTCCAGTCTAAAGCATGGCTCAAAACACAATTTAGACCTTCCTCCAAAGAAGGTCTCACACCAATGCCTTAATACACAAGGAAATGAACACTTCTTCACATGTTGTGACACAGCAAAACCTAACCCTAACTATAACCCTAACCCTAAAACCTTAACCCTAAACCTAACTCTAACCCACCCTAGCCCTAACCCTAACCCTAACCCTTACCCTTACCCTAACCCTTACCCTAGCCCTAGCCCTAGCCCTAGCCCTAGCCCTAGCCCTAGCCCTAACACTAACCCTAGCCTTATCCCTAACACTAACCCTAACCCTAACCTTAACCCTGAGATTCAAAACCTGACTCAGGTTGGTCACCAAAGATCCCTTTTTACCTTTGCGTAGCTCAAAAATAGAGGGTTTCCTGGTATTTAGACTAAATTGGCTAATCTGGCTTTATCAGTTTGGCGATCTATTCATCCACCAGTTTAATTGGCTGAATAATGTGTGCTTTCCTGACCACAGCTGATGGGTTGTTAGTGCACTGGTGCAAAAATGACTGCTTTGCATCATTCAGGTGGATGCCACACATTCATTGTGCTTTGAGATCCTTGAAACATACTATACATATTCCATCCATCATCATTATTTTCATCATTATCACAGACCAGCTGGTGGCTTCATCAAACCATTCTTACAGGCCATGTTGCTACCTGTGTGCAACACTCTATTAATGCATGTTTATAAAATGTATTTTTTCCACTAGCAATAAAAATTAAAATAATTAATTAATTATTAGTTCATTATTTAAAAAGCTTCATAGTCATTTAGTTAGTGAAGGATGGTAGATTAATTGTCATTGCTACAGAAAGTAGGAAAGTATTGGCTATCTTTGTCTGTTAAAAATCCTAAACTGCAGATGGTTCCCAAATGGGACAAATCATAAATCGCTGCTTCTGAAAAAACTCCTTCATCTATATTGAAACGATATAAGGTCATCATGAAACACTGGAGCTGATGAAACTAATCATACCAAACTGAAAAGGACCTGAACAGAATGAAACATACAAACGAACAAACCAAGACACAAATGAATGAACAAAAAATGAACTAAAACAAATCAAAATGAACCAAACTGAAACGTACCAAAAAAAAAACAAAACAAAACAAAATGGAAGTAAAGGGAGAAAAACAGGAAATAAAACCAAAACAACAAAATGAAAATAGGACCCTTCTCTCTTCTCCATGGAAAGAGAGTGGGTGGACCATAGAATGGGCGTGTGTGTGCCAATTGTGCATGTGTGCACAGGCCGATTGCATTGAACTGTACTCTGCTTGCTGTCTTGTATTGCACTGACCCATCACAAATACAAATGGTAGTACATTATTTAGAGCCATGAGTCACTTGGTGCTTTCTTTATGATCCAAACTGCATGTGAAATCCAAACAGTTCAATTTGTAATTCAGAGCATCTGTTTTAAAAAATCTCTGTGGGCTGAATTCAAGCAGTGACCTAGCAAGGGCTGGAGCTGGCCGCTGGCTGCTTGGTGGGACCCTGGAATGAAATGTGTGTTGCTAAAGAAAAAAGCTGAAAAATAGCCTTTGAAATATGCATGAGAAATATGTTTCCTTTCAAAGAGGGCAGTGAACACATCAGTGAAGCTGGGGTGAAGTTCTCAAATTTCCAAAGCAATGTGCAACCTTAACTGCCCATCCATCACAAAGTAATCATTCACCAACTCTTTTCAATGTAATGTGGCTCGGGGGCCCTCAGAATTGGAAATAATAAGATTTAATGCACCAAACTTTTCATTCATCCTCCCTATGATACACAGCCCCTGATCAAATCTCTGCCTCTTGTTCTACCAGTTAATGACAGTTTTAAAGACCGACACAGTACTTCACAATGTTTCCATTTTTCATTTTTATTAGTGAAAGACTGAAAGAAAAATGAATTATTTGCAATGCTAATTAATCTGCCTTGACCTCCTGCAAACAAAGGTGAAGACATTCAGTAAGTCCAAAAGCTTGGGTAAAAGTTTTCTCATTCTGTTCTCAGTTGTGAATGGAGTGGAGGGCCGATACTCGCTGCCACCCAAAGCAGACTTCCCCATGTATCGAAAAGTCCCCCCTGGGTGTGTGATGCAAACCCGGTGAGACCATTTTGCATTTTGGAACTAAATTGTAGGGATGCATAAATGCATCACTGGCCTAAAGTTGGTGAGGAACAAGAGCTGCATGTCAGTACTCACTTCACATTCATCCACACCACTGCTGTACTTGAGTTTAGGTTTAGGGCAAACTCTCTCAAACTTCCATGATCTTCTGTTTGAATGTAATTTTTAAAAAATGTTCATTTAGTTACTACCCATCTCTTGTGTTGTTTACCTAGTCATATAGATAAACATGCATGCATGCATTTGCTTGAGAGATTTGTTACATATCTCAACTTTTGGTTCTCTGTTGTTCTATGTCTTTTGCAGTATGAGTGAGGTCTACAGTGTTTTCCTGCTTACCAACTCTGCTCTGAATCATTTTTCTGCAGGGAGAAGAAGACCTGACAATGGTGTTATATAAACTATGTTAAGTGCAAGAGATGTATCAATGGTGGTATATTTCAATGCAGAAATGGGAATAATTTGATATTTCCCCTTTATCAACAGTATAAAGCAGAGCATTTAATGTCATGTAGATTGTATTTAAAAGAGCTTCATGTTCCATCCAAAGGCTGAAGATGATACTGAAATACAGTAGGGAAATAGACAGATAAACCGCTTTGCTGAAATATCTTCTCAAAGATGGATCAAAAAGCATATGATGCAGATTTAAACAGCTCTATACCTGCTACTGTATGTATGCTAAGCTTTTTAAAATCTGATTATCTGTGAATTATCGTGAATAAGTCTACATAATGTGCACAGCAGCACCCAAACTAGAAAACAACACAAAGAGGGTTGAAATGGCTTATAATGGAGTATCTGTTCACTAAAACAAATACACTGCCCTGTACAGCCAAACAAATATGCATTACATGGTACTGGAAAAAGTGTAACACACAGCCACGAGGCCACAGGATGCAGGGGTGGCTAAATACACTTCTCCCCTTGAGTACTCTGAAGCAGGAGTAGAAGCCCTTTGTCCCAGTGTGTGAGAGCTAAGGACCTACTCATGGTGAGGCCTTCCAGTCTACCCTGGATCTCTGAGCACACCTCTGCGCTACATGCTTCCATAGCTGGGAGCCCTCGCACCCCCTGGCCATTCCTGCGTGCACTACACCCAAACCTCTTATTTTTGGGTCATACTGTGGAGCTGGGTTCCTGTTAGCAACCAAACTAGGACGTCCCATCTGTACTATTAAGGAGACTGCAGTTAGCCTCTGCCAAGCCCAATCCTAGCAACACCATCACACCTTACTGGTGAGATCACTCCACAGAGGCTACATTCATTTGTGCACACTTAAATAGCAGTGGGTCATGTGATGTTAAAAGACAGAAAGTCAATGACTCAGAAAACTGACATGAAGTTCTGCTTATTGTTCCCTTTAATTACACTTATTACATTTTGAGATTCTCATGCACAGTTACTGGGGTCTTAAAAGGAACCCCTGCAGATTTCAAGTGTACCTACTGAGATGGCTGTATTCTTTTACAATGTGATACACATTAATGAACATAAAAGCAGATTAAACAACAACAATAACATTAACAGCAATGACACCAACAGCCACAAGAATTAAAAAAAACCCAGCCTCTAGGTTTTGGTCAAAACCTGCTGGAGATCTTTGATCACAAGCTGTCTTACAGAGAAACACTGGTCTACACTGAAAAAGTGTACTTTAAATTCATTAATTTTCAATAAGTACAAAAAACAAATTCATATTCTCTTTTGTTAGTTTATAGAAATGAATGTGTTTAAGAGTATGCTACTATAGTACAAAACACAGTGTTGTGAGGTAAGGGGTTCCATGAGCCTATAAAAATGGACAGACATACAATGGTAGTGGTTGTTAGGCAAAGCAGTGAGATCTTCCTGAACGTGGATTTCTTCTGTTGTCATCAGTAGGTAGTTACTCTTGTAGATAAAAGGTCAAAGTATATTTTGTCTACTGGTTCGGAACGCGGCTGAAGTTAATACATCGTCCCTGAAAGACAAAACAAAAGAGTATGCAAAATAATCACACCAGTGTTCAGAACTGCATGACACAAGTACACTTTGCAGTCTGCTTCAGACAAATTGGTCTTACTATGTTTAACTCGGGTTGGGTATCATCTGGGTTTTTTCTGATTCCGGTGGTAAAGCGATACTTTTAAAATTTTACCAGAGCCTAAACGGAACCTGAACCGATACTTAAAAAAAAAGCACAAAAAACAACGGTCCACGACATTAAAGAATGGCTTTTTTATTGCTAAGGCAAATTTGAACTTGAAATATATTAACTGTTAACAGTTTACAGTATACTCAACTATACAAATATAAATAAATACAAAACTGTTACGTCCAAGGATGGAATCTGCGTTGCTATTCGGTCCGGTAGATACCGGTCGTATAGGAACCGGTGCCATATTGGCACCGGGTTTCGATACCCAACCCTATGTTTAACAGGAGACATTTTTAACTGGGGTCAATCAGAGAAAAAGATTTCTACCCCCAAAAGAAAAGTTTTAAGTCCCAGAATGCATCGTATTATTTGGAACATGCTTCTGACGATGTTTGATAACAAAAAAAAACAACAAAATCATAAATCTTCATAATACAACACTAAAATAATTTTGAACATTTATAAGACCAACATTTTAAAATTGTATGAATGCTTTAAAGATCAAAGAGCACAAGGAATCATCTTAAATCCAGCACTTTGATTTGAAATAATGACAAATAATGAAATAACTGTAAAAGGTAATTAAAGTGGGTCAATGACCCACTTTAGTTAGGAGTCTGGTTCTTAAAGATGAACTCTAAACCACAGGTATGAGGCAAGTTCTTTGAAGCAATGATGTCTTTGGGTGCAGTATGTCTGACAGGATGGAATGATGACAGAGCAAAAAAACATAATTCAAAGGCTAATGACTTTTAAAACACCTTAATTTGACAGGCGATAACTGTGACTTTACAGGTCTCTCCTGGGATGAGCTAAAAAGGAGTTTCAGAGTGAAGGACGGGTAAGACCACTTGAGGCCCTGCTGACTCATCTTAACGCTGAATAGCCAATATGATCAGAATATTATCAGTTCTATCCTCACTCAGAATAGCCAAAACAATCAGAATGTATTCAGTTCACCCTCACTCTGAACAGCCAATATGATCAGAATATAATCAGCTCCATGTCTTCTCACGAGTTAAAACTTTGCCTCTTTGATGCACTCTATGACATGTAGTTACTTGTTTAGCTTGAACACACCTGATGCTGGGACTGACGTCACAACACAGCTGCAAATGCACTGTGGTGCTGCTGGAAGGCAGAGCGTAAACAGCTGCCAGAAACCTGCACTGTACTATGCAGCGGCAGTCCTGGCATACTGCCTGCCCATAGGCCTCACATGAGACGCACAGCACCGCCTTCTGAGCCTCACACAGTACCGCCATCTGGACCCCTCCAGAACCAATCAAAACTGTCATCAATCTGAACAATGCTTCTCACTGTGTACTTGTCAGCAGCAGGTTACTGGGTGTGTTGGAGAGCTCCACAGTCAAGAAGATGGAGCAGCACTGTATGCAACACTTAACTTTGGCTCTCTTTAAAGCACATACTCATATAACTGCTGCTACTGCAGAACTTGCCTTGACCATTATCTATATTGTATAAAATATACACATTCTATTTCATGTCAATGCAGGATCACCATTTATTAATTGAAATAGATTAGACAATAAAAAAATCCAACATTTTAGTATGAATATCAATTTAAACTAAAAGCACACAGTCTGTTCAGAATCATAATTTACCATGTCCATGGCTAACCCAGTGACACATCATCGGCAGTCAAGCTCCCAATACCGACGACAGCTACAGACAGGAGAGTGTAGCTTTAAATCTAGACCTCGCTGTAAACCCCTCATGACTGCAGGTGGAACAGCTGTCTGCAGCCAGGGGGGAGGCAGTTTATTCTCTACACATTAACAGTGAAGATGTATGCACTGCCATGCCTGGTACAGGCTACATCAGTAAGGTGTTGTGTCAAAGGCAGCATGTGGAAGCTGGCATGAGTTTCTTTGCCTGCTGCTGTCTAGGGGAATAACAATATCAGTGTCAGACGCAATACGTCTGCAACAGCATATGCATTGTATCTCAGAGAGCATTAGGATGGCTGTCATTAACATGGGAATAGCTTATTAGCTGTGAATTTTGAAACTCAATTTGTGTATGACATTTTTATGAGCTAAAACAAGAACATGGTTTCAGAATTAACAGTACACATGTTATAGATTTGATTGTATGAGTCCATGTCCAGCATTTTAAATTCATGTTATATGTCACATAACATTAATATTAAGCAATGGTTAAAGGTAATCCAGTTGAACATTGAACTGAAATGGCTGGTGAATGGTTTCCTTCTCTGGTAAAGTTATTTTCTGTAAGGTCAGTTTTAGATCAGTATCAGTAAACCCATTCACCAATAAAGACAATGTAACGCTATGCATACACTTTCTGCCCGATGGCCAACCGAGTAAAGCAGGACTACTTCAAATGACTTTATATTACTCACTTTAACTACTTTAAAGCACCTTATATTTCCTGCAACAAGACTTGCTTTACATGACCATGCTGTATAAACTCAACTCTTTCTTATGAAACTCTTTCCACTCCTTTGGCCCCTTTCAGAAGGTTTTATCTACAGACCTGGCAGTCACTATAGTAACACCTGAAACCTGCCGATTGAAAACACCTAAGATAAGGCAAACTCTGACACATTAAACACCTACTCAATATATACACTACATTAATAATTGTGCAGTGACGTTAATGATTTACCAAGGCATAATGACTTTACTTTTTTACTGTACATTTTACTTTTCCAGGTTTTTTGACACTTTAATATCTATCCATAGTAGAAGGTTGTTAAAAAGAGAGATAGAGATCACATGTAAGACCCCTGCCTGCAGCAGCCAGACGCCAGGGAGGGTCAGATGTGATCTCAGTGCTGTGGAGATCTGAGCGTGTGACAGGGTGAGCAGTAAGCCGTGTCTGAGACACTGCTTTACGGGCACAGCTGTGGGTAGGGTTGAGGCTCCACCTTCCCTCAGACTGCCACTCAAACTCAGCCCTTTTAAAACATATGCAGCAAAGCCATGCATTTAGGTGGAAGTAAGGACCATTAAGAGACACTCAGATAAGAGCATGAGCACAGGACACACTCTACAATGTAACCAAAGCCCTGATTTAATACTGTATAAACATCACTACAGTATTGCATTCAGTAAGAAAATGTCATGTTTTCCTGACATTTAGATAGCATTTGTTCTGTAAAAATATTTTCCTCATTTTGGAAAGTCTGACAGGTTTAGCAGTTAAAAGTTTAATACTGTATACTGTATATATCTACACTGGATCGCTATGTCACTGATATGAGCAGTTTAAAACATTTCAAAATACCCACTTACTTTATCATTAATGCGGAGCACAACTCTACCAATATATCCAAGAATGTCAGCTGCAACATGCTTTCCACTCGCACATAAATGTATAAATTGAATAAATGTTTTGCCTGGATTTTTTTTCCTTTGCAGAGAAAAAATTTGGCCCCAGGTCTTCATACAGAATACCAATGGTAAAACACTAAAAGCTATACAGAAACAGAGCTTAACATTTAGTGCACTTTTATACTGAGCACATGATTTATACTGCACCATGAGTCAGGGATTCAAGTTTATTTCCCAAATTAAAATCACACTTCCCTCTTTCTGCAGATGGCCTATGATTTATTGCAACAGAATACTTTAAAAGGTACATTTCAGGCTTGAAAGTTCAACACAGAAAACTTTTATAAATGATAGGCTGTAAAAGGTAGGCATATTAATGTACACATGCTGCACACTACACCTCTCTGCGAAAAGCCTGGCCATAAAACATGTAGTTATGTTTACTGTAAGAAATATGCTTATCAAACCACATGTAAATGCAGGCAGTAAATAATCTGATCCTCACAGAGTCAGGCTGGATATGCAATACAGTACAGCCAATGTGATCCAGCTCCAGGCCATTAGAGTGAGGGGTTTGGGTCTAAACTCAAAACAGAATGCGGCTGAAGCTCCACAGATGTGGGAGGGGCCCCAGCCCCCCTCTCATGAGCCATGCAGAGGAGCTGCGTGGGATTTTCCACTGTCAGCCTCATCAACTACATTCTTTTTGGTTCCATCTGAAAAGGAAACGGGCAGCAGGGTTTTTATGCTGAGGGTACACATTCATTGTGGACGGGATGGCAATGGTGATAATCAAAGTCAAATGCAGTTCCATCACACTCTTATGTCCTGGTGTGGTTATAGTTGGAGAAACTAAAGACTGTTCGATCTGTTGGTATTGGGTTGAGACGGAATGCTTCTGGCCAGACGTGAGAAGGTTTACAGCCGAAAGCACATGCCTGGCCGAAGCCACAGCCTGCATGCACACTGGGCCATTGTTTCCCACTGCATTCGATTTTGGGTTTATGAGAACCAGGCAGTGATCTTTAAGCCCAGGAATGTGTTCTGAAAATCGGTGTGGGCAGGGCTCCAGACACGGTGACATTACTGAGGATGAGACTGAGGAGCATCTTTCTGTCCCAGAGCCAATACTGCAGCTGCCTTGCTGTGGCAATAGCATCCTGCACCTCCCACAGCCCAGAGCACAGAAAGCTAACCAAGTACTAGACCTGCAACATGCAGGGAATTCTCTACTGCATCAGAAAGGGTACTCTCATCACTTCCATGGAGCACAGTTACTGAAACAATAGTTACAATAACTGTGATCCATGGAAAGTGGCTCCACAGTTAGCAATGAAACAATACTGTGATAAGCCAGCAAACCACTCATGCATTTATGCCCCTGACAGCAAGTTGTGTTTGGGGAGAGGCCTATGATGAGTAATAAGTCTGGAATATAATAGACTGTACCAAAGAGACGCAGCTGGACTGAGGTATCACATGGGGGGGAATAGTGAGCCAGACAGGTGAATTCTCCCACGTGTTCCTCCCCAACCCATCCACTGTCCGCTTCCTCCCCTGCGCTGCCCACTTCCTGTCCCACCCTCCATGGCCTCTGACTGCCCTCTTAAACAGCACTCTGCATCGCCCCCTGTGATGATGTCACATGTTATCACTGACTTCACTCTGTCACTTCTCACAGTTTGACACTGTAACCCTGAAAAACTTGCTTCCCACATCCTGTAACCCCAAAGAGCAGGATTGCCAGCGTGGGAATCTGCTGCACTTTGGAAGGACAGAGGGATGGAGAGAAGGCTCATTTACATATGCTGTAGTGCTGTCGCTATCTCACTGTTTGGCTACTTTCCTGAAATTAAACACACAGCTTGGTCAACAGAAACCTGACACTTCAGTTGGGTTGGGGCATCTGGAGATTTGTACCTCTCAAGACCATGAAGAGACAAACACAGGAGTTTGCCTGCACTTTAAATAGCCCTCATCATCACTGGACTGTTGCTCTTTTACCTTATTTCACTTCTGTGCTGGGACTGGTTTTTAAGGCACACGTAGCCACATTCACCGTCCTGGGAGGAAATAAAAGACTCCATACTATACTTTTTGTCTGTGAGACCTCCAGGACCTCCACTAACATACCTAATCACTTGCATGTTTGGGTTTTTCAGTTCATCAACCTGTTGTTGTGAAACAGTTATTTACTGTTGAGGGCAAACCCCATGAACATTCTGGGCTACTGTTCATGCTGTCACCACCGCAGGCAGCTATATAAACTGTCCCTCCCTGTTAGAGCATAGTCTTGTAGTCAGCGCATCCTAGCTCCTCCCCCTGCAGTCAGTGCACACTAGCTCCTCCCCCTGCAGTCAGCACATACTAGCTTCTCCCCTTGCAGTCAGTGCACACTAGCTCCTCCCCTCTGCAGTCAGCGCACACTAGCTCCTCCCCCTGCAGTCAAGGCACACTAGCTCCTCCCCCTGCAGTCAGCGCATACTAGCTCCTCCCCCTGCAGTCAACGCACACTAGCTCCTCCCCCTGCAGTCAGCGCACACCAGCTCCTCCCAGCTCTTCCGCACCACCCCTGCCCGGGGCTGCCCTCACTGAGCAGCTCCTATCTGTAACTGACCAGGACACATAAGGAGACATACCTTATCTATGGATTCACGTGCTAATCTGTCCATTCACTCATCCTTCCCATTTTCAAAAGTTCTTATGGCATTTCAAAATCCTTGAAAAGCTCAACAAAATGACCATGACTGGACCAACATGAAAAAAAAAAGCAAAAAGTAATAAAAAAAATTTCAGAATTCAATCAGTTTTCAAGACAAAAGTAAATGCCAATACATTTTTCCATATAAAAACAAATGGATTGTTTTAAATACATATAGGGACTTGTACACTAGCCATGTTTTTTAAAATCACTTTGAATAACACATCTACATACATTCAGTATTTACGGTATATGTTATGTGTGCTTAAAAAGTGTTGTATCTTTCCATATTCCCATGTATCAAACCTTTCATGTCACATTAATTAATTCTTTTTTGCATAGATAAATTTGCTTTAATGTAATAAAGGGAATGATAAATTTAACATCAATTACAAAAATTATAAATGACGACAACTATTTTTCTTGCAATTGATACTGCCTGTCACATTGTGTCACTTAAAAGTTGGCAAACCTAAACTATATTATATCATTAAGTTGATTTTTTACAAGTCTGACAGGTCTTAAAACCATTTTGACATTGCACCACCAAGCTGATATTTACAGTAAATTAACCTAATGTAATCAACCCACAATGTTTCAAGCCCCTGGAAAGCACTCGGTCAAACGTCAACTCACATGTGATCACAAAGCTAGGAGAATATGAATACTCCCATACAACCCGCCTGGATAGAGTGCAGGTACCAGCAATAATGACTGATTGCACAGACATAGGACAGACAAGTCTACAGCAACAAGAATTTCATCCACGTTTCACAGCTAGAACAAACAGGATAGGGTAAAGCATTTCAGAGACAACTTTCACGGACTGATTTTTTAGATGTACAACTAATACTGCATCTACATGGACAACAGACATCCGATTGTACAGATACTAACATATGAGTTATTCATGAAAATAAAATCCATCACTTGCAATTCTGATGAAAACAAGGTAAACCCCACTCCAAATGATCTGTGTTCAGGGTCTAAATGTCTAATTAAAGACCACTGTAAGCACAGCACGGCAGATACTCCACTCTGACCTCACTCCTCCTGACCCTACACTTACTGCCCTAACCCCAGCTTCCATGTCCTCAGCACCACTGAGAGCACAGAGGAGTCTCCAATCATAACCTGTTACAAGCTCAGTGCCACTGTCCTGCTCACTGAGAGAACACACAAGGCCCCAGTCATAACCTGCTCGTAGCTTTCCTGGCTTTGAGCGGAGTCTGACAGCTTAACACAGTGGAATTATGAAATTTACAGGCAGGCACACAGACATCTGTATGGCTCTCAGCAGCTAATATAAAGGAAACCAATCTGGTTAAGAGCACAGGGCCACTGCATAAATCTGGGTGATGACTGTTAAAGATCTGTCTCCTAAAGTTGTGTCTCCTCAAGAGGGAGAGTACTGCCCTGACCCGTCAGGACTTGAGCCCTC
The DNA here is from genome assembly GCF_013368585.1 of Megalops cyprinoides. Lineage (NCBI taxonomy): Eukaryota > Metazoa > Chordata > Actinopteri > Elopiformes > Megalopidae > Megalops > Megalops cyprinoides. The sequence goes on from NC_050587.1 coordinate 6,259,339, forward strand.
CTGCCGATCGACCCCACAAGGTACTGAGGGCTGGCTGAACACAAGCAGCTTTCAGCCAGCAATCACCAGAGGACCCACTCTCTCTCCTTTCAAAAAACCTTTTTATCCCCGGTCATTATAGTCAACCTTCTCTTTATCTACACAAGGGACAATACCAGAAACTGTGCATCACAATCAATATAAGCCCTTCTGATCTGAATTTTCAGAATACTCTCTGATCTGAATTTTGCTTTATTCTGTTTATCAGGTTGGTAACATTCAGACAGGATTTTTAAATAGTAAATGAAATATTACATGTATATTTCAAAAAAGGAAAATTTTTATCTGCAGATACATTCTTGAGCAGTCACTCCAGGACATCTGGTGACTTGTTCTTCTATGGCTGTGTTCAGGATTGGTCACTCTATGGCCCATTTTAGGGAGAGGGATGGTCCTGGTAGCAGTGAGTGGAGCGTGCCCAGACAGCCCACACAGCTCATGCGAAACCAAAGGAAGAAAGTATCTGCTTTTAACTTGTTCCAGATCTCATAAAAGCTGAAAAGGAGCTGCAATGTGGACACAAATAAACCTAAATGGAGTGTTAGGCTTGTCTGACATGTTCAAATATGCCTCACACATAGATTTATGGCTCTTCCTGTCAGTAACAGCTTCTGCTGAAACAGAAGCAGGGCGATGTTTAGACTATATTTTTGGTATGACCTTTAGTAATGAGGTACAGAAAACACACTGCCATCTTTATCTTTCATCCAGCTCTGCAATAAAAACAATACTGAGATTTTCTCTGGCATTCACTGGCTCCTACAATGTCTGACATGCAAAATGAAAATGAAAAACAGGAAGACTGAAGGGAAGGTGCTGTATATGGTTAACATATATTCTGTATAAGCCATTTTTAAATGCTGTTGACACCAGGTGACCTTCTGTGGAAATGGGTCAGGCCGCCAGGCCCTTCTATCGCCACCTCATAAACCCCAGCTCTGGCACCCATCACCTCCTGCCGATGTGCTACTCAGCATGTCGGTGTGGAGCCACGCCCTCACTGCCTACTGCAGTGCGTGTCAGGCAGACGACAAACTCGCCTTTAAATCTGTGGAGTCAATAAAACCACAGGTCTGAAAGCCCCAAGGCTTCTGCTGACCTGCTCTCTTTACCCAGACAGGGAATTCCCAGCAGGCAGAAATACATCCACCTCATTATAACACTGCTCCCATGTGCCGGTGACTCAGCCTCATGGGTCTTTCATGGGCTGCAAAGATTGCTATAACATTTGCTCTCTCTGTGTGGATCAGGACAACAAACATCTCAATGAACAACCCCCTCTATTAAGGTTGCCATTGTCTAAAGTCCAATTCCCAGGTTACACAACCTTCACATACGTCCTAACAGAGACTGCAATGTTTATGACCTGCTGCACTCAGACTGTTCCACACCCACACTATCAGATGATAAAATGCAGAGCAAATACTTCCTGAAAACAAGTCTGAATCCCTAACCTTAATGTCTACACAACGTCTACATCCTGTAATGCCTCATGGAGAATGTTTTTACAACACCACTACACCCTGAAAGTGTCCAAAAGGCCTACAATTACAATTCCTACATTTTCATAGAATCAGGGTATAGCATCATTTCCTAAATTATATTAAAGGAATGGAGTGTGAAAAGTTAACAGTAAAACTGTACTGTCCTGGGCAGCTCCTTTTTATTTGTTTGCTTTATCAATTTGATTACTGTAGTTATTCTTTGTTTGAGTCTGTCCCATTTGTTTCCAGCTGTGACCCAGCTACGGGAGTATGCTAGATTTGGCACTGATCTTTTGCACAGGGAGCTCAGATGATGTCAGCGAGCCACACACAGAGCCCACACCTTCCCTGTAAAACACTTAACTGCCGGCGCTAGCAGAAACTCCAATTCGGCCACTCGTGAGCACCCGTGCTACACCCCATTTCCTCTGCCTGCTTTCAGACAGAGGCGCAGTGGGTGACCGTACGATAATGCATCATTCATAAATGAGCTTATTAGCGCACTCTGCGCTCGGCTGCTTTGGACGAGCAGTGCAGCATCCTGTGGAGCGCATCAGTCCCCCTGCCACCACCGTCTCTACCTGCTGACCACAGACGCGTCCAGGGAGGCTGCAGCAGATGCTGCCTCACCAGGCTGGCTCTGGAGTGGTCCTCACTCCTCTAGCAACTCCCCCCAGCAACACCATCACAGCTCCCTGGCTCTCTTCATCTACACCTTGGGCAAGTTTGGCTGTGCATCTGCGCCGCCCCCCCCCCCACTCTGCCTTCGGTGTAGAAGCCCATTGAGTGGAAAATGTGAGCTTAAGAGTGCCAGCCCCACCACCTGATTTAGACCACATCTGCTGACACTCCAATGGTCTTGTGATGGCTGCGTGGAGACCCTGCGACTTCGTGCAGAACAGATGTCTGACAGCCTGCCTCCCTTCCACCTGTATGAGCTCTGCTAGCGTCGCGGGTGTGCCGCTGAAATATTCATGACCCCCGAGGGGCCTCCACCATCAGAGGGCCCTCCAGCGGAGCGTGCAGCTTTCGCCGCTTCAGCTGCTGGGACCAGCAGGACTCTGGCTCTGTGTGCCTGTGCTGGGATTACTTTCTCAAGGACCTCTGAGTCTGCACTTTCAGTTTCATTTGAACACAAGATGTCAAGCTAATACAGGGGGTCCATGTGTATTTCTGTAGGGTGATGGCATCAATCAAACTGCCCAAAATGCTGAACAAAGGATATATTCCCCAGAAGATTACCCCACAATATCTGCCTTTCAGTCTTACAATAGGAAAACAGCATCCTCCTACCATCTAATGTAATGTATCCTCCTACCATCAATATTTCTCCTCTTTATTAATGTTCATGTAAAATCTTTGAAGACCAGTAAACCATGCATTACATACTACAAACATTTCCATTATCCTCTCTTAAAAAGACCTCAAACTTTCTTTCTACACAGAAACTCAAACTACATGATCTGTGGTTTGAGCATCTAACCCCTGCCAATACCAAAAAAATGTAATTTTAGAAGAAATGGTTTGGATAATCACCTTCTACAGAAATAGAGATTTATTCTGTTTAAACATCTGGTGACAGCTCAACACTTTCTGTGTATTGTGACAGAGGTGGATACTGTGTATGTACTGTAGTGTACAGTCATCTCTCGCTCAGTTTGATTACTCTCGCACAATTCCAGCCTGTCACAGAGAGCTATGTGTCGGCTGCTAAATGGAGGTGTAGAAAGTATGATAGATGGATTGTACTGTAATGGAAAGCACCGCACTGTCAGGAGATTATGTGATCATGAAAAAGGACAGGCCTTCAAATGCACAAGAGAATTTTATCTGTCTGCTGAATCCATCACAGTCACCCCAAAGAAAAGGGTAATATAAAGCCTTAAACATCCATTTTTACATTACTTTGGCTCCCTCTGCCTCACGCTGCACTGGCAGAGGCTTGAGTTTTCACATCTGGCTATACTGAGGGCTGGACGCTTAGCCTCTCATTAGGCCTGCCTGTCACACCATGTTTTTAGCCTCCCCAGCTGCTGGTCCAAGGATCACTTGTTGAAAGAGAATTATATAAGCATGGCAAAACTCTACAGTGGCACATGGCAATTATATTCTCCTACTCTATACTCCACTATAGACATGTGAAATGTACTTCAGCTCTACAAGACTTTGTGCTGTGTTATGTAGAAACATGTACCTGAATTAATAATAATGGTGTTAACAATGGTGTTAATAAATACTTAGTACTAATAATATGTATATGTGTGTATGTACGTGTGCTTTATTGCCTGTGTTTGTGTGTGTGTGCGTGTGTGTGTGTGTGTGTGTGTGTTGTGTGGGAGGAAATTCCAGGTTTTTGCTGTATCCTACCTTGTCTGTTCCTACTGGTCGCATAACTGAAACGCGGTCATACTGTCGTTTCAGCAAGGCCCACAGTGCATCCAGACGACCCTGAACACCAACAAGCAAAGGAGTCATTGGCCAACTGCTCCAGAAACACGGATGTGCTTCCTATGTGAACTTTAAGATGATATTTTACTGTCTCCAGTGAGTATGTCTGGAAGACAAGATTGAACTTTTTTAACAATTTAACTCATCTCAGTGGGATTGTACCTTTGTAATTTCCTCAGGAGAAGTGCACCATTTGGACTCACCTTAATAGGAGTGTACCATTTGGACTCCTGATGTTGGTAGGTAGGTGTCGGTTTAGGAGGTGTTCTTATCATAGGCTCCTCCACCTCCTCTGGCACAGTGACAATGGCATTTTTGGCTTTCTCTAGTCTTGCCCCTTCTTCAGTGGATCCTTTTTCTCCCCAGCGGACCTGCAAATAGCAACATGGGGAGCCAGAAAAGATCAGAACAGATACCACTGCTGAAACAGAAGTCAGTAACAATGTCGATGCCTGTTTAAAATGCTCACAAGCATGCCAGAGAAACTGCTTACAAAATCATATGCATTACTGTGCAATATTTTTCAAATCTCATTCATGTAGCCCTTACGTGGTATGAGGTTAAAGACATGTACATGTTCTTATTTCATTCATTGTTTATGCTGAATCCAGTAGTGCTTAAAAAGTAAAAGTGATGAATGAATATCGTCTCAAAGCTGCAGGTTTGCCCATTCTAACAGTAATAATGAAACTGTAGATGAGCTGTCTGGACAAAGAGGCAGCTGTACACCAAAGCTCTATGCACACAAACAGTAAGAGGAAAAGTCAGCCGCAACTTTGTTCAAGGCCCCAAAAGTACCTGCGACAGCATTAGGTCCGAGGAGCAGATCAGTGAAGCGAGCAGCTCCTTAGATCTAACGCTGTCTGTGGCCCGCTGTCAGCAGAGTTAGCTGAGTTAGGGACCATCGGGAAGTTCTCAGCTGAACACATTAAGCTGCAGGGCTCAGTTCTACACTCCCATTGTGACTTAGCACAACAGCTCGGGTAGTGTCACACATCACTTCAAAGCTGTCGGCATCTCACTCTGTCAAAGAAATATGGCTACGTCAGCACTGCTTTGAAACACAGGTATGGATCTGCCTGTCAGCACCTATTATAGTGTGGCAAGACAGGGCTTTCTTCTGACCTGGATCTTTTTTTCTGGATTGTACAATAGGCTGCTGGCATGTTAAAACTGTCCAACTACAGCTCTCAGGCCTAATGGGAATTCTCAATACTCGTTTCTCTGCAATCAACCCAAGTGGAAAAAAGTCAATTGTTTTGGAGTTTTTGTATTTTCAGCTGACAGCAGAAGTTAACCATAGTGCTTCAGAAGTGGATAGAACAGGTAAGTGGCATGGTGTGTGTTACGTGCGGCGCACTGGGCATGTGTAGTCTGGGTCGCCTGCGTCGTGGTCCCCCCCCACTCCTCTCCCGCTCTCTCTCCTGACGCAGGTATCCCGCGGCGCTGCGCCCCGCCTCCTCGTTCCGGCTCAGCCAACCAGAAACGGGGCGCCCCGCTCACTGTTTTGATCCGGCATGTTCATCATTTACTTACAAACTTGCCTGTACCGTGTTTTTGATTTTGCATCATTTATTGACTTCGATTGTGGATCCTGTCTCGGTTTTGGTTGCATTCGGTTGTCGTAGGAGGAGGACAGGTAAGCTGGGGGATCCCCGTGTGAGGGTTCGCTGTGTTAGGATTAGGTTAGAGGCGGGTGCTGCTTCCGTGTATTTTTGGTTAAGTTAGAGTAGGTAGGTCTTTGTTTGGCTCTGCCACCCTTTTTGTTTTTTGTATTCAGTTGGATTTGTATAGGTACGTAGGGTTGGGTTTTGTTTTGTTTTGTTCTTTTCTTTGGCACCGCCTGTTGTCCTCCCCCCCTTTTCCTGTGAATGTTTGTCATTGTATATTGTCTTGTAAATACTGTAAATATATCGTGCTCCCCTACATTGCTCCCGTGTCTGTGCTTTCTTTGCCCCCCCCCCTGCACTGTCCAAGCCAGCGGGGGCTGGTTGTTTCCTTTTGTGTTGCGTCCCGCATACGTACCCCTGGATGCCATTACCCATCTGGGATGTAACAGTGTGTGTACTCACAACCCCAGGAGTAACACAATGTCTAAGATATGATTAATAATCAGAAGTTCTTAAATTCATCCACAGTACTGAGTACACTGAGCTTGATCAGGCCAAGCATGAGGACCCCGCTGGCTTCAGTATCAAACCCAGGAATGGTAAAAGATCAGAAGGTGAAAACGTCGAGGAGGGTCACCTCCATGCGCCTGATGCCTCCAGCTCCTCTTCCCCCGTAGTAGGAGGCGTCCACTGTGGGCCATTTCTTCTTCGGCAGGGCGTCAGGCTCAGGCTCCTTCAGTAAGGAACAAAGAGGCGTCAGTCTTAGAGACATACGGTCGTCCGCACATACTCACAATGAGGGTGGAGAGCTATGTGATGTGTGTAGTGATCAGCCAGAGGAGCGCTAACACTGCAGTGACCTGCTGTGAAATAAGCAGAGGACTGCAGTAATGTCTCAGTGCGGGTTTCTCCTCATGAGGCCCATGAAAGCCATCTGAGCTCCGGCTGTCAAGGCTGCCTCAGATGATGTGAGATGAGTCTGGGAGATGAATAGCTGCCTTGTGTGACTAATGGAAAAAGCTATAAGTCATGCACAATGGGGGTATGGAGATTTAAGTATTTTTATCCCACAAAAAGTTGAAGTCAACAGCAGAGGAAGCACAAAAAAGAGATCTCATTGACAGGCCCCAGCTGCGCTCGGAAAACTGGAACTCCAAACTACTCACAGGCTCGGGAGCAGGCGGAGGTGGCGGAGGTGGGTCCTTGATAATCTGAAATAGAGAGAAGCAGGATCAGTGATCACGCAACAGCGAATAACTGAGGCCACAAGGCACAGAGCACGGAGCGGAAGTCTGCATTTGACGTCTCCTGCGTGACTTCCTAAGTCCTTTTCATGCCATCACTTTTCAAAAATGTTTCTGAATTTAAATGAAAATCCAGTCTGCACCGTGTGAAGAACATTTAAAATAAACTGCTAAAGGATGCGAATCTGTGCCTCTATAAAGATTTACAGTATCTCTTGTGGAAGGGTTTTCCTGTCCTGTAAACCTTAAAGTCATGGTCACCCTGATTTCCACTGTGCACATGCATGTAGCTGTCTGATGGAAGATCAGTGTGCAAGTGGACAGATATGACTGCGTGCAAACTCATTGAACAAATGTACAATCTTTTTCTGTGTTCTCTGGTCATTTTAATGATGCTGCTAAAACCTGTGTGGGGCCGTGCCATTTCCCAAGAGGAAAGACTACTGATACAACAGCATGGATGATCTCCTCGCTGTAGATTAGGCAGAGTTAATGTACCGTCACTGGTTAAAAACGAAACATACTGACAATCATTTTCTGATGCGCAATGTTTAGGGCAAGCTGCGCAGCATGGCTTAATCTCTTAATTAACTGGACGTGGTTCAGCGCTTACACACAGTCCCCAGTCATACAGTCCTACAGAGTGTTATGGCTTCAGCCTCCAGAGGAGGGACTGTCTGCAGGCATGGTGCGGTGAGAGAGATACAGTAAGTAACCAGAGAGGCCAGCCAACACTACATCCAGTTATTCAGAATAATATATACCTTATGCTGTATCTGTCACCTTACTAGAATTGCTCACAATGTGTTTACTCCAATCCACTATGAAGTTCTAAATAAACTAAACATTTTATAAATATTCTACATAAACTGATCACTATTACTGTTTCTGGCAGGCCAAAACAGATCAAAGCTGCCCTGTTGGTATTCCTGCTTGAGACCTTGACTTACACAAAGAACTCCCAGTCCCTTAATAACAACATCACACTAATTCCTGCTTCCACAAAGAACTAAGGCACGGTCAGGTGAGGGTAAAGATAAGGACTTTGATTTAAGGAGGAGAAATGAACAAATTAATTATTAAACTTACTAATGTTATATGCTCAGCACACTTAACCCCAGGATTTATACTGCAGCAGACTGCTACATTCAACAGAATTGCCTCTGATATAGATTGCTTAGTGATGTCTTTTGATCTCCTGACTTTCCAGAACAGCACTCCCAAACGAGAGGCAGACCTTTACTTGTGAAAGATGAATATGCCATCAGCTTGGGGCATGCATTTACCAAATTAGTTCCTTAAAACTGGCGGAGAACGGGCACATATCATAGGCAGAACAGCTGTTTCGTTCCCTTTAAAGAACAGTGATACTGTCAAACTTTCAATATATAGATGTCATTATCATAATAGAACATAATCACTTAGCATTAATGAATTAATCTGACTTGTAGCTGACTCTTGGTAAATCCTGCTACAATTATTAGTACGGTCTTGATGATTAACACCATTTCAGACAGCCGGCAGTAATGCTGAAACAGTGGCTCTTTTATTAAATAATTAAACAGCAGATTTATAGCTGCAGGACATATGTTGGGATAAATAAAGCATTATCTAAATTACATGTTTCCTTTCCTAATTACCCGACACACAGAGGTGGCAAACATCCTGCCTGTCACAGAGCTATGCATGGCACTAGACCATCTGACGTTAGCATTAGCCTTTAAGCTCTCATTTCACCAGCAGAGCCACACAATCAGAGAGCATTCTTATGGCTACTCCATTACTATCCATCACTCTCAAAAATCCCTGCTGGTTTTTGTCCTTAACACATGATGTTGTGTCAAGCCAAACACAGCAGTCAGATACAGTAGAATATTTTGAGTTAAAACAGCAGTGATACAGTAACATTGTGTTAAGCTTTGCCTGGGATAACCTTAATGAGAAAACATGACATGATATCATTTATCAGTGACTCACACATATTACTTTTCCCACCAAGAGCAGCTTTAGCTTTGAAATTCTTTTATCAGGGAATCCAACTTCAACTTTAAATAAAATTAAAGTACAGTAAACAAGGGGGGTTGCTATGCCCCCCCTTCAAGTCTGTCCTTGTGTGCACCCTGGACAGCCCTTTTCCTTTAAAGAATTTCATTCAGCAACAAAAGGACTCTGCTGGAGTTCACTGTATCAATGTGTTCAGGCCAAATACATTCTATTCTGCCAAAAGCAAACTTGGCACAAGTGCATAATTACAACACACAACATACATGCAGTTTCTGATTTTTAAGAGAGAAGTGAAAATCAACAAAATACAAGCATTTCGTTAAGTCTGGTAAACCCCATGCTTAACAGTAAGTTTGTCATCCAAAGTCTTTATTTTCAATTAGCTAACATTGGCAAGTTCTGTACCTTGGGGACTCTTAATGTGGTCTAGCTTAGGTGTTATCATAATATATACTTTGCACATGATCAAATCCAGACAGTGCCATTTATTTGTAATTCCGTGCAATGGGCTAGCCTTTACAGCTGAAGCAGCTCCAGCTTATCCCAGGTTCTGTGGCAAGATCCAAAACATATCATTGCCAGGGCTGGAATTTAGTAGTCATTTGAGCATCAGATATCATCTGGAGATATGTGTCTGAACTGTCAATCCATCATCATTGAAAATTCACAAAAATAAAAATAAAATAAAAATATGTAATTCTGTCTCATAAATGTTAAAACAATGCGTATATGGCTACTTTTACCTAGAGAAGTAAGCATGTGATGTCTATACAGAAATGGCCCAGGAACAGCATTACAAACATAAACCATCTTGTTAAAGTATCAGTGAAATGGATGGTTGTGAAGTCCTTTATTGAGAGAGAAAAGGCAAATCCAAGCCTCATGCAGCCAAGGTTTGAATTGATGAAATGTCAATAGTAAAAAAAGGAAACAAAAAAGTTCATGAGAAAATGTGTTCTTTTTCTCTTGAAATACTTTCATCAGATTAATAAAACCACAATGTGTAACATACTTCCCTTCCTGTTCACAGCTGTGAGTGCAGTTAGGAGCCATGTATGGTGTTCACCACCTTACATCTGCTGGTGTATGAGTGTAATTATACTCATCTAGAAAACGAGCCCAAACATCAAGGAAAGGAAGGAAATGCATTCGAAAAGAGGAAGGAACTTATAGCAGATGTTAACATAATAACAGAAGGAAATGCAGTGGGCACCACCTAGCCATGGAGAACATGGGCACAGGGAGGAGCCGGAGAGGTGAGGGCGGAGCCACAGTCACCCCACCCCTGTCCGAGCGACTCACTCACCACAGTGCAGCACAGCGGCCAGAACCACCACATGAGGGCCAGGGCCACCAGCAGGAGCAGCACCAGCAGCACGATGGCCACCACCATCCCGTCCGACTGACACAGGAGACAGACAGACAGACTCTTACATCACAGCCTGCACACCATGCCTGTAATGTACCAACTAATAGGGAGCAGAGGATGAGACTGTTTCTTCAGCGTATTTAATCTCTATCATACCGGAGTCATTGATCACACTCACGCATGTAGTGGCAGAAACAGTGACAGGACTTGTAATGAAGGATTGCCCATTGTTAAAGCTGATCAGCACATCAATCGACCTGTTGAGAAAGGGAAAAGTGCAGCCATCTTGTTTCATTACAGCTACTGTAAAACAAAGACAAGAGAAACACTGTAGAGCAAGACCATCACATCAGTGATACTGATACAGCAGGTGTCATCGTATACCACACTGACTTATCAGTTCATAGCTCTTGGGTAGCCCAGCATTTAGAAATAGGTAATGGATCCCTGCATTCAGTGCAAGAGACTGAGGCTGTTTATGTGGGCTGATCTGGAATAGAGGTAACTCCTAACTTTATTCGTTGTCAGACATCCCTTAAGCTTACACATACATTGGTGAAAGCTCAGCTTTCTGCATGAGAAAACTACCTGGAACATTTTAGACATTTCTTACTGTAAAAGTGTACTATTATGCAAGCAGTTTTTAATATTATTTGAACATAATTAGTTTTGTGAACCACAAAAGTAAATACTGTTCATGACAGAAAGAGGAAGTGTTCTTCTTAGGACTTCAGGCTTTGTCAGTGCTGTGGTTACTCAGCGTCTGGTTCCCAACATGAGGCAGAGATGCTAGGCAATGCTGTGCACGTAATACTAGGATCTTGCCTGCATCACTGACATTACAGTTTATGGATTTTTCGTAAATGAATCACCACTTTGCAAAATACTAAATACTGCAGGTTAAGGACAAGCCCATGCCTTGCAATTTAAGCATGATGATATGGACAAAGGCTCTGAGAAACGGTAACTTTCCCACGCTGGCAATGAGAAGCTATTAGCAGTGACTTATAAAACAGCCGAGAAGCACACAGAGTGTGACACACAGAAGAACCAGCCATCAGTGGAGAGTGTACAGCCCCATCTCATGCGGACATGAAGTTCATATTGCAGAGGGTCTATGACAAACTGCCATGCACAGAGCATGGCGCACCAAGGTCAGGCGCTGGTCTGGGGTCAGCCAACTCTGCACATAGTGACATCAGAGCACCACCACCACTGCAAAACTGGGCCCTGGAAGGTCAGCGTGCTGCAACATCCACATTGGCATGCTAACCCTGACAAAGCAACTGGCTGCTACATCCGTCCCACTAAAATCCTATTGTCAAAGAAAACTTTCAGCCTTCACCTTCAGGAAATCAGCCTGAATTCTGTTTCAGAGTATAAGACAAAACACATGTGTTGTGAAAAGTCACCCACCTTCTTTATCCTCTCTACAGCATGACTTTGTGCTACAAATGATATTTCAGCAGTTAAATATGAATATATGATGAGTGAGGGGGACAGGCCAAGGACAGACATTTAAGAGGAATCAGTTCCAAATCCCATAAAAAACAAATTTTAAAAGTTGGCAGTGACACAGAAGGCATTTAGTGACCTTGCACACGGTCTCTGGAATAGCTAACACCTACTTTATCAGCACTCCCTGGAGCATTAGAGACTCCATAGCCTGTCAGCGCTGATAGCTGTGTCCACTGACACTCCCTTAAGTGGAATTATTCAGATTCAGAATCGGAAGAGTGTTCAGTTATGATAGTGTTATATCAGGGGATGAAATATATTAAAGCAGAAACATAACAGTGTGGCAACAGTCTGAACCAAAGAAAACACACAGGAAGAGCTTCAGTTTTACAGTCATTAGACAAAAGTTGCTTTCAGTCTTATAGGAATGTACAAGACACAGTTTGAATTTCTCCTTAATTAATAATGTCTTAATTAATAGCTTTCTACTCTTTTTATATTTGGACATATATGATACAAAAAAAGATCAGCCACACTGTCAACACCTCAACTGTCATACTGTTTGTGTATCGAGTTCCAATCTCAAATCCGAGAACTAAATCAAATTAGGAGGGGACCTTGGGTTGGACAGGCAATATGCCAATAAACGCTACCGCTTCCCTATTGTCACACTAGAATACATCAATATATAAAAATAAGCACACTGTTCGCTCACACAATTATCTTCATTCCACTGCAGCAATGGGAGCAGATGGACAGAAGTGATGAACAAAGTCATGCTCGCTGACCAATGAGCTTCACGTCACATGCAGTCTTCTTAACTTTCCCACCACTGCTGCAAAAACGCAGGCAAGGACATGAGACGAGAGTGAAGAGGCTGAACTTTTACACCCCTGGACCAGGGGCACAGGGATTACTACCAGAGCCTGTCATAGATGCAGAGGCTCCTGATCGATTCAGTAGCTGTCAGTGCAGCTGACGCCCTGTGATGCTCACACATCAACAACCTGATCCTGGGCCATTCATAGTGGACCTCTCAGTGAGACCCTGGGCCAATCATAGTATACATCTGAATGAGTGCCAGGATCATTCACAGTGGACCTCTCAGTGAGTCACTGGATCATTCATACTGTATATCTGAGTGCGTCCCTGCTCAGCTGATGCACTGAAATGAAACCACTGTATGAGGGAATGAGGGAATGACTATGGCAAGTGTGTGAATGCACGGTATCTGGGTTGGCCTGGCCAACAGTGAGCAGAACCAGAATGGATGATGTTATCAATGAGCCCTCCAGTCATACTGTCAGGATGTGACAGCAGTAACTGCACAGAGACAGACAGATGGACAGACAGGACACAGATGTCCTTGGCTCAGGCGTTACGTGGGTGCCAACAGTGTGCCTGGGAAGTCTTTAAACAGGGCAACAGTAAAAATAACAGTCACATCTGTCTCACATCCTTTAAATACCCTCATCCAATGGGCCAGGATTCATCTACACAAGCAAACACCATTTTGTAGCATCTCTCTAAAGTCTTTTCTCCCCAACCCCCCAGGAAGGCTCGAACTGGAACAACTAAGGAAGGGGATCAATGCTTTCATCCTTCAAAAAGCAACTCTATCTGCATAACAGTCCAATATAGGAAATGAAAGAATCAGTTTAGTGATGCCTGACCACAGGTAGGTCAATGCCAGTGTAATTACTGACAAAGCTAATGCAGGTTGTCCTGTGCCAAAAGGTAAGATCAAGGGAAAGTTAAAGAGAGAAAACAGTCAATCCACCTCCACCGCCACCTCACTTTCCACTACTGATGCTGCACCAAATGGGGGCAGCAAGTATGTGAAGCAGCCCCTGTCCGACTCCCCTCCCCACACTCCCCAGCTTAGCTTGAGGGGTAAATACACCACAGCACAGCACAGACTGAAAAAAGGTCACATATTTGATAGGATGTGTAATGAAAAAAGTGTCTGTTTGAAGGCTTCAATGCTCCCATTATAGTCCCCTTCCACGTCACGCTGCAGTTCAGCGCAAAGCGGTGCACGTGGTGACCCATCAGAGGAAGAAGATCGGATCATGAGGTCCAGACACGCTGCCACCCCGGCCTGCTCCATAACATTCAGCCACTGTAGCCAGCTATTCGCTCGCAGCTATGGGTGCCAGGCTGGCGATGGGTACTTACTGTCCGACTTCTGTGAGCACAGGGGCTGGACAGAGCAGGTAATTGTCCCGTATCACGCTTGGCTTCTCATCTGGAAAATGAGACAGGGCATTAGTTCACTGCACTGCACTGCTTAATGAGTCAGAGAATGAATGCGATTCCAGATGTGAGGCGTCCAAAGTCACTAGCAACAGGTGGCCAATCCCGATGCAGCGCAGGCGTGCATAATCGAACTAGTGAGCGTGCTCCAGGAGAGAACAAGTGTGTTCATTAACACCATGAGAATATCCTTGCATCCACGTGAACATCACCTTCACCAGCACCAAAGACAGTAGGAACTTTCAAGGAATGGTTCCTGGACAGGATGGAAGCTTGAGCTGCACAGATGTGGGGATTTTTTAAAATTGTGCTAAAGTAGTTATGCCAGTCCACAATTACAAGGTGCACTCTTATGCAGAAGCCCAGGGACATGCTAACAACCATGTGGGTACAGTCAGGCTGTTTTTAGCCTCGTAACTATAGATGGCTGCACCACAAAATAGGAGCAGCAAAACATCTGGGTCAATAATCCTGTTTCAGATGGACCTCTATTTAAATAGATTCAGACCAGGCTATTTTCAGTTCAATAAAAAGACTCTAATTGCTAACTGTAAAAATACAGTAGCCTTTTGAGGCACCAGTTATTATGCAGAGATGAAACAATCCTGATTCTGTAACCTCTGAGTAAATCTCACGCATGTAAGAGCTTTCAAAAATTTGGTGGTATTTTTTTACAAAAGTCTCTATATAACATTTGAGCGCTCAGTATATGCTTCATATCTAACCAGGAACTGGTGTTCTAAACAAACAAGTACCTGAATCATCTTGTTGTGCTACAAGCGATAATACCATGTTTGCATTTTTCTCATGTTAGAGTTTAAAATAGGATCAGATTACTGTTGCCTGGCTCACGAGAGATGTCTGGAGATTAAACATATTAAACATGATTACACGAAGAGTAAAAGAGTTCCCTTTCATGGAGCAGGCCTGCATGGGTAAGTTCCCAATGTGTACAACTTAGCTATTCCAAATATCATGACTTCCTGTCTTAGGCCCAGATTGGATCTAACTTTGAAGTTCTCTGTCCATTATTTAAAAGAAAAGAAAAAAACGTGCATCCTGTACCTTTGAAATGCTTCAGTAGGACAGATATGTGCTGTGAATTACACTGTGGGCTCACCACAGGCTTCCTGCTTGTAATATCTGTCTCTTGGTGTGGGGTTTGCCCTAGGTTTATTCTGGTTCTGTCTGTACCACATGAACTGGGCCATGGTTTCACTGCCAGGGTTCTGTGGATGTGCAGCTGTACTACGACATGCAGATATATTAACTTTGTATATATGGCTTTTAGCAATGTTCACTGTAGTGCCATTTTGTTCTCATTTTTAATCACTATGGTAATGGTTCTCCATTGTGTTTTTGACTGACTGCAGCAAGTGCTATGTATAGACCACATGATCACAATCTGGCAGGTGGAAACTAAATACTATATATCCAACTGAATATAACCTGGCACTGCCCTAAACCATTGGATAATTTACATGCATGATCATCACCAGAGGCAGACAGCTTAGAGTGGAGTTCAAATATCTTAATTTAGTAGCTATTTTCTACAACATTCCACAAACCCATACTGTCTTTGCTGAGAAAGCATTTAGATACTTACTTTTTGCAACCACAAAACAAAACCCATCGAGACTGTTCAATACCTCTGGATGACTAAAATTATTATAAACTGATTAAGGATGAACTAGTTACTGATTATTCTTGCTTCTAGCCAGACGATTGTGCTTTGTTTACGTGCTTCTACTATCTTCATTCCAATTCAGATTTTATCTCTATTATTTTGATATATTGATTGTCCACTGCTAACACTGTGCCTGTTTTACTGCTGTCTTGGCCAGGACTTCTTGTAAAAGAGATTTGAGTCTCAATTGGATCATTCTAGGTAAAACAGCCTTATGGCACAAGAACCTGTGATATACCATGGGTACCACAATGCTTTTATCAAACAGATCCATGGTGGGCTTAACTATTTTGCTACATAAAGTAGGAAGAGATAACAAATTTAATAAGTGTAATCAATTATAGCTATTTTGTTACTGAAACAACATTCTGCCTTGGTAAATAGTTACCAAGCTTATTACAATTATGAAGATAATGTTAGGAACTTTACCAACTGAACTAAATAAACTAAATAAGTAAATAAAAATAGCTAATTTCAGTCTCTCCTCTTAGTTTATGTAGACTAGCTAACTGACTAACCTTACATTCATCCAGTGATTCTGTTGAATAAAAGGGACAGGCACTCAAGGCTAAGGTTGAATCTGACCCGTGCAGCAGAGAGCATGCTTTGATTTCCTGTGCAGCAGAGAGCAGGCTTTGTCTATTGGGCTGTGCAGTAGAGAGCAGGCTTTGACTGGCTGTGCAGTAGAGAGCAGGCTTTGATTGGCTGTGCAGTGGAGAGCAGGCTGTGATTGGCTGTGCAGTACAGAGCAGGCTTTGATTGGCTGTGCAGTAGACAGCAGGCTTTTATGCTTGCTTACGGTAGGTCTGTTCGTTGATGATGAAACTGCACACCACTCCCTCTGTACTTCTGCCCAGTGTGAACCCATTTCCTCTCAACACAATGTCAAAGGTTTCTGCAGGACAAGAACGCAGTAATGCACAAGACGTTCAGCATCTATTGAGCTCAGGGAATACAAACAGCATGAAAAGCATTACATCTTCGTTAACATACCATTCACACAGACACTGGAAGGCTCCACTTTTAAGATTTCTATGCAAGACTTCTTTAAAATCTGTGAGAGCAGAAACACAGAGACTATTGAAACATCAGGCAGCCTAAAACAGCAGCAGCAGTCTTAGCTGTTTAAAAAATGTATGAATGCATTGGGTATGGGTCAGTCAAATCTCAAGAGATCTGAGCCGTTTAAGAAATAATTCCAGTCCAGAACTAATAAACCAGAACAATCTGCAAACAAAGCCTAATTAAAAACAGACAAGCAACAGGACACAGGATTCCCCCCCCCCCCCCCCCCCACACACACACACACACAAAACTGGAGAATAAATATGTTAAGTGTTACATTTGTCCTTATATCCCTTTTGATTAAGTTGCAGTTTGGATTTTAAATCCTGAATATCCAAACAGGAGGGGAGGCAATGCCAAGTTCTCCGGGGGACACAATTACAGATCCCTCTTTTTAGCCCTAATCAGGTAACCTAACTGCAGAACTCACTTTCTGAATCAGGGTCAACAAGTTTGCTCCTATTGACTGAATATGCATGATCTCAGCTGCGAGAGATGAATAAATACATTATATCCATTTCTCTATTTTTGTTAATCAAAATGTACATCAGTTTGATGAAGATGTCAAAACTTTTTCATATTATGATTAAAAAAAAATAAGCATAAGTATCACAAACCTTTAAATCAGTTACTCAATATTAAGGCCAACCAACATTGATCAATTAGGTTCTATGGTTCTAACTTGTGACTAGAAATGCTTGTAATACCGTCAAATCATGCTGATAATCAATCATACCATAATGCATTTGGGTGTTAAATTTTCACTACTTCATGACAATATTGCAGCCGTTACAAAAACACTACAATCTGATATGACAAGTTTAACAAAAATTTAAAAACATTAAGTTCATTTTCTGTGGCACGCAAAGATAAAACAAAACGTCTTTGCACCAGGACTTACTGGGGCGTCATGTCTCCCCCAAAATTAAGCAAATGCTTTGATAAAGAACTTTCAAGAAAAAAGACACGGGCCCAACCAGGGTTCAGATCAATGTAATCCTCGCGCATAAAAATAAGTAGCCTAGCAACCTGAAGAATCGGAGCAGCAGTTTAACCACAGCGATTTGAATGGCTTCAGTATAGCTCTGCCAAAACAGAACAATATCCCCACACAGCTATCCTCAACAAGAGCAGGGGCATACGAAGGGGGAGGGACCTTCAAGTGCAGACCTAATTCCAGCAAGCAGCACTCATCAATCCTGCTTTGCTTCTATCAATCCAAATACAAAAATATTAACGTGCACAATAAATTCCTGGGAAGAAACCATTTAAAAATTCTCAAGGTTTAGTGAATGGAAAGTATCGCATGCAATTTGGCCAGTGTTTCATGTAGGAAGTCACTGCTTTGGCAACATGTCTGTGGCTTCAGCTCTTGATCCCCTGAAATCCTCCTTGGAGAGCTCAATGAGACAGTTCCTAAAATCTATCCCTAGTAACCTCCAAATCACACAATCTGTTATGTGTACTGCATGCCAGTCCTTTGTAATACTTGCTGGGTTTTCAGTGCAGTGTTTGCCAACATAGGTCAAAGGGATATTTAGTGTAATGTTCCTTATGATGGTCATTTGGGCATGAATTTGGTAAATGGCTGCATAAACAATATTAACAGAAACATGAATGCCTATTTTGAGGAATAGTCTGTTTGCACCTTTGTCACATATCTAGTCAACTGTAATCAAAGATAAGAAAATAAAACTGAAAATGAAGCTGGCCACTTAGATACTTCAGGAGCATAGTTTGTGTTCATTTCCATGCATTTAAATATGTCAATATGAAAACCATGCCACTACTCTGCGCAAACAAAGGGCTTAACCATAGTCCTGCGCAAGAGCATGAAAATAAATTTGTATTCCTATGTCATGGAAGTAACCTTAAAATGCAGGAGGATATTAATAAGGTAACTATGTCTCATAACCAACTACACAAAAAGGCCAATGGACTTAATTAAAAAAAACTGAAATTAGGTGGCAATGATGGCTGAGTAGAGCCAAAAGCTTATCATAATTTAAACAGATGCCAACAGTACCATTAATCGTGTCTGATTACTGGGAAGGTCAATGTTTCCCTTTATAAGTTACACTGCTCTGACACATCACAAACAACCCAGTGATAGGAGTGGTCACCCCACTTTACAACTGCAAATGAATCATTTCCTTATATAAATCACTGAACAGGTCAGGCAATGCCTTTGCAATGCTAGTTACTGAGCAAAAGAGAGCCTTAGAACTATATTTTCAGGCAGACACAGCTGATGTGAAGAGAAAATTTTGCACTCAAAAGCTGCACAAGGACAGGACAGGGCAAAGGCCAGGGAGGTCAAAGGCTTTGTTCACTTAACAACATCTCTGAACTCATCAACTCTGAAGCCAAAATTGTAAGACACCTTGCACTGAGGTTGTCTTCTCAAGGATAGTTATTAATTTTTAATGGTGATTATACTACTGTATGCTTAAGACCTATTTATAATTGTAAGTGCATCAGACAAACAAAATCAGCTCCAGAGGTTCAGATTACTTTCAGTCTGAGTGATTGTGGAGAACACATTTAAGCAAAATAATATTACTCATTTTCCCAACAGTATATAACAGCATGCAAGACGTCACACGAATGCCTCCCCAGCTCAGCAACTGATCAGTGTTCACTTCAGGAAATCAAGAACCTGACAGTCATACAGACAGAGATATTCATCCTTACCGAATTCACTATGTCTTTGAGAGCCTGAAAACCTCCTAAAACAGGGAAGACTTGATCTTTATTGTCAGCAATTTCAGCAAGCTGTTGGGAAATACAAACCATGCAGTCATTACATCCTAATAAGGGTAAACGCTACAGCATCCGAGGCTGCCTACAGCACGTTTGCTGCCTCGTTTACTGTTCTATAATCTCAGTTACAATTTCCTGTCTGGAAGCTCAGGCTTTCATCATCCATGAATGCAGCAAGCACAGGAAGTGTAGCCACTAGTAGCCAGTTAAACAACCGTGCCAATGTTTTTTTCCAGGGACTGGAGATGCTCATTCTACAAAAGCAGTTGATTGTACTTCCTCTCCTATTTACAGATGCAATATCCTCTTATACTCCTAACTGCATCCTATCATGAAGTGATGGTTGGTTTATTAACATCTATGACAAAACAGCTATTTTCTGTGGTTTGTTTCACAGTAAGACCTTCACAGAGGGCAACAAGCTTCAGCAACATCATGCAGGAATATGAAATGCTACATAATTCTCATTGTCTAAGCAGAATTAAAATACAGTGATCAATACTCTGGATTGTTGAACTTGTTGAAGAGCACACAGAGGAAGGAGGCAGAAGAGAGCAATCTACCACAGAGTAATGTACCCTGATAGGCCTGGAAAGATGCTTACCTGTTTCTCATCAAAGTCCTGAACCCCGACACAGTACACTCTTGCACCATACTTTCTTGCAACATCTGCCTGTAGTAAATACAAGACGAATGAAAGATCAGAAACAGTTAAGTGCTATTCTCTGCTCCAGCTCTGACTGGACTTGGGTGGCTCAGGTAAGCGCACTCTCACCTCCCTAACTGCGTACTGGAAGGGGAAGGCGCTCAACTTCCCATCAGTCAGCGCTATGATGATACTCGATGACCTCGAGGTCTGCTCTTTCATTTGCTCAGTAGCCTGAAAAGGAAGCATGTTCAACAGCGGTGTTACAGCAGTGTGACATATTCAACAAAGCCTTTTAACCAGAAATAGTATCAGGTGTGTACTCCCACTGTACCTTCCAGTCAGGCACCTGCATAAGGTCCACTGCTGGCTAAAAATACTGCACTCCTTATGGCGCCTACAGACTGTGAGCTTTCAGCAATCTTTTAAGTTTTTTGCAAGCCACACTGTGTGACATGGATCTAACATATTTGGGTACAACATCAAGTTTGATGTATGTAGACTGTACGATGATAACACCTACTGAATCATACACTACGACACAAGTTAATATACAAGAATCAAGTTGATCAGTGCGTCATTTCATGCTGCATTCCTATTGGTTGTTTAGTAGACGTAGGTTGTAGCAACAGTCACATTGTGAGATGGTCATCCTAAATTTCTGACACTGTCAGAATTTTGTCCCAGGCTATCTTTGGTCGCAAGACCGTGACAACAGCCGTCTTTGAACCTCTCTCACAGTGTGGCGTAGGACCACCGTTTCGGAGCCACAACCAAAGATATCACCACATTTCTTTCACATTGGTCATCTTTCGTCTGGGACAGCCCAACATTGCACAGTGTATACCCACCATTATACACATGTACCTATATATTTCCCTTGGCATGGGTAAGGTATAGGTAACACAATTAATGCTCTATACACCATTGCAGGAATCTGCAGGAAGATGGTGAAACCAATGAGGACTAAGGCAGGAAGTCTGAATAAATGAAAGTGATTTAATTTCCACAATTAATAAGCACCTGGTAAATTACTGGAGAATGATAACACAATTTGAAGGCCATACCAGCAAAGGTAATTGATAGTAACAACCTAGAATGTATACATCAATTCAGCAACTATATAAATGAGTAAATATATACAGGGCCAGTACAGAAAAGTGGTGCATTGAAAAATCTAACTGAGGAGTGGAAACGCAAAGAGTGAATTGTGACCACATATCACCTTGATTGCAACTCCGCTACAAGCTTTATCTCAAAAACAACCTATTGATAGAACTAAAAGAAGTAATAGCTTATGTGTGCCATTTGCAACTGAGAAACAACATGAAAAAAGTAATTGTCTTAAATAAGCTTTTAGACAAGAACTGTACACCCACAAACCCGTTTGCCCTGTGCCCTTCTTACCTTCTTAAGTCCTTCGTGCATGAACGTTTCGCCTGACGGTCTCACTTCACTCAGTCGCTTCAGGCCTTCTTCTATTTTAGCCCTGTGATTAAAGGTATCAGTGTGTAGCATAAGCATTAGCACAGGCTACAGTGCACTTAAACAGCCAATGGCTAATGGGATTTATGTACATGACTATTTACACCTAAAATGTGTCATGCAGCATTCCTTAGACATTGAGACAATCTTTTGCACAGGGTGTTTATTCTCATTACTTTACATTATTCATGAAACTGATAATTAGACAGATGATCAAATCTTACAGCATCATCAGACCACACAAGGGAAATAGCTGTACCTGTCTCCTGTAAGAGGAAGTTTCACCTCAGCTTTAGCAGAGAAAACTATGAAGGACACCCTCATCCTGGGGCTGGAACACAAACACAAACACACACACACACACACACACACACACACACACACACACACACACACACACACACCTGATCAGCACATCACATGATCTCCATAGCCATGAAGCCTGAAAAGTGTCAATGTGAAAGCTTGAAAGCAGCAGCATCCCTCTACAGGACTGACCTCAGCAATGCTGAGATTGGCAGTTACCTTTCACCAGTTTCCAAAAACCTGCATGCAGATTGAGCCTGTGTTTCCTGCTGTAGAAATGAAGGCCAGTAGCTCACAACCCAACTTGGTTACTGTGGTAACCTTTTTAAATTCTCTCAACTTTAGGGGACATTTGGACACAGCTGTACTAATACGTTCTTCTTTTTACTTCTAGTAACTCCTCACTTACAGACACATTTTACATGTCCTTCATGAGCTGTGTGATGGAATGTTCACAGGGAATTCCAGGAACTGCAGGCAACAAGGTACAGAGTAAGACGGAGCACACTCCATTTAAACTTAATAAAAGATTCCAATGGAAAAATAAATAATTAAACTGTACAGGCTCTGAAGGCTCACACAAAGATCTGACAAAACAGACTTGTTGCTGGGAATTGTTGTAAAACCCATTCATTGTGCAGGCTTCACTACCAGTGACTGCTGCACACTAAAGTCACAGCAAGGAAAAACTGAAAAGAAATGGTCAATTTGTTGCTATGAGAATGGTTCTTGGTTTTGAATATGCATACAACTGAACCGTGAACTCACTTTAAAACTATAAGATGCTTACCTTACAAACCGATTGGTGAGCTGCTCAACAAATCCATAAATCTCACCCCAGTTATTTAAGACACTTCCAGACCTAAAACACAGAGAAGCATGCAGTCAGTAGGAAAAAAGACTGCATTTCATCATAAACATATTCATGATCAAAGTTTTTGTTTTTCAACAACAATAAGGCTCAGATTCATTCAGACTGTAATGTTTTTTCTACCTTAAGCCTGTGATAAACGTTCTTTCTTGAGGGTAGTATGCCATCATTTATTTCAATATTTTTAGATAACGAGCATAATTCCCCTGAAATGAACTTTCTTTACTTATGGATCCCAAAACAGAAACTGAAAAGACATAAATACACACATGCACCTAAGCTCCAACTACAAATTCTTCCTACTCATCAGTGAAACCCTGAGTAAATACAATTTAAAAAAAAAATCTGACTATCCATGAGGTAATGCTATAATCTCCACAGCCAGACAGAGGGCTGTGAATGAGTTTGTCAGACTCAGAACCCCATTACTCACACAGTGCTAACAGGACATTGTGTATAAAACATGCCCTTGATGTAATGACTCAAAGGTTAATTAAATGAATAATTATGGTCAACTGTACGTACAGGGGACATAAAACAGAAGTCAGCCATTAGGATAATATTTCTTTTAAGCTAATCTGTCCTACCTTGCACAAAATAAACTTTCTTCTCTAGTTGAAAAGCAAGAGGTTACACTGAAAGTTCAAGACCTAGGGATTTTGGCTATCTCATTCTCCTTTCCTGTGCATATCTCTTTGAAACTGAGTACTGTTATCTGCATTTTCTGAGACAAGATATGAGTGGAACAATAATACTCTTCTCCCTCAGTATAGTTAGTACTTCCACTATACTAAGTGTAGCGCCCGAAGGAGTCGTCCGAGTTTATTCACAGCCCTGAGTCTCTCTCACATCCACTGTAATCCTAAGGGGGCCTTTGGGAGAGGTGTACTTGCTATTATTACTGAAAAAACGCATGTTTTAGATAATGGAGGCTGCTGCAGGATATCAGCACAGTGTATCTCATGGATCATCTGGTAAATGGACAATTAGTAGCTGGGTGGAGGGCTCGTATCAGGAGATGGGCTGCAGAGGTAGCGTTCATGGAGCCACAACACAGTATTGAGTTTATTTGTTTTATTTAACTGTTTAATCCCGGTTTAAAAATATTTATACTCCAGAATGACATACTGTACAAAAGGTTCACAACCCTCTCCCCTTAATCTCACGTGAAATCTCTTCTTAAAACCGCAAACTGCCTGAAAAGTTTTATGGTTTGTTGCAAGGTTTTGATTGAATAGTACCGCTCTGCTTTTTGCCCCAACGTGAACTTGGCATTTGCGCTGTCATCCATTTAGATAATGGTGTATTGAACATTTAATTGAATTGAGCCGGCAGATCCGGGCATCTGGAAGTCTGTGCTGTAAAAACTTAACCTTTTCAATGCTGACACAGACAACAACACGCGAGAAAACGATTTCTGCACTGCTGGCAGCAATACTGCCACTGACAAAAATGCCTATATCTGCACATATCATCCACACTGATTCATCTCAATACGATACAGCAAAGCGAGCGGTTTAAGTTTGACAAAGCAACATGTTGATCGCGTACTTACCTGTCCAATACAAAATACAGATCAAAGGCGCCGTGGCAAGATGCATCTTCCGCTGTACAAAGCGACACATTTAATAACGCCACTAGCAGCAGGACCAACGCCGCTGAAGTCCAGTGTTTCTTCTCAATACGTTTCTTCTGACTCATAACGGTTAACCTTGTCAGTAGTTCACTGGTTTGTAGCAATGACACGCAAAGCCAAGTAGTTACACGCAGAGACCAAGCGAGTGCTTTATAATTCAGTGCACCATGAGAGCGGCAACACAGCTGTACCGCCCAGTTACGCACATGTCCAACGCTGTCTACAAACAAAAATAAAAAAAATTTTACAACGTTTCCTACGAAATAAAGGAAATCACGGAGCTGACGTCACCGACATGATTTCTACACATCTTCTATGTTTACCCCACAGCTGTAATCTCATGTTGGTCAGTTCCTTCTTCTGTCAAGAGGATAAAGTGGGCGCACAAATTTCCAACTTTTCCCCCGGAGCGCCAGCGAAACACCCACATTCTCAGAAGAGCTGTATTCTGACTTTCTGTGTAACGAGCCTGCGCCAGCAGCGAACAGATAAGCAGCCGGTGGCAGTTTCCGCGGTCGTAGAGGGAACACGATTGAGAGCGACGACTTGCCAATGCAGGTTTTATTAACAAATTAACAATGAGAATAACAGAATAACAGTAAAAAAAGAATAACAATTTTTGAGGTTGAGAACAAATGGTTGAGAAATGGTATTGTATATGTACATTGTCCTAAGGAAAGAAGCACATATTCAAAATGTAAACCTAGTCTTCACCAGTGGTGAGCTCTCCCTTTCATCTCTATTTGTGCAACACAACAGTCTATCAGAGGAGGCAGTGGGCCCAGGGCTTGGCTGTCTGGGGTCAGCAGAGGTCCCACAGCCCTTATCACAAACAGAGGTGTAACCTGCTACCCTGCCAAAATCTCTGACTATTCCACTGAGCATAGCTGTTGAATCACCCAGCAGTTTTAGCAGCTGAGTAAATCTCTGTGGTTCTACATCAATTGATTATAACATGAGCTTTCTGCTGCACCTGTCTCCTGTACACGGGTCTGGGATGAGGGCAGCCTTTGTGGAAAAAGTACTCAATATATACTGAATGGTTATCATATGTACTGTATGGTTCTCTAGTTTTCATGTAGCTTGGAAGATAAGGTCTCACCAGCAGGTAAACAGACCATCATTGGTTGTTCTCTCCAGAAGCCACAATGACATTAGTAAATAACCAATAAACCTTTTAGAATCAAGAATATATGCAGTCATTTCTCTGTTTAGTATTATTGATAACCTTGAGTGTTGTAATTTGTAATACTCCTGCTGTTAATTACTGGGAGTGAGTAAACAGCACAAAGAATGTCTCTGTAGTTATTGTTATCAGTTGTTATCAGTTTCATCTCCCTTCTCCCTCACAGCCCTTTTAAAATACAGCACAAATGGTGGAAACAGGATATCTGGTAAAATATGGAAACATACTTCAACTGGAGCAGTTACAATGGGGCTACAAGATGAAGGTGACAGCCACACAAGTGATGCGTTTCCTTTAAGAGCTCTACATTCGCAAGCCCCTACCTATACATACTGTGCACATATGTCATATCCTGAGGTATGTGGGTTTTGTTGAACATTGCCTAAAGACAGACAGAAGCACCTGGTGATTTCACACCGTGATGATACAGAAGGACATCCACAGTTGCAGTGCTAATGGCACTGACTCACTTCCTGAAGGAAAGTATTTCATGTCGAAGTATCACAATCATAATGGACACAATTTGTTTATGTGTAATTGTTTTGAATTATTCTTATGTGCTGGCCAGTGGTATCAGACTTTGATTTAAATTCCCTGACCCCACGCATTCTCAGAAAAATATGAATTGAAGCCATTCAATATGAACAGCTGCAGTATGGTGAGATCTTGATAAATCTAAACAAGAACAATACAGTCTCTGACGCAGTGCCAAACCCAAAGAGGAAACAGCACTGTTGGTGGCCTATCATACCAGGACAGCACTCTGCAGAGAAATGACTGGAAGGCCTTCGATAAGCATATCATCAAACAACATAAAACAAAACCAAATGTTTAATCTGACATGGTATTTTGTTTAATGAGCATAAGATGCACACATAGTAGCACATGTAATTGCAGAAGTCAGTACAATACATTCTGAGAAAGACTGCGTAGGATGAAAGAAATGATAATGCAGAGTCTAGCTTGATTTGGACTGGCTAGATGCTGAATTCATAATCTGAGACAATTCCCCATGTTCAGCTCTCAGAAAAGCATAACACACCTATGTAAAATTGATATACAAAGAAGCAAGACTTACGAGTTATAACAGTTAGGGGAGCAAGCCTGAAGAGGTGGGTCTGCAGTCAGCAGCAGCAAATGGCCAGTGACCCCACTGTCTGGATCACTGCAGGAAGCTCATACTGCCGTGTAAAAGCCAGACGGGACAGGAGACCTGAGCAGGAAGTGTGACCCAACAGGGGAGGGAGGCCCAAGCACAAGCTGCAGAGCAGGGCGGTCTGGCCAGTGCGCATGGTCTGATGATTGCATGACTGTGTGGTGGAGCTACCCCTCTTGCTGCTTGGTAGCCCTGCAACAACATGTGGAAAAAGATAAAAGCCGTTACTGGTAGCCAGTGAAGGAAGACTAACAGAGGTGAGAGTACTTTGTAATGTTCTAGATCAGCTGAACAGCAGCATTCTGGATGAGCTGCAGGCAGGGAGACAGCCTGGAGGGAGCTATGGTGGTCCAGGCAGGACAGGATATGGCTTTGATCTGAGTGGGTGATGAGGAAGGGGTGGATTCTTAAACTCTGGTAAGGAAGAATCTGGAGGCTCTGCTTACCATGGTCAGCCTCCTGTCCTGTGTCACCCTGAGGCTCATGGCAGTCTGTAAGGCGGACAACATAGTGCTGTCCAGGGTGATGGACCCATCTCGGAGGGTAGAGGAGAACATGGTCAGGACAACTAAAAACTTGTGGCAAGTGAAAAGCTTGTAAAAATTTGTTGTAAACTAAAACTGCAATGAACAAAAAACCTAATGAGTGCAATGTGTGCAAAATCTCCACCAGCAGCATACAATATTGCATTACGAAATAACCAAACCTCACCACACATGGAAATTTGAAAAGGCTGGTATGCAGAGTACAATTATTCAGTGAATCAGAAAAAAATATATAAATAGTTGAGCAAATCATAATTAGTTGTTATATTGCTTGATGACCATAAATGGCATATCTTACTATGCATTTCAGAAAAGTGTGTGTTGGACTAGTAAGCTTTTGATTAACTGATTACAGCAATGTATTTTACAATGCAACAAACCAAGAACACGCTTTATTTCAATAAATTGATTGTCTTGTTAACCAATAAATAGACGATAAAAGAATGTATCCAACCTGACTCTTACACCAGCACAGGTAGCAGGAAAGCCACTGAGCTTGATAAACATATTAAGAAATAAATTCCAGGACAGAAGGCAGAGTTTAATTTATTACCTGTGAGAGAGCTGTCAGGGATTAGGGAATAGCAGAGGGAATGAAACACGCCAAATGCAAACAGCTGGGGCTCCACATACTTCTCTTGTTTACACCAAGCTTTCATTGGCTGATTTTTAACTTGAACCTGGTAGTTGTTTGCTCTGATCTACACTGTCAGATAATGAACATTTCCTTACAGTTTTGATTTGACAGTAAATCACTGATTGAGAAAAGACTGTTCTGATGTCTGCAGATTTCAAAACACTTTGTTTCTGTGTCCTAATATATTGGATTCAGTGTGTTTTATTGTTTAAACAACATATTTAAAGAATTAAATGCTTTTGACAATGGCAGCTATTTTTACAAGGATGAATATCACAAGATGTGACAGTATTCGCAAACACACCAAAAGCTCACAAGTGGACAGTGAGACCCCACTGTGGACGCTGGAGGCATTGGTACACTCACATGAACCTGGCTGCCTCTGAACACCCACAGCACAGTAATCTATCATCCTGGGCTCTCCGGTCTCACAGCGTTTTCCACCTCACACCATGTGTCACGAAAGGAATGCAGTGCAATAGGAGGCCTTGCCCAGATACCAGCACAGGTCATGGGAGGTTTAACCGCCTCTAATAATTCACCAGTGAGTCTGTGTGTCATACATGGTAACTACCACTGCAGCAGGAACGAAGAAGAACCAAACAGACAAGTTCCAATCAGGAGCCAGAGAACGTGACCACAGTTATACCTAAGATACTTTGGTCAGGGGTAAGAACCTCCCACATTCCCAGTTGTGGCTATGTAAGCACAGCGAAGTTTGCTTTGTCCTTGCCTGTAAGGTTAAATACACAGTACAACACAGTAAACCCACATCTTTAATGTGTAAGCCAAGGGAGATGACAGCTAAAACAAGTTGTTACATATTCCTTCTTGATGGAAAATTAAATATTCTGCCTTTTTGGGAAATGTATTGTAATTCTGGGAAACATCTGGCCAAAAAACAAACAAACAAAAAAACCCCCCACAAAACAAACAACCAAAAACAAGTGACTGACCTCAAGATAACAGAAAAAGTCCTTCAGTGACATCAGTTGTTGTCCCTCTCAGTTATGCAGTAAATGCATCTGTGACAGAGACAAGCGAGGCTGGACAGAGGTCGTTGTTTGCATGGCCAAGCCTGTCGAGTTAATGAGAGCAGTCTACTGAGCTTCCCCCCACCCTCAGCACAAACAGCCTCCAGTAAGCACGCTGGTATAGGCCTGGTGGAAATCGAAGCGGACAGATCTGCATTCAGGAAGCCTGACCTGTAAAGAGCTCTCATTAGAGCAGTTAGGAGAGGCCGCTCTTGACTGGTGTGTGGCATTCACACCCCCCACCCCGCATCCCACACCACCAGAGTCCAGGCTCGGACTCCTCACGCTAAGATTGACTTAACAGGAAAGGCTTGTCTGTTAAAGCGGCACTTCACTCCAAGTCAGTCAATATATCCAGAAAAAGCAGAGAAATATGAGTAAATATCACTGCTTTGGAAAAGTATTTAAACCTTTTTGCTTGGTTATTGGAAACCTAGAGATGACAGCAGTACACTAATGGGTGTCCTCACATTCCAACAATGACAGATGAAAATACATATATTTCAGAGTATCATCTAGTTAGGCTTGCTGATTGGCACAACTACAAGCAAAAAACAAATATGGATAGTGATGTATTGCAGACTTCATTAATGCGTCTGAGGGAGATGTTTCATCTGTATTCAGCTGAAGGAGGTTTGTATGATGAAATATAACAGTGCACACTGTAACACCTTATAGGTCATTAGCAAATTAGCCCTGTACAGTGAACTAAAGGAAAATATGCCACTTTATGAGGCTGTTTTTCCTTGTTTTTGGATCCATTTCTATTCCCTGCATGACAGGCAGCTGCAGAGGTTCTGTCCGCCAAATTTCACATCCTGGGCCAAATATGTTTATATACCTGTCAGTGTTCTAGATTTTGTTTTTCCTCAAACTGAATGTTTCTGAACCTCAGAGGCAATTGAGACTGCATAATAAAATCATTTAAAAGCCACTAAGGTGCACTGCTTGCACTGTCCTGGAGCAATTCATGAAAAATGAGGTTGGTGATTTGTAAGATGTGTAGATGACATGCATACAGTGCATTATGCTATTGGATCATTCCATGCACCTTGCAGTTGTTTTGTGATTGAGGGGGCATCAGGGCAAACCTGAAACTCAGACCTCTATGTGTGTTGGCCTTGTAATTTTATAGTGTCAGGTAGCTCAAAGCTTGGTCTGAATGCTAGACATAGTAAAAATGCATTATACTGATGGGATTAAATATTGCCTCAGTCAAGAATTTGTCTCTGTATTAGATCTAGGGCTGTGAGATTCCTCAGAGAAAGGGCAACATGTGACACTCTTTTTTCTTACTGATTGTTTGAATGATTAATGTGATTAGTTGAGATAATGAGCTCAGATGATGAGTTGTTCTTCTCGGGCAGATGATGGCCGAAGTTCTCATGGATGTTTTCCAGCCTCTAAACCACCCTGTGCTGAATGACACCAGTAAGTGCTGGCTGGTATTAGTAAAATTTTACTGGAGGCTGTGCTGTAGGGCATGTCAGACCATTTCAGGCTAATGCTGAGTACCATGGACACAGTCATGGGGAATGGGAGGAGCAGCTCATTGGAAGTTTGATTGTACTTGACTGCGAGACAGGCCACCGGGATGCATGCTCAAAGATGCATGCTTGAGTGGGCAGCTGGAGATTGCTGACTGTTTAAATCCACCCAACCTTTTGATAGTTGTGTAAAAGGAAGTGTTTCCCAGGGCCAAAAATATGACATTGATTAAAAAGCCTTGAATCAGCAGTAAGAGGAAGCTTACTGGTTGTGTAATTTACATTTTTCCCAAAAGCCTGCATCAGCACAGCATCTTACACCGCCATTTACCCAGGGAACAGGTAGACAAGTAGTTTAGCCAGCCACATCATACCAAAGAAATATGAGGGCAATCAGTTGAGTCCAGACACATCATACTAAAGAAAAAAGAAGGGCAGCAGTTTTCCCAGCATTAAAACATTTGGGGAATAACAAGTTTTTTGTTAGAAAAAGAAGATGCATGTGTGCTGTACTTCACACATAGTTAATTAAATATAAACCCTATAGTGCAGGATGTTATTTCACATGTAACATATCTCTGTAATCTACACTTTCAGCGTATTTTCAGCGTGTTATGGCAATAATATTGTTAAGGCACTTTAGAAACCTACTCAACAAATGACTGTTACCCCAGTGATACCAATAGAGTATTACAGAGGAATACTAAACATATAAAAACATGCAGATCTGTCATGAGCATCTTTGAGAAGCTAATAGTGGATAGAATCTGACCTATTAGTAGTTGGTTTGTTGTTGTGGTGCTCTTTTCTTGACAGGATAGAAGGTGCTAGCACTTATCGAATACCACGTTAGCAATCCCTGCAGAATTGCAAGAGAACGAGGGCTTTTTGCCCCTATATGTGCCAACCACAAATCATAAATTACTGAAGGGTTGTAGAACATAACACTGCACACTGTGTAGTCTGTTTGATGTCTTTTGGGATTCCCTGCAATAAAAGATGAATCATTGTTTTATCAATATTTATTGCGTGGTTAGACGGATATGTTTTCACTGTCTGGAATTCGTTAGCATGGCTCCCTCCACCCTGAAAAGAATGTCCTGTAATATTATACCCTCTGTAACACAAAAACAATCTCAGACTCAGATCAGACAGGGTACCCATGCTCCCATCATGCCACTCTGCTGTGGCTGCTTTCAGGGACCACACCTTAAAATTGTTAATAATTGCAAAGAAGTCACTGAAAAGCAGTATTCACAACTTGTACTATCCAAGCTATGGCACACATGAAACTTTGGTCAATTGCTTAATCATCTACAGGACCTGTTCCATGTTCTGAAAGGAAGATTGTTGATGGAGAAATTTCAACTGTCAACTTTCAAAACTCAGATTTCATAAATTTTGGTTTCATTCAGCCACTATGTTATGACAGCTTTTTTCATAAACACAGTCAGATTGAGAGT
This sequence comes from Megalops cyprinoides, assembly GCF_013368585.1. Classification (NCBI taxonomy): domain Eukaryota; kingdom Metazoa; phylum Chordata; class Actinopteri; order Elopiformes; family Megalopidae; genus Megalops; species Megalops cyprinoides. The sequence goes on from NC_050587.1 coordinate 6,291,218, forward strand.
GTTATCAGCTTTGATAAACTACTGCAGAGAAATGAGCCTCACAACCCTTTGTTTTTTCTTAAGCATGCATACATGAGAGAATATTGGAGAGAGAGTATGTGTGGTCAGAGGCTTCACCATCACCATAAAAACCATCTCATGTAATACCCCAGAGTGATTGTGTTTGAGCTGTGGTCTTTAGCTGTGGTTGGAGTAACACATGGCACTTACAGATCTTCTTGAGACTCTTTCTGTTACTTGTTATTGCTTCTTCACCAAAACAGCTGAAAACAAATAGTTCAAAAATCTGCACTTATCACATGAAAAGCAAATGCTAGGGTTCCCACGGTGCATTTAATACACTATATCATGCATACATACACAGGGCAGTTTGGTAACATGAGTGCGTGCCTACAGAAAAAAAAAATTCCCCCTTTGCTTCTAAAATTGTGAAAAATGGTAAGAATAATCTTAATATTTTACAAGAGCCTTGGGTGCTTGCCTCCATTAACACCAATAATGTAGAAGCTACCATCCTCCAGCTCTGAGAACTGAGCATGTAAAGTAACCCTGATATCATTCCTATTGATACCAGTCCTTTAGCTACAACACAATGGGAATGACTGACTTGCTAGCAGTACAGAGGGTCAAAGAAACATGGTTGAAATAGCAGAGTGTGTAAAATGTAGTTGTTACCCGTGAGATTGTGATATTGAGTCTGTAAGAGAGGGGAACGGAGTCTGGCTGTAGGAGATGGTGATACTGACTCTGAGAGGGGGAATGGAGTCCAACCCTGCCAGATACAGTTCCACTCCCTGAGTCAGACAGCCGTGGGGCAGAGGAAGATGAAGCCGTACCATGCTGGTTCAGTGTGGCACATGACCCTGATCTTGTCTGGCAGCCTGGCAGGGAGACGACTAATACAGGAGAGGATCCACTGCGGTCTGTTAACGAACACTGTTACAGGGCTTTAAAGGAGTAAGAGCACTGGGTTGTTTGCTGTTGAGTTCAGAAACTGAACAAGCCAAAATCAGCATAGCTCATGTAAACACCACTTCAGACACCTGCTGAAGAACAAACAATATGTGCAAACCTGGTCCAAGGGTCATATCAAAAGCAACTCAGAGTTAAGCATGAGTTCTTTTCCAAGAGTAATACTGACATTTTTTTCAAAAGTACACGTAAATGCTGCCAGCAAATTTGCACGAAATCATTTCAAAACTGTTTTTGCTAGGAGGGTATTTCTTTATTTCTACAGTGCAGCACTCTGAAAATAATCAAAGGGGTGTTTCTGGGAAGGTAGAGTTTGCCAGGCACAGTTGTTTTTGTTTGCATTAATTTGGTAGTTATTGTTGCTCCAAAGAATGAAATCAGCCAAAGAAAGTAATATGCATGCACATGCATTTTAATCTGTTCTACCTATCTCCTTGATTTTTATCAAACTGAAATCTTCTGTTTGCACCCTGCATTGTACCTGTACTATACAGCAGGAGGGGCTGCACAGAGGAACTTCAGTGCAGACACTGAGGTGACCATATACAGCACTTATACAGGTGACACCATATGCCTAGGTGCCAGTCAAATGAAACTGGAACATATGGCATCCAAAGAGCTATATGCCAGACAGATTTATGTATGTACATGCGTATGTATGTATGCATATATTTGTCTTGCTGTCACTTCCATTTGTATAAGCATGTCTTCTGTTAAATGTTAGAAAGGTACTATACAATAAAGTGTATTATAATTATTATCATAAATGATTCATACCTTAAACTTTATCAGCAGAAGATTGACTGCCAGTAATGCAATGCTATCTGTTTGAGCAGAGACTGACCAGGGTAAAGTTTGGAAGGTAACATTATGAGAATGTGGTGATGTATGTCCAAGTACTGCAGCAGGACTGTCTGTGAACAGGGAAGGAGAGAGGCAGACAGAGAGAGGAGAGAGGGAGGGAGAGAGGGCAGGGAGGGAGGAGGCAGGCAGGCAGCGACTGGGACAGGCCTCTCTCAGACACATGCTCAGCTCCTCTCCTGCTGTTTCTCTCTTTCCTCTTCTGCCCTCCATCGGAAAGAACACGGAAGCTGCAGCAGAGTACAGCAGCAGTACTGCACAGTGATTCACCTATTCTCACCACACTCACACACTCACACACACACACACGCGTACGCACACACTCTCACACAAACACACACACACACACACACACACACACACGCGTACGCACACACTCACACACACACACACACACACGCACACACACACACACACACACACACACACACACACACACACACACACATGGTGTAAGCAATGGTTTGATAAATTTTTGATTTTTGAAGAAGACTGCTGAAAGAGAATAATAGTATTTGATTTGGCCCTAACAGACTTGTTTTGATATAATGTATAATATTATGCTTATATAATATTTCTAAACTTTACTTTGCATTTTATGGGAAGAAGAAAATCTGAGTTTAAGGCCCGTCTTTGATTCGTCAGTAACTTTCCGTAACCTGAATAGAGAGATCGATGTTTGGAGGACAAAAAGCAGCAAAGAAGCGACCAGAGTCAATAGAAATGAATCGGGATGAATGAATGATCCGTGTACATTAAGGATAGCAGCACTCAGCTCAAGATTACATTAACATATAGTATACATGCAGAATAGACAGATTTAGTCCACATAGAACAGTACTACATAATTGCATTTTTACATATGCTGGACTGTTATTTTTAAACAAGCAACAAAAACTACAAATCTACTATGAAATCTGTAGTCTAGCAATACATTTTCCTTTTTGTAATATAGAAGGAACAAATGACTACTTTTTTTCATTATTTCAAGTTTTTAAGTCTCAGTTACCTTTATAACAGATGGCTATGTACTGCATACAGTGTGTTCCACATATTATACTGGACAATTAGCCAACTGAGTCACTCAGCAATGTTCTGCTTACACTCCAGTTCTCTTTCACACCGTTTTACAACAGTTCAGTGTATGGTATACATAAGAAATCAGCAAGGCTGCTCAAAGCATTATCCTTTATACGGCTTTTGTTGCAGAACAATGAAAGGACATCTATTCTGTCTGTGTGACCTCTGTCTGCTACTAAGAGCTGCATTAGAGTGAAGCAGGTGGCCCCTGATTGGCTGAGGTTTGTGGTTTTAATTCAAAGTACTGTATGGAGAAGGCCCTGATGAGGCTTGAACAGACATGAGAGAAAGAAGGGGGGGGGGGGGGGGGGTACTGCTAAGAGTTCCACTTTTAGAAGCTTCAGAACAGAGAACTTCATGTAAAGTAAGTCTTTCTTAGCAAATACAGAAATTTACATTTTCTCATCTTAAACATGTCAGGGTGAGTGTATATAATGTTTCACCTCAGAAATGAAATATTTTAATAATAGAAAAGAGAAATACATATTTGTTCATGATTAAGATGTGCAAATTCCACCACTAAAAATTGCATCTGTGAGCTACATTTTTTATTGTAGCATTTGAATTCTAGCTGTAAAGTCTATCAGAATAGAAGCAATATACTGAAGCAGGTTTGAAATTATGAAGCCTTGAAAAATGTTATCCAAAATTTACCAGAATAAAGACACATATCACTTCTGGGATTACTGGTTACACAAGCAATTTTAAAGTTACTAACATGGTGCCAGTTGAGTAATTAAATACCATTAATATCATCACCATAAGTATTATCAGAAAATAATTACCACATGTGCCACAGAACATAAAAAACTTAAGAACCAACCAAATCATAACAAAACCAACTGCTCAACTCACCTGTGTTTAAGTACTGCTGATTAAGCAGGTGTTGCTCCAATAACCAATAAAAGGCAGACAATTATCCAGTGAGAGATAAATTTGATCAAACAGATATATATATATATATATAGAGAGAGAGAGAGAGAGAGAGACAACATGGATGGTGTAAGATGATTAATGCAGTACTGTGACAGAATTCCAAAATCAAGGTCTGTGGTAATAAATGACGTATTTAGAAACTCAGAGGAAGCAGGTAGAGATTATCAATATACAGTGATGACATTGATCTTTTACCACAGTAGTTATAGTTGTAGACCTAATTAACTGTAGTCATTATCAGACCAATGTCATTTGACATTGTAATAAAAATTGTAATACTAAATGAGATGGTGTGTTGTACTCTGTAGCATTCTTTGGCATCTGTTCTATTTTTGAAATACTTCATTTACTTAATTTGAGAATTTGAAATGGCCTCAAACCTCACCTGAAATCATTTATCTGAAATACAGAGCACTGCAAAGAGGAAACCAGGCTGATGAAGCAGTACAAGATCACCTTGATAGGTTTTGCACTGATGGGATTAATGAGCGCTCCAAAGTTCATTCAAGGGTTAACTACCTAATTAACTCCAGGACATGCTATTTCATCTGATTCGTTGATCTCTTTTGTTTTGTATGAAGGAAAACACACACAAACATAAGTACTGTATTATTCATAAACCTCACAGGGTGGTTGTGGGCAGAGTTTGACATAGTCAACTGATCAAACAGAACAATGTGTATAAAATTTGGAATGAAGAACAAGAAACACACAGCCATAATTTGCGCATTTACATAATTTTTGTTATCCAATGTGTTGCCATAGTTTTGTTAGCATTATGTAGTCTTTTGTTGTAGGCCTAACTGCATAATTGCACTTCTTCGTTCTGTTTAATATTTTATGCAGAACGACCCTGGAATTTGACTCAAGTCCGTCAAAAGAGTGGATGTTAGCTGCTGCTATTGCAAATTAGGATATGAGAATACGACGATGACGTTGTGTAAAGCTGAGGTAAATGTCACTTAAATAGCGTCGGCCAGTGAAGAGTTAACCAGAGGAGACAGACCTTGGCACGCCTCATTGGGCAGATTATGAGCAGCAAACAAAAGTGCGCGCGTTTGTGTGCCAGTGCAGCCCGCGCAGCGCGACCTTATCAGCGCCACTCTCCCAGCTCGCGGAACACACGGGAGTTAGCGAGCGCTGTCACTGTCCGATGACAGTGGGATGCACTGACTAAACGGGGGGGAAAAAGTCTGGTTTTTGCAGCCACTCTGGATCGCACTGAATCCAGCGTCACCTGGTTGTTGTGGATTACATTGCTTTGCCCAGAAGGTAACCGTTTTTGTTTTTCTTCGTAGATCAATTTATAATGAACATTCGCTACAGCCAGCTGTAGACTTAGTGCCGTACGCGCTTCTATACAGAAATTAGAGTTCGGCGTATTATAATCAGGTGCAATTTACCAGTAACTAAATGCATGCTGTATTCACTGATTGGTTTTATGATTTATTTTCTCTTACGACACCTCAGTAAACGCTGCAATAACGAATGCATTTCCCCCGTTTAATGGGGTGCACATGCATTTAGAGTTCTATTATTAGAATTACTTGAAATGCATATTCATTGAACCGCTTGGTTCGCTCGCCGAATTGAGACTTCGACCTTTAATACAATGAGGGGGCCCAGTTGGGGAGTGGGGTGGAGTTGGAGGGGATTACTTTCTGAAAGACAACTCTAACGTTTAAATTTTCCTTACAGACTACTCCAAGTTGGAACTCTTCATGTACCTGCGCAGCGGCAGAGGCATTAATTTAATGTTTTATACATTGCGCATAATCAGAAAAATCAGGCAACAAATCGAAAAGGACAATTTCAATACCAAAACAATGGTATTGAAATACAATTCAGTATAATCCAGTACAATTTCGGCACATATCGATTCGATCTACTAGTAATAGTGCAAATAATGATTTTACATCCAAATATTTTACATGTAGATTAATAGTCGTTTATTGTGGTTACCAGTAAGTGAGTAAAATGAGCAGTGTTCACATCCATAACACAAATATGCATACATATTTATAGTGCCCTAATATTTCACTTATTAAAGTAGCATAATGAGTTTTACTGCACTGGGCGACTCGTATAAGCATACACTTTAATTTGAACACAGGAGAACCATAGGTGTGTGAGATAGTAAACCTGGTTAATGAAATATAAATGTGTTTATAAATGAATGAAGGAAAGAAATATAAGTGCGTTAATAATTTAGTTATTACAGCAAATTCGTATACCGAGAGAAAACCAATGGGTTAATTCTCCTTTCTTCAGACCGACTCAAATTTATTTCCAACAAGTAATTAAACATGCAGCTAAATGAAACAGTAGACATTCGGCACGCGTGTGTGTAAACCACATAACGTTTTATTTAACAAATGCATCCATTATCCTTGTGTAAAATGAGGGGAGGAAAATCTTAGCATTTCGCCTTAATTAGTCTCCAAGGAAAAGAGCTGGATTATGGAAATGAGCATGCCTTTATTTTCCATCTTGTAGGTGCCTAAATCATTGAAAATGGACTTTTAAAGTCACCTTAAAGTAAACTCGACATCTTCTCTCATTTTGCAGAGGACCCCAGGACGTGTAATGATAGATTTGTCGGGTCTGCGTCCATTGATCATTATTTTTCAACGAACCCAGAGCCACGTCGAACATTTACATTATAACACATTCATCCAATGTTGAAGTATTATAATCACTACTATAAACACTACTACTACTGAAAATATTTATTACTAATATAAGGCCTAAAATGACAATGGTGAATGTTAAACTAAACTTTTCCAAGTCTGACATTATTTGGCTTAAGCATAAACGAAAAACATTTTAAACTTTGCCTATTCAGCAATTAAATAGACCTTTCTCAGGCTGAACAATAAGGCTCTTTTAATTTACCTGGACAAGAACGACCCAAAACAAGATGCATTTCACGCCTCTTTCTGATTGCTTTCCACTTGTCAAGAGCTTTTACCCACCTAATGATGTCTCTTTTAAATGCAGATGATGGAGGCTCCCATTTCCGCCAAACTGCTGTGGGAAGGGGACGCCAAGGCGATGCAGCAGTGCCTGACGGATATGTTCACCAGCGTCTTCACCACTTGTGACATTCCCGAAAATGCTATTTTCGGACCCTGCGTTTTGAGCCATACGTCCTTGTACGACAGCATTGCTTTCATCGCTTTAAAATCCAAGGACAAGCGAACGGCGCCTTACATCTTCAGAGTAAGAATGTTCAGTAAATAGCCGTTACTTAGTCTAAAAGGTTATTGCATTCGACCAATAACACAAAACCCCAACTCCTGCTTAAACTGTAGACCGCAATATTTCAAAATTCACAATTACAGTATAATTGATTTTTGAAAGAGCTTTTTTGCTTACCTTTCTTCAATCTCCAGCTTCATTTTCAACTGCTGTTCAAGGAAACAGTCTGCACATGGCTAAAATGTGAAATGGAAAAGCGAACAAATACCGTTACTACTTTAATTAATACGCGATATAATGTTCTTACTGGTGTTAGCTCTCAAGACTAGCATGAACGTAAATTTAAACTGCATTACTTGAATTAGATTGCAGGTGCCTAGTGGTTTCAACCAGGGTGACTTACAAAGCTTTAATTTTTGCATGTTAGTCATTTAAACAGCTGTATATCTTCATGATCAGTTTGTGTTAGGTACCTTGCTCAAGGGTACAGCAGCAGTGCCCAACCAGGTAGCTGAACTGGCAAACTTTGGGACACAAGCCCGACACTGCTGCCCATTGTGTAATATGACATAACATATACAATATGTATTCAATATGACATGTACTAATCCAGTGTCGCAAAGCTGTGCAATATGAAAAGAGAACCGACATATGCATGTGAGGCAGGTGCTGAGTTCAGTGTGATACAGGTGCAGTGGTCAGTGCTGTAGTCAGTGTGATGCAGGTGCAGTGGTCAGTGTGATACAGGTGCAGCGGTAAGTGTGATACAGGTGCAATGGTCAATGCAGTGTTCAGTCTGGTGTGGGTGCAGTGGTCAGTGCTGTGTTCAGTGTGGTGCAGGTGCAGTGGTCAGTGTGATACAGGTGCAGTGGTCTGTGCAGTGGTCAGTGTGATACAGGTGCAGTGGTCAGTGCAGTGGTCAGTGTGATACAGGTGCAGTGGTCAGTGCAGTGGTCAGTGTGATACAGGTGCAGTGGTCAGTGCTGTGATCAGTGTGATACAGGTGCAGTGGTCAGTGTGATACAGGTGCAGTGGTCTGTGCAGTGGTCAGTGTGATACAGGTGCAGTGGTTAGTCTGATTGGTGTTTGCGGCTGCGCAGGTGGACACCTCGGCAACGTGTGGGTCCTCGGAGGGCCGGCTGTGGCTCCGGCTGGTCCAGCCTGCCAGGGACAGCGAGGAGCAGAACCTGGAGGCTTACGTGAAGAACGGACAGCTCTTCTACAGATCGCTGAGGAGGATCGAGAAGGATGAGGAGCTGCTGGTCTGGTATGGGAGAGACCTAAGCGCGTTACTGCTGCTGCGCTCCAGCAGAGGGCTGGGAAAAAACAAGGGTATGAAGCCACATGACTCTCTGACCAGTTCATATTGCATTAAAGGTCAATCATTCCCTGGGCCTGCCTTGATCACATGTCTGCTGTGTATCTCAGTGATGTGATAGTTTCCCATTTCGTCATTGGAAAGAAACCTCTGGGCTCATTTACGTAGGGATTGGTCCAACTGTAAAATGAGTAATAGTTTAGGAAGTGTTACTTTTTTCATTTCCTACACAATTTTTTCATTTTTCCTACATAATTACTACTGAATTCCAGTTCAACTAAAACATACAAGATGTGTGAGAAATAGCAGAAATATAGAAACTAAATGTATTTGATGATTTATTAAATGATTAATTGAAAATAATGGGCAGGCTGTTTTGTGATGAGACGTTGATGTGATTGAACATGATAAAAGTCTGATTGAAAATAATAGTCATCACCACTTGGCATGTGATGTATCTTTCTTTGAATGTAAACTCCTTAGACAATATCTTTGGTATTTTTCCGTGCTCTTGCAGATAAAAAGAAATAAACCATTGATTCATTAAAGATTATACAGAATTCACCATGAAGACAAAGCTGTCGATGAATTGCGTTACATACTTACAACTGAAGTTCTAGTAAAATATACGTAAGAGTGTGAATTATAATACTGTATGTCATTTCACTTTTAGTCGTAGTTTTTAAAAATTCACTCAATTTGAGGATAATCTCATAACCTTTTGTGTCTGGTCTAGGGGAACCCCCTTATTTGTGTCCGGACTGCAACCAGCATTTCCAGTTTGAGTTCCCTTTTCTGGCCCATTTGAGGTTCTGCTGTGCCAGGAGACTGCAGAGCATTAACGGTGCTGATGAGGATGGTGAGGGTGACCGTGTCAATCAGGCTCCTGTAAGCTCCAGCCCTAAGATGGTCAAATCAGAGGGGCACTCCCCCTCACAGGACAGCAAACCTGCCACTGACTTTCACAATTTAGCCAGGGACCTAGAGAACAGCAGGACATGTCCAGCCAGCGACAGGGACGCGGAGATCCGAAGCAGGAACAAGAGGAAGTTCTGTGAGGAGGAGAACAGGAGCAGGAGCTTGTCCCCCACGGCCCAGGAGGACTCAGTGAGCGCAGCCCCCCAGTACAGACAGGCCTTCGGTTTGGGGGAGGGCAGGCGGTCCTTTTCGCCCCCTGGCTCCGAGCCCATAGAGAGCAAGAAGAGCGCATTCACAGAGGTGAAGAAGACGTTGGCCGGCCTGAAACAGAGCGGCGAGCTGAGTCCTGGTGTGGAGAACCGGGGGAGCATGCGGCTTTGTGGCGCGGCAGAGCAGGTGCTGAGTGAGACGCAGCCGCAGCGGCACATGGAGGGCCCCTCCGCAGGCAGTGCCTTCAGCTCTGTCCCCCGACATGCCGGCTCCGCCGACAGGAAGAGCGCCTTCAGCCAGCCAGGCCGCTCCGCTGTTCAGCCGCCGCCCCTCACCATCACCCCCAAGCTCCTGCGCCCGACGGACTGCCCCCCTGCCCTGGGGGACCCTGGCAGGCTCTACCCGGCTGGCCACCTGGCCGCCAAGCCGCCGAGCGTGGAGCTACTGCAGGCCGCCAAGCACAGTCCCTTCCTCTACACCACGGCCTTCTGGCCCAAAGCGGCAGCCGCCGTCCACATGCAGGTGCCACCCGCCCTGACGCTCCTGCCCCCCTCCCTCACTTCACTGGGCCTGCCAGCACAGAACTGGTGCGCCAAGTGCAATGCCTCCTTCCGCATGACCTCTGACCTGGTGTACCACATGCGGTCCCACCACAAAAAGGAGCTGGCCCTGGAGCCTCTGGTGAAGAGGCGGAGAGAGGAGAAACTCAGGTGTCCCATCTGCAACGAGTCCTTCAGGGAGCGGCATCACCTCTCTCGTCACATGACCTCCCACAACTGACTGCAGGGCAGGTGGGAGCGCGGAGGGGGTGGGCTTTGGATGGATTCTTCTTGTGTGTCTTGCATCCAGATTGTTTCAAAACTGGATATACAACAGGATTGCACATGCTTTCACAAACAAGACTTTTTGTTCCAAGAAGTATCATGTTTTAAGGTATGCAAAACAAATCTATTTCTAAGATGAAGCACTTATAATTTGTTGAAATAAATAAGGGACAATGGTGTATGTAAATGTGGGAATATATTACAGACAAAATGAATAATCTTGTTACTTTAGTTTCAGTATGTTTTTTATGTGAAAAAGTTATGTGTTGAAACCAAACAGCATTCTGATCTTGAATGATGATATTGAAAGTGCATGTTACATAATGGGCCTATGTAATTCAGCCTGTAATGTAAAGTGTAAATAGCAGTTTTGGTTCAATACAAAGTGGCATATTCTGAGTCAGTGAGGAATAGCATTGGTGTGTCTGGATACTTGCCAGTAAAGCAGCTTTATTTTCACCCAGGTGTGTGCTCCATTGCTCTTGTGTTACCTCTGTTTTCAGTATGGGTGAAGTGGTTTGTACACATTGGTTTAGACATGCCCTGTCTCAGAAATAATCCTGCTGGATTGTCAGGTATACATTTCTACAGCATTTTTAAACTCAGGAGGGAAGCTAAATTGGTTCAGTTGACAGTTATTTATTATGTGATCAGATGTCCATGTATACCCTGCTGGAACATGTTAGCAGATGCCCATGGCACTCTGTGACCAGGGCTGCATATCTGATCGATAAGAGCAATCTAGGTATTACCATTGGTCTACATTTGTCAACATTGGTCAAAAGGTCACAACCAGTTATGATATATGAATAGCAGAAAGATTGTCAAGTTAAATATACACGTGTCCTGATGAGCGCTGAAACACTATCAGCGCTTGCTTAAACATTTGCATTTTGAAATACTTGTGCATATGAATGGATACTTTAAACAGTTTTGTGCCCTGCTCATTTAAGCTAAGGGAATTTACAGAGACCACAGAGTTTTTTAGGAGGTCACCCAATTTACACAACACATTTTGACACAGAGACCTAACTACCACTGATGTTGAATGAAAACTGATAAGCTAATAATGCTAATAAAGATGTGATAAATCAGGTGTGGTGACTCTATAAGCTCTTGATGTCTGTGTGCAAATAGCTTACGTGTCTTTACCCAAGAACAAGGTGGCGGCTCAGGATTTTAAATAGAATTTTAAAAATATGGGACATTATTTAGCGCCATGTTGTATTGTCTCAGTAGAGTTGCACATTTACTGCACAATTCATATTTTAAAAGAATAATATGTCATCAAATACCTTGGACTTATTAATGAACCTCCTGGAGTAGATTAAAGCCTTAAATATAATGAGATGCACTTGTAATGATCCATGTTCTGCAGTAAATCTTTCCTAACCCCATGACAGCAGTAATAATCGGGTAGCTAAATCTTTACATCCCGCTCTTGATAGTGAAATACTGCCCCTAGGGCTCTTCCAGTGAAATTCAAAGGCACCTGAGTTTCCTCACTCAAGCAGAAAACAATGGAGCTGTTTTAATTAGCAGCCTTTCAAATTTTAATCAGGCAGACTGGCCTGCAATTAATGAATACATCGTTCATTAAAAATCATTTAAACAACATTAAATTAACATTTCCAAATGTTTCCAGTAGAACGCCAATTTAGAAATACCATCATGTGTATTGCCACTGAATATTTCCATGCATTTTCACATCCTTTCTTTTGCGTCATTGTTGTGGAGCATTAACATTATAGTGCAGATGAAGGAAAAACTATTTATATACTGTACAATGTGATGACAAAAGCAATGAAAAGCATTGTTTAAAACAGTTAATAAAACAACTTTCACTGTAGTCAATCACTGGGACACTGTATTTAAAGCATCTCAAATTCATAACAATTACATTTTTGTCACTCAGTAGACACTTTGACGTGAAAGATGTGAGTGCATTTAATGTTACATTTATATTATGACATCCAGCAGATGTTCTTATCCAGAATATTACAACAGTACACAAACAATTTCCTTTAGTATTCTTACATCACTGATCAATACACAGTAACTGCCCTGCTGTACCTGTAAACGCAGATGCATTGACTGTGAAGATCAGTGGTATGAAACCGCTGTGTAAAACAGCTACACAGCACCCCTTGTGGGCAGAAGTGTGCAGTTCAGTCCTTTGTGCTGTAATTCCCTCTCCTGCTGGCTTCTCACTGAACACTTACTGTGTTTGGCTATTATGGTGCTCCTAACACATGCACACACAAACATTTCACATTAAATAATAAACAACATTTTATAAGAATTTATTGTATGTATTGTACTACAAAAATAAATGTTATTTAAAGGAAATAAAAATATACCGAAATGTATGAAACTTATTCTTTTTACATCAGTAAAGCATGAAGACCTGACTGAGCCTACAGTGACATCATTCATTTACATTATCCAATTGTGTATGTGACTCTATCAATCTGATATGACAGCCATCATCTCAGGAGACACATAAATGTTCGGCAGGGATCATACTCACCACAAAGCCATCTTGTCTCCCTTGGGTGATGTCTTTAAGGATCACTCATGACTTCACAGTAGCGGAAAGTTGCGTTTCTACACTCATTTGGTTAATCTAATTTCTAAGACTTGAATCCTGCATGCTTGTTTCCTTTCACAAACTCACAAACTCAGTTGCTTAATCTGTTTAGTGCTCATGATTTGTTTCATAGATTGTCTAAATGGCATGTTCCACCCACCCAGCTGACTATGAAATGTTATCTCTGTGTAATTACCCTGACTTCCAACAAACATACATGCATGCACACACACACACACACACACTCCCTCTCTCTCTCTCTCTCTCTCTCTCTCTCTCTCTCTCTTTTAAAAATGTATTTTCACATGGCTTCACGCAAGACCATAGTGATTCCTTACATCACATCCAAAACTGGACACCATTATAGCATGAATAGTTTCAGTATCAAAAATATCCTTTTATAGAAATCAGTACAGCATCTGGACTCAACCATCAGATGTGCATCTGATTTTAGTCACGAGAGAAATACATTGCAAACAGAAATGAATACTAAGGGATTCCTGCTTGGTCTTTAAAGATAAGCTTTAAATGTATGGATCTGAGGGATGAGCACAAAACATGAAATGAATAAACTTCTCTCAGAGACTGAGTGGCATGTCTTGAAGTTTAATTCATGAAATCAAAATTAGTCGATCATGTAAAGATTTTACTGGTTCTGGTTCAGATTAATTTCAATGAATCACTGCAATAAAAACTGCAGAGAGCAGACATTTATGTCTAGAATTTAAATGGGGTATATTAATATGAGACTATGGAACTGCACTTAATATGGCTGCATTGTAAGGGTAATGGACAGTTAATTAGTCATTTCAGTTTTCCCACAATTCCACATAACACCACTAGATGGCAACACTACATAAAAAATGCTCTTAAGTAGTAAGTATGTGTTATTGGGGCAGAGCATCTTTCAGCTTTCTACAGTAAAAGATACTATCCTGTACTAAATGTTCCATGTTGTTTAATAAAGACATCGATTACGAATCAAGAAAAGCTGTATTTTGCTGGCATTATTAGTAGTACAATTCATAAAATATATCATAATGGTATGCAGGAACATTGTTTTTTTCTTGTCTGAGAAATTTTCATGAATTTATCTTAATACTCAGCAGATTATCTTGGGGAGGAAGGCAGAACTATCTTGATGTGACTCTAAGGTCACAAGTCATTAATGTGTTTGTTCTAATTGGTGTGAGGAGTGCCTGAGCGGTTCCAGGGATAAACCTAAGCATGGCACTGTACAGACACTGCTGAGAGACTGCTCAGATGCTGCTCGGAGGCTACTCACATATATCTCAGATGCTGTGCAGACTCCGGAGACTACAATGCTAGCCACGCATCTCAACCTGCACAACTCTGGCAGAGTAGTCACTGTCACTTATTAGCACTAGTCAGTACAATGACCCATACAGGCTGCCAGGCTTTGGTCTGTCACAAACAAAAGGGTGACTTTTAGTTTGTTTTTGTTCATGAAACTACAGTTTTAAATGCAGCAAGTGTTTGCATCCTCTTGTATGCCTTTTTATTAAATTATGAGGGTTATGGAAGCAACAGTAATTTTGGTTTCTTTACTTCATGTAAAACAGACATTATGAGTATCACCTGGGTTCACTTCAAGTGAATTCATTGACTCATACTCAAAAAGAAACGATTATTCCTTGTGAAGGAGAACCTTCACCTCCCCTAGAAGCTGAATGCATGTTAATTGTTAGCTTTTGTTGATTGTTAAAATGTTAAATGCTCAAGGGCCCTTTGTCTTCAATTCAATTCAAATCTACCAATAGCAAATCACATTTCATCAATTGCATCCAAATTTGTTCATTGTTGATTGTATAACTGTTTGTCTTTGTAGTTACCTGTCTGCATGTGAAGCCAGCCATTGGTTAATTGACTACACCTGCCTAATCAGAAGCACATTAAATACAGGTGTGTCGGTACTGCTAGGAGACTTGTGAGCAGTTTGTGGTGCTTGTGGCTAAGGCTGAGTATGTATGTATGTATGTATGTATGTATGTATGTATGTATGTATGTATGTATGTATGTATGTATGTATGTAGATTTTTTTTTTTTGTTTGTTTTGTAAGTTTGGTCCTTCTGTTCTTTTGTTTTGTGAGAAGCATTGGCTAGCAGCTTCACAGTCTTGAATAAGTGTACATCAGCTCCCCTCGATTCATCCTGTATAGCATACATGTGACATGGTAATCCCAGGGGCGTGTGGGTGATGCATGTGATTGATTCATGACTTCAGAATAGAAAAACACAATGGCAATGATGACAGCATATACTATAAAATGGAGGGTGCACCCAAATCCCAGCCATATTCCTTGCAGAGATGACTTTACACTCAATGGACTCCATTCTAACATAAAAGTAAGAAGGTTTTTTTTTTTTATTTAATTAATCCATTATTTTTAAAATGGGGAGTTACAGAATGTATTAGGTAAAGATACTCTGAAATAATAAAAGGCAATTTGGGAGCTTTTTAGGAAAAGCAGTACATTACCATTAAAGTGGTACATGGAGTAATATGTAACCTCCTGAGAGCAGAGCAGAGAGGTGGCTAAAACACACATCCAGAATATAAATGGAAAAACATTGCTATTGTACGCTTGCCTTGAGCAGCTACAGAGCTACAGCTGTTGTCATGACTCCCAGACATCTCTGTGGAGAGCGAGGCTTTCAATCGCCCAGAACGCCACATCTTTTCAAAGCAATTGCGTGGTTATTGCTTTGAAAAGCTTCACTTATCCTATCACCAGTTTGAGGGATGTCATTCCGAAGTGCTTAAGGGATTATGGGATAACTCTGGACTCCAGCCACAGACTCGTCCTCTAGTGCTAGTAGGTGTGGGTTAGGGCAATGCTCATGCCTTTGATCACATGACAATCAATCCTGGGTTATTCTTTTAACTGGACTAGGTGAAAATAAATGTCAGATTTGGAGCTGTGACATTATTTGTGAATAAACATTGACATTTTTGTTAAAACTGATTGGATGATGATACAAATTCAATCATTTTATAGTATAAGGTAGTTTATTCCATAAAATGTATAAGCTTTTATTTCATTTGGGTGTTTGGAGGTTTTATTTTGGTGTTATTAATATGAATTTCCTTTTATGTCATGTGCACATCAGCTCATTTCATCCACATCCCCCTTTTCCCCAGAAAGTTACATAAAAATAATCTTACTGTGATGTGAATTGTTTAATGACAGACATGATGGGATTGTGGAGATTGTAGGGATTAAATGTCCTCTCTGTTCAGATTTTAATAACGAGTAATATTAAGAACATCATGACCTACAACGGACTTGAAAAATGATTCTTTTTTCATTGTAAAACATAATCCTATTAAATAAGTGAAATCAAGTCAAATCACATCAATGGCATTAGAACTGTGATTTTCAGTTCTGGTCATGAGAACTCATGATTCCTGATGACACTCATCTCTTGGATACATGGCTCTTTTAATACTGGATATGTTTACCAAGATTGGAAGTTAGCCTGCAAACCAGCTAAGTTGACAGCCAGTAACCAGAATACAGACAAAATTATTCTGCATGATTCAGTCAGACATGTTCATGATTCATTGCTCAGTATCTCATTACATTTGAAACCAAGCAGGAAAGCTATTATGTTAAGGCAAACAGAGCCAGTTGAGGGGTATCGCAGAGGCCAGTGTTGTGGGCATGTTTGGAATCAGCCTCATCCTGTTCAGAAACACAGTCTGCTTTTATTGTTTCCAGAATAACTATTCCCACTCAGGCCAATAGGGCCATATCCAACCTGTTCTTAAGTTACATTAAGAGACACTATGTTGGCAACCACTGTATCGCTATTGACCAGGGAGCTATGCAGCCAGCCAACAGCTCATCAATCATATATAGCCTTGCAGTACCTTTAAAAGTGCTGGGCCTTAGAAGTCTGGCAACTGTATCTGAAATACTAATATTAAAATACAGAGTCATTCAAAGAAAAAAGATGTGTATAAACTGTATTTAGAAATAATAAGTAAAGCTCTGTTAAAATGACAATGTTTCTCATAAAGGAGCCAGAGTACAGACTGACTGACTTCACACAATGAGTACACAATGAGTGTACCAGCTTCACACTGGCCAATTTCTGGCACATCAACACACAGTCTGAACTGCAGCACTTTCCTCTGAGTCCCAGTCTCAGTGGCACCTGAAAGAGGATTCATAATCAGGTAAAACAGGCAGACACTGAGTGTCCACAATGAGTGCGTACCAACATGATGCATATTTTGAGATGTTAAAAATATATATTCCTTTTATCTTTTCTTCCATAAATGGACAGTATTTGCTGGAGAATGAAGTACTCCTAAGACTGCTTTATCATACTGACACAGCCTGCTGTACAGCTTGAACTGAGGCTTGCTCTTATTCAGCTATGTGACAGGCAGTGGGGAGTAGGCTACTGAAGTGAGGACAGAGTGCAGGTACTCTGAGTGGGGAATACAGGTCTACCTGTAGCAGGGACAGCTTAAAGCTACACGTGAACCTGTAGGACATGAACAATCAGCAGGGACAGGTTACAGCTGCAGGTGGGGACATGGAGAATTTGTAGGGCTCCTTCTCCAGGACAGCGAGCCCAACTGGGAGGGGGTTGGGAATAAGTGCATCTTCTCAACATACATACCAAGTAGTTAAACAGACGCTATATGATACACTGTTACATAGAAAGCTAAATGTCTACACATATGCTCACATTTCCACTGTATCACATGCAAAACAACACAAAAATGCTCAGCATAAGCCGGGTATAACTACGCTTCAGAGAAGGCCAGTACGGGAAGAATGTGTTTGATTGGGCTGTAAAGTAATAACGGGACAGCCACCAACAGTCACAAGTTGACTATGTATTTATAAGACCTGGAGAACAATATTTACTTAAATCATAGTCTATTGTACATATTTTTCCCCACAAAGCCTCACATGACTAGCCAAATGAAAGGGAAAGGAATTTCTCGAAGCCGGCTGTGATTCGGTTAATGCAATGCACTGTGACGAGGTGCACACAGATGAAGGGCCACAGTTCAGCACACAGATCCAAGTATGTGGTTCAGTATGATGTAACATACTTACAACCAACCCATTATTTACCATGAGTCAGTCAGGCTGAAGCGCTCTGCCACCCAGAAGTGATCTCAGCTCAAAGAGGGCAGAATGCCTGTCTTACATAAGAGTGGCTGCACTGTAGCTGTGGCTGTGGATGTAAATACAGAATCAGAACAGCATGACTGACTGTTTCATTAGCGCTCTGTGTCCTGTAACACTATGGTTATAGTCTGCAGTACAGCTCAGATGTAATAAGGACACTGTGGTAAGCTGTAGAAAAATAACTTACTTCATATTCAGTATAAATAACGTACTTCATATTCAGTTCATACAGTATTTGTTCTTTTTTGACTTGTCTTGAGATTGAGTTCTGGGGATGCGCATTTATCACTGCACCTTTTGATTTTTTTTTTTTCAGGTGGAGCTCTGTTCATATTATTGAGACAGTATATGTGTACATTTATCTGTATATTACTGCTGCAGATACAGACATGGAAAGCAAAATAAATGAACTAATTTATAGTTTAAATGCTATATGCAAGCTTTAAAGACAGCAGTTGCCACAGTTGTTAAAACCATGTAAGTACAGTGTAAGGCACATACAAAGAATCTGACACCTTTCTGACACCTCAGTCTCTGTCTAAGCTATTCAGCTTAATAACACAAATGTAGTAGGCTTCATGGTAATGGGCCCCTCTCTAACAGAGGCTAATCAATGAATATATGTAGTAACAGCAGCATCTTGCAACAACAGTCATAGTGTGGTCTTCCTGCCTGGGAAATATAAGTAGTGTACAAAAGTCCTACATGTTAGCATGGTATTGATCTCATGACTGTGGATGGAGACTGAGCCCTGGCAGAATGCTACAATACCGATGCTCTCTCTGTCCTGTATGGGCCCCTCAAAGGCCCTGGAGTGATGAATTCCTCATCACTCAGCCGCAGTGCATTTGATGTAGGTTTGTATTCTGACTGCTGTAATTTGATCACACTTTTACTTTGATAGCTTATTCTTTTCACTTCAGTGCGTGTCCCCCAAAGCCCTTCACTCCTCTTCACCCTCACTGGCAGTGCCGTGGGTGTGACTGTGAATATGAATCAGGAATAATGTGGATCTGTACTTAGAGGGCGGACCCCTTTGTTGCTGCAGAAGGAGGGCTTTCCCTGGTAACCATGGCAAAGCTATGGGGAACTGGGTGGAGAGAGGCTCTCGAGTGATTAGTCATCATGAATATGAACGGCCAGCCACCCATTACCCCATGCACACAATCTCCATATCCAGAGGGTCCCTCTTTCAGTGTTATCATAGAGGAAACAACTAACTGTATCGTACTATCATAGAAAATCCAACTTTGCATTGACCTCCCCCTCCTTTTGGCTCTCTTCTTAGCACCTAACCCACCCATCTACTGATGTAGGCCACATGGCTCTCCCACTTGGACCATCCCAAGTCCATTGCGGCTAGCCTCCTCGTGAATACATTCCAACCCATCCAGCTCATGCAGAACTTGATTCCGGCCTGGTCACTTTCTTCCCGTCTTGTCCCCACACTCCTCCCTCTCTTCAGCTCCTCTGCTTTCCTCCCAAACACAGCGCACAGCGTCAGACTCTGCAGTGCAGCACGGCTCCCAGCTGCTAACTCTCCACAGCTCTGCTGCAGCCCTCTGCCTAGACCTGACCCTCACTGTCCCAGGCCCCAGTGAACCTCAATCCCATCCGTGCCTGCCTCTCTCTGCCAGCACAGTCTCTCCCTGTGTCCTGTCTCTCTCTGCCAGCGCAGTCTCTCCCTGCGCCCTGCCTCCCTCTGCCAGCGCAGTCTCTCCCTGCGTCCTGTCTCTCTCTGCCAGCGCAGTCTCTCCCTGCATCCTGCCTCTCTCTGCCAGCGCAGTCTCTCCCTGCGTCCTGCCTCTCTCTGCCAGCGCAGTCTCTCCCTGCGTCCTGCCTCCCTCTGCCAGCGCAGTCTCTCCCTGCGTCCTGCCTCCCTCTGCCAGCGCAGTCTCTCCCTGCGTCCTGCCTCCCTCTGCCAGCGCAGTCTCTCCCTGCGTCCTGCCTCCCTCTGCCAGCGCAGTCTCTCCCTGCATCCTGTCTCTCTCTGCCAGCGCAGTCTCTCCCTGCATCCTGCCTCTCTCTGCCAGCGCAGTCTCTCCCTGCATCCTGCCTCTCTCTGCCAGCGCAGTCTCTCCCTGCGTCCTGCCTCCCTCTGCCAGCGCAGTCTCTCCCTGCATCCTGTCTCTCTCTGCCAGCGCAGTCTCTCCCTGCATCCTGTCTCTCTCTGCCAGCGCAGTCTCTCCCTGCATCCTGCCTCTCTCTGCCAGCACAGTCTCTCCCTGCGTCCTGTGTCCTGCCTCCCTCTACCAGCATGTCTCTCCCTCCATTCTTCCTCTTTTCTTCAGGGTGTGCCTGGGTTTCTTTGCCCCTTAATGGTGCAATCCAAGCCAAGAATACCAACATCAGGGCCAGCCCAAGCCTTTATGCCCAAGCCTGGCGGTCTGACTTCCATCGCATCAGTTTCCTGATCCAGGCTGTCTATGAAACCCTACCAAGCCCCACGAATCTCCATACGTGGGGAAAGGCTGAGTCACCTGCCTGCCCTCAATGTCTTGGTAGAGGAACCCTGCAGCACCTTCTGAGTAGCTGTCCTAAGGCCCTGGCCGACGGTCGCTATCGCTGGCGCCATGACCAGGTGCTCAAGGCGGTTGCAGAAGCGGTTAGCACAGCCATCAAAGCCAGCAAATTCCACCCTGAGAAGAGTGCCATCTCCTTCCTTAAAGCTGGCGAGGACCCCCCACCACGACAAACGAGACTGTGCCTGCTCTCCACAGCCCCAGACTGGCAGCTGGGGGTGGATCTCGGCAAGCAGCTCAGATTCCCAGAGCACATCACCCACACCACACTCCTACCCGATATGGTCATTTTCTCAGACTCCACCAAACAAGTCATCATGCGGGAACTCACTGTGCCATGGGAAGAACACATGGAGGAAGCCCATAAGAGGAAACTGACCAAGTACCAACATCTTCTTGGGTCACTCCCTCTGCAAGGCACTGACGGTGCTGGGGGTGAACGGAGCAGCAAAGCGGGGAGCCATACGCGCCATCACTGAAGCCACAGAAAGAGCCACAAGGTGACTGTGGTTGAAGAGGGGAGACCCATGGCTTGTTGCTGCTGGGATGCAAGCCGGGACTTGATCAACCCCGGCTGGGTCACCTAGGTGAGGGGGTCGGATGTTGAAAGACCCGAAACCCCCCATGACCCCAGGCACATCACTGAGGATGTATCCCAGTGCATCACAATGATGTTTTTTAGAAACTGGGGCCCTAAGCAGAATTTGATTTGGGGGCCCCCCACCGCCTTGGCGCTGCCAGTACTATTGACTATTGTCAATTCTTAATTATTCGCACACCTACTGTAAATCTAACACACCCATTATCAATTTTATTTGTCGTAGCTGCTTACATCATACCAATGCTATTCCATTTATTATTCCATTCCATCTTGGGGGCCCTCTGATGGCCACAGGGGCCTTACGCAGGCGCTTAGTTCACTTATGAGTCAGGCCGGCCCTCCTGACATCCAACTAATAAAGTGACCACCGACCAATCTGGAATATTTTTATCAACTCTTAACACTAAACTGCTTCAGCAATATTACGGTATGTCAGAAATTGTGAATACTGTTGCAATTGCTAAATTTATAAAATGTCACTTATAGTGTCTTTACCACAAAGCCTTGTTAAATGAAATATGCATATCTGCTAAACAAATAGGCTACTTTGAAGAGAATGCTCTATTAACTTACATCCATAGTATATCTCCAAACATGATGTGCAATTTAATGTTGCTTTTGAATTGTATTTTTTCCAAAGCATTGTGGGAGACACATGTAGGCCTGAAAACACAGCATGTTTGAAAGGATTGAATGTCCCCTCACTGAAGAAGTAAAAAGCTTCCAAGCCTGTCATATCTATATTTTATAAAGTTATTCATTATGAAAGATGCAGGGCTGGTTTATTCTTTGTGTGTATCTAATTTTGACACAGGCCAGTGGAATGTGGCTCGTTCTGGAATGTTTTCTGCAAGTTTGGTATTTCAGTCTGTGTAAATTGAAACTTTTTGAAAGTGGCATTTTAAAAGAATGGAAATGTTTGTTGGATATTTTTTGAGACTACAGAGCATGCTTTATCACTAATGCAGGGGTGGAATGTTGTGTGTGAAAGTGGAAATTAATTGTGTAGGCTTTTGAAGGCTCTTGGTGTCTTAGTGAAATATGGAATGTGTGTACTCCATTTCAGCCATTTATCACTGTCAATCACTGCCTTTTCAGATGTTGATAGCAGCCAGGCTGTCTCTTCTTTGTAATATACTGAAATTGGCATCCTTCATATGCTATTGAAGTTCCAAACAAAGATTAGGGAGGAGAATTTTTTGACAATCCCTGCACAATCAATAAACACGTGCCATCCTCCCAAAGGGGGGGACCACTTCCTCAGACTTCAAGCCCTATATACTCATTGGCAACTTATTGTATTAAATTTCATACCCACTGAATCATGTTACTGCAAAGAATATCTTTATATGGAACATATTCATAAAACAATCTTAAAATAAAAAATCAGTTGTGAATGATATGTTTTTTTTATAAATGATAAAAGAAATGATAATTTTAACAATCACTACACTACGTAAATGAGAGAGTGAGACTTCAACCTGCAGTCAGAGCAGTTTCAGGGGGAGAGGAGAGCTATGGAAACCAATTTGTTCATCAGCACTGTAAAACATCAGCTGTCCTTTTCTGTCCAATACAGAAAAAAAGCATATGCTGAGTTTCAGTACGATGAATCTGCTATCGGAACAGGAAACAAGCAGAGCTCACAGTAGAGATGAATTCAGTCATTCATGTGATGCCAGCTACACCTCACTTAAATGGTCTGCTACAGCCTCTTACAAAAGCAGTTTCCCAATGGCCACAGCAAGGCTCAGGGTGTAAAGTCAGTGGCATTGACATTGCCATGCAGACATTGCTTGTCATGACTGTGGGTCAAGATGCACACACAGGCCTAATAAAGTGCCGTGTGGCGTGCTAGTTTTTCTTTTCAATATGTCAGAAAATTAAGAGTTGCTTGAGAAATCACACAACTCCCTTGTCTGTATCGCATTACATCACACTCAAAATCATTACCATATGCAGTATGAGACAGTAATTTGGAGGCAGAAGTTTAGCATCACACAGCTGAATGAGGAATGTACAGTAGAATGAATACAAGAGCTGATATTGTATTCCACCAGTGAACAATATTTCAGGCACACATTTTAGCACACAGCCCTCGTTATCGTTCCCTCTGAGAGTGACATCCATGTGGGAATGATATTCTGCACTGTGACTAGTTAAAGAGGCAAAGCTGACCAATCACAACACACAACTGCCAGAGCGTGTGGTTCTGGTGCCGGCCTCACGGGTAACTGAATATCCTCTCCAGCGCAGTGTGGTTAGAGAGTGTGTGTCAGCTCCCTGCAGTATAAGTATGTGGCTTCTCCTGGTTCAGGCCTGTTACTGTAAATGCTTTGTGCAGCCTGGGTTGTCCTGTGTAGTAGGTTGTTACTGAGAGGTTTCCTGATGTAAAGATGTTCCCAAAGGAGCTGACACGGCGGCATTTTGCAGGGTTGCTTCACACTTCACAGGAGTACCAGGTGTGATAGTAGTTTGCGCTTGCGTGTCATAGTGAACTTTTTAGCTGCATATTTTACAATGCAGCTTACTCTGGCATTCTCCAAGTTATCACCTTTAATTACCTTTCTCTCTGCTACACACAGTTGCCATGCTTGCTTTGAACACAATTGGTCTGTCGCTTCCTGTCTTTACACAGCTAGGGGGGAACAAAACAGAATTTGATGAGCATGTGCAGTTATCCTCTCTGAACCGAATAAGATGGATGGAGAGTTGTGCTTTTGATTACCTAGGAGAGCCATTCCAGCTGATTTGTATTGAGCCACAGCAAACAGGTGTGTGATAACAGCAGGTTTTTACTGCAGCATTGCTCAGGTGTATCTAATGCACTACCAGACTGCTCTATTCCCTGAGAATGCGTTTCTCTAAAGGAGTGCCAGGAAAAGAAGGCTTGACTCAACAGTTGTTTTCTGTCCTGAGATTTAATCAAATTTAAGTCTCCCTCCAAATAATATTTCAGTTTAGTCCTACAGGTGCTCTAACACTCAATATAAAAAATTCAAAAGGGCACACCCCCCCCCCCCCCCCCAAAAAAAAACAGTGATTTGTTTCTTACATATGAAACAGTCTGGACCAGGCTGAAAACCATCCTCTTTTGCTTTGTTCCTCTTTTGCTTTAATTCTTCTTTTTTTACTTTATTTCTTTCTCCTATGAAATGATAATAATTAATTAAAGGGAGTATTTCAATTCCAATAATTTTACCTGTAATTGAAGCATGATACTCTTGAATTGCCAGGCAAGCACCTGAAAGCGTTGAATCGAAATAAAACCAGGAGGAGACTAACACTGCCTTTAGTATACCTCCAATTAGGGCATTTCATGTCCATAGCATGTTTGCTATGCAGCACAGGGTCCTGAGCTGTACTACTGCAACTGGTCAGTGGCCAGTACATGGTGCCAGATACTGTGCCCTAATGTGCTAAATGTGCCCATTGAGCAATTTTTTCCAGGGAAGGGGAGGCTTCAACCTTTTACAATGGTACGAACATTAGGGTATGCAGTGAAATTATGAAATTTGGGTATGCAGTCTTCACTATAAGGATGAGCACAGTTCAGTTGCCCACAGTTTCTCAAATAAGACTGAAATCGTACGGGGCTTTCTACTCAACCACTCCCCATGGCTTTGGTTGACCCCTCTCTGTGTCTTCCCTTCTCCTGTGTTTCATCCATTAGAGCTGATTGGCTGAGAGGTACATGAAAGAGTGCATCTTTACAACACAATCAAATTGTCTGGCATTTGAGGGAAGTTTGTAGAGATTCCATTAATGAAAATAGCCTTGTCTTTTTGCCTCAGTGATGAACACTAATTCATATGCTTCCCGCAGTCTCCTCTTTCATTTGAATGCATGCCATTCCTGCAGAAGTGCTCTTCCTTTGATTTATATTTTAAATGAGTGCTCCTTGAAAATCTCCCACTTCCCAGCCTTTTATGTTTAGGTTAAATATTCTGTTCAAAAAGACACCTGTAGTACTGTATGTTCACCTTTTATCATTTTGGGTTTTAATTCTCAAATTTAACCTGATCATACTGAGCATGCTGTTTGAACATCTTTTCTGTGCCATCTCTCTCCCCCTCTCCCAGCACTAGCTAGGCTCTGCCCCCACCTCTTTTGGTTTGACTGTCTAGATATCTACCCACAGTACAATGCATATATACTAGTACTTGTTGACTAATAAATTGAAGCAAACTTATATTTTAAAAATTCAGCACAAACTACAGAGACCAGCTAGAGTAAAGCCACAGCAAGGTAACAACTAACCTCATGCCAGCCACACCACACCAGCCAGATGGGGCTCATTAGCCATTAACCAGTTTGAAGATGAACCTGATTAATTGAGCTCAATAACTGGTAAAGCTGCAACTGGAAATTAACATAGGATTCAGTACATATTACATAATAACATGTTACATAATTACAAAATAAACATTTAAACAATCTCATGAAATCATTTTCAACTAAACAGTTTTTAAGACAGGTGATGGCTATTTTTCTCTAATTCTGTGGGAAAAAAAGCCAAACGTTAACCTTGCATCAGAACCCTGTTGCAGTGAGGTTCAGTAAGCCATGGTCAGCAGTTGGTAACTGTGATTCATAATGACATTGTCATTTGTATTTAAGCTTTAAACTGTTTAATACTGCTCTACGGTATTAAGGTAGTTGCTTGCAGTTGTCTATATTGGCTGTATCTGAGTGTGCTCCATGATATATTGAATGTATTTTAATGTTTATGTTGTAATGTCTAATGCTCTATAATTCACTGTGGGTGAGGACAGGTCATATGTGTAGAACCCTATATGAGGTGTGTGTCTGGCTTCAGAGGGATTACAAAATACTAACTACAGGAGTGTGAATAGAGGTGCCCTTTGTGTTTGGTATGACTCTCATTTCCAGAGCAGAATTAATGCAGTTCACCAAATTTACGTAATCCATTCTCTCTGAAATCTTCTGCTCTATCAATTAAGGTTCTTTCAGTGTGTCATTTGGGCTGTGAACATGCATACCAGATCAACCATGCTGGGTCTGCCGTAATGGGTCTGGCATAACAGACTATCATGAGACAACAGCCATTTCAATTGACTTCATCTCAACCACTCCATCTCAACCATCTCAACAATCTCACCACTCAATGCTGTGCCCTGGTTGGTGGTTGGTGCTTTTTGCCTCTCTATTTTCAAACAAACGTGATCTTGCTACAAGTGTTAGATACAGTGAGTGGGCATTTTAAGAGTTAAATTTGATTCAAAGTGAGATGGATCATATATGTTTTGAAGTCTTTAACAAACTTTAAAATATACAAATTGAATGCGTAAAGTGGCATACACTAACAAGCATCAATGAGCTCTGATCATTGAGACAGGAGTACTGGGCCCTGTTGGAACTTCTTGGTGTGACTGATTTATCTTCTTCCCACTGCTTTCAGGTTGTCTGCGGCTGTGGGAATCTGTGAGCAGTCACTGTCGCAGAGAGTCTAAGATTGATGAGGTCCCTGTCAGAGCATGATTGGCATGGTGGATCAATCGCTCGCTCACTCAGTGTCTCTTTTGCTTTCTCTCTCCATTTCTGTCTCCATCTCTGTCTGTCTCCTCTCTCTCTCTCTCTCTCTCTCTCTCTCTCTATCTCTCTCTCTGTGTCTCTCTCTCCCTCCTTATGTAAACTGCTGTTTGTGTGTGTGTGCGTGTGTGTGCATTGTGGGGGGTGGGCTACTGTGGGAGGCCAGCACCAAAGCCACGGGTGAAAAGCAGGTCAGCAGACAGACGGGCCTCCGTGGGGCATCAGCGTGGTTAACGGGGGCCGGCAGGGAGCCCAAAACCACAGAGAGGTGCCCTGGCTGGGGACTCAGCGGGCTCAGAGCGGGCCTGTCTGAACAGGATGAATCTGTTACAGTGTCTGCATGGTGTGAGAGTGAGAGCACAATTTAACAATAGCTTGCAATTATTTACTGCACTATGGGCCATTTCCCCTCACTGAATGTGTCAGAAACTCCTTCCTGCTTCAGGTCTAACCATGCTTGGGCTAAGATGGCATCAGAATGTTGAGCCCATTTGCCAATCAGAAACTATAGGTACACAACCATTCATTAGCAGCTGGTCCCCTGCTTATTATTGAGATGTTTATTTGTTTTGTTTGATACAGGGCTTGAATGGATAGTGACTGAGGAATTAGTGAAAAATCCTGTCAAAACCTGTCAAAATTCTCTCAAATAATGTCCTGATTGAAAACCCTCAAAATAATATCATACTGAGACGAGGGAAATGATTCCACCATACAATGACTTTACACCCACTGCAGCTTCAAGACAGTTCCTGGACACTCAATATCAATAGATATAAACTGAAAAAAATGAGCACTTGAGTTCCCATTCACATGAACGGGCACATTAACACACCTGAATCTATACTAAGCTGTGTCTATGACAAACTGTATCCGTCCCTATTTTGTGTTTGTGAGATGACGGCCATGGAGCCTCATGACAGCGCTAGCCTCCAGGGAAATCATATATCGGGGAGAAAATGGTGATTTGACTAATTGCCCTGCACACAGCCCAGATTCCTGCCTGGATGCTGTTTCTGAGCCCATTTGGAAAGAGCACAAAGGTATGGCAGGCTCAGGCAGAATAACCAAAGCGGACAGCTGGATTTGTCTAATGAGCCCTGGAATGCCACAGAGAGTGGGAGAATCCTGATGCACTTTCTGATCATCAGCTCTCACTCCGGGGGGGGGTCTGATCATTGACCTTCTCTCTTAGACCCAGAGAGTGCCTCAGACAGGACACATTCACTAAGCATTCTCATGAAACCTAATACCACAAAGCACTGTTTCACCATTACTACACTTCCTGAAGATAATCTGAAAGTCAGAAATTACCATGACAGCGTAGCACAGTAAGTATCTGGTACACAGTACCCAGTAAATATCCAGTACAAGGTACTCAGTAAATATGCAGTACAAGGTAGTTAGTAGATAGTACAAGGTAGTTAGTAGATATCCAGTAAAAGGTAGTCAGTAAATATCTAGTTGTACAAATGGATAATGGGCAAAGCTAAATTCCCCTCTGGATAAGCAAACAAATAGTAACTTATTTAGATGACAACCACCTGTCCAGGAAAATGACATGTTGCAGTGTGGAAACATAATTCCCAATAAAGCAGTACTGTGTTACTTGAGTCTATAGTAAAGACTATTGCTTAATTAAATCAAAATAGCCTTTGTATTTTGTCAGTACTTAGGCGTGATGTCCTGCTTGTATTGCTTCTGTCTTCCTGTCTGTCAGTGTGGCTGTGTCTTTTGTTTGTGCATGTGCTTTTGCTTTGTTTTCAGCCCATCGCTCCACCTCCCGTCCCGCCTATCTGCCCAGCTGCCACGCCCACCACCTGCAGCCCATCCTGCACACCTGTTTTCTCATCTCCAGTCTGTGAATGTATACCCCTCTCTCTGCTCTGTTTCTCTGCCAGTACATCAGTCTGTTTTGGACCTGCCTGTTTGGCTTTTGCTTGCTCTGGTTTTTATGCTTTTATGCATGTTGTTTTTGTTCTGTTTTTTTTTCCTTCTGAATTTCTCCCAGGCCAAACTTTGCCCTGAAGGAGAAAGATTGGAGGCTAAAGAAGAAAGACAAGCTATATTTAATGATGATGTTGAACACATCAGTGATATTCCAGATTTTCACAATGCAGGACATAAAACAATGGATATTGAATCAAGACAGATTAATGTAACATTATCTACAGCAGAAAGTGTGGAAATTCTTTGGTTGCTAAATACACAGCATTTTTTTTCACTTTGAATATTTTAATTTTTTCAATATTTTCCACCTCTACAAAAAATGGACTCTTCTCCACCAAAGAAGATGATGACGACCCAAGACACAGCATCACCAACAAATGTATCTGGCTATGTCCAATCGACTTCACCACTTCAAACAGCAAAAAACAATAAACAATATTTCAAAGTCACTCTACAAACAAATCCAACAGAATTTCAAAAAGCACTTGTATTTCTTGAAGGAAAACACCAACTGCTCCTGGATGCAACACAACAAATGCTGCAGTGACAATCACAAACACTTCACAAACCAAAGTAAGTACTCTATGTGTTTCTATAAACACAGCTATTTTTTTTTTTAAATGTTATCGTTAAACATACATTTCTATCATTTACTTTCCAAACCAAACTTACATTTTTCTACAAATATTTTACCTATTGTCACACTTCACCATTACCATCACTTGCTGTTCTTTATTTGAAATCATTCACTACAAACACTAACCAGAACTATTTTCTTCTACAGATCCATACAATCAGAAACTAATTTTATCTATTTTCTACACACAATTTTAAATCCTCCCACATACAATTCAGAAAACAATTTATGTTTATTTTTACACTTCTACAATCACTACAATCACATCTACTCCATTCTCAAAATACCTATTCTAACATCCTGATTCTCATATCAAACAAAAGTTACCATGTCTCACCTTAAGTTGTATCTACTTTGCCTTCGTTTTCCACATGTAAATGAAGAACATTGTCTTTGAAACCCACTCTTTTCAACTTCCCTATGTAATGTCAATAACAATTCTATAATTATTGAAAATTACAATAACAAATGTCTACTAGTTTTCTTCATTCTCACCTAATACAACACATAACTTCCATGAATTTAATATTTTTTCCACAATTTCTCTCTCACAGAGCACATCACTGTCGGGAACAGTAACACATCTGGCTCCTGAAACCACTGTACACCACGTTCACGGCCACGACTTGGACTGCAGGCAAGCGCAAATCTCTGACAAGACAACCGATGTAACACTAACACTTTGGGGACCCTTAATACACAGAATTTCTGAAGGACAGTCATACACAATCACACAATGACAACATGACATTAACAACAACAAAGGACAACACATTCACGCTTAGGAAACGCATGAAACGCATATTTCACGGCAAACAACTCTCACTGCAACAATCACTGCAGCACAACTTTTCATAACACATCAATGCCCATCCTGCTTCAAAAATCTAACACCACCACTTCACGCAACAACACATAAATGTACACATTGTTTCACAGCACATACTTCCACTTCCACCCACTTCAGCACATAATATCACAATGCATGGCACTTTCAAATTAACACGAATAAATGCAACACACATGTATAAAATTTCCACACCAGCAATTCTTGAGTACTTTCGAGACCACCTTCAACGTTTACAACACAGCAAAATGCAATTATATGACACTTTCTTGACAGGCCCCGCACTTTCCTTTACCATTTCCAACAACCACATTATACACATGTCCAAACAACCATCTTCTTCCCCAACAACATCATAACACTATTACACTTTACCATCGCATTCAATTTTCAATGTGTTACTTTCTGTTTGTTAAAATAAAGTTTGTACAACTCTCTTGTGCTTTTTATGCTTCCAAGCCCATGGGCTGGGAAGCATATTGGTTTTTTTTTCTCTCTCTGTTCTCATCCTTGTGTCTGCAATCATCTCATTATTGTATTACTATTCTTCTAATAAACATTAATCCTTTATGATATTTACACATTCTTTCTCACATACTTTACGACTTTAAGTCTATTAACATTTATTTGTAGAACTACAGCACTTCACGTATTATTCATAATACCATTTTTCCATGTAACACTTTTGGGACTAGGAAGCATTTGAGGTAGCTTGCGACCTCTAGTGTGACTTTGGATTTTGGAACTTGTGTTTTGGATTTTCTGCCTGTGGATTCTCTGATCGACACAATTCCAGTACAACCTGATTTCTTAAAGGCAGTACAGCTGTGAACCTATTTGAAAGGATAGTGTGGATTTAATTATCAGTTATGCTAATATTACAACTAAGTGTAGTATTAAACTAGCATTAAACTGCATGCTGAAACAGTTGCCTCTTTATCTCTGTTCTGCACCAAACAGCTGTCTGTGCTCATCTGAGAGACAGCAGAGTAGCTTGCATTCAAACTGTGCTGCCCTCAGGTCCCAGGATTCATCTCCTTCCTGTAGCTTGTAATGACTTTGCTCAGAACAGGCACACTGCCTGCAAAAGACAACCTGTTTCAATTGAGAAGGTGCATCTTGCCCCAGGCGGTATTCTGTAATGATGGAATATACTGTATTTGCATATTTATGATTCACACTCTTTTTATTTTGGCTGCAACAGGCGGTCCTCTTCCTCATTCTCTCACTGAATGTGTGTCTCCTTGGTCAGAAAATGGCAGTAACCAGGTTTCCCCACTAGAGGGTAAAAAGGCAAATAGTCACCTCTGGACAGCTCCTACTCCGTTCTTGTGTTCTACAGATAGAATTCATGGCAGAGATGTCGAGCATTCCAAGTGCAGATTGCAGTTTGCATGATTAGCTCAACTCATCTTCCACTGTTAGCTAATAAGATAGCAAAGCACCTCATGCCTCAGGCACTTGAGAATACTCATATATCATGACCGTGCCTCCCACTGAGCTTGAAAAAATCACTATCAAACTGTATTTGTTGCTTTAGCTGTTTACTAAGCAGAGTGTTAATATGCTGCATGAAATGCTTTCACACGCAGACTAAAATACTAGTTGTGAAGAATACAGAAGGATCACCAAAATTACTAAAACATAATGTGGTAATGGTAGTTACTGAATCCCAGTAATTAATTGCTATATTGCTAATTACATTTGTCTAAGTTCTTATATTGCACCTAAGTTTGTCACGGTCCTAGCACTGAGTTCATGGCCAAATAAAGTACTGTCTCTGCTATTGGTATGACTTGTTCAGCCAGCAGGCTGCCCCTCCCTCTCCTACAGTGCAGAAATGAGAGTAAACCAGGCTTTCCTGCTGCTCACTGCTCCAAGGGGGGGGGGGGGGGGGCTTTTGAATTACAATGCTGATTAAGGACCAGACCAGCATTGGGACGGTCTCTGCAGGGACATAGGATCTACAGTGTTTCATAAGCATCTCTCTGCTGGAGGAGCAGTACTTATATGTATATGGGAAAAGAAACCATAGCAAACGTCTTTCTTCAAGGAGAGAAAGTATATTCCCAGTGGGGGGAGGCTTCTCCTGAAGCTGTGAGGATCTGAAGCTCCCAAGGAGCATATGGAGACGCTGTGGGACACAGCAGAGAGTCTGCCACGCCCCTGACAAACGCAGAGAGGCAGAGTATTATTGATGGCACATTCATTTCCAAATGAAAGCACCCCTTATCAAGTCATTAGGCCCCTGCGTGGGACCGAGGCAGTGTTATACTCCGGTTTTTACAAGAGAAATTCAATTAATGGGTCACGTTTGTGACACGGAACGATTACCGTCATGGCATCTGCATGTCAGTGATTAGAGAGGGCAGCTGGCGGAGCGGCGGGCAGGCCTGACGTCAGAGACCGATGCTCACCCGACGCCGCCAAAAACCAAAGCCCTCGTCAGCAGCCCTGCCACCTCCTGCTGTGAAGGGGACTGTACCGGGCCAGGCCAGGTGTAGATGTAGTTAGTCTCGATCTGTCGGAGGAGCTGGGTGATTAATCTGCCGATGCTGAAGAGTGTGGTGGCCACATATGGAGTGTTGCAGCCTTGTGGATTACTCGCCTTTTAATCCCTAGATTATTGCTTTTAGGAATATGACTCATTTTTGGAGTGGCAGGCAAGGAGAGTGATTATGAGATTTCCTTCGCTGCAGAAATGGGAGCTTATTTAATCAACAGATGGGGCGCGCTGCAGGTCCTGATCGCTGCGCAGCTTTGCAGATCAAAGAGGCTGGTCAATAACATGTGAGGGGCTCCTGTCTCCTCCCCTCAGAGTCACTGGCACCCCTTCAGCGGGGGGAGGGGGGCTCTCATGCCACCACAGGGATAGTGTGGGTGGGGAGAGGTGTGCTGGAAAACAGGAGAACAGGAAAAAACGCTAGAAACAGGAGAAACTGAGAAGCTCCATTTCCCTGCCTCACTTACTGGAAAGCAAGAGAGGGAAATGTAAACCACTAAAGCTGGACTCCATGAGATGGCTCCAGTGGTGACCCTGCTGTGTAGACCCCTTTCCCACCAGACTCACTGACACAGTGCCAGAGGGCCCCGGGGCCGGGAGACACACACAGTGAGGAGGCTGAGTGCAGAGGGTGTCCTTCTCGCCTGATAAAATGCTTGAGTGAGATGCGTATTTTTGCTCCTCGTAAAAGACTTCCCCTGCAGTCTAGAGAGAGCAAGCAAAGACGGCCTGGCGATCTGCAGAGCGGAAAAAGATGTGCTTGACTTCACATGATATAATTGTTTTCTTGCATGCTGTGGGGGGATATGCAGTGTGCGGTGCTGTGGATTTATGTATTTTTGATTGTGTGTGTGTGTCTGTGTGTGTGTGTGTGGAAGGAAGGCCCATTGCTGCTGAATTGTTCATTGTAATATGTACAGTTTGATTGCATCCGTTGTCTTTGGCTGGTGCAGGTCTGTGATATGATGTGGATGGAACGGAGGGCAGACTGGCTCCCTGCCAGGTGACAGGAGCAGTGAGCACTCCTCTCTGCCTCCAGCGGGATAAATTATGAAGCAGTCCTTCCTCCAAATCAGTCTGCATGGGAACAGGTAGGCTCAGGATTCTGGCTGTAACTACAGCTTTCTCTGTATTTCATGAGGGAATGTATCTGAGAAAATAATAGAGCTCTCTCAGAGATATCAGCAGCAATCCTCAATTATATAGAAAACAATATGGCTTTTGATGAAAGTATTTTTGAAAGGATTTTTTTACAGTAGATACAGCATTCATTAGATAATATTTCTTGCTGTCAGGTCAACAACAGCAACATTTATCCTAAGCGCTCTCTCTCTCTCTCTCTCTCTCTCTCTCTCTCTCTCACTCTCTCTCTCTCTCTCTCTCTCTCTCTTTTAATATAGCTCTATTCAGTAGACAATTATTTTTTTTAAAACACACCTGTAATGTAAAAGTCACCCAACACACACCTAATATACTGTGACTTTTTCACACTGAAACCTTACAGCACACCAGTACACACACACCATCTGAGGATAGGTGCATCCTCCTGACACTATCTGAGAAACTCTATTGCACCCAGGCAAGTCCCAAGGCAGATTTGATATTATCAATGTCAAGTGGAAAAACAAATTGTCACTCAGCCTGCAGGAGGTGACATTGTGAGGGGCGCGTACGCTCCAGCCGCATACAGGACACGGGCGCGTTTTCAGACTGGGAGGACCCCTGAGGGAGATTCCCGGTGAGGGGATGTACTGTAACATCACTGAGGACAAGTATCCATCAACGTGCCACTGAGTTCCCTCTGCAGCTGCACTGCTGCCACTGCACTCAGAGGGTGAACCCAGAAGCCCTCAGTTCTGCTTCACGTGTGTCTGCTCTGGACAACGCTCAGGGTCGAAGATCACGCCCCATGCTGCTTTACCTTGACCATTCACAATAAATATGGTAAAATAAGGTAAAATTTATCTACAAAACATTCAAGTAAAATTGAAAAGTAAAAGAAGTAAAATTCTCCTTAAACATGAACACAACTCAATAACATATTATTATGTGAGCATAATTAAGTCATGTAACCCTGCAGTGGCACTAGGACACATCCTCACCTCCACCAGTGAGCTGACGCATCTGTAAAGGTTGTTTGCTCAAACAATTCAGATCCAGGCCTGTTCACATAAAACTATTAAGGAAAAGCTCCACTGATCTTATTTAACCTGTAAGACTCATGTAGTAATTCAATCAGAACAGTATGTTTATATTCCTTATTTATAAAGGTCTCTGGAAAAGGATGTGAACATACTGTGGCTAACTCCCTACCATTAAATATCAATATGACATAACATGGGGTGTGTATGAGATAAATAACTTGATATTACACTCAAAGAGTGTTTATTTATCCTATAATTTACCAATGATTGCAATATGTCTGAAGACAGTAGTAGAGCAGCTGTCATATTTAATCAGGATGGCCTTAAGAGTACATGTTTCTTTTAAGCTCTTAGAAATATGGCAAGATTCTATTTGTTCCAACATACTAACTAATGACAGGCCAGCTGGTTCTGAACATTTTAACCATTAGAAATTATGATAATGCAGTTTCTTACAGACCAGCTGTCCCCATTTTGAAGCCATGTATTCAATTTTACTTGGCTTTGCATAAATAATGTGTGAAGTCTCGAAAATATACTTGTTGAAAACAAAAAAGTATGAAAAGTCTAAAACATTCTGAACATTCATTAGAGCTTCCACACATCCTGAACCACTCATTGCGCTACAGCTCCGACAGGCAGCTGCATCCCTCAGATTGGATAGTTATAATTCCAAGCCATGAGTGCAGATTAATTCTACTCTCTGCATGCTGCTTAGAGGCAGGGGCAATGGTACAGGCTCACTCTGTGTTGGCAGTCTGAGTCCCCCTCAACAGGTCCCCTCCCCCTGCACACTGATAATAGTCACATTCAGCGGGAAAGGCAGGCAGCAGATATGAAAGCGCATGGGGCGTTCTGGTGATTTGCGCTGAATTACTGGCCAATTGGGGACTTCTGGAAGCAGATACCGGACACACCTCTCCTGCTCTTCCCAAGGTTTATGGAGAGAGGTCTTCAGACTGGACTCAGAGCCGAGGAAAGGAACGGATCACAGAGCTCTACAAGCGTTGGGAGGAATCTCTTCTTTTCAGTCTCCTCTAAAGGAATACAGCTCTTTGGTGTTCATCGTCTGCCCAGGGAAACTCGCAGCCACTTTTTTATATGGCAAAGTTTCTCGCAGAACTGCTGGGATGCACTCTGCCAGAGAAGGGCACTGGTTCTCTGTTTGAGGTAGGTGAGAGAAATGAGTCTGCCTGTGACTGGCAGATCTATCTGCGTGGCATTGCCTAGCACCTGTTTGGAAAAAAAGAAGTGTTTGGTATTGTGAAGTGCTGGCTGTCTCCCAGACATCGGAGACCTTGCCATGGCAACTGATGCACATGATGCATTGTTCATCCTTTGGTGGAACACAGCAGCTCAGACAGCATGCTTCGTACCTGCAGCTGCGCCCACCGCCCAGAGGGGGCTGTCAATCACAACCTGTGGGTTTAGTGTTTGTGTGATGGCTTTTAGTTGTCATTTACTTATGTCAGCAGCCCATCTAGGTTACTTGTTGAAATATTCTGACCATTCATGCCAAAGTGTGTATCAGTCAATACTGTTGGTGTACTTGCTGAAACAGGCATTGTAGGTGCTATGTTATCATTGTTGCTTTGCGGGCTCAGTGTGTGGGTAAGCTCCTCTCAGACCTCGCATGCTGTGTCAGAGTGGAAGTGATGGTCTCGCCTGAGCGTTGCTGGTGCTCCTTCGGTGCATATTTGGGTTAGTGTGTCACACCTTCCCCGGGATGGATCTCACCTCTGTGGCCCCATCACAGTGCTGTGGCTTCACCCGCAGGTTTGGGCTACCAGCGGAGGGTGCAGAGTCAGGTACGTGGGGGACACACACTCACAGCTCTGAGGCACAGACGAGGGGGATTATGAAAGAGCTCCCATTACATAATTCATATCTGGACAGTAGCCCTGTGCAGTGCTTTTCCATTCCATTGGGATTGAAGATCCCTCCTTTGTCAACAGTGCGATTAGTGTTACAGCCTCACAGTGATGTACTTTTTAAGTGTAGTATCTCACAGTGGAACTGATCAAATGACGTTTTGAGCAGAACACCTGCTTAATGCATTCTACTTAACCATACTGCTCTCCAACATAAAGGAAACCAATTGGCAGTGGACTTTTCAAACTTCTGTATGAATTTTGTTGGAATAAACCAAAAAAAGCTTCAGTGTCCTTCCTTTTTAGAGTTACGCTATAATGCAATAGGCACTAAGCACAGAAACAAGCGCATTACCAATTTCTGAAGTGGATCAACTCAAAGCCTACAGACATGTCCATGTAGTTTAGCCAGACATGGAGCTTGAATTAGATTTGTTTTTATTCCATTCACGACTGCAGCAGCAAGCACCTACTGAAGTGTCAGACATACAGGTAAATTACTCTTCACCAGTAATTGGACTTTTCAATTCACTGTTTCAGCTGTACTTTAAATGCTGATTGCTAGTCTATGTAGTACTGCTGCAAAGTCCTTTAAAACTATATTTGTGAAGCATAAGCATCTCTTGATGGGAAAGAGTGGGATGATGTGTGTGGACTTTTAATGAGTCCTTTAATAATTCATTTAAATGTCAACAGTTTTTGGGCATTTGCATTTTAACACCTTATAGTACAATACGAACGGTTGTTTCTGTTGGAAGGATTTTGCTGTCGGGCCAAACACTTTTGATTTTTGAATTTTGAATTCAATTTTCAATATT